>NW_022900937.1:23168137-23286036 GCF_012274545.1 Fukomys damarensis | reverse complement strand
AGGACGCACAGCCACGCGCCCCACACCAGCGCCCCCAGC
This sequence comes from Fukomys damarensis, assembly GCF_012274545.1. Classification (NCBI taxonomy): domain Eukaryota; kingdom Metazoa; phylum Chordata; class Mammalia; order Rodentia; family Bathyergidae; genus Fukomys; species Fukomys damarensis. The sequence continues at coordinate 23,285,997 of NW_022900937.1, read as the reverse complement.
CTCCAGCTGGTGCCGCCCGGAGCCATGGTAGCCCCTCTGCAGAGGCCCGGGACACGGACAGGCTCTCTGGAGTGTGCCCCTGTGCGCGCTGCTCTTCCCACGGCCTCGAGGACAGGATGGCTCCTTGCCTGCCCCAGCTCTAGCTTTGTCCATGCTGGCCTGGTCCCGAGCAGGACGGCTCCTCCGATGACACCATTTCGAGGCCAGGGGGTCAGGGCAGGGCAGGGGCGGTGCCCAGGCTGCACGAGGCCTTCCGTTGGGCAAGGGGCATGCAGGACCTTCTGGGGGCCTTACATGGCCAGCCCCAAGCTGGCTGCTGGTGGGCTGGCGCCTTCCCACTCTGAATGAATAAGCAAGCAACAGGCTGTGAGCAGCGACTGGAGGTTTGGGCGCCTGTCTGCCTGCAGGGGCCTCCTCCGCTGGGCCCTATGGCCCGCCGGGTTTTAGCTATGTGGCCTGGCCCACCGCTCCCAGCCAAGCCGCAGAGCTGTGTTGGAGGAAGGGACTGGGGCCCCCGGAGTAGGTGGGAGACCTGTGGGGACTCTGGCAGGTGGAATAGGACAGGGAGTCACCCGGCCCATTCCTCTCTGCGATGAACACAGCATCCATGGTCACTCTTGCTTGCTGGCTTTGCTTCTCCCTGGGCTGCTGGGTTCTGTTTTACAAAGCCTGGGCTTAGAGACACCCTCCTCTTTGCTGGGGCTCCTTGGGGAGATGTAGAACAGGATCCACCCCAGATCTGGACTCCACAGGCAGCTCTTGGACAGGGTACCAGACCTCTGGAACTTCGGCGTTTCTTCTGGATCTCTTTGGCCTTGCTGTGCCATCTGTAGAATGAGTGGTGTCCCTGGGGCTGAGCTGGGCCCATGAGTCCAAAGGAGAAACCAACTTGCACATCCCATGGGGCCTCTGTCCTGCGTCTCTCGGTCCTGCATGGCCTTGGTGCAGCATGAGGGCACACACATAGGTAGGTACAATGAACTCCGGCAGCGGTCTTTCTGAAGATATCTTTTGTTTGTTTTGTTCCACCAGGGGGGATCAAACTCAGGGCCTTGTGCTTACAAGGCAGGTGTGGCACCACTGAGCTAATAAATCTCTGGCTCCATAGAACATTGAAAAAGGAGGAATTAGGAAGACTGTGGTTGTGATTAAGCTGCTGGGTGATCTTTGGTGTATTCCTTCCCCTCCCTGAACTGTCAGCTGCATCCAAATGGAGGGTTAGACCACGTGGTCCCTAAGGGTGCTTTAGGGAATTCTCTGTTCCCTTTGGAGATAAGAGAGATGGGAAGGATTCAAGAAATTCAACTTTATTTGGTGCTCAAGAAATCACACTCTGAATGGTGCTCTTCAGGCCTTAATCTGCATTTTCTGACCTTGTTCTGTAACTCCTGCAGCCCACCTTGGGATAAGCCAGCCACAGTGGACACTCCCTGGGGACAAAAGACCTGCATCCTGCATCCTGCATCCTTTCCAGGCAGTATTTATTCACCCATTGAACTGTTCTTCAGGACAGAAGCTGGGTTCAGGTGACCCTGGGCATTGAGTGTTTGTAATCCAGCCAGGGAGGCAGGGGCTTCTAACCCATTTCTGGTCAGCTGTCCCTCAACACAGACACCTTAGCTCCCCAGCATGGGACTGGTCAGGATTCCTGCTGTGCGTGACTGGTGGGTAGGCTCACTGAGGGCCCGGAACCTGCAGGGTTAAGCCTTCCCTCCCTCTTGCTGCCCCCTGCAGTGTTGGCCTCCACTGCTTGAAATCCCTGGGGTCCTGTAGGGCCCTCCTGCCAGCCAGATGGGCAGCCAGGAGGAGAAGTGGAAACATGCCTCGGGGTACCTCCAGGAGTGAAGGGGAAGGTCAAGGGAATGGAGGAAAGCAGAGGATGGTATGAGGTAGGAGACCCTAAGGCAGGACCCCTTTTCATGTATCAGACAAGGGCTCTGGAGTGGGGAGACCAGGGCATGGCAATCTTGCTCAGCAGCTCTGTGTGCGCCAGCTCTTGGCTTGAAACCCTACCCGGAGCTGGCTCTGGCTCCTTTCTTTTTTCTTAATAAGGTCGGATCAGAGTGAGTCAGAAGAGCCAAGTTTCCTGCTAGGCTCTGTTTGAATAAACTCTGCTCTGAGCAGAGCTGGGCCTCTGCACAGGCTCTGAGGGCCAGCACTGCATCCCTGCCAGCCATCCCTGCTGAGGCTGGATCCCCAGGGTCCACGGCGCCCACAAGATGACTTGAGGCAGGAGCCTGGTGGTTTGGTCACTCCCCAGAGAAGCCCTTACACGTTGCAGTGTTCCCGTCTCATCTCCCACCTGAGGCGATACTATCCTCCTGGTGGCAGATTTGGGGCTGGAATAAGGATTAAAAGCACCCAGCCCAGTGCCAGACATGTGGCCCTTATTTTCTGCCTTTCCTCCTCCTCTTTAGAGAAGGGAGGGGTTCATCACCACAGAGTACCCTCCCCCCATCTTTTCTGTCTGTCTTTGCCCTTCCTGGGCCAGGGTGAAGCCCCGGCAGACAGGGCCAGTCCTCTTCCCTCCTCCTCTCCCTCTGCTTCCAATGGAGGTGCCCACCTCTCCACACACAGGGCAGATTGAAACCTGCAGCGTGGGGGACTTTGAGTGACCTAGGCAAGGCATAAAGGGTGCAGAGCATGAGTCAAGTACAAGGTTGCACTCATCGGGGCCAGAGCTGTCCTGGGGAGACAGAGGTCCTCTCGGCCCTGTCCCTACTGGCTCAAACTGACATCCATGGTTTTAAGGCCCAGGCATAGGGTTGAGGCTCAGTGCCCATTCCTGGCATTAGGAATCAGTCTCAAGGGCTGGAGGGCTGTGCATGCTGCAGTACTTTTCAAAGCACCTACTATGTGCTCTGTCCTGTGGCCATGAGGACACGCAGGCCTGGCCAGCAGAAGTTCAGGGAGCAGGAAGGGTTTGAAGAGGGTGCGGATATTTCTGCGGTTGAGGGGAAGGGAGGGGGTGGGCCCTGAGGTACCAGGCTTGGGTACTAGGTCCTCCCTACACATCATGGCCACTGCCTGCCCATCTGGGACATGTGGGTGGGTCCTCAAGAGGGGCCACCACCAGTGGTATTCGTGTTGACTCTGGAATGGAAGCCCCAGACCAGGCAGCGGGCAATGTGGACCCAGGTGCTACTGCTTCTGGAAAGTGGGCTGGAGGAAGTGCTGAGTGAGGAGGCCCAGAGAGCTGGCATGGAAAGAGCTGACTCTGCAGGAGTGGGACCACCAAGTGACCACTGCCAGCTGGGCCCTGTGCCCACCCCTTTCCCACAGCCACATCTGGAACAGTAGTGGGGGGGGAGCTTCAGTCCCCAGAGCCAAGGCAGCCATGGAGGGGGCCCCAGGAGGAGGCTGGAATTCTAGAGAAGACCGGATGTGGGGGAGGTGAAGCTGAAGCCTTCAGAGGGGCAGATAGGGAGGGTGTGGGGTGTGGAGGGGGGCCCATCCTTCTCTAGGACCCAGGAGAATTAGGGAGCTCCAGCCACTTCTGGGTTTCCTTCCTGAGAGTCCTCAGAAAATTGGAAAGGCCGGTGCTGATGGAACAGTCCAGTCCTGGAGGTCAAGCTTGAGGAAGGCAAGAGGCTGATCCCCTCCCTGGGGCCTGCAGAGTGGTGACAGTCCTTGTCTGCACCCCACCCCACCCAGGGCCAGACTAGTGGGGCTGGGGGGTTGGTATTGCAGGAAGGACTCCAGAGGACAGAAGGACTTTGCTGTTAGTGGCTGGGGCGTGCTGGGCGGGAAGAGTCCATAGGCCACAGTCAGGCTTGGGAATGGACCTCAGCCAGTGGCAAGAAGGCCACAGTGCCCCTGCCAGAAGGAGAGTGGCAAAATCAAGGAGGGTGCCAGGCCCTGGGACTACAGCTCCATAAAGACCTCCAGAGCTAGCAGGGAAACTGAGGAAAGAACTCGCTGTTTGTCATGAATAAGACTATGGCAAGGCTAAGGGAAGGCCTTTCTGCCACCTTTAGTTTTGAATTGTATCTTTAACCTTCAGTTGGCTCCCCCCCAGTTTTTCTAGTTAAAAAATTGTTTCCGGTACCCTCCCGCATCTCCATCTTCTCCGTCACCCATTCATTTGTCACCCTTTCTGCATCTCCAAGTCTCCATCTGTCTCCTTCTGTCCCCCTCCCATCCTGCTCTTGCTTGCATGTGCACTCTCTCTCACTTTCTCTCTGCTGATGTCTCTCCCAGTCATCCCTTTATTAGTTTACTCCGATAGTGGGCATGTTCTCGGGTGCCTGCCCGATGCCGGGCCTGTGCTGGGAGTTAGAGAAGCCAGTCCTGCCAGGTCCCAAAGAGCTCCCGGTATAGTGAAGGTGTAAGGGACAGTCCTGGGTGGAGGTGAAGATAAAGACTTGCACTGACTCTTGGAGACCTTTGAGAAGCTCTTCTGTTTCTCTTGGTCTGCCTGTCCATCCATCCAGCTATCTATCTCTGTCCACCAGCAATCTACCATGTTACCTTTGCGAGATGACTTTTTTCTGCTAGGTGCAGGACACTTGACAGTTTGCTTGTTACCCTAGGGGCAGGGCAAATGGTGTGAGGTGAGGGTGGGATGGACAGTGGAAGGGACAGGTCGTTGTCCTTCCCCAACCCAAGGACAGCTGGGGGACAGGGGCTGCCATTTCCAGGGCACAGGAGGGCACAGTGCTGCCCCAGGGAACAAGGAGCCTACTCCAAGGAGTTTCTTTGAAGGAAGTTCTTGGGTGGGTTAAAATGATGGTCATGTGGTTTGGGTTGAGCTCCCGCTCTATGCTACAGACGTAATTTCATTTCTTACCGGTGGCATTTGCTGTAGTCTAATGCACATGTCCCCTGTCCCCAACCCCAGGAGTTCTTGCTAGAGACTGGTTTTTGACCGGCCAGGGTCTGGGAGAGGGAAAGGGCTTCAGGATCATGGAAGGAGGAATAGAGATAGCAGCAATCGCTTTTTAATTTTGTATCACAAAATAAACATGTTAATAATAGGAAATTTAGAATACAGAATAAAAACAGAAGAAACGGCTTCTGCTGTATGTAAGCTTGAGAAAACCGATGTTCCAGGCTCTTGTCCCCGCTCACTTAAGGATAATGGGCTCATGTCACATATGTCGTTTTATGGCTTGTGTAATAATAACTAAGGAGCATTTCCGGTGCCAGGTTGAGTGCCATGACCCACTTGCAGTATGCACATCCACCCTCAGATGAAAGGAGGCCAAGCCTTTGTTTCCCCAGATTCCCTCTGTTGGTGGAAGCAGGGGGCTGGCTCCAGCCTTGGCCCCTCACCTGTCGGGACTTTTCTTCCCCCAGCACTGGACCCAAATCAATTTCGTGCTCATCAACTTCTTTGCAACATGGAGTGTGTTTGTCCAGAAGGACAGATCTTATTTCCAGGGGGGTATATTTGATTCCATAGATGGAGGTATCTGCTTGGTGCTCACTCTCATGAAGTTGAGGAATGGTGTATTAGTCAGCTTCCTGTTGCTGGACAAAAATGCCTGGCACCCAAAATTCTAAGGAGAAGTTTATTTGGCTCATCGTTGGAGATTTCCGTCTGTGGTTGACTGGCTCCAGGGCTGGAACGTCATGGCAGAATGGCAGAGCACAGCAAAGCCGTTTAGCTCATGGTGGTTGAGAACCACTCCACAGAAAGGCAGGGATGAGATCTAGAACCCAAAATCACACCTCTGTGACTCACTCCGGCACACCTAGAAGTGTGCTTTACTAATCTCTTAAGTGGCTCTTGAGCCAATCAAACCGACAGTCCAGCTTTACTGTCACAGATGGTGTCTGCAGCAGGCAGTTTCGGAAATAGCTCTCAAGGAGCCATGCCTTCTGGAAATCACTTGTGTCATCTTCCCATGTGTGGGCTGTATCTCATGACTGGCTTCTAATGGTCAGAATATGGAAGAAAAATCTTCTGCTAGTGGGTCCTAAAGGACTTCAGGCTCTTTCTCTCTCTCTCTCTCTGCCTCTCACTTGACTGTTCAGAGGAAACCAGTTGCCATATTATGGCAAAGAACTGAAGTGGCTTCCAGCCAACAGCCATCAAGGAACTAAGGGCCTAAGCTGGGGGATAAACTGAGCCCTGCAGTGTACCCATGGTGTGAGCTTGGAAGCAAATCTTTCTTCAGTTGAGCCTTGACTAACCCCTTGGTGATAGCCTTGGGAGAGACGAGAGTCAGAGGTCCCCTTTGCCATACGTGGACTCTTCAGAACCTGAGAGAGTAGAGGCTATTGTTTTAAATGGCCAAGTTTCTGCGTAATTTGTTACACAGCAGTAGATAACTAATACAGCCCTTTCTTCCATCATTTTCTCTAGCAAATTATTAGGGTGTAGAAAAGTTATTAATGTTTCTATAGTAATTTTATAACTGACCACTTTACTAAACTCTTCCACTTTGGTTGTTTTGTACTGTATTAGTTTTTCTGGGAAGATAATTCTGAGGATGTAGAGGAAAAGCAAACTCAGTTTCTGTTGCTATATTCTCACAACACAGAACTCTTCTGTGATGAAATATGTGGGGTTCCCCACACCCCAACATCAAGCAAGTGAGCAGTTCTGCAGTGGGTACCAGCTGGGTGTCCTCTACTTCACTTTAATTCTGACACTACCTGTAGTGTTGGATCCCACAGGTTGAGAGCTCAGTCCTGCGAGATGGCGCCCTCTTCAGATGCCAGTCCCACCTGGGCCTCTGGAAGTTCTGAGCAAGACTCTCAAGCAGGGTTTCCATACCTTGTCCTACATCATCCTTCACATGTTCAGTTGTCTAGAACCCCAGGCTTTTTGGTTTTATGGGAGCTTTGTTGCATAAGCGTGATTGATTCCATAGGCCACTGGTGATCAACTGAACCTTCAGCCCCTGTTCCCTCCCTAAAGGCCGAGAGGGTGGGGCTAAAAATCCTATCCTGTTAGTCCTGCCCTGGTCCTACCAGTGACCAACCCCCAAATGAGGACCCAGCTGTCAGCTCATGGGCATATAAGCCATTTTGGAGATTTGGAGGACATTTTTTATGCCAGGGAATGCAAAGACCAAGAATACATTTCTCAGTATCACAACAGTCATATTTACAATAATTTGTTTTCCTCTTCTTTGATCTCTAACTGTATTAGGATCTTTAAAACAAGGTTAAGTGAAAAGGTAGTTTAAACATTTGTCTTGATCTCAGATTTAATAGGTATGTATTTACTATCTTGGTTATTAGATGTTGGTTTTATTATTATTTATTATTATTTTCTTTGTGAGGTACTGAGGTTTGAACCCAGGGCTTCATGTATGCTAGGCAAGCACTCTACCACCAAGCTATATCCCCAGCCATTTTTATTTTGAGACAGGATTTCCCTAAGTTGTCCAAGCTGGCTTTGAACTTTCCATCCTCCTGCCCCAGCCTCACGCGTAGCTGGTATTCCAAGGATGTGCCACCACACCCAGCTGAGATTTCATATTTCTTGTGAACGGAGTATACCTTGTCTTCTGAATATGTCTGGCATATAAAATAATCATTTTCTTTTTTGACCTATTGCTGTGGGGAATTTACTTACTGCAGTTCTGCTATAGAACTGCCCATGCCTTCCAGCAATATTTGCTTATGGTGTATTCCCTTAATGTATTGTTGGACATATGTTTGATTTAATCAGATTGTTTTTCTCAGGACTTGAGGATCTCTATGAATGAGACTGGTGGGTGACTCACTTATTCTGTCTTTGTCCCATTTTCTGGTTTTAGCTTTAAGGTTATTTATTTATGTTGGTACCGGGCATTGAACTCGGGTCCTTGCACTTGCAAGGCAGGCCACCGAACCGCTGAGCTAAATCCCCGGCCCTAGCATCAAGGTTATTCTGACTCCACAAATAGAACTGAGAAATGTTTGAGTCAGGGCTCCAGCAAGAAACACCCACCTACCTAAGCTGAGTTTGCTAAATAGGCTTTAATGATCTACTTGTACAAGTTTGTATCTGGCTCAGAACAAACAAGGGATGGCTGGGCCACGGGCTTTTGAGAGGAAATAGAAAAGAGCTCTGGACCAGTATAGCTCTGTCAAGGAGCCTGGGAAACTCCCCAGGGCCTGTGCCTTTCATTACCACCGGCTGTGCCACCACGAGGTCTCCATAATGAGCTCCCAGGGAGGTGACAGCTGTAATTAGCTGCTGTGGTCGGTGAGGGACTGTGTGACCTAGCCCTCCATTCTGGTGGCCTTGGAGCTGAATGGATCTTAAATTTGTTACTTTTTCCCTTCATTGCCTCCACCTTTCCCTTTCCTGAAGTCTCCAGGCTTCCCCTGGTTTGAGGCACCAGCTCCAGCTCTGTTCGTGGGGACTGCAGGCTACGCTGTGGTCAGCAGAGGGCGCCAAATCCTCTTCCCACAGTAAAACCAGGCAGTGAGGAGGAGGGGAAAGCCCCTTGGCCTTGGGGCAGAGCTGCTGCTCCTACCAGGTCTTTGACCCGCCCTTCTCCATCTCTGGGGTCTCCTCACCCATTGGGTCTCCGCAGTTGCACCTGAGCCAGCAAATGTGCATATGCCCATGTGTGTGTGATGTCTTGTCTCCCCAGGAAGCAGGTCTGATCGTGGTGTCCAAGAAGAGGTCAAGGTCAGGGCACAGGGACAAATGGAGGATTGCCATGAGTTCCAGGCCTATAGTGAGTTCAAGATCAGCCTGAAATACATAGCAAGACCCATCTCAGAAACTGAACCAACAAAAAACCCACCGATTTTGCAGGCTTCTTGGACAGAAGCTGTAAATGTGTCATCCTGGGTGGTCATCCAAGCAGTCCCATGAGCTAAGTGACATTAGCCCCATTGTACAGACAAGTATAATGAGGATCAGAGGGGTTCAATAATTTGCCTGAGGCCACACAGCTAGAAAGTTGTGAAGCCAAGATTTGAACACTAGCCTCTTTGATCCCAAAGTTCGTGCCAGGTTTATACCTCTAAAGCTACTCCCACTCTCAGACTCCACTGAAGATGGGCTTGAGAGCAGCCCATGAGAAGCAGCAGGCTTGTGGCTGTAATGACTGAGCTGAGAAATTAATGTTGATGGACAGTTTGTGGCTGATTGCTAGAAGTGAAAGAATAGGGGACTATATTTAGCTGTTTGCCATGGGCAGGTTAGCTGCTGGGGAGTAAAGACCTACAGAGGGAGGCAGGGACTGTGACTCTGCTGTCCATCCCTGATAGGAGTCCTTGCCCTTTGCCTGGAACAGTGGCTGGTAGGGCCACTTGATAAGAAGCGAGGGCCTGACCATATCTCCAGCCTCTCTCCACCTTGTCCTGCTGCTTTTGCCTCCCAGCTACCTCCACTCCCTACTTTGCCTCCCTGTCCTTCACAGTAGGCAGCACAGAGATCACAAGCGTCGAGCAGGACTCCGCTTCCTGAGAAGGTAGTGGGGAATCATCAGTTCATAGCCACAGGGCCTGTCTGTTATGGAGCATAGGATAAACTTCCCTCTCTCTGTCTGAGTAGTTTAAACTCAGAAATGACACCAAACTGGGCCCCAGGAGACTCATCTAGGCCACCCTGTCCATGTTGTGAGTGACCAGGGCTCAGTCACTTCCCTTGGGTTTCCTTGCCTGAGACCCACCCCCATTCATCAAGGCAGTACATGTCTTCCCAGGCTGCTCTGCCTGGATGGGGTGGCCCAGGACTTGGGGGCAGAGGCAGGGAAGGACCCCAGCATGACTTTCTTCCCTCAGGTCACTGATTCTGCTCTGCCCCTTCAGCAGGGACCTGGAACAAATGCTAGACACCCGTAGACGTGCTCAGGATTCATCCTGCTAGGAACCACAGGTTGGTGGGGTCGGGGAGGTATGTGAAGGCCACAGTGGCCCTCAAATGGGAAAAAAGCCTTGGTCTCTAGCCACTGCTAATTTTCACAGCATCCATTCTTCAAACATGACAAATCTTGAGCTCTCAACATGATGGCACTGAACATAGAATTGGAAAAGACGTGCAAATTTGATTTTTTTTCAAGCTACTGCCGGCTGACCTGAGCACATGTCAAGCAAGAGAAAGGACCTGAATTGAGGACCCTGACTTCAAGAATGTCCTGAATTCAGCAGTTCAGAGCCACCAAATAGACCCCTAGATCTGTACAACCCCTTCCAAAGTTCATTTGAGAAGAGAGAATTAAAACATGACTCAAGGGAGCATTAGGAGAGATTTTTTTTTCAAGAAACAATCAAGACATTTAGCAATTTAATTGCTTAAATATTTTTCACCTAATTTAAAAGCACTCATCATGTGAGTAATTGGGCAATGTATTATAGAATTACTCAGGGATTTAATGCCTAAATTGAGGAAGCAAACATTTGCATCTTCAGTTGATTGACACCTAAGGAGGATCGCCTGACAGCTGGGGGAGGAGACGCAGGAGACCTTGTCCCAGGTGGATGCTGGGCCTCTCTTGCAAGTTGTCCATTTATCATGGGCCCTGACACTGTAGAAACAGAACTGTTGTCAACTGGGGCTGGCTGGATCACCTTCAGGCCCTGTCTTGCTGCTACTATCTTTGTAGTCATTTGCGGTTTGTGCTCTTGTGGCTGGATTCTTTCTAAACAGGGGTGCCTGCACACACTTGGCCCTTATAGTGCCATCCCATGGGCTCTTCTTGCTCTGATTCCCCCCTCCCCTGGCTGTGCTCTGGTCTCTGACTGATCCACATCCATCTCAGTGCCTTGGTACCACATGGACACCTCCCCCTCCAAGCTGATTGTGCCACCTCTTGGGGAACATTCAGAGCTGGGACCTGGGCTGTGAACCCGGAGACTTGGGACCTCCTTATACCTGGGCCACAAGCTGTGCAGAACTTTCTGAAGAAAGTGAAATGACTGATTTGTAGGACTGGCCAATTTCTGTGCTATAAATGCTCCCTGTAGCCAATTTCAAATTCTCAGCATGAGGACAAAACTAAGCACTGTCCTGGGAAGCAATGCACTCGCTTGGTTCTTTAGGCCCTGAGTTTAGCAGGGCCCTGGGCAGGGGAGGGGCTTCCCACCTGCCTTCAGAGCCTGTGAGGATCACCAAGGACACATGACAGGGGCAGGCTGCCTTGTGAAGAGACTTGGAGGAGGCTGATGGCCTGGTGCCAGGCAGGAGAACAGCAGTTCGGTTGTGAGGCCTGAGTGGCATCCTTTGATTTGAGCAGCAGAACATTGCTGGTGACTTTGAGGAGAGCAGACTTGGGGATAGGGGCAGAAGCCAGAGGAGGGGTGCGTGATGTTTCCACGTTATTCAGAAAAGCGTGAAACTGTGGGATGGAGCCTGGCACGGGGAATGGGATGCTGGGCACTGGCTGTAGGTTGCTTGCAGACAGCGAGAGCAAGCAGGTGGCTCGGCAGGAGCAGCAGCCTGTCACCCGCCCTGCTGCCAGACCTGGATTGGTGAAGCGTAGGTGGGAAACCCCCCAGAGCACCCCGATTCGGACTCAGCAGCCAGAGTCCCCAGCTGATCCTAGGCAGCTGATCAAGCCAGGGACTCACCTTGCACTTCCATTCTCTCTGGAGCTCAGCATGACCCAGTTCTGCAAGCGTTTATTTGATTGATTGGAAGCAGACAAGGCCCCTGCTCTCCAGGATGGTAGACCCCGTGCCAGGCATCACCCAGGGCAAGAAAATGAGGAAGCTCTAACTTCATTCTCCAGGGCATATGTAGGCGTGCAAGGGTGGGCGTGTGCAAGGGACAGGTATGTGCCCCACAGAGTAGCAGCAGAGTCTTGAAGAGTGACTACATTTAAAGACAGAGAAAAGGTGAAAGGTATCATGGGCCCCAGATGGGTATCTAGCCTGCTCCTTCCTGGACACTGGAGACTGAGCCCCCAGGAAGAAGGGCTCCTGCTGCTATCCTCTGTGGAGGCAGAAGGAAGATGGTGCAGGAAGCAAGAAGGGCCACCATCAGCAGGCAGCAGCTTCCTGAGGTTAGGTTTCTGGCTCCTGTAGGCCGGGTGCCCGCACCACCACTATCCACATGGATTCCTGTACCTGGGAGTGTTACCTGAAAGGGACTTTGCAATGTGATTATTAGGGAATCAAGAACAATTTTATGTGTGTGTGTGTGTGTGTGTGTGCGCGCGCGCTGGGATTGAACCTGGGACCTTGTACGTGCCAGGCAAGTGCTACCATGTGTGTGCGCGCGCTGGGATTGAACCTGGGACCTTGTACGTGCCAGGCAAGTGCTACCACGGAGCTCCTTTCTTGGGATCTTAAAGTGGTGGGTTGGGGGTTATCCCGGATTACTCAGGTGAACCCCAAGTGCAATCACAAGGGTCCTTCTAAAACAGAGCAGAGGTCAAAGAGAGAGGACAAGGCAGTAGTGGAGGGTGGGGGGATACGAGCAAGGAAGCCTGAGCCAACAGCGGTAGGGAGGAGGCACTGAGAAACCTGAAAAGGCTGGGAAACCCCTTGTCCCCAAGAGCCTCTCCGAGGAACCAAGCCTGGCCCATACTTGGGCTGTAGCCCAGTGGGGCCAATCTCAGACTCCTGGCCTCCAGAACCACAAGAGAGCAAGCCCCAGTTGTTTTAAGCTGCTGAGTTGTAGCAGTTTGTTGCAGAGTCCAGAAAGCAGAGTGCAGTGAAGGTTTGCACGTGAGACTATGAGTGGGGCCGGGAGTGGTGGCTCACGCCTGAAATCCAAGCGCTCAGGAGCCTGAGACCAGAGATTGCTGTGAGTTCAAGGCCAGCTTGGACTGCATAGTGAGACCGTCTCAAAAAAAACAAAAACAAAGAATGTGAGTGTGGAGTCCCTTCCCCTATGGGGGCCAAAGCAGCAGAATTGGGCCAGGGCAGCCACATGCAATGAAGGTGCCCTTGCTTCTCTGGGGAGCTGTGGTCTGCTGTGTCCTACAGAACTTCGCCCCCAAGAGTGGAGGAAGAGAGCCCGGCTCCTGCACTTGTGTGTTGTTGAGTGGGGCTCCCTCTGCGGGGCAGGTGGCCCTAGGTGAGGCAGCTGCTCAAGTAGGGACTCAACTGTGAGCCCCAAAGCTCTCACTCTGGTCCTGAAGGGCCTCTGCCACACTGTGCCATGTCCCCCAGAGCCAGGCCAGAAGGATCTCTCTTTGCCTGTTCCTCGAGGCTGCAGGCCTGGAACTTTGCCAGCTTTCTACCATCCTGGGTGTCCTCACCTACTGGGAAGCTCCATGATACGCCCACATCTCTCACTGAGCAAGAATGGGGTGCTGCCCCAAGTTTCTAGAATTGTCATAGAGTGTTCTACCTTCTAACTTTAGCCCTAGAAATAGCCCTTGCTGTTCACAGATGAGAAAACCTATTCTCAAAAGGGAGGAAGAAGTGCCCGAGGTCAGGGCTGTCCCTGCCTGCCTGCCTGCCTGGTGCCCCTTCCCTGTGTTTTACCTTTCATTACCCACTGTTGTTTATTAGCTGTGTGATCTGGAGCAGCTTGCTTGACTTCTCTTGGTATCAGATTTTGTTTTAGAAAACACAACTCTGATCTGTCTTTTCTCTCTCTGGGGTCTCATTTCCCTTAGCCCCAGGAGAGACTTTCATACAGGCTTTGTCCCTGGGCCTGTGTTCTGGTTTCTACTTAGATGTCCCCAAAACCTCATGCACTCAGAATCTGGGCTTTTGGGGGCCTTTATAACTGGTCCCTTCCAATTCCCCTACTATATAAGACTGCTATAAGATCCTATGCTTTGTGTGCTGGGCTCCACTAAGAGGAAGTGAGTATTAAAATCCCCACACCAGGCTCTTTCACTGGGTGCCATCTGCCCAGAGCTGCATCTGCCCAGAGGGTGCAGCCTTGCTTAATGCTTATTAAAGCCCCATATCCGTTCACCATGATTCTGGAATTATGGACTGGCATTGCAGGAGCTCAGACACTAGCATCCGGAGCACAGCAATAGTGGGGGGTGTTAGCAGGAAGTGAGACCATGTCTGTCTCAAAGTTTCCATCCCAGAAACTCCTGATCCCATGAAATGCCCCCTCCATGGGTGCTTCCAGGGGAAGACGTAGGATTCCCAGGTGCCCTCTCCAAAGTGCAGGCCTCTGGCATGGAAGTCTCCACCCAGGCCAAGTCCACTGGAGCAACCACAGAAGGCAATAGATGTGTCCCCGCCCATGTTTTGCAGCAGTGGTTACTCCCTTGCTAGCCTCCCTTGCCAGCCCTTGTATGGACCCAGATGAATGTACCCTCAACCCCCACTTAGAGTAGAAAGATGTTTTCCCACCATAAAACAGGTGAGTGTTTAGAAATTGAAGATCCTGGGTGTGGTGGTGCACACTTGTAAGCCCAACACTTGGTAGGATGAGGCAGGAGGTCGGCCATAAGATCAAGGCCGGCCTGAACTACAGTCCAACCCTGTTGCAAAACAAAAAATTAACTGGAGCTATGAGAAACTGCCTCTGACTCCAGTCCCCCTAGATGGGCACTGGTCCCACAGACGGGTCTGTGGACAGTGACGGCATGGCTGGCACAGGGTCCCTGCTGGTGGAGCAGCTCCCTGGTCATGTCTGGCATCTCTCTGCATGGGAAGCAGGAGCCAGTGGACCCAGACAGAGACCAAAGCCCAGATATTCTCCAGCTGGCCCTTATCATTTGGACAGATGACTCAAGGTCCTTGCCCTTCCGGGCCACCCTGGATAGATGCAGACCATCATGTGGGCTATTAGGGTGATTGTTACCACTCACAGTAAATCACGCTGGACCACAGTGAGTGTGTGTGTGCGCTTGTCTGTGGGGTGTTGGAAGACGAATCCAAGCCAGGAAAGGGGCGTGGAGGAGTGCATGGTCCCCACTGTGCCTGTCCAGAGGGCTCTGGGCAACTTCTGGGAGATCCCTATGGCTCCAACTGGTCCAAACTTCCTCTCCAAGTCTGGACAGCTCAGGACCTCTGACAGCTATGAACATCTTTGCCCCATCCTGCCCCTCAAACAGTTCTAGCCAGCGGGGGGTTTTGTCTTTCCTACATCCTGTGATCTGCTGACACGTGGGAGCATAAGGACCTACCCAGTGACTCAGGCAGGGCAGCGTGCCCCCACTCCTAGGAAAGGCCTGCCTTCCCGTGAAGGAGGAGCGCCCTCTGCAGGATATCAAGGGAAACTGCAGGTTCCATGGAAAGGAGGCGAGGTGGCTTATTGTAGAGGAGGCTGCACCTTGTGACTGAGGGGAGCCAACGATCCTGAGAGGTTCTCTGTTGTTGCTTCTGGGGTTAAAGAATAAACAGTAATGAACCGCTTCTCAGCCTTTTGGCTAAGATCAAGTGAATCAATAGTAATGGTGCACTTGACTCCAAGCGTGTTCTGGCTGTGATGGGTGATTTTTGGTGTCAACTTGACGGCACTGAGGAAAACCTCAACACTTGTAAAGCATTATTTGGGTGTGTGTATGATGGCGTTTGCAGAGAGTAGCATGTGAGTGAACACACTTGGTGGGAGACAGTCCACCCTCGATGTGGATGGGCACCATCTAGTCGGCTGGGGGGCCGGGGAGAACAGGTACAGAGGGTGAATTGGTCTCATTGGAAGCTGGGGTGGACTCTTATTCTGATGCCTTGGACATCAGAACTCCAGGCCTTTGGGCTCCAGGACTCACACTGGTGGTCCCTGATTCGCAGGCTCCCAGCCTTGAGCTGAGAGTTCCAGCAGCAGCTTCTGTGGCCTTTGGACCTGGTCTGAGCCGTGCTCCCAGTGTCCCAGACTCTAGCTTGTAGCCAGCCTGTTGTGGAACTACTCGGTCACCATAACTGCACGAGCTGCCCCTGGCATGTGCATTCTCCATCGGCTGTGTCTCTGTAGGGCCCTGAACCAACTCACTGACACTGTTCTCCTTGTGACTTCCACCCTCGCCTCTTCATCGGCACCCTTTCAACAATGACCTTAACACCTCTGTCAACCCCAGTTGGTCCCCGGATGACATCCAGTGTCACCTCCCCTGTGTCACCCCTACCAGTACCTCCACAGAACTTGTCCTTACCGTTACCGCTATTGCCATCTCTCCCAGGCCCGTTTTTACCTTTGCTCTCAGTGTGACTATTATTCATGTCACCACTGTTACCAGGAAGTTCACCACCTTCACCTCCACCTTTGCCATCTCCTCAACTACAGGCACCTTGACCTATCATGAATGGAAAATGCTCGAAGTTGGAATGCGCCTAGTGCCTCTAACCGATGGAGCATCATGGCATGCTGTAGAGTGTGGGTTGTCACCCCTTTGTGATCCCAAGGCTGACTGGAGGGCGAGTCTGGTGGCTGCTTCCCAGCATCATGAGAGAAAGTGGTGCTACATATGGCTAGCGTAAGGGGAGATCAAAGTTCAGGTTCTGAAGTGTGATTTTCTACTTCTATCACTTTTGCACCACTCTAAAAAAATTGTGTGTAGAACCTTCAAAAGCTAGGGAAAGTCTGTCATTAGTGGCTATCATCTCCACCATTACTTCTCCCATTACTTCCACCTTCGCCACCACACCATGGTCTCCTTTAAAGCTTAGTGCCTACTACTGAACCTGGCAGTTGGATGAGGAGCCCAGTCAGAAAGGAACATCCTGCCTGGTTGACAGACACCCACATCTAGGCCTCTCAGAGTATCAGCAAGCCAGGTATCCGAACAATTCTTCTTAACCTGCAAGGCGACCCTTCCTCAGGATGTTTCTGACAGGAATTGATTCAACCCTCCTTGTCAGCCATGCTTATACCTAAAGAGACAGCTGCTGCCTGGTTGAAGGATGGAGGCCGTTAATACGGGGCTGCCCTTATTTGCATAATGATGCATATATTTGCATACACTTGCTCACAGCCTCTGAATGCTGCGCTGTGGGTGTCCAGGTACCATTTGCATATCTCTGCAGGTGAGGGTCAGGCCTTTGAGACTCGGGCGCTTATTAATTCCCCCAAGAGATCCTCTTTTGTGCTGGTTCAGAAAGCTTGGAATGCTTAATTGCAGAGTCATTCAATGGAAGGGCTCTGAGGTAGGGAGGTGGGAAGGCCCAGTTCAGAGTCCATAGGGAGGGCAGCAGGAGCTTTGGGGTGGCTTAGGGAGGAGCACTGATGACAGCACTTTTTCCCTCCATGTCACTTCAGGACAGCACCCTGCATGGCCACTCCTGCCCTCTCAGCCAAAATCCACTTGCTGGGAGACCTGGAGCCAGTCCCTCCCTGTCCCCAGCAGGCTTGGGACTCCTGTCTGGAAGGAAGGGGTCAGTCCCAGCAGATCACTACTCCCCTCCATCAGGATCCTGTGCTTACTCACAGGTTCTCATCCCTGACTGCACTTGGTAATTACCTGGGGAGTTTTTTAAAAATATCAGCACCCTGGTCCCACCCCTGGCTATTCTGGTTTAATCAGAAAGCATCAGTTATTTTTAAAAAGTGCTTCTGAGGCTTCTCACCTGCAGACTGAAAGCTACTGCTTGGAACTCCTCCCACCACAGCTCACCTGGCCCCAGTGTCAGGCAGAACAAATAAACCTAGTGCTGCTGTCTTGAGTCTCGGGGATCATTCTTCGCCTCTTGGGTGAGGTGGCTGATGGTCAACATGTGACAGGACAGCCCTGTCTTGGATCCTCCCATTCCCTTGTAACCCTGGTGCTCCAGCCCGGTTCTCATCCTGGAGAAGGAATGTAGCCATTGTCCACAGCCGTCTGGTGTTGGTTTTATGAAAATATGCAGTGGGTGCCCCTCTCGAGGGCCTGCACTCTATTTGAGTGTGTACCCTAATTTCTGCTTCATTCTACCTTTTCTACCTTTTTAGCCTCTTACTGATGAATCCTGAAAGTTCTCTGGGATGGAATTCAGTGAACCTATACCCTCCCTCATGATGAGTTAAGTTCCCCAGCTCCACTTCGGGAAACCACCCTGGACTCTGTGTGGTGACATTCCCCGTGGTAAGCCAGCTCCAGGAGGTGAAGAGGTATCGGGAAAGATGATGCCTCATTAAACGACAAATCCATCTTCCTGTATCTCAGAGCGAGAGTTCTGATGCCTCGTTAGGCAAGGTCAGTGCCTCCCAACCAGGGCTGAAGCCAGCCGTAAGAAAACAGACTTTCGGCGACGGGGCGGGTCGCAGAGCTGGATTGGCTGCAGCGGGTGGAGACACGTCAGGCAGGGTGGCCCAAGCCGCGGGAGCCAACTCTGCGTGGCTCGGTCGGTGGGTTCCAGTGTCCCTGGTGAGGAGGAGGGGTCCTCGGGCCATGCAGCCCTCTGTCGCCATCGCCGCTACTGCCTGGACGCTCCTCCCTGCCCCTCGTCGCCCCCCCCGCCCGCATTCCAGCCCACCATAACGAAGAGCGAGAAGTCTTTCAACCAGAGCCTGGGCCTGGCCGAGTGGAAGCTGTTCCTGTACAACCCGACCACCCGAGAGCTCCTGGGGCGCGCCGCCAAGGGCTCGGTCTATGAAGTGCTATATTTTCAGTGGCCTGCTCCTATTCTGGGGCATGACTCAGTAAATGCTCTGCTCTGGAGATCTGATTATCCCATCTTGAGGGTCTTAACTATAGGGGAGAAGGTCGTGCAGGAAATGCAAGCCAGTGGTGGGTGTGGCAGCGCAGACCAGCAGGAGCAAGACAGGGCTTCCTGGATGGTCTAGGAAGTAGTTACGTAGAAGTTTGATCTTGCTCTTCTACCTGGTTTTTTATGGGTTCCTGGCTGCACTCTAATTGTTCATAATGTGGACTGTGCTTCAGACTCTGAATGATGAGGTTCCAAAATATGACCAGATTCCTAGTCCAGGACTTACAGTTTTTCCAAAACCAGTGCTGTGTTGGAGAATACATTTAGTATGTCTAAGTTCCTATGAAGGGTACATTAAAGACCTTAAGTTTCTAAAGTCATGTTCTTTAGAAGAACAGGAGAATCTTGTCGGCTGTACCAATGGAGCACTTTTTGAAGAACAGAAGTGTCCAGATTATGTTTCATGTCAGTTTCCTGATTTCTTACTTCAAGCATGCAGTGATAGAAATGACCCTGCTTTTGGCCATTCCCAAGGACATTCTTGAATTCTTGTGAAAATGCATAGAATAACTGGATTAAAGCCTGAAGGATCACCAAGGATAAGACTGTATTTCTAAGGATGAAAACACAGCACTTGTATCAATTTATCCTAATCATGGAATACTAAAAGTATTTTCCTTGTTATGGAAAGAAACCCCATGTTGGCTATCTCCAGCCATTGGTGGCTGTCCACGTCTCCTTTGAGGACCACAGTAGAGTGCAAAATTGAGGGATCAAGGAACCTAAGAAATGAGGACGATTATGACAAGTTTTTGAGAAGAGTTGCCTTTAAAATCACAGCATGCACATAGTCTGAGTAGGGTGTCTCTGAAGGGTCAATGTTGTGTCGTCTGTCTTCATTTTGTGTCTGCTGGACCTGCCATTCTAGAATGCTAGGACCACCTAGGAAAAAGGTAGCGCTGCCTGACCTGGGCATGGTGCCTTCCAACTCAGTGTTCAGTGTCCTCCAAAGTGGCTGCCTGCTGCCTCTGCTGCCCTTTGAACCAGTGTCTGGTAGCCGGATAGGGACCAGTGAACATGGATCCTGGGTGGTTGCATGGGTGGGGGTCTTGTCCTCTTTTTGTAATGTGGTTTAATTGCCAAGTGTCTAAAGCTTAATGTGCTGTGTAGTGAAGATATTTTATGGACCTTAACACTGGTTAACTCATATTTTGATGCCAACAAAGTTTTAGGGGCAAAATGGTACCTGGCCAACGTGAGGTGACTATGGCTGAGAGAATGTGGGTGGAGAAACTCTGTATGTGAAGAAGAAAAAAGAATAAAAGCAGATCTGAAAGTGTCACCTTGGGTGTTTTGCAAAATTATTTTTCACATGTTGTTATCTGTGGATCTCTAAGAGTACAAACTTTTTGTTGTAAAACATGTTTTTTAAAAAGCTGCTAGGATTATTTTCATGTTGGAACCGAGTCTGTTATAGATTAATGGATTCAGATCATTAAAAAACATTTTTAGAATAGAATGAACATGCACCTAATTTTTTATGAAATTAAATTAATGAGTCTTAAATTGTATAATAGTTTGTGAAATATCTTGTTACTACTTTTATTTAGCAGACTGTGGACTCTAAAAAAAGATTTAAATTGTGGGAAAAAAACCCCATAAAACAGACCTTCAGCCCTTTACACCGAATAGTTTCTCTCATGTGAAAAGCTATAATAGTACGTAAGATCCTACTGAGATAATTGACCATGTGCTACCGGAAGAAGAGGGCTAAAGGTGTAGGGAAAATGGGAAGGGTAGGGGAAAGACAGTAAGGGAAAAGAAAAATGAAAAAATGGAAATAAAATGTCTGTAAATGGGGAGGGGAGAGAGGGGGTGAAGGGAGGGCAGGGACAAGGGGAAAAAATGAGAACCAAGACCTGTCATGTAAAGGTACAAGATCCCAATGATGAATGTAATTGTACTGTATACCTAAAATGTACCAATAAACTCAATAAAAGAAAAATGGAAAAATTCTAAGGCGGGGGGAATGAGTTAGGATAGAAGAAATAGGTAGAAAGGAGAAAAGGAAAATTATAATTTAAATATTGTACTTTTGAAAAGACTGCAACTTTAGGACACAGTCTAAGTAACCTAGGATTATCTGTATCAATGGTCTCTAGATTTGTGTATAGTTCTTTTCTTCCATGACCATTATACCCCAAATCCTTTCAAGATGCTATTGGTTCATAAATCCGTTTAGTTGATAAAGAGGAGGAGCCTTATCTTAAAGGAACAGATTGAGAGTTCAAAGAATGTTTTTAAACAAAACATCTTAGATGTCCCATCAAAAACAACAACAACAACAACAAAAACCCAACAGGGGCAGCCCATGCATTTCATCTGTGAAATGGGCCATTGTCTTTCTATGGGCATCCATCCTTTCCTCCTGTAAACCAAGAGGGAACTTCTTAGAGGCCCACAAATTTCACAGACTTCCCCGCTCTAGAAAAACATAAATATCCTCAGCTCCAGAAAATAATGTACCTCTCTCGAGAGCCCATACTCTATGGGTGTACTCTAATTTCTGCCTGATAAACTTCTTGTGCCTCTTAAGCCATACCCAATGAGTATGGCTGTGCTTGGTCCTTCCCCAAGCTTCCTGGGGAGGGAATGGGCTTACAGAAGGTCAGAAGAGTTGGGTACATCCTCCTGCATACGTTCCTCCCCTTTTCGGCTAAAGCTGGCACTCATCGTTGACTGTACTTGTCACAACTCCTGGACCAATTAGTGAGAGCACCAAGGCACCACTATAGATGCCTGGTATTGTGTGTGACCCCAAATTTATAGGCCAACCAATACCACCAAGCCAAAAGACCCATAGAAAATGCACATCTGATGTTTTTATTGACTGTTCTCTTCCCAAGGCCAAAGTTAGCTCAGGAAGATACCTCTTTATTCATTCTGCTACCCTGGTTCTTGGAGACCCATTCATTCAGGAACCCTTATTTAAGTCAAATGCCAGGAACAAAAAACTCAGGAGAATGAAGCATGTGAATTTACCCATGTGCCTTGCTGCCCGGGTACATGATCTCCTGAGGCCTGAGCAATATGATGGGACAGGCCCACGTCCTTCGGCACCCTTGCCCAGCAAAGACAGCAACAGAGAGACTCAGAGGCCACCATGGATGGGAGATTATCACAAGGCCCAAGACTTCTTCCCAGCCATCTGTCCTCCTGAAAAGGTGTAGCCAATGGGCAGGGCTGTGTGTGTGTGAGAGAGAGAGACAGACAGACAGACCCAGCCAGCCAAAATGCTGCTGGCCAATGCTCATGTCTTGGGCTCCCCAAACACGGGCAGGATGGGCATGGAGCTCACTGCCTGGGCAAGAGCCCACAACATTCCTGGGAGAAAGGAGGGTGAGGCTGAAAAGCACAGGCAGACCCTTCAGGAGACCCTTGCAGGCTGAGGCATGAAGGTGAAATTATGAGGGACCTGCCTACTGGTCAGAGACTGGGCTGGTCCTTCCACAGAGAGCAGCAAAAGGATTTACTTGTGGAAATTCTAAGATTTGTGGGTTTTTTTTTCTTAATATGGGGGATTGAACTTGGGTCATTGTGCTTGCAAGGCGGGCAGCAGAACCACTGAGCTAAATCCCTGGCCTGAAAAGGACTTAGTTGTATGATTGAGAATCAGGGCAGGCAAGGCCTGGGGGAGCCTTCTCTACCGACTAGAGTCCTAGTGTAGACTAATCCTTCTGAGATGCGTTTAGTATTGTCTTCTAGGTGTAGCAGGAGGGATCTCAAGGTCAGTGCTACCCTTAGGATTCACTCAGATCTCCCATACTGCTGCTTTGGAAAATGCTCCATCAAGAGACTTGCTCATCCTGTGCCCTCTCTGGGTGCACAGTGGGCAACTCGCCAACAGGCCCCTCTCAGCCCTCCTACACCTCCAGGTCAAAAGAGAGATTAAACCGGGGCCGGGGATTTAGCTCAGCAGTTCAGTGGCCTGCCTTGCAAGCGCAAGGACCCGAGTTCAATCCCCGGTACCAAAAAGAGAGAGAGAGAGAGAGAGAGAGAGAGAGACACCATCACTCCACAGGCTGTGTGTAGGGTGGCTGTATTACCAGCACCCTCGTCCTCACTCCATTCTACTTGCTCATGACCTTGTCATTCAAGGTCACCCTGTCTGTGCAGGGCATCTGTTCATCATGGGCATTGGTGTCTTCAGAGAAAGAAATCTTTCAATGGCTGGGGAACCTGAAGAAGAGGAGGGTCCCCAGATGTGAGGCAAGTGGACGTGGTCCACTGCTTTCCTCCTTTTGGCCCAGCCAGTGTGAACTTTCCTGAGCCTCTGGGTCCCCAGGCCTCTGGGATGGGCACAGGGAATAAGGGGCAAGGACCATGATCTCCAGGAGCACAGCCTGCCCAGGAAGCCTGGGTTCCACATGGAAGCAGCAGAAGACGGTGCAGAGAAACTCCTATGGGTTGGCGGCACCGACTGTGTCTCAGAAGCTGACTCTGCCTGCCGTGGGTGATGAGGGAAGGCTGCTTGGAGAAGAAAGCACGAGGGAACTTACATCCTTTTGGATGAGCTCAGCATAAACCATGCAGGCAGTGGAGATCAGTTCATCTGCATCAAGATCAATGAGGTTGTTGCAGGCCTATGTGGGAGGTGTATGTTTGTATACGCACGCGTGCGTGCGTGTGTCCCCAACCTGCCTGGCACAGTGCTGACCTTGTACATTTTGGGGTGGTGGTAAGCACAGCTTCCACACTGGCTCTAGGGAATCATGGGGCTCCCCTATGTATAGGGAGTGCTTCCAAGGAGGACTTGACTATAATAGGGGTGCAGCTAAAGTTGTTTTCAAACCAAGATCTTAACTTTTCTTCCATTAAGTTTCTTGGTACTTTTTAGGTATACAGTGTACAGTGACATTCATCATTGGGATCTTGTACCTTTACATGATGTATCTTGGTTCTTATTTTTTCCCCATTCCCCTGCCCTCCCTTCACCCCCTCCACCCTTCCCTATTTACAAAGACTTTGTTTCCATTTTTTCCCTTTCTCATTTTTTCTTTTCTCTTCTTTCCTTTCCCTACCCTTCCCACTTCCCCTTCTCTTTAGCCCTTTTCTTCCTATTCCACATTATCAGTTAAAAATTGACTCTTCTTAAAAATGTTGGGCAACACTTTCTCATTTTTTCTTTTCCCTTCTTTCCTTTCCCTACCCTTCCCACTTCCCCTTCTCTTTAGCCCTTTTCTTCCTATTCCACATTATCAGTTAAAAATTGACTCTTCTTAAAAATGTTGGGCAACTAGGTCCTTTCACCGCAAGAGCTTCCCCGGGCCAAGGGCTGCCTGTGAGGCAGAAGAGCACAGTGGTTGAACTGCTCAAGGCCTCTGTTCCGACACTGATGTTAGCCTCTGTGTTGGGCTGGTCAGGGTGTGCAGATGAGCTTCCACATGAAAAGCCCACAGCAGAGAGCTGGTACTGAGCTCTTCCCACCCGGAGGCTGGGGGGGGCAGCACCCCAGCAGCCTGGGCCCTTCCACTGGGATGGGTGGGGTGTCAGGCCTCTGGAAGTGGGTGGAGGGTGGCTGAGGGTGGCTCACCAGGAGGATGGTGTCGCCGCTCATGCCCTCTAGCAGCGCCTGCTCACGCACCATCTGCAGCATGCTATAGGCCACCAGCACCTGCAGGTTCCGGCAGGGCTTCCCAGTCAGCAGGACCTGAGGAGTGTAAGGATGCGGACCTGGACTGCAGAGCCCTTGAGACAGTGAGGCATCCACCCACCCACCAGTGCCCATGGCCAGCCTCTCTCGGGCCTCGCTGCTCATCCATTCACCCACCCTGGGCTCCTAGGCATTGCTGTAGTTACAGGAGGATTCAGAGATGAAGGCCTCTAAGAATTTATGGTGGAGAGGATGGGGGTTCATGCGAGACCAGGATGGGAGCTCAAAAGTCCAGGGGTGTCCCCCAAGGGTCGGAGATGTCAGGGACTTGGGCAGGGAGACAGGAAGGCCAGGGAGGGGTGTGAGCCAGGCGGACGTTGACTTGCAGGGCACTGAATGACAAGCCAACGGTTGGGCTGGATCCTATGGGCAGCGATGGTGGCGAGCTGTTCCTGAGGAAGTGCACCTGCTGATAGCCCAGGGCTGTGGGCAGAGGACTATGGGTGTCCTTGGGGGACAGGAGACGGGGGGCAGGGCGCTCCGAGTGCAGCCAGCACCACGGAGGCAGGGAAAGCCGAGTGAGAGTGGGGGCAGGGCGCAAGCTGCAAAGGCGCTGTGAGGGATGAACAGATGGATAGGAGCAGGGTTGCCAGGCCATGAAAACATTGAGCCACTACTGAACTACTGAACTACATCCAGGGCCCGGAATGGTGGGAAGACAAGGGAAACTGGCCACTTGGGGTGGGGATCTATCCAAGTGCTCACCTCCCAGAGGCGCCAGACATCATCGAAGGATTTGAAGGCATGCTGGAAGCAGAGGCAGAACCAAGGGAAGAGAGCCTGCACTGCCCCTGCACCCTTCCCTTCTGTGGGGAGAGAAGCAGGTTCCCCCAGAGGTCATGGTGAGGGGACTCGGTGGACCACACACCGAACAAAGCCAACACACACACAGCACGTGGGACCTTTGGGAAGCCTGGCAACCCTGGTTCTGATTGTGCCAACCGACCCTGGAGACGGCCATGTTCACCGGTGCAGATCCCATCCCTCTCCTCCCAGGGCCTAGACAGGTCCCTGGAGCTGCCCTTTTTCCTGTGACTGAGGGTGGCTGCCCCCTCCCATCCCTGCCCAGGTGGGTCCCACACACTCAGGTGCTCAGAAAATGGGGGGTCCAGGAGGCTGATGAGGCGGCTGAGCATGTCCAGGTTCTTGGCCACCCCGATGGTGATGACACAGCTGTTCTCCTGCACAGGGCGGGACCAGGGAGGGAAACTGAATTGCCTCTGCAGCTCTGCCCTCCTCTGCTCCAACTCTGGAAGGGCTTGTGTGCAGTGTCCCGGTGTGTGTGTGTGCATAGGCAAGCACACACCTGACCATATCTGTGTGGTCTGTGTATGCAGGTGTGCCTATCAGCATATGTGCGCACCTCTGGGTGACAGCATGTGTGTCTGTGTGTGCAGGAGGGTGTGGTGGGGACACACATGTCTCAAAAGTGGCCACTTGACACACCCAATATAATACTACATCGGAGCCAGTGGGGACAAGGACAGCACTTCACTGCAGGGGTGAAGGAGAGTAGGGGAGCGAGGGAGAAGGGCCGGGTAAGGTCAGGGGAGGGGCAGGGAATACAGGGAAGAGGTGGGGGACTGGGCAGCCTCTCCCAGGTACTCAGGAAAGGCTTCCCAGGGAGTGGGGTACTCCAGGAGCAGTGCTTTCAAAGCCCCTCAACCTGGTTAGAGCAGGGGGGTGCACTGGGCACAACTGAGTCGCCTCAAGCCACGTGGAGGAAACACTGAGAAGCAAGACCAAAGAAGAGGCCTTGAAAGCCTAGCTAAGGCTGCTGGGTTTTCTTCTGGAGGCTGAGTATTGACAGGGAGGGAGAGTGTTTTGGGAGGGCGAAGCCAGCAGAGGGCGCCATTCTCGGGCCTGCCACACCATTCACTTTCCAAGGCCTCCGTTCCAGTGCCGGGTTCTTGAACACACCCACCCCCAGGCTGCTCTGCACCTCCCAAGGGTGTTTGGGGGCTCGAGAGGTGGATGACACGGGCATGCCTGTTACAGGGAGGGCCCGGAGCTCCCCCGCCCCCAGCCCTCACTGTTTTCTGCAGGAAGAACTGGAAGAGCCAGAAGATCTCGTGGTCGTGCTCCGCCATGAGCTGGAAGAGCATCACCATCTCGTGGAAGCCCTGCTGGTACTCTGTGGAGAGGGCACTGTGAGGAGGGCCCCGGGCACCTGGTAGCCGCTGGGTGGAGCCCTCTTCCACTCACCTGCCTGGGTGTTACATACGTAGCTCAACAGCAGGGTCTTCTCCAGCCTCCTCTTGTCCACTAGGACGTTTCCCAGTGGGTCTTTGTCATAAAGCTTCTGGATGTCACATGCTAGGTTGGGGATGGGTAAGTGGCACAGGCTACTTCCAGCAGGGGGTTCATGGGTAAGTTAATCCCCCACCCACCCAGTAAGTCAGGCCCTGGGACATCCCGGGGAAAGAGCTCAGCTCTGTGTGACACCCTGGCTGCTGCTTTTCTCCACCTCCAGACCTTTGGCCAGGCCATGAGCTCTGCCAGGAACAGCCCCCAGCATCCAATTCAAATCCGGCCTGGTTCAAGGCCAGGGAAGGAGGAGAGGAAGAACAGTGTAGCAGGAACAGTGCATGGCAGGGAAATGGTGCTGGACACCTCGGGACATGTGCAGACTCGGGAAGGTGGATTAACCAAGAAGTGTCTGGGAAAATTCTTCTATCCCCAGAAGTGGCTGAGGAGGAGGCAGGCTGGCTCTGATTGTCCCCTCTGTCCAGCCTTCTACCCACTCCACTCACCAATGTTGTTCTGAATCTCAGCGAAGTTCCAGTGCAAGTTCTCCAGAAGGGGCTGAATTTTCTCATACATTTGGCACAAGGCCTCATAGTTTTTCCTGCCAGGATGACACCACTGGGGTGGGGGAACTCCATGTAGCAGCAGCAGCTGCCCACTTTGCCCCGGCCTGTGATGATTTCTCTGGTGTCAGCTCATACCAGGCCTAAGTACTTTCTACTATGGTCCTGGCACCTCCCAGGTTCTGCAGTGCAGTCACAGCATGTGAGTCCTGGCACTGCAGCTGGGGCCAGACCTTGGGGCTATCACCTTCCCTCTCTGAGCCTGTTTCCTGTCTGCAGAGTGGGGCTAGTCCTGGCCCCTGTGCCTCAGGATGGAAGGATCAGATGAGATGGTGTTGGGTGTCCTCATCAGTAGCTGGTGTGTAGGGCTGACTGGTGGCCAGTGGGTCCTTGTCACAGAGTTCCTGGATGTCATGTGGTAGGTTGGAGCATAGGTAGGTGAACACTCCTGCACCAGAACCTGAGTGTGGCCTTTCTTGGAACAAGAGTCTTGGCAAATGTGATTAACATAAATATCTCCAGAGGAGGCTACTATGGATTCTCCAGGACCCTAAATCCAATGACAAGTGTCCTTATAAGACACAGGGAAGAGTTCAAGTGACTATGCAGGGAGGGATGAGAGGGATGCAGCCACCAGCCAGGGGACATCTGGTGCTGCAGATAGGAAGGATTCTCTCCCACAGCCCTTGGAGGAAGCCCACACCTTGTTTTGGGCTTCTGACCCCCAGAACTATAAAAGCCAGCTTTCTTCCCCTGTGCAGGGCTACTGACCCATGTTCTCTAGCTTGGATCTTGGAACCACTCCATGAGATGTATCATCGCCCCATTTTACAGGGAAGGCCACCCAGTGTGTACATTTCAGTGCTGGGGTTTGAACCCAGCTTCCACAGTCAAAGCTTTCCAATTTGCAGGCTGTGTGTTACCTACAGAACCTAAATGCTTCCTCCTGGCTCCCTTGGAAGATCAGAAAGGGCTATTTAGAGGAAGTGCCCTGTCTCATCTAGGCCTTGAAGGAAGGGTGGTGGGGTTTTTCGTTTTGTTTTGTTTTGCCACTGGGGATTGAACTCCAGGCCTTTGAACTGAGCTACATCCCCAGCACCTACCCCCTTTTTATTTGGGGGATAGGATCTTACTAAGTTGCCCAGTCTAGGCTAGAACTTGTAATCCTCCTGCCTCAGCCTCCCAGATGCCTAGGATTACAGGTTTGTGCCACCATGTCTGCCCAAATATGGAGTTTGATAGGCTGATGATGGGGGGAGGGGAAAGAGTGAACCGAGAGCAGAGAGGAGTACAGATATGGCCTGTGTGTGGCAGTGTTGGGAAGTGGGCGCTTGTGTCAGCCAGGTGGCTGGTATGATGGGAATGCGAGGTACGGGGGTGGGGGTGGGGGGATGTGGTTTTGTAACACTACCAGTCAGGTACTGGGATGTTTGATTCTGGGCTTGGGGATGCAGGTACATGCAGAGCCTTGATCTGGGAGGCAGCTCAGCCATGGGTGGGGCCAGTCTGAGGCCCAGGGGAAGGCGGCTCTGTGCAGCTTCAAGACTGAATGCACAAGCTCTAGGGAGGGTGGAATGCAGGGCTGGGGCTAAGAGGGATGGAACTGGTGGGCTGCTCAGCGCAGGCTGGGGCAGGCACCACCTTCCCGTCACCTGCAGCTCCACCACTCTGTGCTGTGGAAGATGGGGAACTTTCTACCTCCTCATGCTGTCCGCCATGAGCCGCTCGTCCTGGGAACTCTGCCATGAGTAGTAGCCAGTGAGGAACTTCCAGGCTTCCGTCCTCACTCCAGGATGCAAGCCCTGGGGGCAGGAGGCAGGAGTGGGGGTGAACCCCTTGCCTCCCTTGTGCCCCTAGTAGCAGGGAAGGCTCAGGGGAGCTTGCAGACCATACCCTCTCTAGGATGTTAACACAAATGAAGTCCCGGGACTTGGCCAAGTAACCATTCTCGTCAAAGAAGCTATTCCATTCTGTCTTGTCAATGGGTGGTTTTCTTTTCGCCTGACAAGGACAAAGGAGCCTTTGGTTTGTCTTTCAGTTGAAAGCAATTTTTAAAATGATAGCCTTTGGACTCTGCAATGGGAATCAAAACTTACAGCTTCTGACTCACAAGGAAATTATTGAAAAGAAGTAGAACAAAACCCTGAATGCACAATAATTTTCATAGCACATTACTGTTCTGCAATAAAGGAATAGTTAAGTAAACTCTGTAGATGCACAATAGAACATTGTGAGACATATAGATATTTACAAAGGATGAATACTCTGGAAAAATACAAATTGTAGCAGAAAGAAAGCAGAATACAAAATTAGATATTCAGTATTCTGTGTCCTATACTCTGTAGTACTACAATAGCATTTATAGTACTACTTGTCTACTATCAGCAATACCACTGCCTTTAGAGTACTCTTGATTATACTCTATACATACCATAGTACTTAGAGTACTACCTATGTATGTACTATATCTGTTACATTATTATAAAAACTGCACCATATAACTCTAATATACTGGGTGTTGACCTCTCTGAAATTTTAGAAAAAAGGCTAGGAAAAAATCCTTCTCTAAACACAGCCATGATTATCTTTGACTAACAGGAGTATGAGTAATCTTCCTGTTTTCTTGTATTTTCTAAGTTTTTTTTTATATCACATATGCTGCTTTGATAGCAGAAGAGGATACAAGATAAGCACTAATGAAACACACTCCTAGGTTCAGTTTATCTTGCCTGGAAATGTAAAACAGTTCACCATGCAGAATGGATTCTGGTTTAGATAAGGCGTGTGTGTGTGTGTGTGTGTGTGTGTGTGTGTGTGTGTTGTATGAGAGAGTGATGTGTTGGGGGGAAGTAAGTGCATCATATACAAAGCAATTAAATGTTTACAAAATAATTAGATGTAAGGGATCCTGTCAGACTAGGGAAAGATGCTGGTCTTCCTAGGGTGTCTCCTCCATGTTGCACATTTCAATGTGCATTGAAATCCACCTTGCAGACAGAGAGGTGCTTATGGGGGCAGATACCCGATAAACCTACTCCTGACCTCCCATAATTCCTGAACATGGACAGGTGTGACTCAAAATGGAGTCTGTATGTGAATCATTTGAGGGTCTTCTTAACTTGCAGATTCTAATTCTGACAGTTGGGGTTGCAGCCTAGAACAATGATTCCTAGCAAGTTCCAAGGGGACTGAGGATGCTGCCAGTCCCTGGCACATGAAGGGACAGGGTGTCCACAGGAAATACAGCCCTGGGAAGTAGTGATAAGAGCCTGCAGGCACAGATGGGGATAATCCCACTGGCTACATGTTTGGAGGGGCTAGTCTGAGAAAGACATTCTTGAATAATTTGTAGATGCTCTATCTTCCAAAGAGGGCCAAGGAGGTACTAAGAAATATAAAGGGCTGGGGATGTGGCTCAGTAGCAGAATGCTTAGTTAGCATGAGCAAGGCCCTGGGTTCACTTCTCAGCACTGGGAGAAAAGAATAGAAAGAAATTTGACCTTGGTCTACCCTACTGTGACCATCAGTGACTACTTCCTTATCTGCAGAATTGCCCGGCTTCCCAGCCCACTGTCTGGGTCTCCACTCGCTAGCTCTGTGACTATCACCAGATTATGAAGTCTCTGTGCTTCAATTTTCTTATTTATAACAAGGACAACAGCATCATGAACCTCCCAGGTTGCAGTGAGAATGGATGACTATAAATAAAGCATTCAGCACAGTCATTGTGCACAGTAAATTCTGGGTGACAGCTTATTTTATTACTATCAGCCTTCGTGGAGTCCAGAGAATGGAAGGAAGATATAGAATTTTCAAATTAAGACCTGGTGATCATCTACAATAAAGCAGCAACATTTAAAACTCAGGGAAAGAGATGCCCATTTTGCATGTTTTTATGTATCACTCTGTTAATCCCCATGATTAATGAGACTTGAGATTGGTTAAGGTCATTATAATTAGTAATTATGATTTTGAGCAATACTGTGGAAAATTTTTAGGACTGAGGCCAATTTCTAAGGAATAGATGGCATTTTATTAACTGGGTTTGGAACCTCTTTCTAACAAAAGCCTTACTGCCACCTAGTGGCAGCATACCAAAATTGTTAGCAAAAGCCCCAAACAAAATTTACTTAGTGTCTGAATTCAGGAGTGAACTTGCAGATTTGCAGATCTGAAACTCAGTAAAGTCAGAATGATACATCTGGGGAGAAAGCACTGGCTCGGGGTGAGAGGGCACACGGCTGTGTCCGTGCTGTTGTTGGTACTGACGGAAAGGCCAAGGAGCAACAGGCCCAGCTGGTCGGCTTGGGGTCCCACCCAGGAGAGGAAGAGGGCTGCCGGCCACCCAGAGGCTGGGGTGGGAGGACTGGGGGCTAGTGACAGGCACGCACCAGGATGAAGGAGGCAGACTGCCTGGCCGAGAGGCTGTTCTCAGGAGAGAGGGTGGTCATGGCCCTCGTGGGCTATCTTCACGGCAGCCCCTGACCGGAACTCGGAACTTGCTTGGAGGTGAAATGAGCAGGGGGAGGTGAGCTGCCTTCAGGAGAGGACTTGCATTCCCCAGAGGGAACAGGCCTCTCCAGATGGACGTCTCGGGCTTGAGCAGGGTGGGCAGCTGCGTGTCACAAGGGCCCTGGAATCTGCATCACAATGACCTTGGAACATGGAGTCACGTTCGGAGGAGAGAGACGGGGGCCAAGGGACGGAACGCACTGGCCAGCCAGGAAAATGTCTGTGTATGTTGGGATCTGCAGTGGGGCCTGGATTCGGACCACGTGGGGATCCGGGTGGGTTGCCTGGTGGGGGCGGGTGTGAGGCCTTTCTCCTTGACTCCGAATCTTCCTTGGACTCCCTCAGTTTCCCATTTCACCAGACCAATACCGAAGGACTTCAACCTGGAGAAGGAATAGAAGCTGGGCTCCTGATGTTTGGGGGCTACTTTCGAAGACAATATCATTCTGCTGGGGGAGGGTTGGGAATAGATTCACATTTATGAATTTCCCAAAGTGCCTCAGATTTAGTATTTGGAGGGTAGTTTCTGGAGGTAGAGACTAACTTTGTTTCATTTATCTCCATGTCCAAAGCACTTAAGACAGTGCCCAAGTCTTGGCTAACTTAAAAACTGTTGGTCTGGGTACCAACTGAATGAATGATTTCACGGAATGAGAATAAGTGATGCTCTCCGGAAGGGCATCTCACTTCCCACTATGAGTTATGAAGATTTCTCCATGTCCCATTTCCCCTCTTACCCTAAGTTCCTGTGCATTCCCCTTCCAATGCCAGTCCTGCTGCTGTCTGTCTTGTTTTTTGAACACAGGGCCTCGATATGTAGTGTAGGCTGGCCTCAAATTCATGGCGATCCTCCTGCCTTGGCCTCCTAAGTGCCGGGATTACACACTGTACCACCGTGCCCTGCAGCCATGTTAGCTGAGTGGATCCAGGAAGCTGGCTCCTCTGGGGTCCAGCGTCACCATTCTCCACCTTAGGCATTGCTTGAATTGTTACTCAGGATCCAACTGGCTTGAAAGCATCCTTAGTCATTAGCAGATGATAACAATGAGACGAATCAAATGTGAATCAGGAGCGCCCAGGTGGAATTTGGACTGTGACCTCAAATTTAGATGCCCCCGCCATTCTGAGCCACAGATTCCCCAGCCGTGAAATCAGAGTACAGTCAACTTCTGGCTCATGTCTCGTTAACGCAGTGAATCAGCATCACTGTGGAGGTCCTGGGTGGATGCGATTTGTTGTCTTGTGCACTGGGACAGTTCTGCTGTCCTGCACTGGGCACGGGGCTTTTATATCCAGCACCTTTCAATCTGCTTCCCCTCCACCACCCACCTATATAGGCAGGTGGTGCTAGGTGCCTCTGGGTGCCACCTGCTGCCCCTGGGTCTTTACAGAGCAGGAGATGGGCAGTGTGGAGTAGGGAAGGGTGGACTAGAAAGGAGGGAGGATGCTTTGCACATCACGAAGCCCTTTTTCAAAGGTCTGTGGAAGTTCCCAAAGCAAATGCGGGGGCAGAAGATGCGGTGGGGGTGTTACCCTTAGGGGCGACAGATGCCTCTGTTCCTCCACATTAGCGATGGAGACACGGGGAAGGAACTGCAAGTTTCCCTGGGAAGACCAAGCGGGGAGCTGGAGAAATCTAAAATGAATGTGGATGCGGTAGAGGTAGATCACCTACTGAAGTCCCTCTGACCTCTGGCTGCCCGTGTTCAAATTGTAGGTCATAACTCTCTCCTAATTAGCCAGTAAGCTCAGGTTCCAGAGGCCTCAACTGCAAAACAGAATTGCAGAACCCTGTGTCCAAGCAAAAAGCAACTTGGTCTCTCCTCGTCCCCTCTTCTTTTCCAAATTTGTGAGCGGGATTTATACGTGTCGTCTTTTTCTTGGGCTAAATGGTCCTTAGCACATCCATTTCTGTACATAATGGCTGAAGGACTTTAGAGGCCCATGCACGACTTCATTTGTGCAGTTCTCCCGCTCTCGTGGGAATACAGCTTCCTGCTTTAAATTTCTGTATAGAGATTCTTCAGGGCACAGGGCTCCCAGGTTTAAAGAGATCATTCTTGGTGTTTGCATTAGCCAAGTCCTGGGAGGGAGCCCATCTTTCCTCACGTGCACTCACCAAGGGGGCTCTGCTGATGAGCAAGGAGGGGAGCCCACAAAGGTGCCTGGGGACACAGAGGGTGTTCATGGAGTGAGAAAGTGCCTAGGCGACCTGGGTTCAAATCCAGACCCCACCCTAGTCTCTGCATGCAGCCTTCCCCCTGCTCAGCCACTTCAGAGTGGCCTGGGCCAAGGGGCCCTCAGCCAGTGGGCTTGTCCCCTAGGTGGGAGTATGGTTCCCTGCTCCAGGCTCGGCTTGTGTGCCTTTGTTCTGCTTAAGCATATGTGTCACCTGGCACCTAGCCAAGTCCTCTGCTGTGCCTGTGACAGGAGAGGGGAGAGGGGATCCTTTACCTGCAACCAGAGAGGGGTGGTGCAGACTATCACCTTGCGTTGGCTGCAGGCTGAGGCCTCTAGCCATGGACGGGGCAAGGATACACACTCTCAAAGCCCACCTTGTTCTGCCTCTTTTCTGAGTTCAGCCTTGTTCCATCCAGTGTCTGCGTGAGTCGTGTCTTCCTTGGCGACACCCGCCAACCATGGAGTGGGTTGACACCGAGACTGCTGCTCCTGGCGGCAGGCATTGTTATGCCATTTGCTGTCCCCCACACAATGAGACTCCTCCCTGGAGGTGGGAAGACTCATCACTGCCTTGACACCATCTCTTCCTCTGTCTGAGTCCCAGCACCCTGCTCTGTGTCACCGCGGAGAAGAAAGCGGCTTCTGGCACTAATGGGAAGGAAGCTGTGCAGGGAAAAGGGTCCATCATGGCCCAGGAGCAGAGAGGCACCCAGAGCATGGGCACCACTGTTAGCCCCGGCATGGCCGTTATTATTAGCACCTGGGACTCAGCCATAAACATCACCATGAAAATCTCCGTCGTGCACTCCACTCTAGACAAAATGCCACCTGCTTCTGCAAAGTTTGTAGTAATATCCATGCCCAAGCTCAAAGATCCCACGAGCCTGCCAGTTTCTGCTTCCTGGATGTCCCCAGGAAACTGAGTTGACTCCAGCTCCCTTCGTGTCAACACAACAGGACACGGCTCTGAAATGCCATACAACTGTGTCCCCACCAACAGGTGTCAGCCCCTTCAAAGACATCTGCCCAGGGCTGCCTAAGTCTAGGGCTCTCACCTCTCTGTGGAAATCACACACGCTCTGATTCCATCTCGCTGCCTAGTGCCAAAGATCTTTTGATACCAAGTCTCTGCCTTTTCTTTGCCTCTCTTCAAGGGGAGCCAGGACAAGTTAGATTTTTGGAATCAGGCTTTCTGCCCTTTCCTCCCCACAGCAGGGTACTTGTGACAGTGCTGGAGGCAGCTGCACATCATGTGTCACAAGCGTGTGAGAGCACGAGGGAGGGTGGTGGTGTGCATGGAGTCTGCTCTCCACCGAGAAAAGAGGTAACAAGCCTCCCCGGATAACCCCCAAGTTGTTGCTGCTCACAGACCACCTCCCAGTGCCTGGGGAGCACCCTTCTAGCCAGTTGTCGTGGGTGCCAGAAATGACCTAGAGGAGCTGCTCTGGTCAAAAGGGAGGCCTGGGCCTTGGCAGTGGAGGCTGAGCCCCAGAGAGCGCGCTCTGCCCCAGTCTACCCAGTCTACCCAGTCCTGCTCCCCGTGGCTGTCCCTGCCACCCGTCCTAGCCCAGGATGCTGCACTTCCTGCTGCCTGCCCATATTCCCTGATCATTTGACCCCCACAAAGCCCCCTCTTGCCTCTGGAAATCCCAACCACAGCTGCCTTTGTTGAACACATGCTCTATACCACAAGTGAAATGCTTTACATTGCTGATAGGGACAACAGAAGGTTAGAGAGGTTACATTACCTGCCTGGGATTGCCCAGCTGGTACTTGGGAGCCAAGAATCTTCCCAGCTCTGCCACAGTCAGCCATCTGTATCATATGTCTATGTGTTGGGACTCCTCTGTCCTATTAGCGGTGGTGCCGGATCTGGGCTCCTATAGTTCTATGCAGAGTGGGAGTTGTCTCTGCCTTCTGTCCAGATTTTGAGGTAGTCAGTCAGGAAATGGAGTGTGGGATGACAAGGGTGGGGGTGGGGAGACAGAGAAGCACCGCAACCCTGCTTGTGAAGAGGATGGAAAAAGTGAAATGGAGAGAAAAAAGGACAAGAGATTTCAGCAAACACTAAGGACTGCTAATGGAGAGAATAACGTGGCTAATTACATTTCAGAAGGCTATCCATTCCAAAATGAAATTTTAATGAAAAAATAATGCATTTCCCCTGGAACTTAGATCTAGAAAAGAACAAGCAGAGCTCCCAGTGCAGGCAAGAACAGCTGTGTGTCTCCAGGGTGCTGATGCCATCTTGACCTGGCCACCACCCCAGCACCCTCAACCCCATGTGCCCACCATGCCATCTCCCATGGAAGCCACAGGACCAAGCAGCAGGGTACAAGATCACCAGGTGCAAACTCCTCATCCATCAGCTCCTGGAGGCCTCCTCTCAGCAAGGACCCCGTTATTTTCCATGGCTGACTCTATTCACTGCTCCCACTGAGGAGTTCTGAGCCTTAAATCAAGTGGGTAAAGGCAAGCACTTTTGTGAGATGAAGGCTCTGTTTGCTAAGAAGGATTTGGGGAGGATGAGTTCAGTTCTCCACTTTTCTAGCACAAGCTACAGATCAGAATGCGGGGAGAGAAGCATGAGATTCAGAGTCAAACAGACCTGGGGTCAGATCCCAGTCTTGGGACTTGCAGTGTTATAGCCCAGGGCATTTAATTTCCAAAACTGTTTTCTTATCTGTAAAATGAGGCCCTCTGTAGGTTGCTTGTGTGATTTAAATTATGTCTGCAAAG
The DNA here is from genome assembly GCF_012274545.1 of Fukomys damarensis. Classification (NCBI taxonomy): domain Eukaryota; kingdom Metazoa; phylum Chordata; class Mammalia; order Rodentia; family Bathyergidae; genus Fukomys; species Fukomys damarensis. The sequence continues at coordinate 23,249,661 of NW_022900937.1, read as the reverse complement.
TGCTTAGGACAGAGTCCAGCATCTTCTAAGCATGCAGTTCATGGCAGTTGTGTGTTATTTGCTGCAGGACAACCTTGTATCCCATAAAGCTGGCTTGTAGGATTCACCGGCCTCTGATGGTTCCTCTTTGCTGCAACTACCTGGCTCAGGTAGCAAAGGTCCACAGGCTCAGCTGCAATCACCAAGGTGGCTGCTGACCCTTGATCTCAAATGGGCTGTGTGCCAAGGGCTCAGCTGTCCCTCCAGGGTGGAGGGGCCAGCAGGAAACCCCCCTGACAAAGAAGAGGCACCAGTGTCCAACACACTGCCCTTGGGCATCTGTAGCATTCTGCAAATGCTATCCAGCACTCCTCAAATTTAGCACCACACAAGACTGTGAAAGGCAGGACCCCATGCATCGATGTTCACTTTTCAATATATTTAGATCCACAGAAACACAGCCCCACAGAATGTGCATACAAATATACAACATTCCGTAACATACCACACTTACAGGCTTCCTCAAACCCAGCACCAATGCAATCCAAGGCACTTTGCTCCTATGCAAAATTTGCACATCAAGGAGGGGGGAATTTATCTCAGTGGTGCCAGTCCTGCCTCTGAAGTGCAAGGTCCTGAGTTTGATCCCCAGTACCAGAAAAAAATTGCATGTCAAAGTGTGCGCGTGCTCACGCACAGACACACCTGCCCTCGGGTGCAGACAGCTGGGCTCGCCGGTCATGGCAGCAGTGTCCAGTGATGCTCTCTGGAGAGACCCCAAATTGAGGAGGCCAGGGACAAGGTGACAGAGTGGGTGGACATAAGGGCATCCTGGAGGACAGAGCTGGGCGGAGGGGGGCCCCAGGTGCTGCCGTGGTGGGAGGGAACTGAGTGGGCACTGGGGGAAGTAGAGGGGAACATTCTGGAGTCCTGGAGGCACAGAGAAGCTTCCTGATCTGGCCTGGTTCACTCCAGCAGCAGGCAGAGCAGGAGGGGCACATCGCGTTTCCTCCCCGCTCATCCCCGATGGTTACTCAGTCTGGGTCTGTCCTGTCTTGTGCCCAGGGAGCGTGTGTGACTGGCTGCTGGGGTTCTCGGCTCATAGGTCTGTGTGGAAGAGGGGGCTCCCCTCCTCCTTCGGCCCATCTCGCTGAGCCAGTGGGCATGTAGAGGACCTGCTGCCGCCTCTGCTCTGTCCCTCCCCCAGCCTCCTGGGGCACAGTCATGCTGAAAACCTCTGCTGCCTGCGGTCCCTCTGAACAAGATTTGCCCGATACTGAGGGAAACGTGAGGAAAAATACGTTGTCGAGACATAAAGGAGCCAATAAGGTCAAGGTCAAAAAGTCAATTCCTCTGGCACAGAATCTGAGAAAGACAGCTCTATAGTCCGAATCCACGTAAAACTTTGGTCCTGGCCACCGGCTGGTCTTGGCCACAGTTTTCAATTGGTCCTGAAAACATCTACGGCAACTCTGCCTCCCAGGGAAATGAACCTCTGGAGAGGGGCAATCACCTGCCCAAGGTCATACAGCAAATCAAAGGCAGCCCTGTAGCTAGAATATAGCCTCCTGCCTTCTGGCCCAGACCTTTAGATCTCGACAGAAGGTGACAGTTTAAAGCTACACTTTGAAGCAAAAGAGGGAGTGCCCGGTGAGGGGAGCCTTGTGAAAGCTGGGTAAGAGTTTCAGGCAGTCTTACCTCCTGGTACTACATGGGGTGTTCATTTCCTTCCCCTCTGACCCTCTAGGCAGGGCCAAGTGCAGGCCACAACGTGGCAGACTCTGCTCATGCCCCTCATCCTGAGGTGGGTAGGGAGGCAGGGCATGGCTGGGTTGGCACTGCCGCCTCTGCTCCAGTCATTTGCAGAAAGCAGTGGCTGCAGCAGCACACGATGCAGCTGTGCAGAGAGGCTGAGATAAAAAGGAAGATTGATCTCTCTGCTACTTCAAAGAGAACAAAAGCCACCCTGTCATTGCTACTGATCAAAGTTTCTTCAAAGGACGTGTTCTGTGCCTACCCAGCCCTCTGCAGCCCTGGAGATGGGAGTCCTACTCCTTGGAATGCAGAGGTTCCCCCTCCAAGTCCTGCTGCATGTGAGAGAGACCCCCACTTCCCACCAGGGTCTCAGCAGCTCAGAAGCCGAGTGTTCAGCTCCATGCCAGCCATCGCCCAGGCAGGCTCTGTCCAAGTCAAGGACCTGGCCTGTGGGAACTGAGACCATCCTCATGGTACAGATGAGAAACTGAGGCGTAGAGAGGTGTCTTGACCACTTTCTTTGTTGCTGAGACCCAATACCTGACACAATTTAGGAGAGCGGTCTATTTTAGGTTATGTTTCTGGAAGGTTTCAGTCCATGGTTGGCCAGCTATGAGGCAGGAAGGGACAGTGGGAGGGTCTGGTAGAGGGAGAGTTGCTCACATCATGGTGGTCGGGAAGCAGAGAGAGAAGGGGAGAGGACCTGGAGAGGGAAATAAATCCTTTCAGTTCACATTCCCGGCAACCCGCCTCCCCTGACCAGGCCCCACCTCCTAACAGGAAGTCAACTATAGCCCCCTTATGGTTTCTATCTACATGTCCTCCTAACACCTCATACAGTCATGGGGGCCCTTTGGAAGGTGATTGGATTAAGGGCACTTAAACATGTCCTGATTCATTCACCCAGATGTGATTCATCCCTATGTCAGCATACAGATGTTTTTGTTTTATTTTTTGAGACGGTCTCATTGTGTAGTTCAGGCTGTCCTTGAACTCACTATGGAGCCCAGGGTGGCCTTGAACTCACGGTGATTCTCCTGCCTCAGCCTGCCAAGTGCTGAGATTATAGATATATGCCACCATGCCCTCAGGAAAATAAGATATTCTAAGCGGGAGAGCATATTTATATAATTTTTATTGTTGTATGTTGTTATAATTATTCTATCTTATCATTAGTCTCTTTATCATTAGTCTCTTTACTGTGCTTAATTTACTAATTAAACATTACTATAGGTGTAGGTATATACTTAGTTATCATTAGTCTCTTTACTGTGCTTAATTTACTAATTAAACATTACTATAGGTGTAGGTATATAGGCAAAACGCTATATGCAGGGCTTGGTATTATCCAAGGCTTCAAGCACCCACTGGAGCGGGGAGGTCTTGAATGTATCCCCTTGGATAAGGGAAGATTACTGCATCTCCCTGCTGGTCATTTTTAGCTTAATTCTATTACAGAGAAAATGCTTTGATATTATTTGGATTTTAAATTTGATAAAGTTTGTCCTATGACCCAGAATACGTTCTGTATTGGAGCAATTTAAACAGAACAAACACTCTGCTTCTGGTGGTAGAATGCTCTTCTACAAATGTCAGTCAGATCAAGCTGGTTGATAGTGTTGTTCAGGTCTTCTGTATCGTTTATTTTCTCCCTACTTCTCTATCAGTTAGTGATGGATGAGTGTTAAAAGTCTCCAGGTATAATTGGATTTGTCCATCCCCGCTCCCACTTCTATCAGTATTTTGCTTCAAGCATTTTAAACTTCTGCTATGGGGTATACACACATTTAAGACCATTATGCCTGTGGATTTAATCCATCCCTTTATCATTCTATAAAATTCCTCAATATAATATCCCTTCTTCTGGAGTCTATTAATATAGCCATTCTGACTTTTTTAAAAAGTTAATGTTTCATGGCACATCTTTTTATCCTTTTACTTTTAATCTACATTGTTATATTTAAAGTGAGTTTTCTATAGATGGGACATAGTAGCGTTGTTTTAAAAAAAATCTAAACTGACAACCTCTGTCCTTTAACATAAATGTTTAAAGCACTTATTGAAATGGTTAATGTATTAGTGCCTTCCTCATCTCTGGGACAAAGCACTTGCTACGTAAAGGAGGAGAAGTTTGTTTTTGTTCCCGTTGCAGAGGTTCCAGTCCATAGATGATGGCTGGCTCCAAGGCCAGAAACATAATGGCAGAAGGGCCAGGCAAAGGGAAACTGTTCCCTTCATAGTCACTGGAAACTGAGAAAACAAGAAGAGCCAGAGTGAGATACACTCTCCGAGGAGAAGCCCCAGTGACCCACCCCTCTGACGAGGCTTCCCTTCTTCGTACCACTTTCAGCTATGAAATAATCAATGGACCAACCCACTGAGGAGTATGGCACCCCACAATCCAATCTCACTTGGAATGTCCCATTTCTAAACACACGAGAGGATTGGGGGATATTTTAGATCTGAACTGTAGCCACCGGATTCAGGTATACCCTTTAATTGGGTCCTTCTGTTTGTAATTTCTCTGTTTCTCCTTTTCTGCCTTAGTTTGGGTTATTTGAATACCATTGTAGTATGTCGCTCTTATTTCTCCGCTGAATTTTAAACTATATTTTTGTACAGTTTTAAAAGTAGTTATTCTAGGCTTAGAATATATATAACTAACACTGCATCTTCTACTTTAGTGTTTCACCACTTCAAGTAAAATGTACAGCCACATAGGACATTGATGCCTGCTTCCTTTATGTTGTAATGGTTACACGAACTGTATCTATATAAACTGAAAACCTCATTATATATATAATGTTATACTTTTACCTATCAGCAGTCCTACACATTTTAAAGTACTTAAGAAGGAGAAAATACTATGTCTAGCCAGCTGTATTGGTCAGCTTTCTATCGTCACAACAAAATACTGAGACAATTAGCTTATATAAAGACAATGGTTTTGGAGATTCCAGTCTGTGATTGGTTGGCTCCTTGTCTTGGGCACATCACTGGAGCAAAACTACCATAAGCCCAGGGGGCAGAGAAGAAGAGGAGAGGGGGAGGGGTGGCTGGAGTCCCACAACGACATGCCCCCAACCAGCTATGGACCTCTCGCCAAGCCCCACCTCTTAAAGGTTCCACAACCTCCAAATAGTGCCAGCTTGGTGACCAAGATTTTAATACATGGGCCTTAGGAGGACAGTTAAGATCCAAACTATGGCACCAGCTACTATTGTTTTTAATTCTCTGCTTTTTTTTCCCTAAAGTTCCAAAATTCCTTCAGTTAACCTTTCTCTGAAATAATTCCCTGTAGTATTTCTTTAAAGCTGGCACTCTGGCAGTGAATGCTTTTAGTTTTCGTTCAACTAAAAATGTCCTTATGTTGTCTTAAGAGAAAGATATTTTCAATGGATATAGGATTCTGGGTTAACATTTCTTTTCCTTCAGTACTGTAGAGAGATTGTCAGTCTTCTGGCTCTTGTTTCTGGCAAGAAATCTGTAGCCATTTTAATTGTTGTCCTTTTATATGTAATATCTTGCTTTCCTCTGGTTACTTTCAAATTTTTTTATCTTTTGTTTTCAGCAATTTGATTAAGATGTATTTGGGTAAGGTTTGCTTTGAATTTTTCACCAAATTTAGGAAGTTTTTCAGCTATTATTTCTTCAAATATTGTTTTCTGCACTAAGCTCTCTCTTTTTCTGGGACTCCACTGACTTGAATATTACACTTTTTTATATTGTCTCAAAAGCCCCTTGAACTCTATTCATTATTTCCCATCTTTTTTCCTCTGTTGCTCAAATTAGATCATTTCTATTGATCTATTTCGAGTTCATTGATTCTTTTCTCTGCTGTTTTCATGTTACTCAAACTGAGTAAAATTTTTATTTTAATTATGGTATTTTTAGTAATTGAATTTCCACCTGGTTCCCTTTTTTAAATAGTTTTCATTTCTTTCCTGAGAACTTCTATCTTTTCATTTCAAGATGATGGTTCTTTGTCATGGACCGTAGTTAGCTCTTTTCAAGTTTTTGTATGACAATTCCATCATTTAGATCATCTTGGGACCAGCATCTGTTAATTGTCCCTTCTTTTGAGAGTAGTGGAGATTTTTCTGGTTCTTCGTACCTGAATTAACATGAGATATTTTTTAATATTATGTAATCCTGTTTGATTCAGACCACAAGTCCCAACTTGCCTTCTACTTTGAGTGCGTTCTGCACACACAAACAGCTCCAGGGTGAGGCTGCACAAACACAGGTTTAAAGGAGGTTTTTATCCAGCTCTCCATGAGTTATCTTGTGCACTCTGGCCTTTTCCTAAACCTTGATCTAGAAATCTGGGGTTTTAGTTGCATATAATCACACATTTTCCCCTGACCCAATCTACCACCACGATGGCGGGGGGAGAGGAGGAGGAGGAGGAGGAGAAAGAAAAGGAAGAAGAGGAGGGTAAGGAAGAAGGGTGGAGAAGGGAAGAGAGAAGGGAGAAAATAAATGGTATTCCCCTCATCTTCCCACAGAGGCCCCTTTCCAGTTCCTTTGGCCAGAGAGAAGGATTTTTTTCTCAGAATTTTAGGCCTTGTGCCACTAACATGACAAGTGTAGCTTTTGCAGTCAGGTCCTTCCTGTGGGGCATGCTCAGGAGAGTGAAAGAAAAAAATTGAGATTCTCTTCTTACTCTCTGCTATCAAAGTCCCTATCCCCAGTCCTCTGGCCAGAAAAGGAGTTTCTTGGAGCAGTTTTTGTTTGTACCACTATGCAGTTCTGGGATTTGGGCTCTTTGGAATCTAAGCTGGGCAATAGGGGAGGAGGAAAAAATATCCCAAGAAACTCATTTATAATAGCGTTGGTCTTTTTTGAGTGTTACTGCCCTGATACACCTGCTATTAATTATTCTTCAGGGCCTTTAGTGTTGTATGTATTCATTCTGGGTTTTCATAGTTGGATGAAGGAGGATGAAGTGTTCTAGCTCCATCATAAGCCTGTAGACTTATTATTTTATGTTGAATGATATGGGAGAATTTGACTAATTTTGCAAACAGTATTGCACTATTTAAGGGAATGTGAAAGTCACTGTATTTGGAAATGTAATTTACGAGATTTACAGCAGCTTTTGAAATAGATGATGAAAAGATTTTGCTTTTTCAATTTAAATTACTTAGGAAAATCAAATATATGAAATGTTTAAATGTAGCTGAAATTGTTTAAGCAAACTTAATTAAGTTGTAAATGGCAGTGATTGTTTAAAAGAGTTTAGTTTTTTCAACCTAAGTTAATCAAACTTTAATTGAAGAAAAAAGTGAAGTTCTTGTTCTTTTATTACATTTATAAATAGAACTATAAGGTTAACAAGTGAAACTTAATTCCTTAAAAAAAGCTATGTATTAAAATGCATATCCTTAATAAATTGAATATTAATTCTAGAAAGGTGACTATAAATAGGATTTTTGTGTGCACCCCTCCCACACACACACACACACACACACACACACACACACACACACACACACACACACACACACACACACACACCCCAAAAAAGCTTCACTGGGGGTGCTGTTCACCTCCTCTACTCTCAGGAAACTCCCACAGGTACAGAAACCCATGGGTCATGTAGACTGCAGGAGACACAAGCTTTTAGAGATGGACTGGAGCATTCTCTTCACTCCTCTCAGCCTCAGTTTCCTTACCTGTAAAATATGAATAGAAAAGACCTGTTTCAGAGGCCTGTTGTGAAGATTCAATGAGACAGTATCCATATGGAGCATGCGTGTGGCGTTTTGGGCAAAGAAAACCAAAGTCTTGTTGTTAGGATTGGGCGCAGTGAGCGTAGAAATTATGGCTGTCACTGGTGACATCTCTGAGACAATTCCAAGGTGCCAGGTCTCAGCGTCTGGCCCGGGAAAGGCGCTGAGAAACCAAATTCCTGTCCTGCTGCTTGGCTGTTTCTACTGGTCTGGCCATTCCTGACAATGCAGATGTTGTCCAGCGTCACCAGGTGGAGGCTGAAGATGCAGAGCTTCAATCCCACAGAGACTGATGTTGAGTCCCCTGTTGCTTCCTCCTGGGAGTCTGGGGAAAGCAGACTCCCCAAGACCGCGGGGCTGAGGATCCTTAACTCACAGGGTGGGTTGGGGTTCTAAACCACCCAGCAGAGCACCCAGTCCCAGATGAGCTGTGTCCATGAAGTTATCTTGTGCCTCCAGGGTCTATATCTTCCAAAATGGACTCTTTGACCCCAGCTAATCTGGTTAACTCGCCTACACTGACTCATGTTACTTGATGACTGGTGTTACTCGGTGGACACAGGCTCAGGTTCTGCTCCCAGGCCCTGACGCTTAGGTGAAGCCTCTCCTCCCAGGGACTGTTTCCTTGTGCTAGGTTGGATGTAACAAAAATCTTCATTCTGTCCTCTCAGGCCTTACGTGGTTCATGGATGTGAAGAGTAGATCTGAAAGGTGATTTGCTCAGACCTGGGAAATGTGCGTAGAGCAGGTTCTCTGGCTTCTTGCCCTTACAAGAAGTTGGTCGCCTTGTGTCACCACGACCTGGGTGTGGGCCGCCACCATCTGGCAGAGCACTCTGGCTTGTGTCTGAACTACCCATTCATCAGCCCTGTGTTTCTGATTTTAGAGCAAACACTGCTATAACAGAAGCAGCAGGAGGGCTCCTGGGACCTCAGCACCTTCCGTGCCTGCTCTTGAGCTCCCATCAGCTGTTATGGGTCCCCCTGTGGACATCTGTGTGTGGGGCTCTGTCCCTGTGATTGGTCAGCAAGGACGAACCCTGGGGTCTGGTTCTCCTGCCTTTGGGGTCATGTGACTCTGAGCCCTCTAGGCCCATTCACCGTAGGGCAGAAGGGGCTATGTACAGTCTGGGGAAGTCAAAGTGAGGCCAGGATCCTGGCTGCTGGGCCCCCTTAAAGCCTAAACCAAGAAAAAAAGGTCCATGAAAGAAGGACACGAAGCCCCATAATGAGGCCTCAAGCATATTGGGGACCATCTGACTGGTCTCCAGTGAAAATATCTCCTATGTGCAGAGCCTATGGTGACAGAAAGCATTTCCTATCCCTGCAGTCATTTGACAGAGTGCCCAGTACTACCTCTTACCTGCATAAAAGAGATCCAGGTGTCCAAAGAAGATTTAGACTTCCTGAGGTCACAGGGGTTCCAAGAGCAAGCACCCAGACTACTGGCTCAGGCTTCTGACTTGCAGCCTCCACATCTCTGTCTCTAGCACTGCAGGGCAGGGCAAGAGGAGGTGGGGTGAGAACAGCCAAAAAGAACAGCCCTTCTGCACCCACACAGCCTTTCCACGCTTCCTTTGCACCTTCTCTGCTAGAGGAAGTAGGTGGAGGAGGGAGGAGGCAGAGTGGGGGTAGCAAAGGTTGAGCCTCTCCTTGGCTGTGGCAGGAGGCATCTGGAAGCCCTTGTGACCCAGCCTTAGCTGCAGCCAGAGACCACTCCTGCCAAGGCTCCTTCCTGGTACCCAGCGGGGGTGCCTGGTCTAAGCATCTTGGGAGCTGCGGCTGGAGTGTAGCATGCAGGCTGACCATCTGAGGACCCATACCTCAGAGGCCCCTGCTCCATCCCTGCCCCTCCCCTGCGCTGTGTCCCATACATGTTTTCTCTAGCATGTATCATCCTGGCTTCAGAAATCTCACATCCTTGCTTTCCACAGTGGAAAAGTCTTCCCCTCTCTGGTTAATTTTGTGCTGGCCCATTTTCTACTCTCCTCACCTGACTCTAGGGGGCTGCAAAGGAGGAAAATACAGCCTGTCAGCGTTTCAACCTCCTGACCCAGCAGAAGCTGCTGGGAGAGATCCTGGAATGTGTGTGTGTGTGTGTGTGTGTGTGTGTGTGTGTGTGTGTGTGTATCCTGAAGATGGGCCAGGCCTTCCCCATCAGACAGGAAGGGACTGAGGCTGGCCCCAGCACAGCTGTCAGAAGAGATGACCCCCAGCCCCAAGGCCCCATTATCCTACAGGCAGGTTCCAGAAGTGGGAGTTGTGGGCAGTAGAAAGAAGTCAGGTCATGCCCTTAGCTAGCACTTTGCAGAGCTAGCCAGGGCTTCAGGCGGTTGGGAAGCTCTGACGCACAACTCACACACATGCTTGGGAGCAGCGATAGAGGAGCCGGGCCATAGTGGGTCAGCCATAGGGCTGGAGGCTTGAACACACTTCACAGGCACTTGGCTTTGGTAGGGAACAGGAAAGGAATCTGTATAACCCATCATTGCACAGATGAGGAAGCTCAGAGAGGGGAAGGCTCCTGCCAAACATTGCAGAGCAAGATCCTTGGGTTTCAATTGAGGTTTTTTTTTTCTTCAATGTATTGTGTTCCAAAATCAATAGCTGGAAAGTTGATTCTTCACTGGGTACCAGGCCCTGTACCAGGCCAGCAGAGGCTGGGAGAGACCCAGGATTCCATGGGAATATAGGAGGAGGAAAGGAAAATCTTACACCATTCCCACAATGCTTATAGCAGCTGCATTCTGTGAGTTCACATGGTTTCAGGGTATGAGTTGGCCCTTAAAGGGTGAACAAAATCCAATAAGGACAAGATGGGGATAGGCAGTGCAGGAGGAGGAGACAGTCTGTGTGCAGACGTGGGACACCAGTGAGGTCTCACAAAACCTCAGGAGGCTGGAACAGAGTGGGTGGTAGGCAGTGCTGAGAGAAAGGTGTGCTCTGCCTGGACTCCCCAGATGCCAAACCTGTGCTAGCCTTGGCTGCACTGGTGAGCTAAGGTGGGTGGCTCTCATCTGCACATCTCATGCTCTCCCAGGGCCAGCTCAGGCATGTTCCCATGGTGACAGCAGAGGAATGGACCGCAGGCTGTGATGGGAAAGCCCACTTCAAGGTGCTGGCACCTGTTGGCCAGAGCAGGTCCTATCACTGGGCCCATGGTCAGCGGGGGTGGGGGAAGGCAACATAAAGAGCATGACAGCGTGACACACTGGGGTCATCTGTGCCATCCACCACTGTCCTTTGCTACCTGGCCTTGGCACAGGCAGCCTGGATGGTCACAGAGCAAGCCTCCAGGACCCAGCTCCAACTTTGGCTTTTCTAGGGAATCCTGCAAGCTGAATCAGCCCTCCACTTAGCTCTCACTGCCTGGCTCTGTGAGTGTGTGTGTGTGTGTGTGTGTTCACGTGCATGTACACAGCTGGAGAGAGGCTGCCTGCATCTCTGTTGTCCCTATCTTGCTGGGCTGTGAGCCGTGGAGGTGACAGGCAAGAATCAGGACCAGGCACACGGGTCACAAAGAGGACCGAAGGAAGCTCAGGCCCATTCCAGCCAGGAAAGGTTTTCTCAAGAAAGCGGAGCGTGAATGGGATCTGAAAGCAGAATAGAGTAGGAGCAGACCAGGACAGGTCAGGAGGGCACTGAGCCACACAAAAGGAACTCTGTGTGCAAAGGTGGAGTGTGAGAATGGTTTCTATGTCAGTCATGGTAGAGGGAGGCTCTGTGTGGCTGAGCTCAAGGGTGAGTGCTGAGGGGACAGCAGCCAAATCACCAAGCCTGGCACCCCTGCAGTCTAAAGGCCAGTGCTGGTTAGAAGCTGGCGTGACACAGGGTGGACCTACTTGGAGGCAGGGCTCCCAGAGGTCAAGGCTCTATACGGGCTTGGGGCCCCTAACTACAGTGGCTGCTGAGGTGCTGGGCCAGGGCTGCTGCTCCCTCTGGAGCCCAGCCACCAGGCATAGCCTCCTCCCCACCCTTCTCCTTATTTGCCGATCCTGACATGACAGCTCCCTAACAGAGAACAGAGGGCTTGGAAAGGCAACTTCAAAGCACCTTCCCACCCTGCACTCCACAGCTTCGGAGCGACTTCCGACACAGCCCTGCCGGGATGACCTGCTGTTTCCCACCTGGACTGGGGGCTCCATCCTGCTGCCACCTGGGAGCTCCTGGGGACCTCACCACTGAGCCTCTGATTGACACCAGCTTGGGGAGCATCCCATCTCCTCTCCAGAGCTTGCACCCAGCCTCAGGTTCCCATTGGCTGGGGACTTGTCACTGCAATGCCCACGTGGCCCAGAGCATGGGCTTCTCTTCCCTGTAAGGGCAAAGGTCCTGGCCAGGCTTTAGTTTGGCTCAGGGTACTGGTGCCCCTGAATATCAGACACCAGCTGTAAAGCAGCTGCTAAGTCCTTGGTTCAACCCCCAGTTCTGAAAAGAAGAAAAAAATGTCAGAGCAAGAACTGTGTCCTGTAGAAGTGTGTTTTCCCTCTTACTAACAGGTAGAGCTATGCTTTCAGACAAGTCCTGGCTGTAGAACCAGGAGACGTGGGTTCCTAACTCTCATGACTTTGGGCAACATCTTTGGGCTTCTGATCTTGTGACTCTAGAGTGGGATTATCAAGAGCATCTTCAATAGGCTGATCTATGAACTGAAAAAATGATACATTTGAAATTACCTCAGAAAGCCTGGTACCTAGTAAGTGTTAAAGTAATTCAATAGTGCATGTAAGAATTACCATGGGCCCCCTATTTCTAGGACACCAGAAGCCCCATAAGGGAAAATCTTCCAGGGGAGGGTGTAAAGGGAAGGGCCTGGGAGAAGCCCCAAGTGGGTCCCATTGAATCCCTCTCCTCCACACCGAGTGTCAAAGAGCACAGGTCAGGTGAAATCCAGCCAGCAGGTCCATGGTGGGGATTTCAGTGCTGAGGGTGCAGAACAATGTTCCATGGGTGCAGGAGAGGGAGGAGACATCAGGGAGGCAGTATGGGCCTAGGAGGGTGTTAGATTTGAAAGGCATGGAGGCTGGAGGCAAGATGTCCTCCCAAACCCAGCATGGAGCCTTCCATGGGTCTCTCAGGGAGGCTTCTGCACTGGAAGGAAGAGAAAAAAGGGGAAGAGGGAGAAAGAAGAGCACCCCCATCACTTCTGGACTAACAGCCTGCAACTGGCACCCCAGCTCCTCTGGGACCTGTAAGTAACACATTTCTTCTTTGGCTTTACTTTCTCACTGTGTCCCAACTGATACCACCCCAACGCTACTCTTGCCCCAGTGGGGCTCCTGTAGATAGTGACTAGCTTGGCTGTGGCATCCTCAAGAATTAGAACCTAAGACCAGTTACAATGTGAACCCCAGCACCCAAGGAGGCCAAACACACAGCTCTGAGCCAGGTCTCCCTGAGGTCAGGAGGGTGAGCAATAGGACCTTAGGCCTCCTGAGCCTTTGCTGCCACAGATCTATCCCAGAAATGTCTGCCCTTCTTTTGTTGCTGGAACTGGAAGTCCCAACTTCCAAGAGCAGGACTGGGAACCCAAAAGCTTGGGGGCGCAGAATCCATAGGTTCCCAGAGAATGGAGTGACTGCCGCAATGAGCATCATCATCTTGGCCTTCAAAAGCAATCCTGGAGGGTGGGAGGGGGTAAAGGAAGGGCAGGGGTCTGGGGAAAAAATGAGAACCAAGATCTGTCATGTAAAGGTGAAGATTCCAATGACGAATGTAACTGCAAAAAACAAAAGAAAAAGCAATCCTGGATTCCCAGGAGGGGAGAGCAGGTCAGAGGGTTAGGGGGAAGCAGAGAAAGGGAGAGCACACCCCCAGGGTCTCACAGGGTGGGGGCTGCGTGTGGCTTTTTCCTCAGCCTCTGGTGCAGTGGAAATGGGAATAAGTTGATTTGATAAGAGAGCTCTAGGAGAGCTCTGTCCATTGCAGAGACAGAAATCAAGAGATGAAAGGAAATGCATACCCGGGAAGAAAAACCTAGAGATAGTGGAGGAGGAGGAGGGGGAGGGAGAGACAGACAGAGACAGAGACAATGAAAACACAACAGAGATGGAGGGGAGGGGAGAAGTAGAGAGGGAAGAGAGAGTGAGAGAAAATATTAATCCACTTTTCACCGAGTCCCAGAATAGCAGCTGCTGGTGCCAGCAGGCTGCCCTCAGATGGCCCTTAAATTGGGACTGAATTCAGTATTCTCTGAGTCTAACATGTTGATGTTGCCGAGGACAGACTGTGCTGGTCCAAGGTTGTCAGAAAAGACCCAGCTGGAGTGAAATGCACACCAGGTGTGTGGCTTCCTGTGCTGGGCTCCACGTGCCCCCTCCAGCACCCACCCTGCATGCCTCGTTGCAAACACAGTGCCAAGGAGATGGCACCAGCCCTGGGCAGGGCAGGGCTCTTCCTGCTGGCCTGGGGAGAGGAGGAAAAAGGAGTATACAAGGCAGACGAGAGGCTGAAGGAGTAGGGAATGGAGGGAGCAGACAACCACTGCATTTGGGGAAGAGAGTTATTTACTTAGTGGTGTATTTTTGTTTTTCAGGTTTTATTTTTATTAGTCCATGTTTGTGGCACGTAATGATTCTGTTGCTTGTGGGGAGTTGGTACATGTACATAACACATCTCAATTCTTTTTCCACCCTTTCCCCTACCTTTCTGCCATCCCTCAGTCCCCTTCCCATTTGAAAAAGATCTTATTTTGGGCCAGGGATTTAGCTCAGTGGTGCTGCCTGCCTTGCAAGAGCAAAGTCCTGAGTTCAATCCCCAGTACCAAAAAAGAAAAAGAAAAGAAAAAGATTTATCTTCCTATTTTCTATTATCTTTTATTTTTTCCTTCATATTTTATATATTGCCCTTTATATATTTCCTATAACAGAAACCATGTGACCTTTAAGCTTGTGTGTCTGATTTATTTCACGTAACATTATGGTTTCAAGATGCATCCATTTTCCTATGAACGACTCCAGTTTATCCTTCTTTATGGCCGTTAGAGAAATTCAAATTAAAGTTTTACCCTAGAAGGAATGTTTACCATCAAGAAATTAGATAACAACAAATGCTGGAGAAGCTGCAGGGAAAAAGGAACCCTTCCCCACTGTTGGTGGGAATGTAAATTAGTACAACCACTGGAGAAATCTATGGAAAAATCTCAAGAAACTTGAACAAGAAATTCATTTGACCCAGCTCTTCCCCTTCTAGCTATCTTTCCAAAAGAGTTAGGACATCAAGTGACAGTGACACATGGCTATCTATGTTTATAGCAGCACAATGCATAGTAGCTAAATCTTGTGCTATATTTTTTTAATGCTGTTGGTAGATTTGTGATACATAATAATTAGAACTAGTACACACATACCTATCTCCTATCTTGACCATTTTCCATCCCCTTGACTCTTTCTACCCTCTCCTCTCTCCCCTTCCTCTGTTTCTCTTTCCATCTGTCTTGTATTTTACTTGTATTTATATCCTGGGCTTCTCATATAACAAGACCATGCAAATTTCACCTTCTGTGTCTGATTTAATTCCATTAACAGTATGGTCTCAAGTTCTATCCATTTTCTTACAAATGACTGGAGTTCATCCAGCCTGTCTTCCCACCATCACCACTGCTTAGGAACAAGAGCTGGTTCTGGGGTCCTAAAGGGACACAGACTCTGCTGTAGCCAAGTGTAAAATGGCTCATTGGGCTCCATGTAGGGGGCTCCTTGGGGAAAAGTGAGAACAGTAGCTATTCTTCACACCATGAGAAATCTTCATTAGATCCCAAGAAATTTCCAGTAGCATAAAAAATAAGACAAACAAACAGGGAAAGTTAAATTGAATAAACACAATTCCATCTTTCTGATCTATCCCATGGAAAATTCTTTTAAAAAATTTTTTTAGACGATGTCTTGCTCTGTAGTTCAGGCCAGCCTTGAACTCACTATGTAGTCTAAACTAGCCTCCAACTCAGTGATCCTCCTGCCTCAGCCTCCCAAGTGCTGGGATTACAGGCTTGTGCCACCATGCTTGGCTAAAATTCTACAATTTTTATAGACTTATACCACATATATGTTCATGATTCTCAGTCCTAAATCAATTTAAAAATATGAATTGGCAATGTGAAATAGGAATAAAAGGGCTAAAGGTGTAGAGAAAGTAGGAAGGGTAATAAGGGAAAAATATATAAGAAAATGAAAAAATGGAAATAAAGTGTTTATAAATGGGGAAAGGATGAGCAGATGAAGGGAGGGCAGGGGTATGGGGAAAAAATGAGAACCAAGACCCGTCATGTAAAGGTACAAGATCCCAATGATGAGAGTAACTATACGTTACACCTAAAATGAACCAATAAACTCAATGAGAGAAGAAAGGATGAAGATGAAGGGAGGGCAGGGGTATGGGGAAAAAATGAGAACCAAGACCCGTCATGTAAAGGTACAAGATCCCAATGATGAATGTAACTATACGTTACACCTAAAATGAACCAATAAACTCAATGAGAGAAAAAAATATGAATTGGAAATTAGAAAGTGTCTTTTACTTAGGAGAAGGGAAGGACAAGAGTACCTGTTGAGTACATATTTATATGCCAGGTACAGTGCTTTGTAAATAAACATTTTTACTTGTATCTTTACATGGATTTTTGTCATAGTCCTTACAACAGGCCTATGATTTTTTTATATCAGGAATGCTTCTAGATCTGGGAAGAGTGGCTTAAAGAAGCTAGGCAAATTTCCAAAGGTCATCTAGATGGTAAGAGGAGGAAAAGAAATCTATACCATGGTCTTCTTGCACTCACAGCCCATTTCTTACTGGGGATGGGTGTGCAAGTCTGTAAATCCCAGTTACTGAGGAGGCTGAGGCAGGAGGGGACCACAATTTTAAGGTCAATCTGAGCAACTTAGACTCTGTCTCAATGTAAAAAATAAAAAGGGCCAGAAGTGTGTCCCAGTGGTAGATCACTTGCCCTAACAAGCTATTGCCTGGGTTCAGTCCCCAGTAGTGCAAAAAAATCTCTATGCCAGGTGACCCCAGGAACCTTAGGGAAAGTCGTAAGATTGAGCAGTCATGGAAAGCGGGGTGAGCATAGTATTTTGGGAAACATGAAGGGGAATTGCTATGCACAGAATTTTTCCTCTGCCTTTGTGAGCCTGGAACAGTGCAGTCAAATGGTGGACAGAGGTGCCAATAAGAAGCCTCGTCCTCCAGGGCCAGTACTTTAGAGATGACAACACAGTATGTTCACCCGGAAACAGATGTTGGTTATTCAGATTCATAGTGGATTCCGGAGTGGTCGCAGGACCAACGCTAATGGGAGAGGCAAGGGGAGAAGCAGGGCAGGAAACAGTCTCTGATTCCCCTAGATCTTCAAGCATGATGAGCTTTCAGCATTGTCCAGGGTTTGGTGGGGAGCTGGGACTTCTGGTCACTGGAGTTTCCTGAGAAGGGGGTGCTACCACGGGCAAGGATGCTTTCTTCAGCCTAGAAAATCCCACGAGAGGCTGATGGATGAGAGTTGCCAGACACTCACCTTCCCCACAGCTGAGAGATCAAGTCCCAAAGTCCTGAAGAGGCCTGAGAAGGGGCCAGCCATGTTCACTGCAAGGATTCTCAGTGGTACTGATGGGAAGTGGTGGGGGGAGACTGTGTACTTGGGCTTTATGAGGCCAACTCCATGATGCACAGAGACTCCTGGGGCAACACAGACCACGGATGACGGGTTCCAAGGAGCAAAGTTCTTTCAGGTTGTGGGAGGAACCTAGGATGAAAAGTTCTGGAAGGCGACTTGAAGTTTGAATATGCCCCCTCTGCTCCTTGTCCCAACAATGTGAGACAGAAAAGATACCCAGGATGTAATTCTGTGAGGGCTTTCTAAAATGAGCACAGATTCTTCCCCTGTTTAGTATGTCCTCTAGAAAAACCATGAGTGCCTATCCTTGTGTGGAGAAAGGGAGAAAATGGAAAGGCAAGTGAAGAACAAGTTGGTCCCACCTCAAGGTAGTCACACACCGGCTAGGAATGCAGCCTTGCATGTGGGAGTAGGCAGAGAAGAGAACACGGTGTGCTCCTGAGCTGTTTTGGATGGAGATGCCAGAACTTGGGGTAAATTAATTCAGAGGAAGTCAGCAAGGCGGGAAAGTCAAGGGGAGGTCCTCAGAACAGAAGAAACTAGGGATGAGCCCTGAGTAACGGAAAGCAGGGATCTGCGCTTCTCACTTCCCTGTCCTGCAGCCTTTGAGAAGGGAATACATGCCCCATGATTGGCCCAACTCCAGGTTAAGCGTTGACCCAGACAAGCTCGCAGCCCTTTTCCCGTTTGTGATCCCCAACCATGGGGCTTTCTCCTAGCCCCACCTTTGATGAACCGAATCTTCAGGGTTGTTTCTCCTTCTGCAAGAAGGTGAAAAGATGGGCTTCTTTACAGGCAGTTGTGCGTGGAACTATAGGAAACTCCTGGACACCCAGAACCCTGGATGGAGCAGGAGAGGACAGGCAGACCTTTCCAGTCCTGAGCAGAGCCCAGGGTAGCCACATCCTAGGTGCCTGTGCATGAAATGTGGGCAACTAACAGGTGTTCCTTCAAGGAAGCTCTTTGCTGGGATGGAGCTATTTCATGGAACTATTCTTTGATTGTCGTGGTGGTAACATAAATTTACACATGTGACAACACACACAATAGTGCATACAAAAAGTGGCAAAAGCCAAGTAAGGTCCGTAGGGTAATTAAGTGTATTGCACTAGTGTCAACTTCTTAATTTTGATACTGTGCTATAGTTACCCTCACACTCCCCTATACCAGTACTCTAAAGTTTGCCATCACCGTCCTTTACCATCAGGGGAGGCCAGGTGATAGATAACGTGGGACGTTTTTGTACTGTTTTTTGCACAACTTTTGTAACTTCTTAAAAGTCTAGAATTATCACAAGATAACATTTTTTAACACCATGTGCCACTGGCAGGTCCTCCTTGAGAGCCTCTTATCACCTTTTTGCTGCTTCTTCACCTGTTTAGACTAATTTTAAGTTTTTCCTTCTCCAGGGAGCTTCCTGCTTAGCTATGCCCACTTCTGCATTCCTGAAGTACCATGCTGTGCCCTCTGTCCTGTGTTGTTTTGTGTGTCTGCCTTGCCTTGGAAAATGGAGGTTTCATGTCCTGGGTCTTCCATCTCCTCCTCAGATCTTAAGGATACACAACTGGTGCTCAGTTATTACTTGGTGACAGAATGATAAATAATCTGCTTCCCTCAGCACTCAGGCTTCCCCAAGCCTTTAATTGCCTTGTTCTTTCTCCAGCTTTTCAGCCCTATGAGGAAGTGATGGAACATAGGTCTTGAGGCACAAGAGCCACTGAATAATGAACCATAGCAGTGCTTAACCACATTGAGATCTGGGAGTTGCACCCCACTTTACGGATGAGGGCAGACACACGGTGAGAAGGGGTGGTTAGAACAGATGGAAAACCAAGTTCTGCTTTCCAGTCTTACCCTGCAAAAGCTGCAAACCTGGCTGTCAGTTGCTCAGCCTCACTGACCTCCAGTTTCATTCTCTGTAAAGTAAGAGCATCATCATCTACCTCACATAAATCCCAGGAAAGGTAAATGGCCTTTGGAACATTTGTTATTCCATGGATTCCTCAAAGGCAGGACCAGACCTGGCTGTGATGGATGTCCATTGAGTGTGTGTTGAAGTGATCTGTGAATGAATTAGGAATTGAAAGAATGAACAAATGCTTGCAAAGTATCCCCACTGTTCTGAGCTCAGAGAAGCAGCTCTCCAAATGTTTGTTCCCTCCTAGTTTCCTGCCCTTGTTGTCCTCTTCATTCCACCCAGCGCTTGCTGGCATGAATCCTCATCCAAACAGTGCCAGGATGCCAGAGAAGCTGCCAGTCCCTTATGATTCCAATGGAAGGATAATGTGCCACCTGCAGTTTGGGGAGCTGGGCATGGGATAGAGGCATGCCCAGGCTGGGGCTCCCTCCATGTCTGGACACATTCTCAGGCCTATGGTTGGACAGGGATGGGGAAAGCCCTGCAGCCAGCAATCTGGGTGGTGGCCTCCAGGAGCCTGCAGCACCAATGTTTTCCTACAAAGTAACCTTATCCAAAAGGGCCAGGGAATCCCAAGGAGGCCTATGGGACACCCACCTGTAGGGAAAGGTACAGTAATGGGCTTTCCCACCTACGCCTGCATGTCCCTCATACAAAATCCTGAGATCCATGCTTTCCACAAATGTGAGGGACCTTGGATATCAACAGTGCAAGCTCCAGCAGACCAATTCATCTCCAAGTAGGGATTTGTTCAAGTTTCGAAACTCTCGGTGGGTGAGGGCTCACTGCTTCCTTGGTATGGTCATAGTCTGCTAACTGGTGGGGAGGGTGAGAACAGACCATTTTAGCATCGCTGGAACCCAGGGCCATCTGAGTTGAGCTGAAAGAGGTCCTGGCTCCCCTTGAGTTTGGAAGCTTCAGGAGTCAGGTGCATTTCCTTGTTTTCTCTCCTCAATCACCTTGAGCGCTGCCATTCAGGTTTTCACATGGTGCCACAAGATGGCTCATGTTTCCTCTCTGGCCCATGTTGGCCGAGCTTCTGTCCTGAGCTGTGCTTGGGGATGGGCTGTGACATCTGCAGAGCCATGTGGAGAACGTGACTGCATCTACTGCCCATTGAATAGCCCAGTGGACCTTAAATAATGGCTCCTGTGATAAATTCCACTTAGAATTTAATGCCAGGAACATGTTTATGTCTCTTGAAAAACTGGCCTTTTGTTCTGGCAGGGAGAACACTGTATCCGTTTGGTTCTACTTTGGTCTGAGCTGCCAGGAACCTCAGAGCTAAATTTAATGATTAATTGCAACAACCTCAATATTTTCAGTGTAGGACATAGTTCCTGCTGCCATTCGCATTCACCAGAGCTTCTCAAAGAGAGGACTGTAGATTCCTGGCACAAAATCAACTTGCTAAAATTCAGCTTACTCGTCCAACCTCAGACCTAAGGATGGACCAAAATCCTAGGGTGGGAGTGGGAAATCTTATGCATGCTAAGTCAATACTTATGCAAACTGAAGTCTGGGACCCACTGCTATGAGTCATATTGATTTTTATCTCAAATATCCTTTAATGAAGGTATGTTTTCCTGTAAACCATTTCAATATCTATTTGGATTCAAGAAGATTTTTTAAAAATATGATATACATTTAATTGTATTAAATGAAAAATAGAAATAACATTAAACCTCCACATGATAGTTGAAACCCATTTTAAGAATGTATGATTGAAAAGATTAAACTTAGAAATAAATTTAAATTTAAAATACATCTGAGGGCTATGGACCATAGCTCGGGGGTAGAGCATATACTTAGCATAAATGAAATCCTGGGTTTAATCTCTGGCACTGAAATCAACCAAGCAAGCAACAACCAATCAATCAAAATAACATAAGAAAAAGAATTAGGAACTATTATTTCTTAAAATATTATTTAGGGCTGGATGCATAGCTCAGCAGCAGAATGCTTGCCTGGAATGTATAAGATCCTAGGCTTAATGATCCCCAGGCCTATGAGGGGTGGGGGAGGAAGGAGGAAGAGAAGAGAAAAGAGAAAACAATGACTTAATAACCCACAGTGACCATTCTCAAGTCAAATAAAGATGCATTGTATTGTCAGTAATAGTTTCCTCTGGATGATGCTATTTGACTTGGTCTAATTTCCCATGTTGTGCATATCTATAAGAGAATATAAGTTTTTGAATTATAAATAAATTCCACAATGAAATACTATGCAGCTTTGGAAGTAAATGCAGGAGTTGATTAGAAATGAAAAGATGTCCAAAATATTTCATTAAATGAAAAAGGCAAGGAAGAGAGAATAGCATGTGTAGGATACTAACTTTTGTGAAAGATTAGGAGGCGGTGTGAATATGTATTTTGCTTACTTACATAGGTGTAAAGAAACTCCAGAAGGCTTCCTAATAAATTAATAGCAGTTTGTGTGAGGGGTAGTGGGAACTGGGTGGAATTTAGATGGGATAAAAGGAAACCTTTTGAAATATGCCTTTTATTTTTATTTTTTTCATTTTTGAGTACTGTGAATAGATGTGAATATATTTCACTTGTGAATATGTTTCAGATTCAAAACTATGTATATGACCGAAAGATAACCTATTCTACCATAGCATATGTTAAACATATGTTAACATGGTTATCTATCATAGTCACAACCATATGAATTTTTTATTAAGGCAGGTGTTTGGTTTCTTCTATGTCAATCCTTAACCTCACACCACACTATCCCAGGACAACCTCCCCTCAAAGGGTCCCCAGAGCTTATGGCTTTGGACAGAATGAACTACAACTAATGAATACTACAAAGGAGACTGAGGAAATGAGAGGGCAAACGTTTTTCAGCACCTAAGAACATCAGTGTTTTGTACCCAGAGTCAGGAATTCCCCTCCATCATTAAATGTCACATATCCCTCTGTGATAGGTGCCATATCAGAATCCACAGACTAGGGGAGCTCGAACTGAAGACAGCTGCTTCCTCCCAGACCCGGGGGCTGGGAGTGTAAGATCAAGGCAGCAGCAGGTTGGTTTTCTCTGAGACTTCTCTCCTTGGCTCCCACCTGACTGCCCTCTTGCTGTTTCTTCACATGGCCTTTTGTCCAAGGGCTCTCATTCATCTCTGGTGTCTCCGTGACTCCCAGTTTATTTTTCTTACAAGGATACCAGTCAGATTGGATTAGGGCCCACACTAAATGTCCTTACATCACATTAATTCTCTCTGTAAAGCTCCTATTTCCAAATACAGTCACAGTCAAGTGATGCAGGTTAGGGCTTCGCATATGAAGGGCTTCCCATATATTGGGAGCACACAATGAATCCCATCACAGTAAACAAGACCAACCAGAGTTTGGTGACAGAAGCTTTAGATTCAGATCTTGGCTCAGGTCTAGGTCAATGCTGAGACAAATTCTGGTCTGGCAAGATGTGGTTTAGGCTGCGGTCAGGCAGGTTGGCAGAGTTCAAGGTGGCAGAAGCCAGATGAGAAAGAACAGGGAGAGTGAGTCATGTTTCCATTGCTGGAATGAAATCCCTGACATTCACAAGTTACAAGAGGGAGGATTTATTCTGGTTTATAGTTTTGGACATTTCAGTCCATGGTCAGCTGGCTCCAAGGCAGAAATGTCATGGCAGAGGAAAGCTGCCCATTTCACGACAGCCAGGAAGCAGAGAGAAAAGGAAAGAGCTGAAGAAGAGATGTGGCCTTCAAAAGCATGCTCTCCTTTCTCCAGCCAGGACCCACCTCCTAACAGCCTATTCCGCAATGAACTCATTGATGGATTAACCCACCATCTAATCACCTTCCACAAGACCCACCTCTGAACATGTGAGCTTCTTGGGGGACATGCTTTATTCAAACCATAATAGACAGGGAAGGAGGAAGAGAAAGTAAACAAGAAAATAAGAGAGTAGAGGAAAAGGTAGGGTAATCAGCAGTGCTCCAGCCCCCCTCCCTCCAATAAGAACAGTTCTTCTGGGATCCCTACAATGTGCAAAGTGACCAGGAGTGTCACCTTTATAGCTCCAGCCTCGGTGCTTAGCTCAGACTTCCCACTGGAATACCTGTGGTTGGCCAGGCTTAGCCCTGAAGGAGCTGACACCCAGGACACCTGACCCTCAGGTATGCAATGGCAACAAAAGGTATGGTTCATCTATGAGCCCCTTGACTTCATGGAGAGGAAGAGGAAAGCCTGGAGTGAGAAGAGCTGTGTCTTAAAGCCATATACAGCTGAGACTTGAAATTGCCACGTTCCCTACAGCTATTATGGGAGAGGGACTGTCCTAGAATGCTGATTTGGGGGCACCCATCAGCAAAGCAGGGCAGGGACTCATCTCCTCCCTATTGTAGAGTCTACACTCGGGTCTTTACACTCAGGTCAGAATCAAGGGCTTCCCAAGGTGAGAGGGGCTGATTCATGGGGTTGAGGCAGATGATAACGAAAACTCTCCCCAAAGCGCTCTGCAAGTAGACAGGTGACGCACATCAAGCACCTCAAGTCAAGGAGACGGAGCTGTTGCAGGAAGACTGTCCCTGCAGAGGAAGGAGAGCAGCATAAATTACGACTTAGCACCCTCGGTAAATCCTGATCTGATATCCGAGTTCTGGCTGCAGGCATAAATGCTGTGCCTGTGACGGACGGACGGATGGTGTGCTCCAAATGATGAAGCATCTCTCCAATCCAGATAATGCTGGCCTGTTTTATGCTCAGTATCCCTAACAAGGACGTGTTCCGCTATGAAAAATAGCCCAGGGACGGTGGATCAACCTGTCTCCATTATGTCTTTCCTGGCCTTGGAGACCGAGCAGCTCATGGCCCACTCCTGGTGCATAGTGAGGGCTCAGGGCACAAGTCTCCTCCTCACCCATCCCTGGCATCTCATCACCTCCTGGTTGTGGAAGGGAATGCAGAATCACCGACTGGCCCCTGGGTATCAGCACAGCAGGGGCTATCGTTTATTTCAAACTGGTTTTATTTCCTGTAGCCTGGGGGACCTGCCCCAAGGACCTAAGAATGAGGGCTGCAGAGGCCTTTCCCCTTGACTATGAGCATGTACAATGTCCTGGAGAAGGATGTACCCTCCTGATTTCCCCTTGACTATGAGCATGTACAATGTCCTGGAGAAGGATGTACCCTCCTGGGAACGTCCTATCTAGGCACAAGAACATCTTGCAGAGAAATGTATGACCATATCGGCCTCAGACCTGCTGGGATCACTCTAGAATCTATTTTTACTCCCTGACCTTGGTTCTGTCCTGAAATTCAGAAGAAAAACTTTCAGGGCTCTTTTCTATCTCTACACATTTACTTCTGCCTTGAGCCCACCCAGGATGCATTCTGCTCTTTTAATTCTCCCAGCTTTTTTTTTTTTTTCCCCCCTCTTCCTGCAAAAGTCAGATTTAAGCTCTGCCTCCTTTAAGGGGCCTGTTTCTGACCACTCCGGGCTGCAATGAATTCTTCTTTCCCCCAGCTACTGCCTTTCCTTCTTGCCACATGAACCACACAACACATCGAGTTAATACCTCAATATTTTGCCCACGTCTGATGGCTTTGTAGGTTTCGGTTCCCAACAAAACTATAAGGTTCTTAAAGTATTACCTTAAGCTTCACTGTGAACCCCGGCCCTACCCATGCATAGAGTAGATGCTCAGTAAATGCAAACAGAACAGCAGCCTTGGACTGGAGTCCGAGTCTCTTCTCTCCCCGCAACCTGGGAGTTTGCCAACACAAAGAAGTCACTTTCTCAGCCTGCCCTGCTGCCCGGCACAGAGAACTGGCACAGGATATAGGGAGAATTGGGGCCAGTAAAATTGGCCAATTCCATCCCTCAGAGCAAAGCCAAGATGGCTCTGTTAGTGGCGGCTGGCAAAGCGGATCTGACCAGATGTTGAGCTAAACCCACAGATTCTTTCATGAATCTCCCCACAGACTCCAGCCATCTCATCTCCTGTGACAATCCAGACAGAGTGTCACCATGGGCTCTGGGTCTTTCTCCACTGGAGCCTCTGGAGAGCCCAAGCTATTTTCTAGAGAGGCTCAGGAGTGGTCCTGTTGTTTGCCGAATCCTGGCCCAACTGAAGAGGGAGGGGTCTTTGGAGATGTCCTCACGGATCAGGTGCAAGCATCATGACACACACTGGCCAGCAGGAAACCTCCTGGAGCTTGTCACCCACTGAGCCTCCTTCCTGTCCTCTGCACAAACGCCATCCACTTCCTCCTGTATGATCACAGAGCCATTGCTTAACCCCACAGATCTTGGGGAGGTCAAGTGATCCAGGCTGCTGTGACCAAGCCGGTTCAGCAGGGGGATGGATGTGTCCTCTGGAAAAGGAGAAGTCTTGACACTTATACCAGTATTGACCACCCTCACCTCCAGAAAGTTCATCCTTGTATCTTCCCTAAGCCTTTTTCAGAGCAGCCAAAGCACAGTTCGCTCACCATCCTCCATCTGTGCTCAGACCCATTCCCCGCCGCCTCTTTGTTGCCTGTGTGGCCAGGACGGGGTCATCCGGTGACCTCACTTTAAATACCAGAGCCTGGGGAATGGCTTTTATCATGGTCACCAGTGAGTTCCATCTGTCTTAATTATATTTTCCATTTTGTCACTTACTGTCACTTCGCGTTTCCTTCAGCAGCTGAGCATGCCTGTGAGGGCTTGGGGGGGCCCCTGCCCTTCCCGGGCCTACTCAGTGGTTCCTGGCTCCATCACTCAGGACTAGCAAATTGCTGACACCTGCCCTGGGGCTTGCTGCAGAGCGTGCTGAGCAGTCACCACCCCCCACTCTCTACCCCAACTAAACAGCCTTGGCAGCCACCCAAGGCCCTAACCTGGGCTGTGCTAGCTGCCAGCAACTCCCACCGGCTGTCTGCCTGCCCTCCTGCCACCTGCCTGTAGGTTTCAGGGTGACCAGGGCCTTGTCTTCAAATTGCTGCCTGAAACTGCGGGTACACCAGGCTGCTTGTGCTGGCACCTGCTCAACTGGCCTCTGCTGGGTTCAGCCCTTTCTGAACTTGCTGAAAGTACACAGGGCGTACCTTCTCCTCTGGGGGTCTGCACAGCCTCTTCCACTTGAGGGGGCATAGGCAGAGGATAGGGAGCGTCCAGAAGGCAAATGGAGGCTAAAGATAATACAAAGGAGGAAATAGCATTTATACTAAGAGATAGACTTTTGTTTTGGTTTATGATCTGAGGAACTAATTACATTGAATGATTTGGTATGGGCTGAACTCTCCACTTCAAAACCAGCCTCCACTCTGGCTTGAACTGAGCTCGGAATGGATTCTACATGAAGCTCTGAGCCTAACCATGCTCACGGATTGGTCGTGTCCAAACCTAATAATCAGAACCCATCCCCAACCATCTCTTTCCCTGAACAGTTCACCCTTGGTCACAGACTGAATCTTGACCTTGGTCTGTACATTATATAAGCCCTGAACCTGGCCAGCGTAGGCCTGGCATGCCTCCTAACACATATACCCACAAACATGGGAAGAGGAGAGCTGGATGGATGTGGCCCAGTCCCTGTGCCCATGTACAGATCCATAGCACAATCTTTCCTCCTCCCCAGAAAGCCTTTCTCCTCCTCTCCATCTCCAGCTATGCCTCCTCCGGATGTCTTGTCAAACACACCCTATCCATCTTTTCTCTCCACCTTCCCTGGGCACAAACCTGAAGTCATCAGGCATCAGCCACTCACAGCCTTCATCTGTCAGTAGAATATTTATTGCTGCTCTCCTGGTGGCCAGGTTGAATTGATACTCAGTGTTGAAGACACTGACATGCTACAAGTGACACCTCTCGGACATCATTTTACACCTCACGGTGGACACAGGCTGGGCTGTAGAAATAATGGCTTCAACAAGGTCACTTCTCATTCCTGCAAAGGTCCCAGCTCCTGTGGCACTTCTGTGATTGCTGCCATGGGTTCTCTACCTCCTTGCCCTTATCCCGGCTGGCGGGAAGTGGTGATGGTGACCGTCATCTGCTGGCATTCAGCATGCTATCTCCCCACTCCACCGTAGTTTCACTGTATTAGCCTAGAAACCTTGGGCCTGCATTCCTTAGGCTCCTCTGCCACTAGGGTCTTGGATGGGACTAATTCCAGCATCTGTACTCACTCATTCTCTGGAGGACAGAAAGAAGGCTAAGGCTGCAGCAGGTGGCCTGCAGCTCCTGCAGTTTTGCTGAGGCTGGATCCTCCAATCTAGCCACCCTGGTATGTGGAGGCAGCAGTGAGCCTGATAGTTTCCTGGTGCTTCCTGACCTTTTGTTTGTAACTTCCACAACGTGACCAGAAAACCTGACAGCATCCTATCACCTTCATGCTTTCAGCCTTGCTTTGTAAGTACCCAATCCCTCTGTTAAGTCTCTTCCTGTGGAAACGCCTACAATAGCATCTGGATCCTGGGCTGTGCCCATACTAGTTGTCAGAGTCTGGCACCAGGATCACACGTAGAGAAGCCAGGAAATGTAGATTTTGTCCTGATGGGACATGTACCCACCTATTTAGTAAAGGAAGGAGAGAAGGACACCGAAGAACGGTAGTAGAAGATGCCTGTTGCAACTCTGAAGTACCCCAGGACAACATGTTATAGTTTGGATAAAAAAATATTCTCCCGAAGCCTCATGTACTGGGAGGGTGATTGAATCGTTAGGATATTGTGCTCATCAGTGTATTCATCCATAAATGGGCTGTTAAACACTGGGGCCCTATTGGAGGTGAGTTATCGAGAATGAACTAGAAGGGTGAATTCTCATCCCTGGGTCCTCCCTCCTTTCTCTGCTTCCTGGGTCCCATGGATTAAACAGCTGTCCTCCACCCAGACCTTTCCACCATGCTCTTTCTGCCTGGGAACTAGCTGCCTATGGACTGAATCTCCCTGAAGCTGTGTGCAGAAAGAAAGAAAGAAAGAAAATACCCTCCCTTCCTTAAAATTATGACAGTTGGATATTGTGTCCAGTAGCAGGACAGTGACCAACATACCGCATAACTGCCACAGATCCTAGAACCCCACCGAGTCCACTCATATAACCAGCTTTCCTGCCGTGATGTCCCCACCATGGTTTAGAGAAATGAAAGGAAATGAGTGAGGGTTTAAGGAACAGGGTTTGGGCCTGGCCTCTTGCCTACCTTTATAAGACCCCATACATCCCCACTGGAGATGCAATGACAAGTAGGAAATCTGCTGTCAAAGTTATCACGCCCTTCCCAAGCATACAAAGCCTTCTGCATCTCCAAATGCCCAAGCAGAGTGCCCTGTTCCTCCACGGGGTCCCACAGATCAGGGCATCCTTCCAACCCAGCATTGCCACACTGGAATGTTCTGGTCCCTTGGAGACCCCACCTTTACCCTTCATGGCTGATGGGGTGTGTGAGGATGGGGACCCTATCTGATTAACTTCTGATGCTGAGTTCAGCACTGCTTCGACAGCAAGTCTGTCCTCCAGCTGTGTTTCACCCCTCTCCTTTCCAGGCTTGCAGTGCTTTCTCAGGCCCTGGGACTCCACAAGCAGTGCTCTCTCTTCTTGGAGCACTTCCTCCCTCTACTTCTACCTGGCAAGCCTTACCAGGTCCCTCCTCTTGATTCCAAAGGGAGGCTCACGTCCTTCGTCATCACCCTCCCTCTTCAGGGTGTGGCCAGGCACCGGGGGTCATGGCATCACCTAGATGCTGGCTGGAGGTGCAGACTCCTGGGCCCCACCTGCACCTGCAGAACCAGAGCATACAGTTTAGCAAGCTTCCCAAAGTGATTGCATGCTCCAGGAGGGACTACGCCATACCGTGTGTTGCATGGGTTAGAATCATCTGTCTAGGGTCTTTTATCTCCTCCCAGAGTGCAAGCTTGTTCTGAGCACAAGACGCATTTGTTGTTCTTTGTACCCCCTCCTTCCTTCCCAGGAGGGTTTGCCAGATTTAGCAAATAAAAACACAGGACCCTATTAAATCTGAATTTCAGATGAATAATGAGTATTCTTTTCAGTTTGGGTATGGCTGGTGCAGAATTTACAACATAGCTTTATTTCAAAATAGTATGTACTTTCTCTGAAATCCAACCTAATTTCCATTTTAATTTGTATTAAATGTTTATCTAACTTGTATTTTATCTATAACCCAGCCTGGCCCCTGCCCAATCTCCTGCATACAACAAGTGCCCCGTGCATGTATACTCAGCTATAAACCAAGGAAGCTTGCCCACCCACCTCGCCTACTTCCCAGGGCTGCTGCTAAAATAAAACTGGCAAGAAGCACTTGCAAATATGTTTATTATAGTCATTGCCACCATTGCCATCACCCGAATGGCCCCAAACACATTGAATCTAGGCTTTTGGAGCGTTTGTGCGTGTCAGTAATTCTTTTATATTACTCAGATCAATCTGGGTTTAGCACATTAGGGCAGATGACATTATATTATAATCATGTTATTACTATTATTACCACCACTATTGATATTGTTACAGTATGCCACTTTTGGATCACTGTGATTATTTTCTCTACAGAGAATTTTATGTTCTTGTAGTGACTTCATTGTAATAATGAAACCCGAGCCTTTCCCAGCTTACTGAATGGTAACTGCTAGGAAGCCCTGCAACCCCTTCGGGAACCACAGCCACCAATGGGGATGGAACTGAGTCAGTGTGGGTGCTGGTGCTGGAGACTTCCTTAGGGTCAGAGATACAAAGTTAAGGTTTGGTTTGGTTTTAGTACTTGGGGATGAACCTAGGGCTTTCACGCTGAACTACCTCCCTAGCACTTTTTTTAATGTTTCATTTTGAGACAGAGTCTCACTGCGTCACTAAGTTGCCCAGACTGGACTTGAACTTGGCCTCCTAGGGTGCTGACGTTACAGGCATGTGCCACTATGCCCAGCTACAGGGTTAATTTCAGAACCAAAAGCTAAGTTGTCAGAACGTGGTCCGTAGGCCACAGCATTGGTACCGCAGATCCCTGGGTACCAGGAAACACAGATTCCTGGGCTCTACTCCCAGGGCAAGCAAGCTTCCTTGAATCAAAGGTACTGAGGGTGGGACCTGGAAATCTGTGTTTCAGCTGATTTTATGATCTGAAAGTTTGAGACTCATCTAGGTTGCTGAGAGAGGACATGGAACTCTGACAATTACAACTGTGTTATGTTCGCTGGGATCCAGGGAGACAGAGGCAAAGGCGTAGAGAGAGAATGGGATGGGAGAGAGAGAAACATGTTGTCAGACTCGGTGTCTATAACCTGTGGCCAATCTTCCTTGAGTCCCAGGTTCCCCAGCAAAAAAATAAATTTCCACAGAATGAGATGGAAGGAGAGGAGAGGGAATGAGGGAAGCTTAAGTATGAAGGGCCTGGGGCCTGGTGGCAATGGGCAAGTTTGACGCAAGTGGAATCTGTGATTAAAGGGAAGATGGTTCAAAGCCAGACCATGGAAGCCCTTTGATGCCAAGGGACCCATTCAGATTCCAGGGTTTGGAGGCTCTGACAGTTGTTAATAGAAGGGTGTGTTTGAGAAAGCTGAGCTTGCACAGCATGGGAAGAGTGAGAAGAGCTGGGAGCAGAGAGAGAGGGTGGCTTCAGTCTGACTTCCAGCTACACAGGCTGGCCTGGGGCTGCACAAAATGCCATGCTGGCCCTGGCTCTAGGAGTACAGCTGGTGTCCTTGCACATGAAGGGATGATTTGTTTATTTACACCATTAGAAAGAGAAAAAACCAGCACTGGCTCACTGGACTTTGCAGCTCCTGCCAGCTAGGAGATTGGGACCTGTGACAGCCACAGCTGTGGTGGCCCCAGCCATGATCCTGGAGCTTCGCAGTGCAGGTTCTGGTCTGGCAGCAGCTCCTGTCACAGACTTCTCTGAGCGTTGATGCTCTGAGAAAAGTAACTGAGAGGGGACATGGCAGAGGGAATGTGGACCTGTCCCTACTCTGCCTCCCTGGCTGCCCGTGGATGTGATCTCGTCCCAGTCTGGAGAAGGAGGAAGTGGGGGACATGGAAAGAAATATATGTACTGCTCTGTTCACAGTACCTCATCACCTGGCCCTGGCTCCGCCTCAGGGGACTCTCGGAAGAGCAACGAAGGTCAAAGCACATCACACTCATGGCCCCTTGTGGACCAGAAACTTGCAGTTGGCAGGGGTGGCACCCCCTTCTTTGGCTGCACAGACACCCTATGGAGAGTCCAAAAGTCACTTTGTTCTTGGGTTGGATAGGGCAAGACCATTGAATTGACAGCCTTGCTGTGAAGGCAACACTGACGGCAACACTGATTGTGTTGGGGCTCTACTGTTGGGAGGGTGAGTCGCTTGTGCAGAGACCTCAGTAGAACGTCTCTATCCAAGTGGCTCCTACGTGGTTGGTGATGAATGAATGTTCCATCAACGGGCAGTGCATGGTCACTGTGACCCAGGCTCTTCTGTAGCCTTGTGACCCCTGCTCCCCCAGTTCCTTAGGGACAGAGCCACAGATGCCAGTAGGATATAGAAAGTGCCTCACCTGTTTTCCACAGTCTTACCCTCGGATCCCCTGGGAAAGGCCATGTTCCCACTTCATCAAACCAAAAATTAGAACTGGGCCAGTCCGGATTTTGTCACTAACTCCTATGCATGTAGTAGACCTGATGTTGCAAAAGCCCACTAAGGAAAATAATTTGTCTACATCACAAACGGAGCCAGAGAAATAGCACCAGAATCTAGGTGTCTGGCCTGTGCTGTAACATTTGTCCCTCTGCACCAGGCTTTTGATGTTTGGGACCGTCTCTGAATATACCGAAAATCATGTCCTAGTACCATGGGGCCAGAGCTCCAGGGCTTCAGATCTCCCTGTCCTTCAGTCCCCCAACAAAGGATCCTTCATCCCTCACCCCCAGGGGCTCAGGCTCTTGAATTAAGTGGCCCACACATTCGGGGAAGTTACTAGAGACCATGGTCCCTCCTTGAGTGCTATAGTCCTTGAGGGCACTATCCGGAGCCAGGTGGCCAGGATTCACATTCCTATTCTGTACTTAAAACTGACATTGACCTTAGGAAAATCCCCTAAACTCTCTGACTCTTACCTTCTTACTTCAAAATTGAGATACCAGCTGTCTGCTAGGGTTTTTAGGAGGGTGAAATGAAGTCATTTTTGTACAGGACCCTGAACAAGGTCTGGCACACCACAAGAGTTAGACCAGAGTTTAATATATTTTGTGCTATTGTGGTTTGCTTCCAAGAAGCTGAGTTGGGGACAGAGATTCTGGTGTGTGAGATTTATTGCAGGGGTCCTCAGAGGGAGGAAATGACTTCAGTAAGGACGTGGTCTCTTTGGGACCTGTCTGGACACCAACCGACCCCCACAGTCAGTCGTACCTTAACGCAAGGGGTTAGGGGGACTATGGAAAGGGGGTGAAGACTTTTGCCTGTACCACTCAGTCTTTGTCTATAGGATGTGCCAGCCCAGCAAAGAAAGGCATCGTGGGGTGTGATTGGTGGTGACCTAGAGCACTAAGACTTCAATTCCTCCATTTTCGGCTGACAGAAGGGAAAATGTTGTTCTTGGTCTTGATCTTTCTACTTCCAGCTGGGCTGGGCTTCCTCCTCTACCCACACCATGAAGTCAAAACTCCTAGAAAGAGTTGGAGAAATTCAAGGATAACCTCTTCCCTGGCACCACTGTGTTAGCTCTTGCCAGTCTCTCCTTAGGGGAGGCTCTCTTGAGGACCCCCGAACTTCCAAGGACCCCTGATCCCAGAGCCTCAGACTCCTGGTCCTTAGGCAGGGCTCCAGCCTTCCTGCAGCAGTTCGACCTCAGCCTCTCCCTTTCCCACCCCTTCCAGGTCCCTTGGGGTGGGGACTTGACCATGCAGGAATTTTCTATCACACCATGAGCGCCTCGGAGGAAAATCGGCAAAATTAATTGGAAATTAAAGTCACCAAATGAGCACTGAATTAAGAAACCATTAACTCCAAATGACTGCTGGAAGGGAGCGGAAGTTAATTACAAAGGCTGCCTGGTTATTTTGTGTGCTTTCTTCATTGCCGTTATTGTCTTAGATCCTGATATCTGAGTCTGATTAGCATTCTGTGGCTATCAGTGTTGCTTTGGCGAGTGGTGCAGCCCTCCCCAGGTGACCTACAGACCAACTCCAGCACCCTGGAAGTCTCCCCCTGCCTGCGATGGTGCCTCCCCCCACACACCCCCTGCCTGACCCACAGCAGCATCCCCACAGATGCCCCTGCCTCAGTTCCCTCTAAGGGAAGTCATTGTCAGGGGCACCCCAGGGAGTCCTTGCCCACACATTATCATTGTATAATGGGCACCACCATCCTCCTCATTAGGCTCTGCTGGGATCCAGATTCAGTGGGATGAAATGGAAGAAGCAAATGGCTTATTAGTCAAGAAGCCTGGGGGAGAAGGTGGCTGCCGACCGTGGCCCAGAGGACTTTGCAGATGTGCTGCCCTGGGAAGCCCCTGTAACCCCTTTCTTCTCTTTCTGGGAACAATCTGCAGCAGCAAAGGTGACTCGTGGGATGGGGTTATGGTCTTCTTCCCAGTTCCATCACATACAGGTTTGGTAGATCGATAATGCACCCCTCCTGGCATCCTCCACTGTGGTCTCTCATCACAACTCTTGGCAAGTCCCATGCTGTCTTGCAGGCATTGGTTTTCTCATCCCTGGGCTGCAGAATCTCTGATAACAGGGGCCAAATGTCCCAAGAAAACTCTGCTCAACCATGAGCAGAGGGAAAGAAACTGTTTTGCCTGGGCTTTCCATTACTGGGTAATCTCACTGAAGGGTATGGCTGTGACCATCATCATCGTTCATTGGTTCTTTGACACACCCTCCTGTAAGCTATCTTACACCCCTGTCTTCCTCCCTCATTCTTCATACAAGTCCCAGAGTCACTTTTCTCAACTGCAAATCAAATCGTGGCCTCCCCAGTAGTCTTCATGACTCTTCACTGCCTACAGAATGCACTGTAAATGTAGAATCAATCCCAGCCTAGCACAGGAGACCCTGAAAAATCCACAGTCCACACAGCTTTCCTTCAAGAATATCCTTCCTCCAGGAAGTCCTCCCTGATTTCTGGCCCCTCCACAAACCCCAATGCTCACCTCAAACATAATGACTTGAATTTACCATTTGACCAAATATTTGACTTTATATTTAATGTCTCCATGAGTGGTCTTCTCTCGTATTGATTATAATCTCCTTGAGCAATTAATTTTCTATTTTCTCAAGGCTCCCACGGAAACCCTGGGAAAGGACTGAGGAAAAATAAGTCTCATGGAAGGACTCAGATTGATCAATTAATTCACTGGCTTTGTTTCCTCACATCCCTCCACCCCAGTCTCTTATCATAGCTCTCAGTATATCCCTGCTTGGCAATTCCAACATTGTCTTGTAGGCATTGCTTTTCTCATCTGGCCTCATCCCTTGGGCTGTGGGATCTCCTAGAAGAGGGGATAAATGCCCCTCCTCTGAATCTCCAGCACGGGTACATGAAAGATGATGAAATGATTCCTCCCCAGCAACCTTTTCTTCCCCCATATCTTGATGGCACCTTATCTGAGTCCTCCATGGCATTAGCTCCTTCCTTTCCCCAATCCTTCATTTATTTGCTCAGTACCTGTTTATTAAGCTTGACTATGTGTCAGACCCAGGTTAGGTATTGGAGGGAGAGCAAGGAAAGGATGAACAGCTTAGATAGCTTCGTTTCTCTATCACACAGTGAGTGTCTTAAGGTTGAGAACGTGCCTGAATCATTCCTGTGGTTGATTCTGTTGCTTATCATAGTGTTTGGCACATCCAGCATCTACCCAGTGTCTATGGAATTAATTAGTAATGCCTCAAATTGGCTCCTTTCCTTTTTGCATGGAATTTTAGAGGGCCAATATTGCTATAAAGCTGGAGAGAGAGAGAGAGAGAAACTGGCCCAAGGGCAGGGTTGGAGGGACAGCCAGATATTGGTGCAGGGGCTGTGATAGCACAAAGGAGGGATACTTCTTGGGCCCTGGGGGTGAGGGAAGGCAACCTGCAAAGGTAAGAAGGCCAGTGCTAAGACACAGTGAAGACCTGGGATATTTGGGAGAGCTCAATATTGCCCAAGTTCTGCAGATAAAGGAGAGGGTGAGAGGTGAGGCTGGAGGGGATGTTATAGTCTCAGAAGCCACACATGGTTTGCTCTGTAAACTGGGAGAGCTTGACCACCATTATAGATGCCTGAGAAGACAGTAGAGAAGGAGTAGACAGCAGTCTATGAGGGAAAAGTAAAGCAAACCCAGCAGCTATGGGATGTTTATCTGTCATCCTTGCCTGGCCGGCACCCACTCTCCCTCCATCCCTTAGGAACACCTTCCTCTGGAGGACACCCCTCTGCCACCCTAGCCTCCTAGTGGGATTACCTTCCCCCAAAATCCACTCCACGATGTAGTCTCCATCTGGACAATCACAACAGCCTAACCCCCTGTCCCTACTGTGATTGGCTCAGAGACGGTCAGGTGACCCCTCTCCTTGCGCCACTGAGATTCAGTCCTGGAGTCTTGCTGGAACTAAAGGGATGTCTCTTCCTGTTGAGGATGCCTAAGCTTTCTATAGCCCTTTGCCTACAGTGTGGGAAAGGCTTGCCTGGAGACGGAGTTAAGAGTTAACATGCAGCTGGATTCTGATGGCATCCACTATGTGCTAGGAGCAAGGAGATCTACTTCTGGAATTTTCAGCAGAACTATTGTTTTATATTATGCTAATTTGGGCTGGGTTTCTATTATTTGCCACTGAAAAAGTTCTATCACACTGAGAAAGGCTATAAAGAAGCCTAAATCCTAGGAGTGAATACTGGGTTAATTTCTGGCATTGTCTAAACTAGAGGATGGGTTCAGGGAAGCTGAGCAGAAAGCTGTGTGCCCAAGGTGGGCAGTTTTGGGAAATATGGGTGGGAAGAGGCCAGAGGACACCCCTGAATGTTTGAGCTGAGTGGTTTGAATTTAAGGAAGACATGGACCTGAGACCCACATGGGTGAGGAAAATAGGGAAAGACTATGCTAAGATGAGCTGGAGCGGAGATAAAGGAAATTATCGACTGTACAGGATCATGCTCAGAGCAAGTCTTCTGCTCCAGAGAGAATGCAGTGTAGCAGATACAGGTAACTTTTTTCTGTAAGAGGTCAACTGGTAAATAATTAGCCTTGGTGGGCCATGCAGTCTGTATGTCAGTTGCTCAGCTCTGCAGCTGTAGGGCAAATGTATCTACAGACAATAAGGAAACAAATGAGTTCCAATAAAGCTTTATTTATAAAAACAAGCGGTGGGCCAGATTTGACTGTGGGCCATAGTTTGAGAACTAGAGAATAGAGATGGGACTGTAGTGTTGTAGACTCATGCTAAGCCAACAGTATTGTGAGAGCATGAGAAGTTACAAATCAGTTTTAAACTCACTCCTCCTCTGCCTGCCACAGAGCAATTTCTTATGGGTAGTGAGGGGAAAGTTAGGGTGGATTATAGTTCCCACAATTCTTCTAGATCTTGAGTTAAGAATTCAGCCTTAAAGCTGAAGAGGGGAGAATCAAGAACAGTAGCTGTAGATTATAGAAACAGCAGCCAGGACCAAGAACAGTATGGCTTCCTGGAACACAAGGTTGATTTAGAAAAGGCCCATATCTCCTTCCGAGAGGTGGATGAGAAAGAAATGTTCTGGATACCGTAGAACTGTTCTGAGTCCCTGGACACCAGACTCCATAGCCAGACCCCTGGAGCCATGTTAACTAGTGAGAATGAGCCTTCTTCCTAAAAGGACTAAAAATAAGCCACATTACACATGGGTATGTCTAGGTGATGTGACGAAAAGGGGTAACTGGATGGGATCGTGAAAAAAGTCACTTTGTTCTCCGTGTTTCCTCATCCTTACCTGTCAAGTACTGATAATAATCACTTCCCTGCCTTGCTCATGGAATCATTATGATGATTGAACAAGACAATGGACAGAAAAGTGCTGAGAGCAGCAGAAAGTACACTTAAGAACTCTGAGTCCAAATGTCCATCTCAGCCCCTGACCTGCCATGACTCTCATCCTTTTCTTCTTGTTAAAAATAATCACCAGGGCTGGAAGATGCAGCTCAGTGGTACAGTATTTGCCTAGCAGGCATGAGGCCCTGGGATCTATTCTCAGCACTGCACACACAAATGAAAATGAAACAATAATGGAAAAACAATAGTCACATTTTTTCTAAGTGGTGAAGAGAAAGATCCGGGAGTGGTTTCAACCTTACCGCCATCGATGTTGTCAGTGACTTTTACCCAGCACTCATCCCCTCCCCAAATATTGTTTGCTCCTAGAACCTGGATTTATGTGAACAACAACTGCCTTCTCTAGTGCTTCTGGATTTGTGAGATTCTCAAACTCTCCATCTGAGCATGTTGATCCACAGCCTAGAGCATCTTCAGGGATGGTCCACTGCTCCTGAAGAGACAGCCAGGGAGCCCAGGATTCTCATCAGCACTGTTGTTCACAGCCTTTCCCTCTGCCCACAGTTCCCTCCATCCCCTTTCTGTGGCTTTGCCTAGAGATGAAATTGACAAACCATGTACTCCACAGACCTGAGCTCATCTTCCATTCATTCTAAGAAGCTCTCCCTCCATGCATAGTCCTCACCCATGGGCTCAGAGACAGAGCATTTCGGAGGAAATATTTTTTCTGGCTTGGACCAAGGATGGAAGAACGAATTTTGTGGCTCATGATGTAGGTGCCCAGTTAGCTTGAGAGCAGAGAGCCGGGACTGGGCTTTATCATTTCATGGCTTTGGGATGGTGCAGAGAGCTGTACCCATTGTCAGAGGAAATGAAGCCATGCTTTTGACACAGACCTCTGGCTCCACGAAGCCCCAGCTCTCCCTGAACAGTAAGAAGACTTTCAGAGCCCACGGGTGCTCAAAAGTGAAACAGGGAGAACCAGAGCAGGAATAAGGAGCCCTGACCAAGTCTAAAGTGTGGCATAAGCAGATGGGAAAGAACAAGAAGCCCACAGGCAAGAAGGAGGTGCAGGTGACAGTAGGTAAGGCCTGAGGTCACAGGCTAAGCCTGAGGGCTGGCAGAAGGAAACAGAGCCGCCTCCAGCTCCCCTTGGTGTTTAGCCTAGTGGCTGAGTCCTATTGACCCCAGGGCCATGCTGTTATGGTAGACACACAGCCTTCTGGCCACAGCTCCAGCCTGCCTCTCCATGCTCATAGTCTCCTCTGTCAGCAGATTAAAGTGCATAGGGAGACATTGCAGACCCACTCCAGGAGCTTTGAGGAGAAAAAGCATGGCTAGCAGGCAGGGTTAGTTTATCCCTCTGACCCCAGACTTTCCATCCACTCCAACTGCCCTCCCCTCTGATGTCTTCCTTTTTCATCCCTTGCCCCTACTCTGGAAGCTAGAATGGTCTTTCTATGGCACAAATTGAATGACTGCATTCCTACTGCTGTTAATCATTCAGTGGCTCTCCCATACCTTCAGGATACAGTCCAAGCCAACATTTTCAGCATGGCCTGGGCACCCTTTTAACCTGCCCTGCTTTCTTCGCAAGCCTCGGCTCCCCCAGTTTCCTTCTTGAGCTCAGTGCATGGGCCACCTTGAATTTCATCCAGGTTCCTGCTTTGTCAGCTTCTCTACCCTCTCTGAACCTGTTTCCCCTCTGTGTACACTGTTTCTTCTGCCTCCAGTGGTCTTCTACAAATCTCCCATCCCATCCTTGCCCGGCTACTCTAGCAAATCCTTCAACTCTCATGGACACCACTTCTTCCTGTGATCCCCTTGCTTGTCTTCTAGTTTTCATCACTCCCTACAGTTATTCCCATCCATGTTCACCCTGCTGCATGGCCATTGCCTCTATCTCCCCACCCATATTTGCAATTCTTAAGTATTACGGTGGAATGTGAAACTTCCAATATTTTACTATTTTTGACCTACAGAATGGGGCATTTCATATGGTTCAGTGGAAAGCAAGGACCATGAGTATTCAGTCACCTGTTGGATCCCAGTGTTTAACACAAAGCCCCAAACACGACAAGTGCTTAGTAAGTGTAGATCATTGCTGCTTTTTTATTTCTTTCCCTCAGCATATGGCAGTAAAACTGCACAGGGGTTGGACTGGAAGAATGCTTACAGGTCATTTCACCCACTGTTTCTCAACCTTTTCAAACTCCTGCTCTCCTTTGATAAATATAAAAGCCTCATTCTTGTCTTTAGTGATGTTTCTAAATTATTTCAGTGTTATGGCTGTAACAGGCTGAATAATGGATCCCAAAGATATCAGATCCTAATCCCCAGAACCTGTAAATGTTACCATATTTAGCGAAAGGATCGAATTAAGAATCTTGAGGTGAGGCAGTTATTTTGAATCCACTAAGTGGGCCCTAACACTAGCACATGTATCCTTCTAAGGGGAGGCAGACAGAGATGACAGAGCATGACCTGGAGACAGACATCAGCGTGATGTGACCACAAGCCAAGGAGAATCAGTGTTCCACCAGAACTGCAAGAAGCCGGAATGCTTCTCTCTTCCAGCTTCTGGAGGAGTGTAGCTGTGTTAAGATTCTTCATTTCAGCTCAGGTCTGCTGATGACATCAGACTTCCAGAATAAGCTTATTTATTCCTGAGAATAAATTTCTGTTGTTTTAGGCCACCCAGGTTATGCTAGCTTGTTTCCTGTGGCAACCACACAAAAACTGATACAATGCATTTAAAACAAACAGAACCACAATAAACTAAATGAGCTCTTTGCAAACCTCAAAAGCTACCTTGGGAGGCTGTGACTGTCCCCAGGCTGAGAACTGGATGTTGGTGAACGCATCTAATTTAGAAGAAAACTTCACTTCCGGAGAATGGCAGGGACTGTCTGAAAGTCACAAAGTAGTATTGGCAGAGAACAGACTAGAATCCAAGAACCCTCCAGCACTCAGTTCTCCAGGTCTCAGGCTGACTTCTCCTGCCCCTTCATCTCCAGCCTGAGAAGAATATTCAGAACATCTGATGAGATGGGAAGGCAGGATGGTGCCAGGCTAGGGAAAGCCTGGAGCGGCACACCTTAGGGCTGGGGATTTTATCCATAGATAAGGTGTGAGTGTTTTGGCATTTTTCTTACTGTGCAGTAGCTTCCAGAGACTGAGAATTATCACATCTGGTTTATAAGACCTGAAGGGAAAAGATTGCATTTACAAGTGGTATTCTTCATAAGCCACAAAGTGGAAACCGTAGTGAGTGCCCCTTGGTGGGTATCTGGTGGGTGGTTTACCGGTGTAGGAGGCAAGGACAAAGGGGCTGGCCAAGAGGGGGACAAAGGCCAGGAATAGGCAGCCTCAGGGCCTTCAACCTTCTCAGCTTTGCAGAGGACAAGGGCAGATGTAGATAAACCTGGCAGGAACACACACTGTGCATGTGCATACTCAGAAGCACACACAAGGTCGAGGACTCCTATGCATGACCATGTGCACCTGTGTGAACATGTACAGAGCCATGCATGCGGGAGACTGGATCCAGGCCTAGGTGGCCAGGGATAGCTATTCATAATGTGTCCATTGCCCTTCAGGATACGTGTCAAGTCCAAAAGCCAAATGGAGCGTGTTGCCACAATTTGTTCCTCTGGCATCCAGCTCTGGAAGGAGCCTGGATCCCTAGCATGAAATGCGACATGGCAGGGAATCGTGCAGCTCCCCCTCTGAGTGTTTGCTGCTGGGCAGATCATGGCCTCCCTCCCTCCCACCCTGGCCCTCACTTCCTCTCCCTTAGCATTGCCCTGCTAGACAGCACAGGAAGCTGGCTCATGGCTCTGCAAACAATCACCAAACCCCAGGCTCCAGGGCTTGGGACTTTCTTTTTAACAATTTTTAAAGCGAGAGAACAGTGTTGGGTTTGGAGAAGGAAGAACAGGTCGGGTACAGCAATTGCCTGGCAAGTGGAGCAGCCCCGGGTTTGGCTGAGCGTCTATCCTGGAAAGACCATTGACTGAGAACGGGGGGCATGTACAGATGAGGAGCGTGGCCAGGCACCTGGAGCAGAGCAGAGGGCAAGGTCACAGAATGGAAGGACAAAACTGGACAGCTGGGCCCTTGCCTTGGAGTAGGCAGCTGCCAACATCAGCACTGACACCTGTGCTGCAGGGACCCCAGGGCAGCTCAGCTGGCATCGTGGAGAGAACAGTTGCAATGACTCTGAGTTGAAGTTTTCTTGTGCTTTTGCATTTTCCCAGAAACTCACTAAATAGCCTAGAGACAGGCCCTGCTTCTGGGATGGTGACCAGAGCCAGGTGATCAGGAAATAACTTTCTGTGCCAGGCCCAGGATGGCACATACATCCATCAGAGATTCTGCAGAAGCTTTCCAGGGCCATGGTGGCAAATGTTGGAGTCCTAATTAGGGCCAGTTAGACACAAGGGGATGTTACCAGATCACAAAACCAAGCCTGAGCAGAAAGGCCAGAGGAGCAGCAGGCCTCGGGGGACTCTTGGCCTTTCTTCTTGGCTTCCCACAGTCATCTGCCTCCTCTTCTGCTCTGCCTTCTCTCAGGCCAGCAGGTGCCCACCAGCTACTGCAGGGCTCCTCTGCCCAGAGCTACCTGCACAGAGCGGGTCTCTTTCCTGTGCCTCAGATGTTCAAATCCCACAATGGGTGATGACTGGCCTGGCCTAGATCACATGTCTGTCCCCAGAATGGTGGCTGTGGTGGAGATTGTCCTGTGAGTGTCAGGTCCCTCGGAATGGAACTTTGAAGAAGGCTGAGCAGACCGAACAGTGGTGTCTTAGATCATCTGCAACCGCTTCCTCTTCCTCCTCTGAGCTGGCAGGAGCTGAAGCTGCTGTGGTATAGGTAGGGAAGAGGTACAGGTGACGTGTAGGGGCTGTCACTTCCTCACTTGCCCTATCAGATCAACTCTCAGATACTCTCTCTGGCATTTAGTTCCTTTATAACCCCTTCCCCATACTCCTACCACCCCAGCATGCCCTACCCAAACCCTTTCACCAGCCAGATAACCTCATGCTGAGCAGAGCAGTTTCAAGTATGGTCTCTAGAGCTAAATTATTCTGGGTTCAAACCCCAGGCTTGCCACTTACTAGCTGTGTGCCCTGGGTTACGCTTCTTAATGTCTCTGAGCCTCCACTGTTGTGAAGGTTAGATAAATTCAGTCAGTCAATTGCACTTGGAATGATGCCTGGCTCAGAGTAAGCCTCAGGGAGCTGCTCCCCTGGTCTCTCAGTCTTGGTTTGCACCATGCCCCAATCAGGATGTGCCCCCTCTTGTCCAAATCCTCCTAAGGTTTCCCTGACCACTGCACCACCATGATCAACCTGCATCTCAGGACCCCTGATGCATCCGGGGTTGGGTACTGATTGCACCTTATCCTATGGGAAAGACTCTTCACATTCAGCCAGGGGCCAAGAACTACCTCTGTGTTGGTAGGACTCTAGCTCATGTCTAGGGACACCAGAACCTCAGGACATCTGGAGTCCTTTCCCTGCAGGTCAGAGAAACCAAGGGACAGAGGACACTCAAACCCTAGAGACCAGCACTGATGGGGACATTTGGAGTTACCGAGTATGGCCCTTCTCCCAGCTGCTACCCCTGGGAGCCAGGAAGTGCCTGTACCTGTGACATCACACCTTCACCCACAAAAATAAACTGCACATCACAACAACCAACTTCAGCCTGCTCTGTGAGGTAACAGGCTAGGGGTGAAAGTCAGCATCTGCCGGAAGGTGACACCACTCCTTTCTCAACCCAGCAGAGGTCTCTGGGGCTAGGTGCGGGGGAGGCAGGCAGAGAGACATAGGCAGGGTGCCCACATTGAATTCTGGAGACTACAGTCCACCTGAATCTTGCGTCTAGTATGGCATCTTTCTCTGTGTGCAGGGCTGTGGGTGGATGGACAGGCAGAGGGCAGAGTGACAGGGGCTGAAGGAAGAGAAACACAGATTAGTCAAGGACTTGTCAGACCCGATTGCATCTCCATAGTGCCTCCCAGCAATGTTATTTCTTCCATGGGTCCCTCTGCACCAGACACACCAGGCCCCATTGTCTCCTGGGGGTCTCCTGGAGCCCTGACCACGAGGGTACCTGGAATGCCCAGGACCTGAGAAAGAACCCACGGTTCTTCTGGGCTCACCGAATGGCCAGGGATGGGCAGAGCATCATTGTGACTTCCCAAGGGGAAGCAGGCCTGGGAGTGAAGGTCAGGAATGCTCCATGTAGAGGGGAATAAGAAAGGGGGCAACTCATACACATTCCTGAGCTAATCCCCTAATCTCCCTACCCCCTTTCTATCTCTCCTACCCAAGAATAAGGTCAAATAATTCGAAACACCAAGTCTATTTAACTTGTGGCCTCGTTACAGAATTAGTTTTTCCATCAAGAAATTTGTTGAAGAAAAATGATGTTTGACTTCAGCAAACATTAGGCCAGTCTACTTTCTTAGGGTTCACATGAGAGTGAAGGTGATGAAGAATGGGGCTGTGGCAGGCCTACCAGGGGACCCTTCCTTGGCAGGGAGCAGGGAGAACCCTCTTGTGCCTGCCCACCTGGGAGGATCCTTAGCCTGTCTGCCTTGGTCTATATTGTGCCCTCTGTCTAGAATGTTCTGGAATGTTCTAGAATATTCTAGAATGATCTCTCCCTCTGACATCCCACTCTGTGGTCAGGTGGTGTTAGTGCACTTGCTACTTCTAAGAGACATCTCTGACCTCTTTGCTCTGTTCACTCCCGTAGTTCCCCGTATTTTCCATGGTTGTCATATTCCTCCCCTGCTAAGCAGAGTTTTTCTGGCAGAAAGTGTTTGCTGATCCTCTCACCCATAGTTTACATACAGTAGGACTTTTTAAAAGCAACACACGTTGGCCACTTACTACTACGTACCAGGCCCTCTACCAATTGAATTGCTCTCATTCTTGGAAACAAACTATAGGACCTGTTCTCTTTTTGGCAGTCCCAGATTACAAAAGAGAACAAAGTTCACAATGGGCTGGAGGGGAAATTGGCTTTGAACCTGA
This sequence comes from Fukomys damarensis, assembly GCF_012274545.1. Classification (NCBI taxonomy): domain Eukaryota; kingdom Metazoa; phylum Chordata; class Mammalia; order Rodentia; family Bathyergidae; genus Fukomys; species Fukomys damarensis. Next base: position 23,205,690 of record NW_022900937.1, on the reverse strand, counting down.
GTCTTTCTGACACCAGGCCCAAGATTATGTTATAGCATCTGCCCCACTAGAGAAATGGAGGTTCTCAATGGGCCTGAGACCCAAATTGTCTGTTGGCTTTGGCCTTGCTGATCCATCCTTAAAATAAGAGGTGTTCCAAGGATTCAAGGTCTATGCCAGTAGCAAGAACAGCAACCATCATGCCTTGCAGCTGACGTCTTGTTGTAAAGGTTGTTTTCCCTTTGCTTTGTTTGATTTCAGCCTTTTGCCCACGGCCTCAGGAAGCCTATCTAAGTGAGGCAGGCAGGAGACAAATGGGGCTTATTTTGAACAGGTATAGTTGGGGCCTTAGATGCTGCAGCTCAGGACCTCCTAAACACCACCCAGTCCAGGTCTGTTGCCCCACAACAGGAACCAGCTGAGGCCATGGAAGCTGGTGCTCGGGCCACAGATAAAAGTGCTTCCTTCTTTATCTTTGAAAGCTGTCACCCTGGGTGCCCCTGGAGCTCAGGCTGAGTCCTGCGCAGTCTCCTCAGTCCTCCAGGAGGGCCAGAAACCTGAGTCCCCAGCTGAGTGGGTGGTGGCACCCCAGGGCGCTGGCTGCCTGATTGCCCAGCTGTGCCTACACTGCCCCTGGGCACTTCCAGACAAGCCTGCCCACGCCACCCAGGCTGGGGAGCCTGAAGAATGAATCAATGGGCCCAGAGCCACTACCATTCCAGTACTTCCCACGGGGCGTGAGTCTCTCTTCTCTCCTCTGCCTCCCTCCCTGGCTCCTCTGGCTCCTTGTTCTGTCTCCTTGCTCCCTTTCCTCTTCCCCTCCCTCCCCATTTTCTTTTCTCTCTCTCCCACACAGCTGCCTCCAGAAAATGTTTTGAAACCCAGAAAGGCCGCAGGGTCACAATTTTGCTGTCTGTTCTCCAGTAGAGAAAAATCTCACTAGAGACAACCGCCAGGGTCCCCAAACCCCTATCCACAGCTCCATGACCTTCTCTCCAATTTCACACTTCAGACCAAAGTTCACTGTAGCTGGAGTTCGTAGAGTTTGTGGAGTTTGTGAAGTCACTGCCTGCTCCACTGAACACACAGCCACACACACACACACACACACACCCCCACCCCAGTGGATTAGACCAGAGACTTAGTGGATGGCTGGGGCAATGGGAGGTAGATAGGTGAGTACCTTGATGGCTCGCTTGGTAAATGACAGAAATCAGTGTTTAGCAAGGTCCACTGCTAACCTGAGATTGCTGCGTAGTGTGTGCAGGTTGGGCTGACGAAATCCTCAAACAGTGGTTATGGTGCACAAGTGCATGCATATAGACTAAGAGGCCACCTAACATTCATTACTAGGGAACTTAGGGAGCTTCCACAGCCCAGGTGAACTGTGGACGGTCTTGGGTCAACAGAGCTGGAGGGTAGTGGCAATTCAGTAAAGGGATGAAGGCCACAGAAGGGTAAGCAATTGGCTTGGAACAACTGAACACAGCCACACACACACACACACACACACCCCCACCCCAGTGGATTAGACCAGAGACTTAGTGGATGGCTGGGGCAATGGGAGGTAGATAGGTGAGTACCTTGATGGCTCGCTTGGTAAATGACAGAAATCAGTGTTTAGCAAGGTCCACTGCTAACCTGAGATTGCTGCGTAGTGTGTGCAGGTTGGGCTGACGAAATCCTCAAACAGTGGTTATGGTGCACAAGTGCATGCATATAGACTAAGAGGCCACCTAACATTCATTACTAGGGAACTTAGGGAGCTTCCACAGCCCAGGTGAACTGTGGACGGTCTTGGGTCAACAGAGCTGGAGGGTAGTGGCAATTCAGTAAAGGGATGAAGGCCACAGAAGGGTAAGCAATTGGCTTGGAACAGAGGTCAGCCAACCTCTGTGAGGGGCCAGGAGCTACATAGTTCAGGCTTCCCCAGCAAAGTCTGTTGAAACACCGTCCTGAAGATGCAGCCCAGCAGCAGCCAGAGACAACACGTTATGAGTGACCGTGACTGAGTTCCATTAAAACTATTTTGTGGCACTGAAATTTGAATTTCACGTAATTATCCCATGTCACAAAATAGTAGTCGTCTTTTGACTTTTGCCCCAATTATGTAAAGATATAAAATCCACACTTAGCCCAAGGTGGGATGGATAGAAGTATCAGCCGTAAGATGGCAAATCATACACCCAACTACCCTGCCCTGTTCAGCCATCTGACTCAGCTTCCCCAAGGGCCTTCGGATCATCTTCTCTTGTCACTTGCTCTTAGGCAGGCCCAGGAGTACATGAGTATCTAGACCCCCTGAAAGTTTCAGTTCCTGCTGTAAATTACTAACCCAGCATTTGGATGATAATTTGACTTTCTGAGCAGTCTGCCTACTGGGAGTGATGCCGTTCTGCCAAGACTAACATCCGCTTCCCTCAAGTAGCATTTCTTATTATAAATTAATAAATTGGCATCGGGGTGTGTATAAATATCAGTCCCTGTGAGCTTGATAAATGTAAGTCTGTCACTGAGAGGTGAATCTTCACATAGTACCCAGCTCACCAGATTGGATGCTGGTGGCCCGGCCCTCAGTGCTTTCCCTAGGTGGAGGCCACCACAGGAAAGGCTACCATAGTGCTCTTGACACTGTGTTAAAGCTGGCTGACTCTCTGGCTGGGGATAGATGGGAGGATGAAATACGGAGTGATGGAGGGAAGCTGGTAGGCAGAAGGACTGGTAGATGGGTGGATGCAACTAGCAGGTCTGTGCCCTTTGGAGTGACAGGCAGGTGGCAAGGCAGCCACTACATGTCAGCTCCCAGACACAGCACTGGCTCCCTCTCCCCTTTTTGCCCACCCTCTCTGCCTCTCCTCTTGCAACCTATGTCCTTGAGTTTGATCTTCACCAGCCGTACTCAGGCCCTTCCTGATTAAAAACCAATTCTCTTCTCTTGTGGAGGTAAAAGAATTCTTGTCCCCAGTCTCTCTTGCACAAGCAAGGTGAAAGGGGCAATTTTGCTATAACTCAGACTCCCAAAGTGGAGACCCAGCCTGCTCCCCAGCCTTCTCTCCTCTGCCATTCTTCACAGTGCAGCTGGCTCCCTCTCTGTCTTTGGTCTACTCAATTTTCCCAGGTCTTCAGGTCCTTTGCCTCCAGGAAGCCCTCCTTGATTGCTCCCAGCTGAGCCCTGTCTCCTACAGGAAGTCACAGCCCTGCGCCTGAGCTTGATCATGTCACACACAGATGAAGCGTGAATGCCTGCGAGTGTTGTGGGGGTGCTCTGAGGCTTCCCCTCTACCTCTCCACTTGTCGCAGGGCAAAGAGGAGTCCCCACAGGTGCCAAACAGACTTGCTGAGGCTGATTGCTGGGTCTTAAATGAAGACCCATTTAATTTTCCCAGCGAGGGTTCCTTCCTCGAATGCACGGAGGGAGCTCAGTGGGCTCAGCAGAGGAGGAAAATAGATACCGCCCTGGCCATTATCACACGTGGCTTATGTATCCCCTGTGTGGCTTCTGATAGGCTCCAAAATGCCAGAGCCAGGAAGAATTCCCTGCTCTTCCAAACACAATCTTCAGCCAGGGAGGGCGCGGTCTGCAGCATAAATTAGCGGAAGCTGGAGTGTAAAAATATGATTCTGTGAACAAACAAAAGCCTCTAGTCATGAGACCGGCAGCCGTGGCAGAGCGGCTGAGCTGTTCCCACTGCCGTCAGCCCTGTCTCTAAGCAATTAAAAAGCAGAGGGAGAAGAGACCAAGGCCCCCAGTGGGTAGGATGGGAGGGAACAGCAGGCATGGTTTCCAGAGCCCCACTGCTGCCCCATGAGACCCTCAGTGTTGATGTGGGGCTGACCGGCTGGAAGAGAGGCACTTGGACTGGCCCCAGCAGTCCCTTGTCTCTTGGTCTATAAATGAGTGTGATAACTCCTGGTGATTTTCCCATACACTGACATGAGATCAGGAAAATAAGAGGCGGAAAAGGGTTTAAGGAAAGGCAAAGGCGTGAGAGGGGTGGCTGCTGGGACCTGGGGCAAGTTGAGGGCTGTCCCAAGAACGTATCCCAACCTAGACTCCCTCCTTGCCCCAGATCCCCACCCATGCTCATTCCACAGATGGCAAAAGTGAGACTCGTGGAGATCTGGATTGGCCCAAGGTCGTTATCCAGAATCAAGCCTTATCTACTGTCACCATAGCCAGCAACCCACCCCGATTTGAGTGCTAGTTGGCAAATTTGAACTGGATAACTGACAGCGGCATGAGCTGTGAGCCATGGGCTGAGCTGGGGACAGGTGCATTGGCGGCTTGGTACTGCTTTGCTCGGCTGATCTGGATGAGGACCAGGCATCTCAAAGCTGGCACAGGTTTTGGACAACACCCTCCTCAGTAGTTCTTGGGCCTGTTATAAGCAGGCCCCTTGCTAGGCTCTGGGGACCTTGGGACCGTGGGACCCAGTCACAATCCCTGACCCCAAAGGATTCTCAGCCTGGTGCTGGCAACAGACTCATGGACAACCTTGGGCAGATGGTGCTTCTCTTGCCCAAAATGCCAGGTGAGAGGGTCTAGAGCCACTGGGAGCAGACGCAGCCTTGGCCAGGCACTGACTTGGGGCCACGCGGCTCCACAGAGCCTCCTCTGCGTGCCAAGCATGACAGAACAGGCACCCTGCCCTCTGAAGTACCTTAAACTGGGGGATGTGTAGGACATTACAGAGTCAATAGCCAAGGAGAAGGAAGCAGAAAGGGGTGAGCATGTTTTTTTAAAGGATAGCCTAATTTTGTATTCAAATACCCTCCGTTTGACAAGTGGGGAAACTGATACTCAGAAAGGTTCAGCATTTCCCCAAGATGATCCAGGAAGGGAGAAGCTGGGATTTGAACCAGAATGTTCTGAGTGGGGAGCTCTGCTCTGCACTGCCAGGAAAAACCATCTCTGAAAAGGATTGCAGCAGAGATGAGTTGATCTGGGCTGCCTTCCAGCAAGGAGGAGCATAGATCGAGGAGTTTGTTCATCCTAGGCAATCAGGAGGGCTTCCTGTAGGAGGTGGCAGCACTTGAGGTGGGTCGGGGAGGCCTCTGCCTCTGCCATCAGAGGGTACCTTGGTGATGGTTGCTGTGCAGGCTGGGGCTGCCTCCCTGTCTCCCCTCACTGCTGCCAACAGCCTGGAGGGCAGGCCACATTCTCTCAGCTAACCCTGCCTTCTGCAGCCCACTTGGAAACCAAGTAGGGCAGAGAAGTCCCTTCCATGGACCCCTCCTGCCTCTGCCTGCAAGAAGGCATGGAAGCCTCAGGCCCATGTTCGGGATATCAGCCTTTTGGCCCGGTAGAAAGACTATGGGGGTAAAGGTGGGGGGAGGCCTTTGGCTGAAAAAGTATATAGTCAAAGAATTGATTTTTTTTTTCAGCCACACACTTGTAAACATAAACTGGAAGATACATCTCTTTTTTTATGGGAAACAATCAAAAACACAATATGAGTTTATGGAGGGAATGCGTCTTTCCTGTGCAGGATATTTTCCCCCCAACGCTTGGCAACCTGAAACCACTTCATTCCAGAGATAAGTAATCAAGTAGAAGAGGAAGGAAGAGGGAGCCTAGGATTTTATGAGCCAGTGGCCCAGCTAATCCAGAGTCTTAAAGGGGGTACTCTCCTCATTTTCCCTGCCCTGAAGACCCAGGGCAGCCTGAGTGGGGCCCAGACATCCCCGTGCCTAGTTCTGTGTTGGAGCTGAAGGCACAGATAGATAGCAACTGATCTTTACCCTTATGGTGCCAGCCAGCAGGAAAGGTAGAGGCTTAGGCAACTGATGTTGCCCCGTACAAAATGAACTAGGATGGTGTAGATGCCTTTTCTTTCCCTTCCACAGATGTCTATTCTTCACTCGTGACTGGCCCCAGGACACCCTGCCAGGCACCTACCAGGAATTGTGCAGTAAAGCTTGTTCACTGGGTCACTAAGGCAGGGCCTCTGGGGGCAGCAGCGGTGCTCAGGGTTGGGCTGCTCAGAACCCCATGGTTAATCTCTGTAGCAAAATCCTCTTCCAGGCCAACCAGGAGCAAAAAGGAAGGACCTTGCTTTGTAAGCTCAGCTTCATCTCAAGCACTGGCTGCAGGCTTTGTGCTTTCTTCCGATGCCACGGGCACCCACATGGCTGGTGGGTGGTGCAAACCAGGAGGGCAGTGATTGACAGCAGGCATGACCCACCCCCTGCGGAAACCTGATCATGTGGGGACGGGGGGGGGGGAGGGGATATAAGGCAAACAGTCCTGGGAGATCTGGGGAGTAGAGCTGGCCCTCCAGCTGGGCCTCTCTGTTTATGCCCTTTTGGGTCACATTTCCTCCTCCCCTGGTTCAGGCCCCAGCTTCCCTCACTGGTTTCTTGAAATGCTCTTCCTAACATACCACCTACTTCTATCCTGGCCTTGGGCTTTGCTAGCAAGGGGACCCAAACTCAGGAAGCCCTACCATGTCCATGTTCCATCGAATGCAATGTCTCTGGCCTGCCCAGCACCTCTTGAATTGCTCAACACAGATACATCTGAGGGCAACAGAGAGGACAGTGGGCCCCTCCTCTAGAAGCTGTCCTGCTTTTTTTCCAACTTGAACACAACACAATGAGGTTTCAGAGGTTTGGGGCAGGGTTCAGCTCCAGCACCACCACGGTGACCTTAACCCTCCAAATGGTCTTTCTCTTGTCTGATGGCATCCAGGTGACCTAAACAAGGTCATGTCTGGAAGAAGAAGAATATTCCCGGAGGAAAAATGTGAACCAATATTTGTATGAATTTTTTTCTCCTGAACAGACTGCTGATTCCTTGAAAGAGAGGGCCTTCTTTATTTGTTCCTGTCTCCCCCGCAGCACCAGCGTGGAGCTGGGTACATAGGAGGTACCCACTGAGGGCCCCCTGGATGCAGTGGAGTTGGGCCTGGGCACTGAGCAAGGAGCTGTGTGCCCCTGGGCCATGTGGGGCTGGCTGGGCCCTATGCCACCGAGGGGACAAGTTGCCTTCCTGGGAATGGAAGGTGTACAAGCCAGAACTTGGCAGAGGTGGTACGCACAGGAGCAGCTGCCCCCACCCTCCTGAACACCCAGGACGGCCGTGATGGGGTCTCACCAGCCCTGACTTGTTTGAGTAGAGGGGAAAATTTGTCTTCCACTCCAAGGCAACTGCCTCCGACATCTGGCAGCTCAAAGCAAAATGACTCACACAAGTCCTTAGATGCAAGGAAGTGGAGTGGGGGGGCGGGGGAGAAGAAAACCACACCAAGAGAGGGAGGGGCAGCCCGGCTCCGCAGCCCAGGAAAAGAACCAGCAGGGAGCAAATGACAATGCGGGGTGGGGGGTCCCTCTCTGGGGTGCTCACCTGGCTTTGGGCTTGGTGACAGGCCACCTAAGAGACACAGGTTCCAACCAGCCCAGGCAGGACACAAAAGGGAGCCCCCCCCCCGGCCCCTTGGGTGGCAGTGTTTCTAGAGTTTGCCTAGCAGGGTGTCCCCAGAACCCTGTCACTGCTACCTCTCCCAGGCCTGGCTCATGATGAAACGGAGGCAAGGGCATCTGCAGAGAGGCCCGGCTGGGGGTCAGCCAGGCTCCACAAGCCCGGAAGAAGGGGGGCTCCCAGGGATGTATGTTCTGGCTTTGATCTGTCCCCTCCCTGAAAGTCCTTGGGCCCAGAATGGGGCATGCACATGGTGGCTGCACCCTATATCTATGTTGAGTGAATGAATTCGTGAACGAATGAGTAAACAGGACCCAGGGTTGGGTGACTAAGCAGGACTTGGCTGTGGGGGTGCCCCCAACTCCCAGGAAATCCCGTCCTCCCTAGCTTTCCCCGCCCCTACAGCCCAGACCTCCCCCTTCCTCCCCTCCAACCTCCACCTCACCTTTCCTTCAGCCCCGCCAACTCTCAGAGAGGCTGCCAGGCTTTTGTTGTCATGGCTGTCAGTTCTCAGGTAACAGCTCCTGTGGAGAACCAGCTGCCTTCACCAGAAAGTTTGCAAATGTGTCTTGGATGGGCGAGAGTGGGCAGGCAAAGGGACAGAAGACCACAGCTGGGGGGTCTTCCCACTCTCTGGGAGCCCCACAGGACAAGCACTAAGGCCACTCCTGGATTAGAGGAAAGACAGGTAGGGAAAGTGAGGTCCAGAACAGACTGTTTCCTTCTTCCCTATGGGATAACCAGGCATTGGTGGGGCTGGGGCTCCTGTGTGTCTGCACAGCCGAGGGACAGGACTGAGAGGCCTCAGGGCAGGAGAGAAAGGAGGGAGCCCCACCCAACCAGGGCGGCCTCAGCCGGGTTTCTCTGTCCCTGGGACTGGTAACGTCAAGTGACCTAATTGTATCCGACTGAGTGACCACCTCCAGAACTCCTGTGTCCCTGGAAACCCCTCAGTCCCAGAAAAATTGGTCGCCTACCTCCAGTTGTGCCCTTTGTTCTCTCTTGCAGTTGGGCACAGTCTAGAAGCTAATCCCTGTGCCACCTCTGCAAGGCCTGAACCTCGCTGGGGACACCTCTGATCTCCCATGAAGGTCCCCAAGGACCTACCGCCCCAGAAAGCTCCCTTGGGGCCACCTCAAGACCCTGCTCCAGTGCAGGGCTCTAATTGGCCAAGTGGAGCTTGGCATTGTTCTGACAAGACCCTCTCCTGCCATAACAAGATGCTGACAAATGGCTGCTCCAGGAGTCCTCCCCAGGGGGCATGCAGCAGACCAGGTTCCTGGCCCCTGAGGGGACAGGCCCAGGCCTAGACCCAAAGCATAACCATTGTGCCCTGCACCCTGTGTAATCAGCAGGCTGCCCTTTGGCCTCCCATCTGCTGCCTCAGCGCCAGGCCCTGCCAGCCCCACAACTCTAACTGGGTCACCTGTACCCTACCCCACACTGCCACTGGAGATAGCGTTGCAGCTGCAATTAAAAATTTCAAGTTGCAATTAAAAATTAATTGGAAACCGTGGGTTGTTTATGTCCCCCGACCTCTGTCACTGTGGGCGAGGGGAGGGAAGAAGGACAGGTTGGGAGATTTCCAGGGTGGTTAGCACAGAAGAGAAGGGCCTGTAAGCCAAGCTGGCCAAGGTTGCAACAAAGCCAATTCCTCCTCCTGGAGGCCAAAAAGAATGGCACCAACAAGCTGGCCTTTGATGCCATGCTTTCGGAATTCCCTGAGAGCCCCAGACCCTTGAGTGAGAGAAGCGAAAGAGTAGATGACCCGTAGGTAAGGAGCTGTGGCAGAGGGCCATGAAGGTAAAGGTGAAGGTCGCATCCAAGGTCACCGTCACTTCCCAAGTGACGACACAGGCAGCAGTATGGGTGAGGAATGGGGACCAGGCAAGTCATCCTCCCCAGAGCCCCACAGGGCCAGGGTCACTGGGGCAGAGCGGGGAGCCTGGGGACCTCTGGTATCCTGACCTTGAAGTGGTGTCCGCGGTCTCTGGGCACAGGTCTTGCCAGCCAGACCCAACGGGGGAGTTTGGGCCACTGTCCTCCAGGAAATAGATGATGGTGAGCACGGTCATCTTAGCCCCTGCCCCCAGGTGACCCGTCCCCTCTGTCTCTTCAGGCTTGCTGTCCTCCGAGGGCCCTGTCTGAACTCACCATTCATATCACGTAGCTCTCATCTTCCAGGGCCCAAGAGAGCTGCTTCAACTCCACCTATTATACCCATATTCTGGGCAAGACACAGAAATGAGGAGAGTAGTGAACAAAGCTTACATATCACCTGCCTGTCTTCTACTTCAGGGATATTCCTCCCAAATCTCCCCTATAATTTCTGCTTGGAAAACTACCCTGTAATGTCACTGGTGAGACCTCTATCTCCAAAGCCCGGGAAATGTAGTCTTTTAGCTGGGATTTTTGCAACATCGAAGCAATGTAAGGTTCTATTACTGAGAAAAAAGGGGGAGCACATGGCTGTAGGAAGTGCAGTAAGTGGGCTCTGCCACACCAGCAACCCCAACAAGTAAGACCTTGGAAGACCTTGCACGTGGCTGCCTGTGTCAAGACGCCAGCATTTCCAGGAAGAGAGGGGCTATGTGCTTGCTGGCCGCCCGGGGCCCCAACCCCTGCCCCCCTACCTCTGGGCCCAGAGAGTGGGAAGCCAAAGGTCATCTGGGCAGGTCAGGGTTGAGGGAGGACGGGAAGCTCAGCACCCAGATGAGCTGGGTGCTGCATTTGCCACTTCAAACCCTAGGTCTGCGAGTGGCATTTCAGCTGGCAGTGGGCACTCCGTGAAACACCTTTGTGCCTCTGGCCTCTGCCAGGAAAGGCACAGGATACCACTGAGAGCCTGCGGTCCGCCCACCTGTTTCTGTTAGGAAAGATGTGTCTTCTGAGGATGTCCACAGCGAAGCTGCTAATTAGGGAACAAATGAACCATCTGCTTGCTCCCAGCTGACCTGAGCACTGGGATGAGGCCACCCCAGGTGGGGTCCCTTACTGGACAGACTCGCTCTGAGCACCTAGGCTGTGTCAGGCAGGGCTGCATGGTGGGAAGACGCAGCCCTCCCTAAAGGTATGTTCCGCTATCAGGGACAGACGGGTGTTAGGACAGGGGATGGCAGGGATGGGCCAATGCAGGGGTAGCTGGCCAGCAGGGGAGATGGAGAAGTCAGAGGAGGAAGAGGAAAAAGAGGAGAGGACAAAGAGAAGGAAGAGGGAGGAAGCGGGGAGAGGAGGAATAGGAGGAACAACTAGCCTCCCTCCTAAGGCTCAAGCCAGGCAGAACCTCCCTGAACTGATGCATACTGAACGCTGGGAGTGTGGGGGCTCAGTCCTAGACCCCGGGTGCTGGAGGGTGCCCAGCAAGGCCTGCCCTTCTGGATCTTCCCATCCAGCAGGTGGAGACAGATGGTAAAAGGAAAGTACAGTTAAAGTTGAGCATCAACTCTAACTGATGGGAAAACAAAGCCAGCTCTGGACATGGGGAGCAATGGGGTAGGGGTCAGGGCTGCTCTTTCTCACCAGCCAGTCAGGAAAGTTTGGAGTTGAGATGCCAGATCCATGATGGGGGCCCTCCAAGCATCTGCAGGCTTGGAGATCTCAGGAGCAGAGGCCTGGGGGCAAGGAAGAGTGCTGGGTAAGAAGCAGGAAGGAGACCCAGTGGCTAGGACAGGATGAGTGACAAGGAGAGGAACCAGAGGGAGCTCAGGGTGGTGAGAGAGGGCAGGTCATCGGGGCTGAGAGGCCACAGCATGGAAAAGCAGGCTGAGGGGCAGGAAGGAAGAGCACTCAGCTGGAAGAATATTGCAGTCATCACAGGAGGACAAAAATGTTTTGGTCAGGACAGTTAGGTGCATTTGATTAAAGAGAAACAATTTGCCCAGTGTGGTGTGGCATATGCCTGTGATCCCAGCCCTGGGGAAGTTGGGGCAGGAGAATTGCTATGAGGTCAAGGCCAGCCTGGGCTACATAGAAAGACCCTGTCTCTAAATAAAGAAAAGAAAAGAAAGAAAAACAATTCAACACAGTCTAAGAAAGAGATAAAGAAGGAATGCATTTCACATAAAAGCATAGGTTTCAGGGACAGTTGGATCAAGTGACTTCCTGATGGAAATCATCAGGAATTCGCAGTTTTCTCTGTGCCACCAGCCCTGGTTATGACAGATGGACCCTGACATCCTCAGCTTCCACCCTCCCAGGTGAGCTTGGGCACCTCTTTCCAGGTGATTCCAGCAAAAACCCTAGAGCAGGATCCCACTGGCTGGCTGGACGTATGTGACTGTCACTGTGTGACTGACTGGTTCACCCTGGGGGAGGTGGCTGTCTCAGAGCCCTGGGGCAAGGGGAGATGAAGGAGAGAAGAGCCATCTTTGAGGGCTTCCTGGAGGAGGAGTTGGTGGGAAGGGAAGAGGAGGAGGAGGAGGAGGAAGAAAGGCACAGAGCCCAGCAGGTTACCTGTAGTGAGAAAAGAGTGGACAGCCAAGGAGGTCTCCTTGCCCTCAGGGCACGGCCCACCCACTGCCTCCCTGGCCACCTTGCTATTTGTGGAGCAGCTGCCACGCCACGTGTTAAACACGGCTGCCACTCCAAATGGATCATCGGGAGTGATTTAATCACCTACATTAGCACCGCCAGCTCCCAGTCCCTCCTAGCCCAGCAGCCTGGGGGTTGGGGGAGCTTTGCCACAACTTCTGGCTATGTCCACCTAGGAGCTCCCAAACGATGGTGCCCAGCCCCAGTGGGGCATGCAAGGAGCCCCTGGGACAGGGGGAGAAGTCTTCAAATTTCTCCTTGTTTTTCCTTCTTTATCTCATCCTTTGAACATTTCTATGTTATATATTTCCTAACACATAGCATATGTTAGCCCAGAGCTGCACGCATGTAATCTACAAAGGAATTTGGATCAGTCTATACAGGGGTATGCTGACTTTTTTTAATGGACAGGTTTGAGCTGTCAGCAATGTTAGGGGTCCTCTCCTGAAGATCATAGTTACTAACACTTACGTAGAGCAGGTCCTGTGCTCAGTGCTTGTTTGCACCCCAAAACACCCCATTTTACCCATGTGAAAACAGAAGCACAGAGAGGTTCCGGAATTTGTCCAAAGCTGCTCAGCCCGGAAGATGTCCACCCAGCCATCCAGCATGGAGTCCAGGGTGCCTCTGTGGTGAGATATTTCGATCTTCAGACAGGGAGTAAAGGAACAGGCTGATGCCGTAGGGCCACCTAAGAGGAGATAAGGGACCCACAGTCATCTCAGCCAGCCTGGCCTTTCCCATTCCCAGTGCAGGTTGCAGCTTCAGCCCTTTGTTTTAATTTTTCTCCCGGAAAGATCAAGAACAAGTGAGAGGTTTGTTGAATGGGACAGGGAGGCTGGCTGGTGGTGAGAATTCTGTCCTCTGAGAAAATATCCAAATGGGGGAGAATGGAGGAGGAAGAAAGAGACGGAAACATGAAAGAGCCAGGAGGGGCTGGGCAATGGACACAGCAGAGGGCACACGGGACACTGCAGATGTGAGGGTGCCCAGCAGGCTGCCATCTAGAAGTCTGAGGTTGGGGACCAAAGGGACCTGAGCTTTCCTCAGAGGGTGAGATGTGGGCCCCAAGAAGCTTCACCCCCAGGAATGGTGGTGCACAGCTGTCATCCCAACACTCGAGAGGCTGAGGCAAGGTGGATCACTGCAAGTTTGAAGCCAGCCTGGATTATATAGTGAAACCTTGTCTCCAAAAAAGAAAAAAAAAAAACCCACAAAAGAAAAAAGAATCTTCCCTACTGTTGGCCTTCCTGCTTCTGGCTACGTTCCCCAGAACCCTGTGCACCCTCTGGAGCTGTGCTGATCTCCTGAGCCCCTCCTAACCAGATGCTACCCTTGCAGCCAGGTGCTCTTCACTCCTGCCCATCTATGGGGTGTGGCTTGATCGTGTCCCCAAAGACGTGCTAGACATTTAATTCCAAAGCCACTGTGTTGGGAGGTGATTGGGCCACCAGGGCTCTGCTTTTGGAACAGATGAAGGCCCAGGGGCGGGTTTGTTCCTGGGGACCAGGGTCCTTCTAACAGGATGAGCCCCTTGCTCTTCTCCCACCTTCTCACCTGCTGCCTTGGGTGATGCAGCCTGCAGACCCCCATCAATGCTGGCCTCTCACTTCAGATTCCCAGCCTCCAGAATGGTGGGCCAATGAATTTCTGTTTACTATAAATTACCCAGCCTCAACTGGTCTGTTATATCCACACACAATGCACAGAGAGATTTGGGCATGGATACAGGGGAGCAAGTCAAGGTTCTAAAGCTCAGGACATTGACCAAGGTTAGCCAGGACCAGGACCTAGTCTGCATTGCTCCACAGACCCAACTCTCCTAAGGGTTCCTTTACCCTACTCAAGGAGAAGTTTCCACATCCCTAGAACCTGGCAGTAAGGGGAAGCTGGTTCCCTGAAAATGTTACCTTCAGGTGCAGCTGCAGGCTGGACACTGAGCTCCACCACTCTGGGTTACAGTGAGCCTGACTCTGGTCACACACTGAGCCCTGATCCTGGTCACACACACAGTTGTGGTGGAGTCACATTCAGAACAAAGGGCACACTGCCATTTGCTGAGCAAGTCATGGCAGTTGAACTCCTGAGATGTGGACTTAGATCCTCAGTGAGGATCTGGGAAGTCTACACCCTGAGGGACACTTACCAGGGAACTTTCAGGGTTGGGTTGCAGGCTCAGAGTCTAAGGCTCTGGATCTGAGCAGAGGGGAGCTGCGAGGCTGAGCAGACAGGCGTTTGGCAGGTGGGGTGGCCTGGTTGAAGCAGAGCACCTGGAGTCTGAGGCTTTGGGGAGACAGTGGCTATCACAACACAGGTGAGGGCAAGGACAGCCACCTCTGCTCATAGAATTTACCAGCCCAGCAAGGGGCCCTATTCCTCCCTAGGTAAAGCCAAGGCTATTTCTCAGGCTTCCCGCTGGCCTGAGCCTTTCCAGAGAATTATAATTGCCCCTCCCTGGGATGCTCACCTCCTGCATCCCTGGATCCTCCCAGCAGCCCCTGGGTGCAAACAGAGCAGGAGTGGTGGGTCCCTGGTTTTCAGAGGAGGCATCCTGAGTCAGAGAAGGTGAGAAACCCCTCTGAGTCCCGTCACACTTCAATAGGGAGACTTCCTGATTCCCTCCATCCTCTTGGAGCTCTCTGACCTCCTCCCACCTGGCACTGAGGGACCAGGACTCCTCCTCCTAGAAGGCCACAGTCTGTCTTTACAGTAGGGAGGCCCAGATGTCGGCCTAAGTGGTAGAGTGAATGAATGAATCATTCCTGGGTGGCTGAGCCGCTGTGTGGATAGTCAGTGTAAACATCCCAGATCCCTCCCAAATGCATCTCCGTCCCTCTCCTGGCCTGGTTTTGATTGTTCTTCCTCCCCCTTTCCTACAAACACGAAGCTCATCCCAGCTGAGTTGCAGAAGGTTGTCAAACCACTGTGTGACTTTGGGAAAGTTACTTTCACCTCTGTAGTTCTGTCTTGGGAAATTAGGACAGCTGTAGCACCATCTCAAAGGTCGGCTCCAAGGGTGACATTTGATGGGACATGGAAAATAGCTTGCTTGTACCTAAGGTCGCACAAAGTACTCGGTACCATGCCAAGTGGCCAATTCAGCAGGGACTGGGCGCCTGCTGTCTGCTTACCCTCTTCTCTTAGCTCCAGTTGGCAAGAGTTGGGCAGGGCTCTTCTTGCGGAGCCAAGGGATCCCTGAGCCCCAATCCCATATCCCAGATGAATCCACAGCCACCTCCCCACCCTCTGAAAGCTCATCCCAGACATTTTCTGCTCTGTCTCCACTGGCTCTGCCCCAGCCACCCCTCTGCCGTTGTCGGCTTAATGTGCACAATACAATTAAGGCAAAATGGGTTTCCTAACAACTTCCCTGTTCTATCCCTACCCAGCAATGCTGCCCATTCCCTCCATCCCTCAGGGATGTGGTGTTTAATTTCAGGACATGAGTCCCCAAATAACTTTTCCCCCATTGGAGTTTCCCAAGTAACCCAGACAACCCTTGGAAGCCAAAATGGGGTTTTGTCAGACAGGAAGCTCAGCAGTCAGGGTCAGAGCCTGGTGAGAAAAGGAGATCTCTACTGTGGGGTAAGTTTTACCTCGAAGCTCACCGTCTCCGTGAACAGCAGCCGACATAAGGGAGTCTCGTCATCTAGCAGGGTCCTCAGAGGCTCCTGAAGCTGGGAAGTGGAATCTAATCCACCCTCCCCATAGAATAGACCTGAACATCCGCTGACTTCTGTTGCAGAAAAAGAATTTTCAGGACTAGTCAGTAAGAAGCACAGGGAGGGTTTTATTAGACAGAAATTCAAAAGTATACACTTCAGGAATTGGAGTTCAGGCCCTCAAGAAAGAGAATTATCTCCTGGAGCTGAGGACGCTGATGCTTCTCTTGAGTGGGTGGAGACGGGTGGGCGTCTATCTCCCCCGCAGTGATGCTGGTTCACATTACAGGGATCAGGCTGGGTTTGTTTTTTAAATTTTTTTCTTCCAGTTTTTTTTAATGTATCCATTTAAGCATTCCTTGAATTATTTCAACTTGTTCCTTTACCTTAGGACCAGGTTCCCGCTCTTGAGTTTCCCCACTAGGCCAGTTTGTGGACTTTCAGTGTTGCTGAGGAATTGGGATGTGATGGGTCTGGGAGGAAAGAAGCCTAAATTTAACCCAAGATGTGGACGCCTTCTCGACTTTGGCTGGGTGGCGGAAGTTGCAGTCTCCTTTAAAGTACAGTGTTTTTAGTTAGCATCTTCTTGTTTCCTTTCTTCCTTTTATTTCTTCTTTCCTATCAAGGTTGCCGCCGTGGAGAGGGTTGTCCATGCTGGAGCAAGTCCACCCACTTCTGGCCACACCAGCTGGGAGCTGGGCTGCCTTGTCAACTCTCCTGCACGTCCAGCCTGATTTATTCTGGGCAAGCAGGTTTCCCTCACTGCACAAGGCCCCACCTGAGGGGAAAGTGAGCCATGTCAGGGTAGCCCAGTCTTACCGGGAGCCGTGCACTGCAGCTGCTGCCAAAAGCCAAAATTAGCAGAGAGGTCTGGGTGCCGGACACAGGGAGATCAGCTGCACTGAGGGCTCCTTCCTGCTTGGGTATCAGTGGGCTTCTTGTGCAAGAGGGGAGATCACAGGCTTTCTCTATTGGAGCCATCCTGCACAGTCACTTATTCACTCTGCAAACATTTCTTGAGACATTCAGACTGCCAAGTCCCATACTGAGCCCTGGAGTCAGGCAGGAATGCTTCCCTCAAAGGCTCCCCAGGCTAGAGGAGGTGGCAGAGCCTCACCCAAGATGGGTCACAGAGGTTGGAGAAACAGAAAAAGGGGAGGGTGTTCGCTCAGAGATGTGGAGGCTTTACCAGGGAGGTGGTCTTAGAACTGCTCTTGAAGGATGAACAGGAGTTCGTGAAGTTCCAAAGTAGGGGAGGGCTGTCCAGGTCTAGGGCCTGTCCATAGCACCTCCCATGAGCAATCAGCAGACCATCTACCCAACATCCATGGCAGCCCAAGAGCTCCTCCCCAGCTCTATCTGCTTCTCACCCCTACCCCAGCCTGGCCTGGAAAGCCTGCCTGCTGGACCTGGGCTCCCAACAAGGATGCCTTTCTGAGACTTGCATCCTGTCTATGCCTGCACATCCCCAGGCCTGGGCCACTGCCTATGCAGACCCTGGACTTCAATGCCCAGATTCATCTCCAGGCTCACTGAGTCTCTCTCCTAAGCCTGCAGCCCCAAGTACCCGGTCCAGGCTCCTATATTAGTTAATTTCACCTTACTGCAGCTCAACGGTCTCTCTCATTAGCATGAGAATAGGGCGGCTGCTGGGATCAGTGGGTCCAGAGGTATTTGTATTCCAAAGAGCTTCCTCTGTTCCCTCAAAGTCATCCCTGCCAGAGCTGGGAGGCAGGGCTGGGATTCAGGGCTGCTGTGCAGAGCGGGGAGCCCGCCAGGGGGGGCTGCCATTTGCCCTAAAGGTTCTCTTCGTGGGGTGGTAGGTGGGAGTGGGGGCTCTCTAGTGTGAAAAGCATATTCCATGCACTAAGTGCTTGCATTTTTTTTTTTTTGCTTCAACCTTTTATTTCTTTGACATTTTAAATCCCATTCAAAGGAGGAGTTTGAGGTTTGTGTGCTTTATCACAAGGGAACCTGGAATTTTAAAAGGTTGAGCGACTGCCCCACGGGATTAATAATAACAACTGTAATAATAGCTAGCACTTGGGAGCTTTGCCCCGCTAGAGGCATTATGCTAAGTGTTTCACATACACTATCTTTTTAAAATCCTCATTACAGTCCTCAGATACAATTTACAATCCCCCTTTTACAGATGAGGTAACCGTGGCTTGGAAGAACAATGTAACTCGCCCAGAATCAAAAGCCAGTAAATGGCAGTGTGGACTGCAGTACCCGAGAGCCCCCACACCTTCTCCAGCTGCCCCTGGACAGGAGCAGCCCAGCTGGGCCGTCTGGACACAGTGACTGTCAGGGTGCTAGTCCAGGTAGAAACTCTGCCCTCAGGCTCCTCTCCAGGCTCCAGCTCTAGGTACTGCAGGCCTCTCATGCAACTGTGGTACTGAGGACAATGACACTCGCAAGGGTGGCAGAAAGACAAAATAGCCCAACACCCTGTGCCACCTGCAAGGGACAGCCCAGGATGCTGGACCTGCAGGGCAAGAGTGATCTTCAGTCTGCCCAACTTCCCTCAGGCACCCCTGGCCACCTGCTCCCTCCTCCTGTCTCTCCTCCTGCCTCTTCCTCCTCCCAGGGATGACCCACTCCCCTCTGCAAAGTTGGCCCTTTGTTTCCCATCCCATCAGGATTCCAAGGCACCTGCAAACCAGAAGCCCTGATGTCTGGCTTTGCCATTTCCTTCTCCAGCTGCCCAGGATGCCAACCTGGTGCTGGCAATCCTGACCCTGTTCCTACATCAGGGAAGGGTGCTTTGTGTGAGAACCCAGGGGCATCCCTGGGGTCTGTGCATGACATGGGACACGGGGCCACCAGCCACAGACTGGCATCCAAAGTCACGCTGAACCTTAGGCCCACACACAGGTGGGGGTGGGCAGGCTGGGTGCTCAGGCCGTGGGGAGGAGCTGCCTTGCCAGGCTTTTCATCTGCTCCTCATTATCCTCCCCCTCTGCTTTAGAAGGTAATTAAGTCTTCCTTCCATCAAAGGCTGGGGCTGGCATCAGCCCAAGGCCTAGCAGGCTTGGAAGGGAGACAATGAACACTCACACCAGTCCCAGGGAGGGGTCGGAGCCAACCCAGGGCTCGCCAGACCCCATGGCATGCAATGTTTCCAGGGCCCAGAAGAAAATGCCAGCAATGCAGGGTGTACTAGAGGTTAGGAGGAGCAAGCCCTGTTGTTCTGCACCCTGGGCTTCAGGGGTTAGGACACAGCTTGGAGGATAATTGCCCACAAATCATTCTTCTGATTAAATGGATTGGGGGGGTGGTACTGGGGATTGAACCCATGGCCTTTAGTCTACATCCCCAGCCCTTTCTATTTTTTAATTTTAGGACAGGGTCTCTAAATGGCCTAGGCTGAGCTCCTATGTGTGATCCTCCCACCTCAGCCTCCCCAATAGCTGGGATGAGAGGCGTGTGCCACTGTACCCAGTGAATTCCCTCTTCTTAGTCTCTCCCTTCCACAAGAAGAATGCTGCTAGATTTGACTCAGCTCCCTTTGCGGGGCCCTCACTGTCCATGAGATACCATGCTGAGTGCTGATGTATATTTGGGCGACATCTTCAACACCATACTTTTGAGGCAGATTCTAGTCCTTCCCTCATTTTTTCCAGAAGTGTGACCTGAAATTTATTTCCCGAACTCAGTTCCAAGCATGGAGACATGAAGGCTTCCTGGAGAAAGGGGCTCTGAAGAACAGGAGGCTGCAGGAAGGCCAAGGGTTGCAAGGGCAGAAGGATAGAGGCAAGGGGGCTGTGGGAAGAGACAGTGCGGCTGGCAAGAGCATCAGGGCAGGGGCTGACAGAGAAGTGGCTGTGGGCCATGGATAGGAAGCCATGAAATGTTAGGAGCCAAACAGTTATAGGAACGCCTTAGGAAGGCTGTTAGAGGTTTGGGAGCTGGACAGTAGCCTGGCCTGGGCCCCCAAAGCCCTCCATGCTGCTTCTGCCCCAGCAAGGGAGGTAGTTCCTGGAGCCCCAGCAGGAAGGACTCTGGCCAAGAGTCACCTGTGGCCATGCCATCTGTCATGATTTAGATCTAAGATGGTCCCAGAAGTATGATGTATGTGGACATGATTGGATCCCAGGGGCGCCATTCTCAGCAGTGGATTCCTTTCTAGACGAGTTTTTGGCTCAATGTGCTATTTGGAGGTGGGTCCCTGGGGGTGTGATGTATTCTTGTCCCCGGCTCCTCCCTCCTTTCTCTGCCTCCTGGCTGCCATAGAATGAACAGTTTTCCTCTACCCAGGACCTTCCATGATGCCCTTCTGTCTCTTGGAGCCCTGAAAACATGAGCCAAATAAACCTCTCCTCCTTTAAGCTGTGGGTGTTAGGTATTCTTCCCCAGGGACCAGAAAGTGACTGAGACACCAGCTGGACCTCAGGCTGCCCTGACACTTGGTGTGGTTACAGGAGATCAGCAACACGTCTCTGAGCCTGTTTCCTCCTCTCTGAAATGAAGACGATAATGGAGGAGGGAGTGTTGGTGCAGCTGATGTCCACCTCATGGGCCAGAGAGATCTCGTTGGTGTATTTGTGACAGAACAGTGCTGCTTTGGTTGCCGATGGATGGTTTCTCTGGGCAGAGGAAGACCTGGATGGTCTCCCTACCTTTTGAAAGCAGCTCTCAAATCCCAGGATGAGCACGTTTAACGAGAGGATTTCAGGCCAACCTCCAATTCTCAAGTAGCCTTGAGAGAGCAGCTACTCAGTTACCCTTAATCTTCTTGATGAGGTGGTGCAGAGCCAGCCATCGCAGGGTGTAAACCAAACCTTGGAGCTCTGTCCATAGATTCTCCTCCAGCCTTCCTCACTGTGGTCTCCAGAAGACAGGTGGGCGGGGCTGACTCTGAACAGGAAAATGTTTCGGGTGAGAGAGACCAGGTTTGAAATTCCACCATTAGCTGTTGGCTGTAGGCCTGGAAGGCCTTCTCCACTTGCCGCTCCCCTCTGGGAAGCATTATTAGTGAGAAGCAGCTGCCTCAGGGAGTCCTTTTATCTGATCCCTCTTAACCAGCAGCTCTCTAAGAGCAGGTTTGGATGGTGGAATTGCCACACAGAAGGCACGCAGCCTGGGTTATCAAGGGCAGTCAAGAGCACTGGGCACTGATAACCCAGCAGACTGAGGGTTCACCCCTATAGCCCCTGTCTCACTGCCCAAGCTTGGGTTGAAACCACCCCACTGTGGGAGCCCAGAGAGAACATTCCCCATGTCAACACACGAACATCACCCAGCAGGGACTGCTTTTAGGGGACTTCTGAGATGGGCACAATCACACACCCAACAGAAAAGGAAGAAAGAGCCAGAGACTGAGGCTGGCAGCCCAGGGGAGACTTCCCTGGGCAATGGACTCACTGTCTCTTTACAGATTTTCTGACATCATGTGATCATACCTGCTACCTTGTCCTTTTCCCAGAGCTGGTGAAAAGACTGAGTCCTGAGACTAGAAGAAAGAGGTGTGACTATAGCCCCATGGCTGTCATTGCTGTGACCACCCTAGCCCCAGTGGGGCAGTGGCCAGGAGGGGCACTGGGAGGCCGCCCTTCTGTGGAGGGCAGATAGAGGAAGAATACAGTGTGTTTTTGCAACCCAGCAGTTTGGTTTCAAGCAGAGGCAGCCACAAGGTGTCACTAAAGGCCCAGAGAGGTTGGCTCATTGGCCCAAGGTCACACAGGCCTTTAGATGCTAGGTCCTGGGCATTTCTCACGGTACCTGGAATAGATCAGCTCTGCATCTGAAATCGGATGGGAGAGGGGAGTCACAGGCAAGCTCAAGAAGGAAGATGTAGGTGACAAGATTGTGAGGTAATGGCCTGGCCTCAGGCCTCCCGGGGAAGGGTGTGTCAGGTAACAGGGAGCGAGGGAGAGGAGAGCTCAGAGGGGGAAGTGACAGGCTTGGCTCTCTGATGCTGTGGGGAGTGACATGGGTGGACATGCTGGCGAGCAGTGACCCTCCATGCCACACACACTGTCCTTCCCTGGTAGTCATGGGCAGTGAACATTCTTCTCCAGCCCCCAAAGGAAGACACTTCAGAAGCCAAACAGAGAAAGAGGCCACGTCCTCTTGGATGCCAATGTAAGGCTGGCTCTATTTTCTGAAAAGGTCTTTGCAGCTTTTGGGTCACGTGCAGCTGGAAGTGGCGGCTGCTATAGAGGATCAGAGATGGGGACCTCTCTGGACATCAAGATTAAAAGAGCGAATAAAGTGTATCACGCTGGGGTGAAAAAGAAAAGATCTTTGCAGACTCAGCCCCATGGATGATCCCACCCAGGGAAGGGCTCTGCTCTGGTCACCTGCTCTCCTTTCTGCTGGCCTTATGCTGGAAGCTCCCTTCCTCTCTGGGCTCCAGGGCCCAGGTTGCTCTGCTGGAAGCATTTGTTGGATGCCAGTTTGTGGGCAGCCCTTCTGGTATGGCTGCTTCGCTGCCTTGTCTAAGGCTGAGGGCTTTAGACATAACCCTGGCTGGCTGCTCAAGCCTCCCCGTGACCCTTTCCCCCTACCTACCTTCCAGCAGTTCTATAGATGGCCACGTGACCCAGCCATGTGACCTACTTCTGGACAAAGAGATGGAAGTAAAGTCACTGGGTGGGCATTCTCTATTGAGAAAGTGCGGGCCTTTAAGTGGCAGGGCCTAGTGCGAGGTTCTGAAGTCACCCAGGGTGTGTCCTCTAGGGGCATGAGGGGATCCTGGCCCTCCTCTTCCTCATTTGCTTCCTGGTGGTAAGCCTGGCGGTTGGCTCCACCTTGTGCCTCCCAGTGTGACCACCCAGCGGCCTCACCGCAGGCCCAACGCAATGGCTCTGCCAGATGGTGGACCAGAGCCTCTGAAACTATGAGCCAAAACCAACCTTTTCCCTTATACTAGTGATGGGAAGCCAGTGGACACAGTGGGGCTTTGGAATAGTCTTTTTATTTTGTATTTTTATTTTTCTGCTGTGCTGGAGATGGAACCTAGGGCCTTGCTCATGTGAGGCAAGCGCTTTATCACTCACTGCACTGAATCCATAGCCCTTTGAGTGCTTCTTTTAAAAGGTCCAGACTGGCTTTCCCTCCATCCTCTTTCCACCTGGGGGCTGGACATAGGTCTAGATTGTTGCAGCTATTGCTTGTTGTGACAACATGAAGACAAAGACTTCTGCACAATGGATGGTAGAAGGGACAGGGACAATGGAAGGAGCCCTGAAAACCTCATGGCCCTGACTGCCCAGCCCTGGACTCCTCCTAGGGAACAAATATCCTCCTCTCCTGCGGGACACTGTTTATCGGTTTTCTCTTTCTTACAATCCATGCATCCGTGATTGTTATACCAGCCTCCCCAGGGAGAAATGCTGAGTCCAGCAGAGATTGCTTTCCTCCTATCATAGTATTTGCAGGAGACATTGAGACCCTGAGCTTCCCCATACAGCATGAGACCCCCACGACCACCCCGGAAATGAGGCTGACTGCTGAGTGATTGGTGACTTCTCCAGCAGCTGAGCTCATAAACCTTGCAGTCTCTTCCTCCTCTGTGGAATGGCCCAGGCTTTCTTACCCTCAGTGCTCTCTCCTGGCTCCACCAACCTGCCATTTAGCTCTCATTCACAGAACGAGTCCACCCTCCATTCCTTCATTTCCCTGTTCTTCTATTCTGAGCGTAGGGAGACCAAGGACACAGAAGATTGAGTCTCTAGATGTTATCCAGCCTAGTCCCTCATTTGACCTTGATAGAAGGTGAGCAACATGAGTCTGTCCTGGCATTTGGTTGGCACAGTGAGCGCTTACTACCCTCAGGGCCAGCTGTTTTATTTCTTCTCAACTCAGTAGATATTGTCTCCCCTTTATAGGCCAGAAAACTCAGGTAGCTTCCTCAAGGGACTGTCACCAGCAGGAGCCAGAGTTAGAACTCTGCGGTGTGAGTCTGTCACCCGCCTGCTCCCTATCTGGGCCTCCCACCACAGTGACCCCAGCCCATGCTCCTGGACCCCTAGGTCACTTCCAGTACCCTCTTCTGCAGTCTGTTCTGAGCATCATGCAGAAGGCAAGGGACCTGTCTTCTCCCTGATACTGAGAGTCTGGAGGAAGAAAGACCTGACCCAGTCACCTCTGGGTCCCCAGGCCTGGCCTGGCATGGAAGTAGCAAATGTGAATGTTCATAGGAGGAACAAAAGGCAAACGGGAGGTCTCAAACCCATGTTCTTTCCTCAATCCATTGCTTCTTTAGGTCGGGAGACAAGGTCAGAAGATGAAGCCCGAGTGTTTATCCCACAATGATACCCTTCCCATTCCTGACTGCTGCCCTTCCCCATTCCCAGCCTCCCTCTGGCCAAGGGCAACGTCCCCTCCCAGCCTCCCTGGCCACCCTCAACCCACAAGTGCCTGGGCCCCAGTAAGGCCCCTCAACAGCCCACTTTCCTTATACAGGTGACAAAGCCTTGGCCACAGACCCACCGGGGAAGAAGGCCTTGGAGGCCCGGCCTTGTCTGAGCTTTAAAGCCAATGAAAAAGTGTCTGTTCTTCATCAGGGCCACCCTAGCTTGCTGGGTACCCTCTCCGAAGTGGGGAGGGGGCTGGGGAGACTCCCAGTGTTTGTCAGCAGAGTGCCTTACTGGGGAGGGCTGCGTTGCCATGGATACAAGCCATGGGAGCTGCTGGGAGATGGGGCCATGGTGTACACAGACACAGATCCGCATGGACCTGCAAGAAAAATAGCAACAGATTTGCTGAGTCATTGGCCCCACATATTTATAGTCTCTGGCAAAGGCAGTCCTGCCTATCAGAGGCTAATAATACTGCAGCGGCGTGTTAATTGCAAAGACGGAGTCTTCAAGCACCCATTCAGACACTGGAGACCGCTCCTTGAATAAAGAGTGGGGGCCCTCACAGTGAGAGCTGGCTGTATGCACAGCGGCGTGTGTGGCCAGGACTGTGTGTATGCAGGTGCGTGGAACACAGCTCAGCCTCATCCAGTCAGATCCGCCAGATGGACAGAGACCCTTCAACCCTCCAAGGATATCTGGGATTCAGCCCACTCTACAGATGCACAGGGCAGGGGGGCTGGCAAGAGAGGAGAGGAGGCTGGCTGCTGTCTCCTGGGCCTGTGGGACAGGATGCGGGCCTGCAGCCTCAGAAGCCTTCACCCCATGGCCCCTAGGGACAGCTGCCATCCCCTGGCTCTGTGTAGCCAGGCAGGCTGGAGGAGAGAAAGGGGCCTCTGTCTTCTGGGAGTTTGGACCCAGCCAGGATTATGCAGGAACCCCAATATAGAGTGGGGGGCAGAGTCAAGGACAAGGTGCTTGGGGTCTGGGTAAAGAATCATCCAAGAGTTCAATCCAACCACAGGGCCAGGAGACCCATGGAGCTCTCCCTTGGGCTGATGGAGCCCTTACCAGCTGTGACTTCTATGGGGACAGGGTGGTCCTACCCATGATGTACTGCCTTATGTCACATTAGTCATATGGCTGTCCTGCTGCTTCTCTGGGGCACCACACATTCCCAGCATCTGGAAGAGAAGTCCCTCAGGGTAAGGTTATGGGTGAGAACTGAGCATGTCTAGTTCCCAACCTCCCGAGTCTCCTGAACGTCAAGTCAGGCATTGTTTGAGTCGGCTCCCTGGCCCAGTCCCTCTCTGGGTGTGTCCTCCTCTCATTGCCCACACTAGGCACTGAGGGCACAGGATGGGTCCCCAGCTTCCCAGATCCCCAGTGTTGGGCCCAGCCTACCCTTGATCTCGACTGGAGCAGTTCTGGCCTCCACCCTCCTGATCCTTCTGTGAGGGCAGAAGCTGTCCTGTCCCCCCAGGAAACTGACAGCTGGGGGTGGTGGCATCCAGGACCCACAGAGGAGCAACTGAGCCCCACTCTGTAGAGGGAAGAGTAAAGCAGGCTCATTACAGGAGCGGGGCCTCCATTTGTTCCTCACCAACCACCCCCCAAGCAGCTCAGTGGTTGGTGGCTAAATCTATAGAGAAAGGGAGGAGGGCGGGAAGAGAAGGACATCCTTCAACTCTCAGTCTCTGGAGAAGGTTGACTCAAGAGCTATTATTAATAGTAAATTAAATAGTGCAGTTATTCTGAATAATAAAGAGCTCTTCTGTTCCAAGTTTCCACTGTGTTCTCTCCAGGGAAATACCTGCTGGGGCCTGAGATGTGGCCTCTGGTGATTGGCATGTGTAGGACATCACAGGTGTTCCCGCACTTCCCTGCGCAAGCTGCTGAGCGCTCCCAAGTATGTGTCCTGTATCCCAGCATAGGGAAAGAGTCCATAATCCCACCTGGGAACCTGATCCCTGTTCACCCACAGCTGGGAGCCTTGTCCATAAGGTTCCTAGGAGTGAATAATGGTTCTTCCACTTGCTATGTGACCTTGGGCAGACCAAGGAGCGGCTCTTTTTCCTCTTGATCTCAATGGTATCTGCCCCTTGGTTCTGCTGCCTGCCTCATAAGCACAAGGACCCGAGTTCAATCCCCAGTACAAAAAAAAAGATATCTGCCTCATGTGTTTGGTAGAAGGATTTATGTTAATATGCATAACATTGCCAGACCTTGTGATGGGTAATCCCAGCACTTGACTGGCTGAGGCAGGTGGATCGCTGCAAGTTCAAGGCCAGCTTGAACTACATGGTGAGACCCTGTCTCAAAAAGCCAACGACAAAAGATGTGTAATATAGTTTGTATGCATTCAGAGTTAATATAACTAAAGGTATATGACTGGCCAGGCACACCCCAGACTCCACGCATCATGGCCCTTGTAACCACAGCTGCTTCTCGCATCAGCCGAGGCTGATGGCAAGGACACAGCGCCTCAGGTCCTGCCCTTCTCTGGGCCTTGGCTTCTCTAAGTGCCAATGGAGGATGAAGGTGTGTGAGGTGACAGCCATGGCCCAGTTGACTCTGACCTGTGACTGTGACAGCAGCTGAGATTGGCTGAGCTCTAACTGTGTGTCAGGCACACAGTGCTAAGTACTTAGTCAGGCCGTGGCATCCTCACCACAGCCCCACAGGCATGCACCCATTCTGCAGATGGAGAAAGTGAGGTTCAGAGAAGTTCAGAACCTAGCCCTATCACACAGCTAACACACAGTGCAGCTAGACTTTGGGCAAAGGTATGTCTAACTCCATAACCAAGGGAGCCAATGCCCTTGCAGCTACAGCCGCTGACCCCTCATCAGATTCATGTCAGGATTATGTTTCATAACTCAGGACTGCTTTGGATTAAGGGTGAGAAAACCCAGGCTTAGTGGGAAAGCAGTGGTCCATTTGATGCTGACTTACTCTGAGAGGGCAAAGTCCTAGCTGGCTGCCTAGTGTTGGGGGAAAGGGGAGTTCAAAAGGGATCCTCTAAAGAATGGAGAGAGAGACCATGGGGGATGAGCAGGGATGAGCCTGGCTGGACACAGCTGGATCCAGTACCAACCTCTGGATGTGCAGGAGACCCAGGGCCTCAGCCGACCATAGCCCACTGCTGCCTCCCTTCCTCCCTTGGCTCCTGAGTCATCTGGTCCCTCCTGGGCCCACTTGGCTTCCCCCTCCTGCATCTCCAACGGCAGCAGCTTTGGGAGAACCATATCCCCTGGGGCCTCAACATTGTACCAGTTTAGCCACTATTTATTAGCAGGAAACAAGGCCAGCTGCATTCTCTAAAGAGGCTCGGGGGAGCTACAGCAGCTCGTGAGGCCTGGGGCCACCAATGCCCTGCCCAGTGAAACTGGGAAAGGGTGGCCCACTAGCAGAGGGTGCCCAGCATGGTGAGCCAGAGGTTCTAGATGGGGTAGGCTGAGCACCATTTATCATGGGCCAGGTTGTGGGACAGAAGGCGGGTCAGGGTGGATCAGGCCCATCCTCCGGCCCCTTAAACTCCCAGAGAGACTGAAACCCAGAGCTGCCCTCCCCTGGGAAACACAGAGGGCCAGCTCAAGGGCTGCAGAGCCTTCTGGACAGGAAGCCTTTGCCTGGAGGAACAGATGAAGTCCTCCTGGGAAGGGAGATGGGGAGACAATCCAGGAAGGGAAGCAGTGCATGAGAGGGCCCCTGGGGTCATCTGCCAGGAGTCTCCGGTGGTTAGAGGGCAGCAGTAAGGGTGGTAGGCTGGAAGTATGGACAGAGGCTTTGTAGAAGGCATGAGCACTATTCCTAGAAGCTTGGGTTTTCTGCTAAAGCCAATAAGGAGCCACTGCAGGGAGTCAGCCAGCTGACTCCTATGCAGCCTTCCTAAGCCCCAGCTGAATACCAGGGGCATCACAGAGCACCTGCCTGCAAGTCCATTCCAGAAAGAGGGTGGCAGAGGGCCAAGGCATCTGTGCTCACAGCCCTGAGAACACAGGCACAATACAGATTCCCTTCTCTGTGAGATTCCTCCCAGGGCCATGGGTCTCCTCCCCATCAAGGATGACACCACATTAGAAATGATGACAATGATGTATCACAAAACCAGTCTGTGTAATTAATCACGTCAATTACCGGAAGGGGAAACGTTGTGTGATCAACTTAATAGACCCCAAAGATGCATTTGATAGAACAAACATCCATTCTGATGAAAACCCTTAGTAAGATAAAAAGAAATGAAATTTCCTTGACATAATAAAAAATAATCTGTATCTGCAACCAATATCAACATCATTCTTAGTAATAAAATACTAGCAAGGGGCAAGGCAGAGGGGGACAAGGAAGCCTGTTATTACCACAATTATTTTACATTGTTCTGGACGATTCCACCAATGCATTATTACATTAAAAGATGAAGCATATTGGTTTGGAAGGAGGAGAAATTGCTATCATTTTTTTGTATATGATATGATAGTTTATCCATAAAATACAAAATACTCAACTGTAACATTAATAAGAGTAGGAGGGAGGTCAGGAAGATGGCCAGTATCAAAATAAATACACTAGCAAAATCCAGTTGGAAAATGTTAAGAGAAAGGACAGAAAAGAAGGTCTAGCTCAGGCATGACAAGACTATAATCCCAGCACTCTGGGAGGCTGAGCCAGGAGGATTGCAAGTTTGACTCCAACCTGGACAAATTAGTGAGAAACTGCCTTAAAATAAAAATAAAAAAGGACTGGAATGTAGCTCAGTGAAGGACCTGAGTTCAATCCCCAATACCACAAAAAGAAAAAGAAAAACCTTAAAGTTCTCCTGCAGGGGCCTAGCCTGGTGGGGAGAGGGAGACAAAAGCACAAGTTAAAATAGGAGGTTGTCCTGGAATGTCTTCTGGGGCTTGGGCTGGGAGTTGCTCGGTGAGCCCCTTAGACCTGATTCCCATAGCCCCAGCAGACTTCAGCTCAGGTTCCCAAGACCTGAGCAGTTGGTTCCCAATGGCCCGCTGAGCCTGGGCTCATCAAGGGGCAGTGTCTGCCTGCCAAGGACCACAGGCCACAGAGGCACAGGGTAGGGACCTGCAAACCCTAATGGAGAATCATTATCCCCTGTAGACCTCAGTTCCAACAAGTACAATGCAGCTACACGGGCATTTCTGAACAGTCAAGGGCTAGTGCAGCTTGCTCCTCTGGGTTCATTGAGCAGACTTCCCAAGAGAACTGTTCACAGCAAAGAGATGCAGCCATCAATCTCCGGGTTCTGCTCAGGTAGCAGGGGTTCCCTCCCCAGCTCCCCACCTCCCTGCCTCCAGGTTTCTGGCATTAGGACCCTGTCTGGCTTGGGTGGCACAGTTCTCCTGCTGTCAGGTCTGCAAATGCACAGCCGTTGGGCTCCAGGGCCCACACTTGGAAAAGGAAGCTTGTAGATTTTTTTCTTCCATCCGTGCATGGCCTGTCTTGAATGTGAGCCAATCTCTGGGTTTATAATTTTTTTTTCTTTTTTGGGGGATGTGATTTCTCATCCTCAGAGGAACCCCCAGCCCAAATATTGGCTGCTGACCAATATCTCAGGGTAGCAAACTTTCTTGTCTCTTTCTCTCTTGTCCTCACTCATAGGCCTCATCTGCACTGAAAACAGTTCACCTCCAGCCCAGCATGACCACCCTGCCCAGACAGGTCAATTCTTTCCAGGGGACAGGTGGTCATTTAGAAAGAAGTTGGGTATGAAGCACATGAGCTGTGTGGTAAAATTTCACACTGGCACGATATATGGGGATATTTTAGTCACTGGATTGTGTGAGAATCAAATTATTCAGCACCTGGAAGCTGGAAATTAATGGGAGAGGGGGACAGTGCAGAGCTTCAAAACTCTTCAGGAGATCGTAGCCACTGAGTGGTGGGGGAGGAAGAGGCATAGTGAGAGGAAGGAAGCAAACCTGGTAGGGATTACCAACCCCGGAAGTCAGGCCCTGGTCACCAGGACACTGTGTTCTCCAGTGCTGGCCCCTAGATGCCGAGCTTAAGAGGCAAATCCTGATACCTAACCAGAAGCTCATTGCCTTCTCCTCCAGCACCCACCCACCTTCCTCTTCTCATCTGCCTCGGTGCCTAGAATGACCCCACTAAAGCTTCCACCCCCACTGTGTCTTCCACAACCATTCAGATGTCCCTGAGAGGGGCCACACTCAGCACCGGGCCCTCATCGCAAGGTGTTTTGGGGCAGGCAGGATGGCCACAAGAAGGAGAGAAGGACACAGGCTTCTTTTGCAGGCTTCATCTTTGTGCCCCAGCCTGGCCCACCCTTAGCCTGTCCTTTCTCCTTCTTTGGTTATCTAGCATCCTCCTGCCTCCACACAGTCTGAGGGAGCCCTGGTGTGGGGTGGGTTTATTTGATGATTTCACCAAGTCCCCCTGGCTGCTTGGTCTTGTCACTATGGAAACCTTCTGAGGTCACTAGCACCATTAAAATGGGAGAAAACTATGTCTCCCTCGCCCAAAGTGAGCCCACTTAACGCAAGTGGCTTGTGCATAGGCATAGGGAGGACAGAGGGCATTCTGGGGGAGAGACAGAGCCTCTTCCTCAGCCACCTGGACACATGCTTCTGCTTCCTGGAGTTTTCCAGGCATCCTTTCTGCCTGGGAAGAGAGCGCACACTGCAGAGAAGCCCTACATCACACCTGGCCAAATGAGAGAAGGCTCTTCCAGGCAACACCCTTGAAGACATGCTCACCTCAGAGATCCAGGGAACTGCAGAAGACAAGGATTGAGGAAAAGAGAGAGACCAGAGCCTGGACCACTGCCCTAGACTTGGAAGGTGGGAGTCAAGGCTGCCAGGCAGGGCTACCAGAGGGGTAGATGGGGCCCGCAGGTACCGATGTTGGCTCAACTGCCACTGGCCTTTCACACATTTATCGTCTTTCTTCAAGCAGTCCCAGGAGATTTGCTCCGGCTCAAGACAGCCCAGCCCACCCATTCTCCCTTTGAGGCAAGCAGAGGGGCCAATAGCCCAGCTCTTCACGCACCCCTTCTCTGTCCTGCAGACTATCATTTCGACCCTTGATGTGGCAGCCATTGTTACCATCACCATAAATCATCACCACCAACGTGACCACTGCTACCACTATCATGACCCTGTCCCACTGTCTGCCACCACGATCTCGACGAAAGACACCGTACGGTACTTATATCCCCACCCTCGTTAGCTGTTCCCATCCATTACACCTTTACCGCCACCACCCCCATCTGCATGTGTGTCACACCGTCCAGGTCCCACATCTCTACCATCCCTACTAAGCAGTCACCCCCACCACCTCCGTTTCAAGGGAAAGGATGTCTCCGTGCAGAAAAAGCAATCCATCAATTCCAGATACCTCAATGGTTCTCATAAAAGAACCCGCACAGGATGAGGCAGCTAAGTCTCATGGCCCCTGTTCTTGCTCCCTGGGATCCTGTGCCCTTAGGAGGATAACGTGGTAACTGCCACTGTCCCACCATCCTGGCCACTGGAGGTCTTTTGTTAAGACCTCAAGGCACAGCTAAGACAAAGCTGGAGCATTTGTAGTAAGTGGGCCAGTGATATCAGCTGCCAAGGAAGGTATCAGTTGGCATGAACTTTCTGAAAAGTAGTTTTAACAATGCCACAAAAGCCTTTGGAAAGTGCATTCTCAGACATTTTACTTCTAAGAACTTATCCTGAGGAAATAATTAGATAAATCTGCAAAGATGATGTGTGGGTGTTATAATAGCAATAATTGGAAACAGGCTAAATGCATACCAAAAAAAGAAGATAGGTTGTTTAAAGAAACCATATGGATTAATATGCAGCCATTAAAACAGAAACCATAGGCTTATGTATAGAAGTAGAAATGTGCTGACTCTATATTGTTAATGAACAAAAACAGATTTCATATCAGCATTTGTAGAATAATTCCCCTATTTCTATAAATAGAAATGTATTCATGAAACAAGGTTAAAATATTTTATCTTGACAACTGGCTTCAAAATCTTTCTTATGAAAATCTTTGGGGAAATTATTTGGTCAAATGTTTAGACATACAACAACTGCAAGACCAGGAGAGGCGTTCCTTTTGCTCCCAAGGAAGATAGAGAAATCTGAGATGATCAAAAGAGAAGAAAGAGGGAAGCCAAGTCAACAAGGAGAAGAGAGGCCAGGGGCAGATGCCAGGAAAACTCCAGGTGGGCTGAGGAGTAGGGGAAAGACTTTTAATTGTTGAGTCCCCAGCTCTTTCTCCAAAGTGGCTTTGGAAGTGTGGCTGCTGAATGGACCGTGTCTTCTCCCCACACCAAATCTTCAGTCCCATCTACTAAATACTGAGTCTTTGAATGGATGTTTTTTCTGTGGGAATTGGAGAAGTGGCTGAGTTTTGGGTTTTATTCAAAATTAGTTATTTCTGGTAAAGAAATCTAGGAGTGATTTTTTTTTTTTTTAGTTTTATTCATTTGAATTTTCTGGTTTGCAAAAATAAACAGAAAAGAAGTAAGTTTCAGGGACCACAAATTGGATGTACACATGTCTGCCCATGTGTTTCTCACCACAGATTCTGTTAGGGTGTCTGTGCTCTACAAGTGCCATCTTGCCCCCTGCCACCCAGAAGCACATGTCTGGCTATCTCGGCACCCTGAGGCCTGATCCAGAGAGGAATGTTCCAGAATCCTAAGCTCCAGGGCTTAAACTTAGACCCATCTGACTCTGACCTGGGCATGGCTAGCAATAAAACAATTCCCATTTTAGGGACATTTCTTTTTAATTCTTTTTTTTTCCAGTATGAGGGATTAAACCCAGGGCTGTCACAATGAGTTACATCCTCAGCCCTTTTTTGGTTTTGAGAGAGGGTCATGCTAAATGGTTAAGTTGCCCAGGCTGGGCTTGAACTTGTGATCCTCCTGCCTCAGCCTAATAATTGTGTTGGGATGACAGGTGTGTGCCACGACACCTGGCTCCTTTTGGGGATATTTCTTGTAACTCACAAAGACTTAGGCATATGAGCCTTCCCAGGAGAACTCCACGGTGTTTCTAGTGGCATGAGAGGAAAGAGGTGCGTACATGCCATCAGGCTGTCATCTGATTTGCTCTGTCACTGTCACCATCGTCACCCCGGAACCACCAAGCAGTATACACCTGTCCAGCTCTGCCTCCATCCTAGCGTCAGATGTGCTGAGAAGACACAAAAAACAGGCAAGTGGGGAAGGCCTGCTTTGTTGCCACCTGTGTCACATCCAGGAGCTGCAAAGTTCCCTATGCAGTTCATTCACTTGGTATTCAGTGGAATAATGTATGTGATAATGAATTTGTTTTGCATTCAGTTGGATAACACTGTTAGTTAGGAATTTGTAATTTGCAGAGGGATGAGCTTTTTTTCTTCAAGGCGTCAGAGAAGCTGTTGCTTACAAACTTGAAATTCGCCACTGCAAATCCATCTGTAAATGACACTGTTGCAAGCTGAAAATCTCCCAGGCACAAGGAGTACAATCTCAGAATTAAATTGTATGTTTGACAAGAACCTGCTGTTCGTCCAGCCCCAGCCTGGTTCCATGTCCCGCCTTCCTCCTGAGTTCTTCCTCAGTCTTGCGGCCTTTCTGGCCCATAGGTTCAGTTGCCAGCATCCTGGTTCCCCAGTGGTCCACAGGGAACCAATTACACAGCCCAGGTCACGTGGCTATCAAGGGAAACATGCAGGCAGGGGATAGACACAGTACACCATTGTTTCTTCCAGCTGTCCCTGGGACTTTGCATCCTAAGGCTTGATCTGATAAAGAAATGTCTCAGAGATGGGACCTCATCCCCTTGGTGAGGATGGACAGGAAGTGATCCTTTCTGAGAGAGAGAAGTGACCAAGCCCAGACACGGTGGGACAGTGGCCAGAGGAGCCTGAGCACAGAATTGGGTAGGGGGTGACTGGCAGGCAGCTCAACCTACACATGCTGTATGGAACAGAACTTCTTTGCCTCAACCATTTCTTATCTCTTATATTTTAAATATTTGGTCTTATTTTCATTTGTGCGCCTGTCATTTACTGGTTTATTCTTTTTTATCAGAATTTTCTTTCAAAGAGTTGATGTAGAACAAAAATCAAAAGGAAGATGGATCCAAGGCTGAGCTAAAGAATGAAATCGGTGCTTGGTAAGAAATGGGAGCTAGCAAAGAATTTGGGGGGCTCATTAACAGACAGTCAACAACAACCATTCACAGTACTTTATCACATCACATGAGAGATGCCAGGCTAAGAGGTGGGTACAGAAGAAAGGCTAAGACAGCATGGCCCTTGATAAGGAAGCTTATGGCTTAGCAGGGAAGATGCATCACTGGACAGTTACAATAAGGTATGCTCACTATTTTGATCAAGGGAATCTGCACATGGTGAACCTCCTGGCAGAGGCACCAAAACTAGTCTAAAAGGTTGAAGATGAAGCCGGCTCCTGTAGTCCCAGCATTCAGGAGACTGAGGTAGGAGTATCACTGCACATTTGAGGCCAGCCTGGGCTCTGAAATTTAAAAAAAAATTTTTTTAAAAAGATGAAATCTAGGCTGAGGCAGGAGGATCTCTGTGAGTTTGAGACCAGCCCGGGCTACATAGTGAGACCCTGTCTCAAAAAAACAAAACAAAACAAAAAAAGATGAAATCTGCTTGGATGAGCTGGGTGACCCTGCTGAAATTTATCAGTTGTCAGCACTGACTATCTGCACTGTGGAGCAGCAGGCATAGATGGGGATATAATCTAGTCTGGAAAAAGGGTCTGAGAAAGCTTTCTGGAGAGCTGGAAGTTAAGCCAAGACTGCAAAAGTGAGCAAGCTGGCTGTGTGGACAAGGGGCAAAGGGTGCCCCGGGGAGAGGGAGCAGCACATGCAAGTAGCAGTGCACTCCGCCAACAGGGCAGCTGGAGAAAGCTTCAGGGGCCAGACCATGCACATTAAGGACCTCAGGGGCTGGGACACAGATGAGCAGCTTTAAGCAGGGGAAATGATAGGGTTCATCGAGACTGCTGTGGGGAGAGGACATCAGAAGACAGCGCACACAGGGAGGATGCTCTTGGCCAGGTGGAGAGGATGTGCCTTGAACAAAGGGGTGGCAGCAGAGGATGGAGGACGGAGGCAGGAGGCACCTTCTGGGGGTGAAGGACCCTGCACAGGGGCCCCAGACTCTGGGTGAGGGGCTGTGAGAGGAAGGTGCAAAGAAGAGACCAGGGTTTCTGCAGGAAAGAGAATGCAGGGAGGAGGAGTGTCTGTTCCCTCAGCTGCTGAAGTGACTCGATACCTTAGGCTGGGTCATTTCAGACAGCAGATGTTTATTTCTCAGTTTGGAGGCTGGAAGGCCAAAAGCACTGATGAATTTGGTGTCTGGTTCATGAACGCTATCTCTTCCCTTGTCCTCACCTAACAAGGGACAAGGGAGATGGCTCAGGCTTCTTTTAGAAGTTTGCTTTTTTTGTTTTTGTTTTTATTTTGGTTCAGAGATCAAACTCGGGTCCTTGTGCTTGAAAGGCAGCAAGGCAGGCAATCCCTGGCCCCTTCAGGCTTTTATAAAAGCATTGAATCCCATTCAGTACCCTTTAGACCAGTCCCGAGGCACTGCCTCTTAATGCTACCACATCAGTAGGTTCCAACCTGAATGAGGTGGAGGATGATCAACAACTAGTCCATAACAAAGAGCAACAAGTCTACACCCCAAGGAGGGTCCAGAGATGAGGGCCTGGGAGGGGCCGTAGAGGTGGAAACTGCAATGCTGATGGGGAGGGGGAGGGGAGGAAAACAATGACCTAAAACTGAAGCTTGAGCAAGCATGGCGTTTGAAGATGGGCAGAGTATAAAGAAGGCCACCCGCTGGGGCACAGCCCGCAGAACCCAGCCGCTGGCTCAGAATACAGTGGGAAGACAGTCCGACCAGTCGATCTTGGAGGTCGCAGTGACCTCAGCTTTGAAAGAGCTTTCAGGAAAGTGGTGGTAGTGGATGTGGGACTGCAGAAGGGAAAGGAATGAATAGAAGCCCCGGGAGGAAAGGTGGTCACTAGGGAGAGCCACAGGGGTAGGTTTGGCTGTGCACAAAGGAGAGACTCCAAGTACTTGGACGAGGCAGTGTGATCTCACTTGTAGATGGCAGAGTTTGTAGAGCCTGTTGAAGTGCTGACAGAAAAGAACCAGGCCAGAGAGACAGGCAGAGATGGAGATTTAAGTGACAGGAGAGTGGACAAGCAGCATAAAAGTCGTCAGAAGGGAGGAGGAGATGACAACTCTTTCTAGTTGTGGACAGATTAATTGGTCATTCTTTGTGTGAGCATTCTCAGTGAGCTTGATCTTCCTGTAAGATTGCAACACCCCGTTTTCAAAAGAGAAAACAGAGGCACAGAGAGGGCTTGCGGTTGTCTGAGTCTCACAGCAGGTTCCACATAAAGGTCTTCCCTGGGAAGCAGGGTTTGTGTTGGAAGGACCCTGAGCTATGTGCCACACTCCCTCACTCCAGTTTTCCCCATCTAAACAAAAGTATGTTGTTAAATGCATATGTAAAACAAATACTGTTTTTTTTTGTGGTACTGCAGATTGAACCCAGAATATTGTACTTGCCAGGCAAGTGCTCTCTACCCCTGAGCCACACTTCCAGCCCTAAAACAAACATTTTAGAGATTCATTCAATAGTCATAAAACATGCCTTGAAGCTGACTATAACCAACTGGGATCAACTGAGCAAACTGTCTCTCAGAGGTATTTCACTGAAGAAATTGTCTCTAGATATCTGTACTAAAACATACTAAGACTGAAAGTCAAAACTTCATTAGTTTACAGAAAATTTCTGATATATAAAGTAAAGGAGAATCAAAAGCAGTCTTTTCAAATCCTTCATACCTTAAAATTTAGCCAAATATTGCAACCAACTCCTCTCACTTTGCTTTACTTTTGCTCCAGTAGGACTTCATATTTTGGGTACACACACCAAGAGGTGACGCACAACAGAAGGTAGGATCACTACAGTTAACCTAAGCATGTTGGAAACCAAGGAGAGGCTGAATGTTATTACACACAGTGCATGAATCACACATTGCAAAATAACCAGCCAAGTTTGGGCAGAATAGGCACCCACAATCACCAATAGCTCATTGATGGGCAGTTTCTGTGATGCCAAAACCTGTATTTCTTTTCTGGAGCAAGGTTTCACTGATATCTGATTTGGTGGCTAAAACAGAACTCATTGATTTGCATATAATGACCTGAGCCACCAAGGGAATGTTCGAGTATTTGTGAAAGGAATTGCAGGTATGGGGAGAAATCCTAATAATAGCAGGGGCCACTTTCTCTGTGACTTGTAGACCATCAGAATAGAAAATGAAGCCACATTTTTAGAGAAATGTTGGATTTTGAAGGGAAAAAAAAAATTTTTGACCCACAGAGACAAACTGTTCAATTGAAGACTTTGACCTACCCAGAGAAAGTGTCCAATTGAAGAATCTCCTAAAGGCTTTGACCCACAGGGACAAACTCTTGTACTGATCTGCCAATTCTGCTGGTCTTTTTTTTTTTTTTAATTGAGTTTATTGGTACAATCTAGGTATACAATACAGTTGCATTCATCATTGGGATTCTGTACCTTTACATAATAGGTCTTGATTCTCATTTTTTCCCCTTGTCCCTGCCCTCCGCCCTCCCC
>NW_022900937.1:23167067-23167400 GCF_012274545.1 Fukomys damarensis | reverse complement strand
TATATACATATTTATATTTATGTAAAAAGACTAATAATAGCAGTATGTTTATGCATTGATAGCAGCAACAGCTTTTCCAGGTTCTGCAGTCATCTGAACAAAATTATAGACATTCAGCACATTCCATTAAAACAAAACAAAAAAAACAAAACAAAAAACAAAGAAAAGAATAAACAGCAAAGTTCCAGAAAACAGCAAAGTTCTGTTGCTGTTGTGGTACCTGGCACCATTTTTTTTTATTAACATCTTAATCATCATCTGGAAAGAGAACATTCTAGAGTAATATCATTAAATGTAGCTCTGATAAAGCACGGTCCCTACTATGTATCATAA
>NW_022900937.1:23159346-23166790 GCF_012274545.1 Fukomys damarensis | reverse complement strand
TTTGTGTTGAAAAGTCTGCTGTGATTCTGATGGGCTTTCCTTTGTATGTGATTTGTTTCTTTTCTCTTACTGCTTGTAGTATTTTGTTCTTCTGTTGGGTTTCTGGGATCTTGATTATTATATGTCTAGGTGTAGTTTTTTTTGATTGTAGCTAGTTGGGGTCCTATATGCCTCAGTTATCTGAATGTCAAATTCTTCCCCTCTGTTTGGGAAGTTTTCTGTCATTAATTCTGCAAACAGCTTTTTAAAGTCATTTGTATTTTCTCCTGCTACTTCATGTATTCCTATCAGTCTTATGTTATTCTTCTTTACATCATCTAGGAGTTGTTGGATTGATTTCTCATGATCTCTTACTGTTTTTAAGAGATTTCTCTTTTCATGGTCACTGACTGCAATCTTATCTTCTACACCTGAGAGCCTATCTTCTCATTCTTTTATTCTGTTGCGTACACTTTCTATGGAGTGTTTAATCTCCTGGATATCTGTGTGAATCTGTTTTATGGATTCCATTTCTTTCCTATGTTGGGCTTTTATTTTTTCCATTTCTTTCTTATGCTGGGCCTTCATGGCTTCTATCATGGTCCTGAGCTCATCTATTTTTTTGTCAGTTTCTACTCTAGAGTCTTGAATCGCGACTTCCATTTTGCTCACTATCTCTATGGTTATCTGGGAAATTATTTCTGTATTGAATTTTTCTAGAGCCTGATTGATCTGTTTTGTTACTTCCTGTGCTTTGAGTTCAGGGTGTCCTGGTGGTTCACTATCAGCCTTTTCATCCTCATTTGCCCTACTGTTTGCCATTGGTGAACTGGAAGTCTGTCCTTGCATCTTGCTTAAGTGTTTTCTAATTTTTATTTTTGTTGTCAGACTGTCCTTGCTTTAATCTCTGGATTATCACCCAAATCTTCCTGATATAGTTGCGCCCTAGCTTCTGTGTGTCTAACGACCCACAGACATTCTCATCTTCATAACATCAGAGAAAACAGCTCATCAAATCAACCACAATGCTTTATCCCAACTGATACAATCAGCAACACATTAAGTTCAAGCACAACTTGGACACTGACCACCTGTGGTGGTCACTCGTCTATCACCCTTAAATCACTTGAATTAAATTGAAATCAAGAAGCAGTCCAGAACATATCTGCAATGAACAAAATTTCAATATAGTGTATTTACCATTTAATGGCTCAAACAGAGCGAGGATGCAAGACCCCTGGTCTCAGTTAGCTGATTGCTGAACCCCATGATTCTGACTGATCTTGGGCTGCAAGGCCCAGATTGAGTTCCCCAACCTTCTGAATGGTTGAACTCCACAACGTTCTATTACAGGTTTCCCACACCCTTTCTTTAAAGATGTTCAAAGTTGGGAACTCAGAAATATACCCTTGATGACCACCTCTGCCTCTGCAGTGTGGGTCCAAAGACTGGCACAGTCAGGAGGTCTGAGAGTGCGTGGGGAAGGGGGGAGATGGGGATGGATTTATGGGGTTTCAGGGGTGCCCGCATGGCTACCTTCCCAGCACTTGAGCGATGGCAGCTGGGGTGGGAGAAGGCCAACTCTGCTGGTCTTTAAGGGCACCAAGGAATGTGATCCAGAGCCTGCCCCCAACAGCTCCAGGTCTGGTGGGAGAGAGGACTCGCCATAACCAAGGGGTGTGGCAAGCACTGTGCTGCACTTGTGTTGGACAGGAGTTCTACAATGGTACAGAAGAAGGGCCTCCCAGTGGGAGGCTCTTTCAGGAGGATCTGGAACATGGCCTGGAATAGGTAAGAGGAGGGTGGTCCCACAAAGGGAAGAGCCAATGTAAAGAGGACAGGGAGGGAGGAGCTTCCATAGCTCAGCTAGGCAGCAGCACAGAAAGAGGCAAAGGAGGGAGAGATTGGGGTACAGATACACACAAGGTCCTAAAAAGACATAATTAATGAGACTGGACTGGACTTGGAGGAACAGGGCAGTGAGGCAATGATCATAAATATATAGTTCAGAAAGCTGATCCCAGCCGCAGTGGGCTCCACAGGGTAAGTCTGAAGGTTGGCAAATCCACTGGAGCCCATTAACGGGTGAAGAGTGCAAGACAGGAGCTGGTCATCCGCACAGTGGAGAAGAAAGTTGTCTACATGATGGAGAGGAGAAGAGGCAACAGGACTTAGTGACTAGTTACATGCGGGACAGTCTAGGCTGAGCCTAAGTTGGCAGTGGTGGGGGGTGTGTGACTTGGGCACACTGAGGTGGCCTGCAAGCCATGCTCATGGAAAGGTCCAGTGGGCAGAGGGCAACTGAAGTTTCAGGATGGTCTCATCTGGACACAGCAAACACAGTTGTGGGCTTCCTAGAAGCACGGGAGAGCTAGCTTCCAGGGGAAGGTGTGTGGGTGAGAAGAGGTGAATGGCGTGAGTCTCAGGTGAGAATCCTAAGACTCATTAACACCTAGGGGACCACAGAAAAATGAAGAACACTGAAACCATGGAAAGGGTGCCAGGAAGCAGGAAGAGCTCTGCAGGGGAGTACAGAGCCGTCACCTCAGACAGGTGAAGAAAAGGGTTTGCTGGTCTTAGCAAAAGTGAGGTCCTCAGTAAAGCAGATGCAGTGACAGAGTGACAGCAGGATGGGCTGGACGGCTGTGGAGTAAGTGGAAAGTGAGGCAGTGGAAGTTGGCAATGTGGAAAACACAGGAAATCAGACTCGGAGAGGGCAATCAGGGTGGGTAGAAAGATTCTAGTCATGTCCTCAGACTCACCTTCCCAGTGCAGGTACCCCCACTACCCACTGCTGAAGGATAGATGGGTCCCTGGCCATGCTGAAATGGCCTTGCTAGGGAGACTCAGATATGACACACTGTAACCCCCCTATAGGCTCTCTTATAAAGAGTCTATGTCACTGTCTGCTTATCCTAATCTTTGTGTTCTAAAAAGTCCCCAAACCCCAATATCAATGACAACAGCTAATATTATTGAATGCC
Source organism: Fukomys damarensis (assembly GCF_012274545.1). Lineage (NCBI taxonomy): Eukaryota > Metazoa > Chordata > Mammalia > Rodentia > Bathyergidae > Fukomys > Fukomys damarensis. The sequence continues at coordinate 23,163,827 of NW_022900937.1, read as the reverse complement.
TAATATGCCCCATGCTGAACATGTTACATGGACTATTTCATTTAGTCCTCAAGATAGAGATCAGGAAGGTATGTACACAGAGGGAAACTGAGGCTCAGGAAGATTGACTGGGCCATGTGGTTAATGGAACACCTGACCTTTGAGCCTCATCTGCTCACCACCATTGCCTGAGTGCTACACTGTCTGTTGACTATCATCTCTCTCAACCCGGAGTATTCTCAATCCTACCCAAGCAATGGTGCCAGGGCTCATGGCTTCTGAAAATTCAGCTTGCACATTGATCCTCATTCCCTCCTGACCTGCATACCAATCTCAGTCCTACCGCTCAACCACAGTGGATTGTGGGCTAATAGCTACCGTGATCACCATTCTGCCTTCTCTGTCTCCCTCTCCAGCACTGTGGCTGGTGCTACCTATTCTCTATCTCCTTCCATCCTCAAAGCAACTTTATGAAGCCACTATTCTTATACCTGTCTTATAAAGACCTCAAGTTCGAAGTGGAAAAGTAACTTAGGGTCACACAGTTAGCCGATGGCAGAGCTAAGTTTCAAAACCAAGGTGGCATGATATAATAATCTCCCAAATCTCTACTTTTCCCTCAATTCCATGGCCATAGAGCAGCAGCTCTCAACCCTCTGGCCTCAGAATCTCTGGACATCCAGCTTCCTCTGGGAATCCATTTAGTTAACCACATATTCATCTCATTCGGTGTTTCCTGAGTACATTTATTGGAATCCAAGAGGTTACGAGACAGAAAACCAAGCAAGCTGGAGCTATTTGAGGAATTTATTAGTTCTTACAGATGAGGAAGATGTTTCTATAGCACATAGGGCTGCAAGAAAAACTGCAGGAATCAAGGCCATAAGAAGCAAAATTGGAATTCAATGTCATTAGCTTACTCGCCAAATTCCTCTCCTCTCTGTTCCTTGTTTGGCTGCCTGAATTGCGGGAAAAGAATTGCTCCTCAGTGGCTTCAGATACATGGTATCCAGCTTTGCACCCCAGGAGGAAGAGGCCTTCCTGACCCACAAGTCATCCCAAGGAAAGAATCAGATTGTCCTGCTTGAGTTTTGTACCTAACTCTGGGACCAATCACTGTTGCTGAATGTTATAGTTTGGATCAAAATATCCCCAAATCTTCATGAGTTCACAGAGGTGGAGTTTTCGGAAAGTGAATGGATCATAAAATATTAATCTTATTAATGAGTTGATTCATTCTTCAGCTCATAGCTGAATGTGCTGTTAGGAAGTAGCACCTCTTTGGAGGAACTGGGTCACTGGGGAAGAAACCTGAAAGGAAATATTCTGTCCCGGGCCTCTTCCTCACTCTCTGGTCTCCCTGTCCTCCACTTCCTGGCTGCCATGGGGTGAGCAGTTTCCCTCCACATGGCCCTTGCACCATGATATTTCTGCCTTGCCACCAGTCAACCACAGACTGAAGCCTCTGAAACCATGAGCCAAAACAAACCTTTTCTCCTTTAAGTTGTGTATGTCAGGTATTTTTGTTCCAGTAATGAACAGATGACTAATATTCTCGAGGATGGGGTTCTAGGATTGGTGTTATCTGGATCATGTGCCAACATGTGGCAACAGGGTAGGGATTGACAGACATACATACTATTCTAACAACCCACCCAGGACTATGTAACAACAGGGAGGAATTTCCCCAAGGAAAAGGAGGCCAAAAGTGAGGTGATGGACTAAAGGCCAGAGAGGTAAGATTCACTAGCTGTCACAGTTTTCTACATGGGTCCATGTGAGACAGAGGCAGACTCACATAGACATGGCCGGGGGAGTTCACAGCCTCACAAGGCTATAAGGCTTACAGATATGAAGCCATTACTAAAGGCTGATAGCCACCACCATCCTTGGAGAGGCAGGGGCATTAGCTCCTTCCCATGCCCACAATAACCCTGGGAAATAGGTACTGCTATTATCCCAAGAGACAGTAGAAAGCAACTTTGTTTTTTTTTGTAAGATAGCCAAGAAAACCATAAAAATATTTATGGGCTCCCTATCCCTGCTCAGAGAGGCTAAGTAACTTGCTCAAAGTCACACAGCTAACACATTAAATGGACATCCTGGGAACTGTTTGGTTGAGAGCCAGAGAGTACTTCCATTCCTCTCTGTAAAGTGAAGGATTAGAGAAGACTGCCTGGAGGCCAGGAGAAAGAGGTGGTGGGGAATCCAGGAAGAGAGCCTAAGGAAATATCTGGGTAGGTGGCCAGGGAAGTCAGGAAAAAGAGGACAGGTCAATCCCCAACACTCAAAAGAGCCACCAGCCTGGGCACCCTAGACCCTGTCTGTTCCCTCTTGCCAATGGCAGCCTTTTGGAGATTTAGAGACTCCTTCCCCTGAGGTTGCCCTGACCAGCTTGACGACTCTGCCTAGGACACTGACCCTGATCCCCAACTCACTCCATACTCTTGCCCACCCATGTTCACATCCTGGGAACTGAAGTCCTAGGCACAGTGTGAGCCACATAGATAAGAGAGGAAATCTCACTTCCCTTTATCTAAGCACTGCACTCCCATGTAATGAGGCCCAAGATCAATTAGATATTTACTTTCCAAATAAGCTCACGGCCTCCTGCCACTCCCAGGCCAAACTCATGGCCCCCACTCTGGATGGAGGGAAGACAGCTCCAGACCCCGGACTAGAAATTCATGTTGTTTCAGGCTGAGTTGATCGTTGATGTTTGCTCGCTCTTAGCATCACAACTTCTGCAAAAGTAGCAGAAACGTATGATCCCTTAACATCCTGAATGTCACTGAAACGTGCACACAAAAATAGGGTAGTAAGTGTTATGCTATAGGTATTTTGCCAGAGTTGAAAATGAAGTGATCGGTGGCCTTGGAGTCAGGAAAACACCACCCCCAGCATGCTAAAGAAACACCCTCAGCGACCAACAAGGCAGCTGTCACCTCCCACACACCAAATTGCCCCTGCCACATTCCCAGTGCCCCAAGGCCAATGCACACTTTCCATTCCTCCTTTCAAGGCTGCTTACTGCAGCCTTTGACACCTGAGCCCTTGCTTCCTCTCAACCCTTCCGCTGGGCTCACAAGAATCCCCTCTTCTCCTTGCCGGCCTCCTGACATCTTCTCCATCTCACTCCTGGACTCTTCCAAGGTTCCTGCTGGGACCTGCGTTACCTCTCTCCAATCTGCCTCCTTAATTTCATCTGCTAGAAGGATGACTCAAAAAGCAAAAACACTATGCCCAACCCCAGCCCTTCCATAGACCCAACAGTGTTCTGATTTTTCTTCCGGGCCCAAACGCCTCCTCCACCTGAAATGTGTGCTGTCATTTTCTGACTAGGATTGTGGCACAGCAACTACCCAGCCTCACAAGCTGAAAACCAGAGGCATCCTGGGTTGCCCCTGTCTCCCAAAGCTCTCAGAGTGATTTCTCCAAGTAGCCCTTCTCCATCCTGAAGTCACCCTGCCCTCCTCCCTCAGCTCCAGCATCTGAGCCGCCTCCTAACTTGCCTGCTGCCTGTGCCCCCGCCTCCCATCCACCGTTCGAAAACCCCTGAGGGACCTCAGAGAAGGCAAGCAGGACCAAGCAGCTGCCCCACCACATCTTAGCTCCTGGCAGCACCAGGATAAAATCCACACTGCCAACTACTGCCTCTGACTCTCTCCTGATCTGGGCTTGCCCTACTGCACTTCCCACGAGCAGTCAAAATGATATCTAAAAGGCCACCTCGATTTACATTCCCCCTTCCTCCCCAACTCCTACTCTGATCCTCACCTCCCCCACGCTGACAGTCACCTGGGTAACTCCTACCTCTTTGAGATGCAGTTCAAGAGTTGCCTTCTGGGAGAACCTGCCAGGCCCAGGTCTGTGATCCCTGAACCCTCCACTCCACCTCAGTACCCACCCCCATTGCCACTGCTGCTAGAACTCGCCAGTTTTCAAGGAGGACCCCCCCCCGTTTGCTCCATCGTCTCTGGGGACTTGTGAGCTTTCCTCCCTGGGGCCCAGGATTTAACATGGGGCCAGGCATGAAGACTGTCCTGAAAAAATATGGAGAAAAGAGCTGTAGGGCAGAAGAAGGTTCTGCATCTGAAGCACACCTGTCACCCGAATGGTCTCCAACCCTGCCCCTTCCAACCCAGAGCCAGGTACACAATAGGTGCTCAGCAAAGCCTGTCTGTGTTCTGTTTTCTGAATTAATCTGAGGACAATGTCCAGGGTGCCATGAGGAATGATGGGATCAGGAAGAGAGGGTCTGCATGCGAGAAACTTAAGCCAAAGGGCAGCCGGGGGTGCACCACAGTGGGGGAAGGGGCCATGGGTTATCTGGAACGTGGAGAAGTAATTCAGTCCCCAGTCCCAGCCTCACCCGGCCCACTCACGGGACCCTGTCCCCTTCCTGGGGCGGCGAGACCCCCGGCTCCTGGCGCGCTCTGAGCCGGGCGCTGGGAGGCGTGCGTGTCGCTTTAAAAGCTCCCTCCCGGCGCGGGGCCGGCCCC
>NW_022900937.1:23158665-23159122 GCF_012274545.1 Fukomys damarensis | reverse complement strand
CTCCTCTCCGAGCCTCTCTTCTCTGTCCGCGTTCGGGCCGCCGAGCATAGCTGGGCGGGTCTCTGCGGCCCACACCGCCCTCCCCGGGAAGCCACAGACCCTGCATCTTCCTGATCCCACTGCGCCCCCCGGGTGACGGGGGTGTAGGTTTCGGGAGCGTGGCGGTGCCGGTCGTGCAGGGCAGAGCCCGGGCTCCGCCGACCCGCACCGGAGCAGACTGAACCGGACCGGACTGAGTGAACCCCGCGCCAATCCTGGGGACCCCGTGCCCTCCATCTCCGGCGCTGGGACCCGCCCGGCGTCGCCTCAACCGCCCCGCGCCCGGGTCACCTGTGGCCTCCGAGCCCCAAGCCCTCCGGACCTGGAGCCAGGAGTGGTCTCTGGGGAATTTTGTAGCGCCGAAGCCCCGCCCCCTCCCGCTGCCCCGATGTTCCCGGCCGCGGCGCGCAGGACCCCC
>NW_022900937.1:23126686-23158346 GCF_012274545.1 Fukomys damarensis | reverse complement strand
GGCTGGGCTGGGGGGGAGGGTTGCCCGGGACCGAGGCACCTGGGGTACGCTTAGAGGGGCCAGAGGACCCCAGCGGTCCTGGGTGAACGGTGAGCCCGGCTTGACAGGGAGTGGGGGTGGGGAACCCGCTGCTGGGGCACCCCAGAGGTGCCTGAGGACTTCTGACTCTGAAGCAGGCGCTCCCCCTGATTCCTTGTAGAGGAGGGGTGCGCTGAACACCATCTGCCTCCACCACCTCTCCCCACAAAGAAAAAATAAATAAACCCCAGCGAGGCAGGGTGCAGGGAGAAAGCAGCACTGCCTGGCGGTGCTGCTGCCTGGGAGAGCTGACGCCAGGCTCGGCTCTCTCCGCAGGGGGCTGCCCTCCTCCAACCCAGCTCGCTCTCCAGAGCCGCCCACAGCTGGAGCCCCCTCCACATCTGCGAGACCCTGACCACCGTCCCTCTGTTGGTGTCAGTTGCGTCCAGAGACCTCTGCCTTGGTGGTTGCCTCGAAGTTACACGGGGATTGATTACTGCTGCCTCCCCATCCCAAGGGCATCTCCTACCCTGACTCCCTGCAGAGTCATCCCCCTGGTCCAGGCTCTGCACTTCCAGTCCTGGAGGCCACTCCTGGGACCCAAGGCCCCTCCCCCTGCTCTCCCTTGTCCTCGCCTTGACCCCTCTGTCAGACTCTCCCTCTGGGTGCTCCGTTCCCCACCCAGGGGCAGATTGAGCGGAGTGGCAGGGGACAGGGGCTGGGTGTGGGCCGCCCAGGGCCAGGGTGGGCTGGGGGGCCGTTAAGATGTGGAACTCTGCCCAGCTGAGGGTGTCTCCGTGGAGGCAGACGCAGTGTGTGCCCGGCTGGGGGGAGTATGGGCAGGCCTGTGGCCACGTGGTGAAGGATGAACATTCGGGGCGCCCCGGACCTCAGGCAGCCCAGTGACGACCCCAACAGTGGTGGTGAGCGGGAGCGGATTCGACAGCGCATGAAGATGGTCATTGGGCAGCTTGAAGGCATCCTGCGGGAGCTCAAGGAGGTGGCCAAGGAGCTGCGGGAGGTGAGTGAGGGGTGCCCTGGGGCCACACCGGCCTAGGCCAACCTGCCTGGGCCTGGCACAAACATGGTCATGTGTGTGTGTGTGTGAGTGTGCAAAGCTGTGGGCATGTTTCCCTCTGCTGGAGACCTGTCTCATTCTCCCTTACCCAAATCTGTTTTGCTAATAACCTCACCAGACCGCAGGGGTTAGAGGCACCCTGGACACAGAGATTGCTTGGGAAGTGCATCAGTGACCCCGCTCTGGGGTTACCACTCAGGGCTGCTGAGGGAGTAAGGACCAAGTCCCACTATGGCTTCTTAGTGAGAAACACTCTTTTCGGACCCAAGCTGACCCTTGACCCTGCCACCCTTGTGACTCAAATCTAGCTTTACAGGCAAACTCCATTGTGAGAAGCCCCGCTCAAAACTAATCCCAGAGATGGCAGATACTCAGAACCCTTGACCCGGGAAGAATTAAACCAGCTAGGTTTTCCCCATCCTGGGGTCAGAATGGGCCTAGGCAGTTGCTAGAGGGTGTCAGGGTTCCTTGTGTCCATTAGCAGATGTGGGAAACTCTGGCAGCAGGTGTGTACACACTGGTACTCGTCCGCACGCGCACACGCGCGCACGCACACACACACACACACACACACACACACACACACAGATGTTTCTGAGTGTTTTTGTCAAGGCCCTAAAGTCACTGAGAAATGCTGGCCTGTGTATGTCCCTCTCTGTGTAAGTGGAGCCTGGTTTAATTACTACTCACATCACAGGGGTAATGAGATACACGTGTCCTTGGCCCTGCCCCCTGGGCTGCGTTCAAGCCCAAAATGCATCACCAGTGTTCTGAGCCACTGGCCTGAATTTGCCCACTGGGTGCCATTACACCAGCCAGGTGGGCTTTAGGCAAATTTCAACTCCTTGTAACCGGGGCCCCTGCAGAGATGGCAGGGAGAGTGATTGAGCTGGAGTTATGGCCCGGCTCTCCCCAGCCAGCTGCACAAGGGCTGGGGAGGTAGGTGATGTGGGTACCAACTCCAGGCTGCCAACATGGCATTCCAGCCTGGGGTGTGGGGCGGGCAGGTACTGCCTTAGCCCTGCCAGGAAGTCCTGTATCGAGAGGTAGTGATTGTGGCTTCAGGTAGACAGAGGTGGAAGTGTTTCTTCCCTGGGCTGGCCATGATCTGGGCTGAACGACACTGACCTATAAATTTGTAAATCAAAGGCTAGAGGTCCCTAAGCAACTCTCCTCCTCCAGCTTCATGGGTCCAAAGGGTAACAGTTCCCTCTGACATCCCCATCCTATTTTGGATGCTCTGTGGTTCTGCAGTGCCATAGGAACCGTTGAGAGTCTGTCTTGGCCAGGGGCCTGGGATCAAAGCCCCAGTGGGCTCATCTAGAAAGAACTAGAGAACTAGAGTTGGCCCTGACCCTGGAGTCAACCTTGCTCTTACTCTGATCTTACTCCCAACTAAGTGTCTTCCAGAAACTTGCATACCTTCTTCCCCAGATAGCCATCCAGAGCTTGAAAGGGTCTCACAGGTAATCCAGGCCAGCCCCTGCATAGAAACTGCAGCCCAGAGAGGGACAGAGACTTGTCCAAGGTCACAGCATAGCAGGAGCAGAAATGAGCTTAGAACACAGATGTTTGATGCTTATTCTGGGGCTTCATTCAGCAGGTGGGCTCCTTGGATGCTCTTTTTTTTTTTTCCTTTTGGTACTGGGGATTGAACTTGAGTGCTTGCACTTACGAGGCAGGAGGCAGAACCACTGAGCTAAATCCCCAGCCTGCTCTTTTTTTTTTTTTTTTTTTCAGTACTGCCTAATGAACCCAGGGTCTTACCACTGAGCTACATCCCCACGCCTTTTTATTTTTCATTTTGACACAGGGTCTGGCTAAGTCACTAAGTTGCCTGGTCAGGGCTAGAACTTGTGATCCTCCTGCCTCAGCCTCCCAGAGTACTAGGAGTACAGGCTTGAACCATCATGACAGTTTCTCTTTGTGTTTGGCAGGGCCCTTCAGGAAATGATACTCTTTGCTCTGCCATGATGCTATAGCACTAGGGTTTATTTGCAATATTGTTAGATATCCCCTCCTTCCTGACACACTCATCTGCTCCCAAGTCACCCACAGCAGAGTACCAGGTCAGAGGCTGTGCAGCCTGAGCCAGGACAGGAAGATGGGTCCCCTTCCCCCACACACCCTGTAGGCCATGTGCCTCCACCCAAGACTTTGGCAGGTTGCTATGGCAACCAGAATCTACCCCGTATGCCACTGCCTGCCCGCTGCCAATGACACCCAGCTGGGGGTTGGGGGGAGCCAAGCTCAGAGCTACCTCATCCCCCCAGACAGGGTTGGACATGGGGCAGTGGCCAGAGGGGAGCATAGGGGAAGCCCAGGTTGGAGACACATGGCCAGCTTCCTGTGGCATGGAGTTGGTCAGAGATGAGGTTACCAAGTGGGATACAAGTCCCTGATTGGTCCCTGAAACTTGAGATCTTGACTTGTGGTCCTCCAAAGGGACTGTCACTGGCATTCTCCCATGAAGAACATGGGGAGCCCTAAGGCCATCACAGCCCACTTCCTGGCTAGCACCTGCCTGGTCCTCACAGCTCTCAGCAGAGCACCTGAAGATGGAGACAGGAGTCACAGATAAGCCCTTCGGGCATGGCTCAGGTTGTTTGGGGTGGGAACAAGAGAGCAGAGAGGAAGGGCTCAGCCTAGGTTCCCTCTGCCATCTTCCTCCTGCCTACAGCCCCCATTCCTGGCTCCAGGTACCACCCATCCAAGCATCCAGCTGAAATTCGCGGGAAGATGAGTTACACCAAAGCATTTCTTCCTCACGTCGCTGAGCCTTCCTTGTTATCCCTGAAATGGGGACCATAATGACTTGTTCCTCATAGTGACATCGCGGTGACTTTGTGGGGGCTCAGTGCATGGGAGGGGTGCCACGCTACTCCACTCCTCGGGGATTCCCTTTCCCATATGACCCTCTCTTCCCAAAGCCCCACTGTAGCTCTGCCACCTGGGTGACAGAAAGCAAGTTCTATCCCATGGGTGGGGAAAGCTGGAAAAGGACTGAGTGAGGTAAGGAATGTAGAAGTGCTTAGAGAGCTAAAATTGTGCTGCAGAGAGATGTGACTGTCAGACATTAATTAGCCCTCATTTCTCTCGGGCTCCCCCATACTCCATGATTCCACACAATCCCAGCAAGTTCCTGAGCATCTCAACATTCTCTAGATCTTAAGTCTGAGGCACAGCCCAGAGGCTAGAAGCATGGGGCCTGCCTCCAACACCTTTGCTTCAGATCTGAGCACCAGAACTGTGTGTACATGGGCTTGTTGCTTTACCTCTCTGTGCTTCTGTTTTCCTGTCTGTAAAACAAGAACATCAAATTTTACCTCTCCCCTGGCTCCTGTCCCCAGGGTTGTTGGGAGAATTAAGAGAGATTTGTATACAAAGTACCCCCATAATGGCCACACAGCACCACGTCTATTAGGTTTTGGGGTGTTTTGCTTTTTGTTTTTACAGCACGGAGCATCCATGCCAGGGCCTTGCACATGCGAGTCAAGCCCTCTGCCACTGAGCTACATCCCCAGCCCTTTCTGTTTGTTTGGTTTTTGGTTTTTTGCAACAAGGTCTCACTATGTAGTGCAGTCTAGCCTTTTATTCAGTCTGTAGCCCAGGCTAGCATTGAACTCACAATGATCCTCCTGCCTCAGCCTCTCAAATTCTGGGAATACCGACCCTGGCTCTCATAGGATTTGGTTACTGAACTATTCTAGCAGCACTGGCCTGCTCTCAGCAGCATGGACAGCCTTGTTTTTTTGGGTCACACAGCTTTTTAGCCAGGTAGAGGGGGGTCAGGGCCAGATCCTGGCCTCCTCACTGGGGCCCATTAGTGTCCCTGCAGCAAGCAACCCCACCTCTACCAGCGAGTAAGGGATAGACGGGCATGGGAACAGGGTGGGAAGCAGGTGTCCTATAAAGTGCCTTTTGAACAGAGACCCAAAGGAAATGAGGGGCAAGGTCATCAGCCACCTAGGGGCACAACTGGAGAAGAAGGGCAGGAGTGAGGATCGCTGAGGGCACAGGGAGTGGGTGCCATTGTTCCTTGTGGAGCATGGTATTGAGCCAGGCATGGAGGTGCACGCCTGTAATCCCAGCACTTGGGAGGCTGAGGCAGGAGGGTGGCTGTGAGACCTGGAATTTGAATTTCAGTGAGAGTCCCATGCACTCCCCAGGAAGTTTCTGACCGTGTTCCCTCCTAGGGGAACCTGCCTCCCTGCCCCTCCCCGAACCCAGTTCCCCACCAGCTCAGCGCACCCAAGGGCAGGGCTAAAGGTCCTCATCCTTGGCTGCCTGATGGCAAGCTCATCCCGAGCAGGTACTTGGGCTCCTCTTTAGGGCTCAAAGGTGGCCCTCAGGCCCATCATCGCCTGTTTCCCCACCTCATCCATGATTCCCGGGTAGGCATAACCTAAGGTTGCAGTTGCCCACCTGGGCCCGAACACCCCAGAAGGAGGCAGGGATGGGCACAGCCTTTCCTCACCCAGGAGTGGCAGTGGAGGGTCCCTTGCCACCTGACTGTCACAGGAAGTGGGTACTGCAGCATCCTGTTTACAGCTTCCCGGTTGTGCAGTCCCGTTGCGAGGTGCCATGTCTGAAGGTGGCAGGGAGAACCACAGGCCTGTGAGTGTGTGATAAATAAAAGTGGCCCAGCCAGCAGGCAGCTGAAGCCAGAGAGGCTGGGGACCACAGGACAGAACCAAAGTGGGTCAGCTCTGTCACCCGCAGCTCAGCACGTGCTGCGAGGATTTTTCTTTTTTTTTTTTTTGGTCACGCCTTCCTTTCCTCTCCTGTCCCTTTGCCTTCTCCTCTTCTGGACAGATCCACTGAAGCTCCCTGGCCAATTAGGCCAAACTGCAGGATGACAGCCATGAATCATGGTCAGCTCCCTGTCTCCCCCACACCACAGCCCCCCAGGAAGATAACAAACAACATAATCACAGAATTAAAAAATAATCAGCGGTCATAAATAACGCAGAATCCATAGTTATGTAACCAGCTGCCCAGGGAGCTGGGAGGGAAGGAAGGAGATAGCTTGTTGGGAGAGCTAAGGTGTGAGGTGTTGGGTCTGGGGCTCCTGGGTGCTCGGAGCCAGCTGGATGGTCTGAGAGGGCGCAGAAGTGCAGTCCTTGCAGAGGGGGCTCAGCCAGGCCTGGCAATATGGGGCAGCAAGGGCAGCCCCAGGCAGAAGCAAGCAGGGGGGAGGGGGGCAGAGGGGCTGTGTTTGGGAGGCTGGAGAATTTGGGGAGCAAGGAAGGCTGGACAGGCAGTTGCTGTTGGTGGGAAAATTAGGGGAGGGGTGGGAGTTCAGGGAAAGGGCGCTAAGGCTGTGACCAGGATAGAGGTTGGAGATACCCAGAGCCTGTCAGAGCCCTCAGCCCTGCCTTCCTCTCTAGTGCTTGCTCTTGGCTCCCTCTTGATTTTAAAGCACCAAGCCCGGGAGTCAGCACTCAGCTCTGGTCTCAGCTGAATTCCTGCTGGCTGCTGGGCCTCATTTTCCCTCCAGCAAGCTCAAGGAGATAGATGGACTCTACAGAGTCTCCCAGGTCCGCCTGGCTTTGGGGTTCTGTGACTATGATTTTATGGTTCCAGGTCTCTCCCCATCCTCTCTCCCCGCTTCTCTTTCCTTCTGTGTATATAATTATTTCCTTGCACTCCAAGACAATCCCAAATTACACGTAGGCAAATGATTATTAAATCTCAGAGAGAAATCAGATTTTGAGACATCCGAAGCAGAGAGGCGGGTAGTACAGAGCATATCCCATGCCTACCCTCCAGGAACTGGGTCCCTTGGCCACACAGCTTTCCCTTCTGATCTCACTTCCATCATGCAAGTGGCCCCCCTAATAGGGCCACACTTGCCTGTGACCTTATAGTCATTTGGCTTTTGGGAGTGAGACTGTCGTGAGACACGTGGTCAGCCTGTGTGCTCTAGAAACTCCCCTGCCAGAGTACCATTCTGTGCACGAAGTCACACCTGCTCGCCGGGCATGTGTTCCTGCCCACAGTGCATGGTTGTCTATCTTGTACTTTGAGCTTTCCCAAGAGCATCGCGTCTTCAAGTCCTTAATACCTGTAGGCACCTACTAGAATTCTCCTTTGGTGAAGAAATAGAGGCAGAAAAGTTGAGTAACTTGCCCAAGGTCACACAGCTGGGAAGTAATGAGTCAAAGTTGGGGCCCAGGTCTGGCTCCAGGGCCCAGGATGTTAGGGTTTGGCTATCCTGACTCTGCTGTTCAAAGCACAGTCCTATCTGTTCAGTTGTCATCCCCCTTCGGCAGGGATCCACAACTTGGAGTGGGATTATCTGCAGCCAGTTGGGATATAAACCCAGGACTCCCTCTCTCCCTTCCCTCCAGACCCCCAGGAAGAGTCAGAGGCAGGCTGGGTCACTGCAGCTGCACCACACGGTGTCCGATTCCTCCTCAGCCACACCCTCAGAACAGCACTCGCCAGACTGGCGGCTTCCCTCACTGCACAGCCTGTCCTGAGGCTGGCTGTGCCTTCACCCCACTTAGGTCCCCCATAGCAGGCTGGGTGGGAAGACTGGCACAGTAGGTGCTCCCTGGTGGGGAAAGATGTTGTGTTTATCCCCAGGCCCCTCAAATTCCTTCCACCTCCCTTCTCATGGTTCTTCATGAAACTGGGGGAGGTTGGTAGGGCTGGGTGCCTCATGGTAAATGAAGTTGAGGTCACTTCGTCTGTGTGACTGGTTCAAAGACACAGCAATGACTACACTGAGTCTGGCCCTCAGATGTCCTGATTCCCCCAGCTCTTCTGCAGGTCTCAGCCATGTGATTCCTCCACTTCTGGCCTGGGCAATGGTGAGGGACGTCCCTAGGTATCACCACCCAAAGCAGCTTCTCGGGTCACCCCTAGAAGCAAAGACTCCTAAGTCTCACCTAGAAGTGGAAGGAACCTTGGAGATAAACTAGTTCACCCACTGTCCCTGTTTACAGATTGAGAAACTGAGGCCTAGAGAGGAACCAGGGCCAGCCAGGTCTTCCCAAGGAGTCTGCATGAACCCACAGCACCTTCCTTGTTTCCACCCTCACCTTGGGTGCTTGCCCCATCCCTGTGGGGCAGCTGCCAATCCCTGGACTGCCTGCAGCAGCCCCTGGAAGCGTTTGTTAAGGACTTAATGAGTGTGAATGAATCGACTGCTCTGAACCAGGTACAGAGCAGGGGAGGTGCTGGGAACTGGGTGCTGGTCCCAGTGACTCTCCCAGTGTCCCAGGCACTGGTCTCTGTTGCGCTGACATCCGGTTCGCCCGCTCTGCTTCTGTGGGTTTGTGTTTTTACTTGACTCTTCTCTCCATTCTGTGCCAGGTCCTGTCCCTGGATCTGTCTGGATCCCCTTTCTTTCCCTCACTCCTGCACTCTGATTTACACACTCAGAGCTAAGCAGGGCTGGGGGAGCTCCTAGGCCAGGGCAGCCTGAGGGGAGGCCCCTGTGAAGGGGCACAGCAGGGTGCGGGGACCTGTGCAGACCCACTGCCCCTGAGTGCAGTTAACGAGCAGCTCTGGCCCACAACAGATGGCTGATTTATTGCTTACCAAATACACTCACTTTATTCACTCTCCTAGCAGGCAGGGATGCTCTCTGTGCATCAGCAGGCAGGGGCAGCACAAGGGAGGCAGTTTGGGGGCTTGGGAGGTATAGCGGAAGGGGGTAACACAGCCAGAATAGTGCCGCATGCCCGTTGTTCTGGTCTCCAAGGACTGGTGAAGACCTGCAGGGGAGTTGCTGCAGGGATCTGTCCAGGATGCTGGAGGAAGCATAAGCAGGGTCCTCCCAGCCCTCCTGTCACTTTCTCTCTCAGGATGGTAGGCTGAATACACTTGCTGGAGTCCCTCAGCCCCTCTTTAATGGCCCTCTGTCCATCAGACAAAGGCTAATCCCTGATCACCAGGGCCACTCCCAGAGCAGCAGTTGCATTTAGCAGAGGGGAGGTGTGTGACTATGAGGCAGGGGGGCAGAGCTGGAAGGCGGATGCCCCTCACATCTCAGGACTAAGGGGCATGAGCTGTTTGCTGGGAATGTCTGGAACCAGCTCTGTTCACCTCAGTCCAATCTGGTCCCTCCATGATGCCAACAAACCCGTCACCATCCCATAGGGCTGCCAGCCAAGGGTCTGGCCGGGCAGGGCGAGGCTCACCAGTCTCCTCATCTCCTGTCCCCTTCCTGGCCAGGTGGTGAGCCAGATCGACAAACTAACCTCGGACTTCGACTTTGAGCTGGAGCCGGATGACTGGACCACAGCCACTGTGAGCAGCACCTCTAGCAGCGACAAGGCGGGCGTGGGCGGCCCCTTTGACCTGGGCCACCTGGACTTCATGACAGCTGACATCCTCTCGGACAGTTGGGAGTTCTGCTCCTTCCTGGATGTGTCCACCCCATCGGACTCTGTGGACGGCCCTGAATCGTCAAGGCCAGGGATTGGCCCTGACTTCCGGCTCATGAATGGTGGCACCCCCATCCCCAATGGGCCCCGAGTGGAGACCCCTGATTCCTCCAGCGAGGAGGCCTTCAGCGCCGGCCCTATGAAAGGCCAGCTGCCCCAGCGGACCCCAGGGACACGGGAGAGGGTTCGGTTCAGCGACAAAGTGCTGTACCATGCTCTGTGCTGTGATGACGAGGAGGGGCACGTGGAGGAGGCACAAGAGGAGGTGGGGGGCCTGCCCCCTGAGCTGCCCCTCACAGAGCCCCACGAAGGACCCCTCAAGCCCTCTGCAGCCCCCTACAAGACACGGCGCTCCCCGCTGACCGGTCACCGATCTGGTACCACGTTGGCCCCCGAACAGACCCGAAGGGTCACAAAGAACAGCAGCACCCAGACAGTGTCAGATAAGAGCACGCAGACGGTGCTGCCCTACACAGCCACTAAACAGAAAGCCAGGGGGAAAAACTAGGGGCTGGGGCCGGGGCCGGTGCTGGGGCTGGGGGTGGAGATCATGTATATGTGTGTGTGTGTGTGTGTGTGTATGTGTGTGTATATATGTACATACACACACATACACACACACAAACACACACACACACAGAGGCACAGTCATAATAAAATTTTAAAATGCTAAGGATCTGGCCCCATGGGCCACAAAGCTTTCACAGAGCTCATGTTAGACTCATACGTCAGCTCATCAACTTGGTCCCCAGAGGTGTGGCCAGACCTGCCCCCCTTTTCAGGGCAGAGCACCCCAAAGGGATATCTGAAAGGATCTAAGGGAGGTGGACGGGAAGACCTGGTGCTGGCCTGGGCCAGGCCCTAGAGGCAACTCATCTGCCCTAAGGGAACAGCATTTCTCTGTTCTCTTAGGGCCCTCCTCCAGGGCAGAGGTACCTGGACAGGCACCTCCCTTGCCCAGTACATTGCAGGGTTTCCCAGAATAGCAGTAAGACATGATGATGCCTGGGAAGGCCTCTGTGCCATACTACTGGGCATCCACAGAGCCTGGGACCCCGTGTTCCATCCAGGCATGAGCTGCACATTACCTGAGCATCCTTGGAATTTCAGTCACAATCACTGCTCATGGTGGTTTGTTGGTTTGTTTGAGGTACTAGGGTTTGACCCAAAGCTTTCACACTGAGCTACATCCCGAGCCCTTTTTATTTTGAGGCAGAGTCTGAATTGCCCAGGTTGGACTTGAACTGTGATCCTCCTGCCTCAGCTTCCCAGAGTCCTGGGATTACTGTTTATAGTGACATTTTATAGCATGACTTTGTTTAATCTTCATATCACCCAACAAATTGGGAATGTAATTCTCCCCATTTTTCAAATGAGAAGATGGAAGTAGTTTGGGGGCTGTACCTGGTGCTACTGTGTAGCAGCTATGTAACCTTGGGTAAGTCTATCTGTGTCTCTGGCCCTAAAATGGGCCTAAAGACGGTCCTCAGCTACTTTACAGGGCTCCAACAAGCAGTACACATGAAAGTCCTGGACACTTGTTGCAGTCTCTGTGGCCCCAGCCCACACATCCAGAAGCTCTTGGGGAGAGAAACCACTGCCTAGGAGGCCTTGCCCAGCCCCATCGGATGCAAGGATCCATCAGGAGACCTGGCAGAGCTGGGGCCTCAGGGTGGGAACTGTCCCAGGCTGGTGCTGCGTCAGAGCCCTACAGAGCTAGCCAGGGTGCAGGCTGGGCCCCTTGTCTGCCCCAGGAAAGCTACTGGCCTTGGTGCTGATCAGTGGAGGGCCTTGCATCACAGGATGAGGAGTGAGGACCAGGAGCTCCCAGAGGGATGGGCCAGCTGGGTCCCCACTCAGGACTGGGTCCGCCTTGTTCTGAAGATGAACATCTGGTTCTCTCTGTGAGTCTTCATTTTGCTCTCCAATGGCAAGAAGATTTTCCTCAGCTGGGAGCTGGGCACAGTCACAATAGAAGGGTGTGGGCTTTCAGCACTGAGAAGCCAGAGGTGGCATCGAGTCTCGTCTGTAACGCTCGGGAATGAGCCAGAGTGGGAGGGGCCGGGATCAGGAGGCAGAGGACCAGGTGGGCAAGGTGGTCCCTCCGGGATAGGTTAGTAGGATGGGCATTGCCCCCAGGGTCTGAAATGAGGAGACCTTGGAGAAGGGGACAATGTAATGTACAGAAGTGCTGAACTGTCAGGGGCAGGAAGAAGGGTACACTGCTCAGAAAGCCAGCACCATCCCTAATCCTTAGAGACAAAGCCAGGCTGTGCTGTTAGGAGGGGAGAGGCGGGTGAGGTGGGAACCCAAGAGGCTGCAGACCCAGCCTCCACCTCAGCCTGCCCTCCACCTGCCACCATTCCTCCACTGGGACCTATGTTAGGAGCTGAGTTTAGTGACAACCTGGGAGATGCCAGGCTCTGTGCCACATCTTTTAACCAACAGTCAATGGCAGATTCAGTTGGGCCCAGCTCAGAAGAGGTTGCTCGGTAATTATTTATTGAGTAAATGGATTAACCACGGTCATCATAAAGACTCTGCTCAAAGTTACACAGGCAGCAATCGGCAGAGCTAGGGACTTGACCTTGCTATTATTTACACTGCAGATGAGAGCTCATATTTGCAGAAACCCTGCCTTGTGGTCTCCGGGAACATCACACAAGGAGCACCCAGTCCAAGCCCTGCCTGCCTCCGTTTGGACGTCCAGACCCTTGGGGTAACCACCTCCCAGGAGTGGCAGCTTGGGCATCCATGAGCAACTTCCAGGAAGAGGCATTTGAAGTGGACCTTCCTTTGGGATGGCCCACCAGCGGTGGGGCTGCTGAGAATTGAAAACAAAAATGCCTGGGGGTGAGCATCGGTGGATGGGGAGAGGGCCTTGTTAAGGCACAGGGCTTAGGTTGGTACAGAATGGGAAAGCTGAGGGAGGCTCTTCAAAAGGGACTTCAGAGTCCCTTAGCCTGCAGGCAGGGTGCCCTGTCCAGTCTGAGGCTAGGAGCACAGGTTTAAGAAGAGCTGGTAGAGAAGTTTTAAGAGACTGGTGTAAGGAACACATTGGGTGAATCGGTAAAAGCATGAGGCAATTAGCACTACATGGATCCACTGAAGCCCCTGAAAGTAATTTGATCCTACAAGTAGGTTAAACATTTGTCCTACAAAGCATTCATTCCCAACCTTCCTTTTCCTGTGGGCCAGTGGGCCGGACGCTGGGGTTGCGTCACCCTGGTGCATGTGAATCAGCTGGGATTCTGATGCAACCTGATTCTGCCCACCTGCTTGCCCTGCATGGGCGTCATCACCACCTAGCTCTCCCTCTTTACCTGTCCCCAGCCGAGGAGATTTAGGGGGCTTGGCAGGTGACCTCAGGCTGGCTCTGCCCAGGGCGCCATGCTGATCGGATCTGACTCCCTGCTGGGAGCATTCAAGCTCACACACCTGCCTGGGGCTCTGCTCCCTGTGCTGTTCCTTCTGGGACATGCAGAGGTCAGAAGCTTCCCTGCCACAGTCTCCTCCCTGTCACCATCTGAGAGGCAGCACAGACACCCAGCCTCCAGGTGCCACCCAACCCATCCTCCACCCTGGAAAAGCAGGACTGGGCAGAGGGGACACTCACTACAAGGCACAGCTTCCAGGAACCTCTGAAAGAAGCCTGGGAACCCTGGTCGTTGTGGGTGCCCTGGACTCAGGGGATTCTGCCTGTGCCCAGTGGTGGGCTGATTACGAGAGGCAGCCCAAAGGAAGTGGCCATGTCTTGGCCCATTGTGGCAAGGTGGGAAAGGGAAGAAGGCTCACACAAGTTTCCAGGGTTCCAGGGAGAGTTCCCCTACAACCAGCAATCTGGGTGCCATCTCTCTCCCTGCACCATCCCCAAGACCAGCTACTCCTGTGGAGTCAATACTAGGAAGAGGCACATTTGCTGGCAAGATGTGGGGTGGAGGGCTAAATGCCAGCCCGGTGATACCCAGTGAAGGCGGGTGGGTTCCGGGAGTGATGAGCTCAATGTGCACAAGGTGAGGACTGTGGCCTGAGATTCCAGAGGCACCCGTGGGAGCACAGGAGGTACCTGGGTGTAGGTCAGGTCAAGCCCAGCTTAGGAACTGCCAGACAGTTGGAGGATGTTTCCCAGGGCTGCGAGTGGTCAAGAAGGACTTCACCCCAGGCCTGGCGTAAGCGAAGGGGGGGCGTTTTAAGGGTGGGCGCCAGCTGTCGAGTCCAGTTATGGTGATTAGGGTGAGGTAGCAACCTGGGTGGTTTTGGGATCGGCCCCAGTGATTGGCGGAGCTCACTTCTGGGGGGGTGGGGGTGTCCGGTCCCTGGCCTTTCCTCCCTAGCACTGTTCCCCTGTTCTGCTTCCCTACCTTCATGAACTGAGATTTGCTCCACCGATTCTTTCCACCATGTTTCTGCCTTGAGCCAGCCAGCTATGGATGGAACCCACGAAAACCATGGGCCAAATTAATCATTCCTTCAAGTTGCCAGTGTTGGATATTTTGTCCCAGCAACAGGAATGTGACTGACATACCTCCCCAAATATTCATCTTTCATCACGACATCCCTTCCTGCCTGCCCCTGAAATATCTTTTTTTTTTTTTCTTTTTAGACAAGGTCTCACTATGTAGTTGAGACTGACCTGGAACTCTCTATGTAGCCCAGGTTGGTCTCCAACTCACAGAGATCCTCCTGCCTCAGCCTCCCAAGTGCTGGGATTACAGGTGTGCTCCACCATATCCAGCCTCCCCTGAAGTATCTTAAGCATACTTTCAGACTACCCTCACTTCTGCACTAAGGTTTAACTGCGCACACATGGAGGGGGGGTGCTGTCTCCTCTAGTGAATTGAAGCTCTTCAGGGCAGGAGTAATCCATGTGCTTCCAGAAGCCAGTTGGCCTGGCGCATGGCCTCTCTCTAGGTGTGGAGCACGGGGAGACCAAGTACTGAAGATGTCCCAAAAGAAGGGAGCTATCGTTCTGGGTTCTGGGGGAATAGAAGTCAGAGTGAGCTCCTTGCCTGGCCCTGCTGCTCTTGGAGGCAGCCAGCCTCTGCTGGAATTTCAGAAATACCCAACTTTAATTTTAGTTTGGCTGTTTTGGTTTTGTTTTAGTTCTTATTTTTTTTAAATCAAAGCATCATCTCAAGGCTGAGGGATGATTGCACACTTTTTAATAAAGGAATCTTCAAATCAAATAGCCTTTGTTGCTATTTCATCAACCCACTGGGATCATTTGTTCACCAAGTAATTGCCATCCGTCAAGGATCGGATGGGATATTGGGAGATGTCAGTCAAGTGAATTTTTGCTTAGCAAAGTGCCCTTTCTCCATGAGGTGTGTGCATTCTGAAGGCCAGTGGAGCCCCAGATGAGCAGAGTCTGGTTAAATACATCAGAGCCCTCCTCTGGCTCCCATGCCTGGGGAGTCTTTCCCAGAAGGCTTTCTCCAAGCTGTCCCCTGATGAGTGTGTATCCTTTGTCCCTCTGTCTCTCCCCCAGCCCATTCGTATTATATCCCTTAGGGATCAATGTACGACCCCCAGAGAACACAAGAGTGATATCCCCAACAACTGGGAGACAATGGCTCCTGAACAGAGCCAAAAGGACACAAGCTGAGACTGCCAGTGCCTTTGGTGCTGGGTTCAGAGGCTCCTCATGCCTCCTCCTTGGGTCTCCAACTGCCCCTGGTGCCCTATCCCACACACACTGTGGTCCAGGCAGTTCCTGTAGGGAACAGAGCGGGTACCCACTGAAAGGTTTGCACTGCCTGCAGTTTGGCCCACACACCACCCCATACTGCTGGTAGAGACCCCATCCCAAAATTCCAGGAGCAGAGGTCAGTTTCCATGGTAACCCCAACCAGGCAGGTTGCATTCCAGGGTCTTGAAGCTGCCTGCACTCCAGACCAAAAGGCAAGAAAGAAGCCTGTGTGTAACACTTTGAAAGGCCCCAGGCTTTGCAGATAGAGAGACCTGAGTCTGAACTGGGCTCCATCTTCTGCTGGCTGTGTGGCCTAGCACCAGTGCCTGAACTTCCCGGGGCATTGCTTTCTTATGGATTTGAAGCCCACCATGGCCCTGCTAGATGGCTCTGTGATAACAGAACCCCCAGGCTGAATGCAATTGGCAAGGAGTGTTCCCTTCCCACTCACAGAGTCTGCCTCTGGTTCCCCTGGCCCTAGGAAGCATCCTGAGTCAGGAGCAAGGTCCCAGCAGGATGCTCCTGCATCTGTCCCTAGAAGCAGTTTGCAAAGCCTAGAGAAAGACAGTTATCGCAGAGCAGGGCAGGACGGTGGACGGAGCACACCCTGCTGGATGGCCAGCCATTGGGGACAGTGGACCCTCTGGGGCTAGTAGTGTCCTGGGAACTTTAACAAGCTGTCCTTTAGAAGAGGTTTGTCTCCTCTGCCCCATAGGTGAGCAAAAAGAATAGGGGATAGAAACCATTTTTGTCCCCAGAGACTTTAGGGACAGGAAATAAAACAGGACATCTGTACGGGGCTGGGAGGCATGGCCAAGCTACTCCTAGAGCTGGAAGGAGGGTAGGAGAGGTGGGACACAGAGGGATCACACACAGCTCTAGCACCTGGGATCGTCCCTTCCTCTGTCACCACAGGAGTGTCAGAGGTTAAAAAGACAAAAAGCCAATGGGCACAAGACAAATCTTCCTTGATTGAAGACAGGAGAGAAATGAGAAAAAGGGTGTTCTTAGACCCTCATCTGGGACAGAACTAGCATTGTGGCTGCAGGATGAGAAGGCCACATCCGTGCCCGGGTATAAATGGAACAGGGAAGCTGCTCCTTCAGAGCAGCAGCTGCATGCAACAAATTGAAGGAGCTGTGTCTCTCTCGATGAGATGGTCATGAAGACTGCCCAGCGTAGGTGACAGCCCTGCAGGAGGCACCTCCACCAGCAGCCAAACAATAAAGAAAAGAAGCCCGAGTCAGAAAACCCAAAGGCCCTCCCCTGCCTGGCCTCGGTCTGCATCCACCATGGAAACAGGGAGCTCTATCCAAAAAGCCTAGGGAATTTGGGGGCAGAGGGAAGAGCAGTGCGGTGAGAGGTAAGGAAGGTCGAGAGAGTGCCCGCCCGATGCAGACCCTGGGCTGGGGTGGGAAGACACCCCGCCTGCTGGGGAAGGCCAGGAGGCCTGAGGTGTTGCTAATGAGGTCCCAGCAGACGAGGCTGGCCCTCCCCCATCCCGATGCTCAGCATGCTTCAAATTAATAATTAAAATGGTTCCTGTCTGATTCCAGCCTGACACGTAATTAGAGCAGCCCTGGGCTTCAGGTGATGGGGATGAAAACAGCTCTTGCAAGAAGAGATTTTGCTAAGGGCCAGTGGGGTGCAGGTAGAAACTCCCTCCCCAGATTTCTGTAGCTGGGACTCCTCTCTGCATGCCAGAAAGACATGGACACGTTTTCCTTCTGGCTGGGGAGAGGGAGGAGAATGGGGGAAAAGTTTCTACCTACAACTCAGAGGTTTATGTGAGAAGCAAGGCAGGAAGGAGACACTTGGCGTGGCACAGGCTAGGAAGATGAATCTGGGACCACATGCAGATTTGAAACCACCCCACAACATGTGCCCACAACATGACACAGTGATGTCATGAGCTTTTTGGGCCGGAGCTGCCACCAGCAGCCACCAACAGTTTAGTGGTCAAGGCCCTCCCCACCGATCCATGATGTCCACCATCACCATCATGTAGACTACAGTGCCCCCACTGTCTCTGTCAACAAAGCGGGGCACAGACCTCACGCACACTCCCAAACTCCTAGGCTTCTCAGTTCTCTGGGGTTAGACCTCGGAGGCGCTGTCCATGGTTCTTAACACATCCAGGCTTCAACCTCCTGTCCTGTGGGTTCTTCCAGAATCTGGGCTTGTCTCCCCCACTTCCTCCAGAGTCCAGCTCCTGAGCCTGTCACACTGAACACTTCCATATCTGCCACCAGGTTGAGCCTCACTTCACCTGAGAGAGGAATGGTTCCCACTGCTAAGCTTATTCATAGGGAGCCCTGAGTGCCCACCCTGAATGCCCCCCTAAGACAGGGCTACCCTCAGGCTTTTGGGAACCAGAACCTGTGCCCAAAATACCTATTAGAAGAAAATCATTTTAAGGAAATGTTGTGCTACTTCATTGAAGTTGCCTTCATAAATATTTTAGAGGTGTTTATTAAGAAAACCACAGGAGCAGGGAGGAGGTTGGAGAGTATGCAAAGAGAGGTGTCCCTGTGGTTTCCGTTGTCACTGCCACCACCACCAATGAGATATCTCCTCCTTGGGAGGGGCTGGCCCTCTGGGGAATGCAAAGAGGAAAAGCCCAGTTCTCTAGGCTGACCCAACCCTTGCAGGAAATGACAGCTTGGATAACCACGCCCTTGGCTGGGGTCTGGGGAAGGGCAAGCTGGATGCCCCATGTGCTGGTCTGTTGTCCCTCTGGAGGGAATGTGGCAAGGATGGAGGCACTATAGCCATGGCCAGTGCAGCTCCTCTCCCCAAGCAAGAGCTTCTTCCTCTTCTCCAAGCCAATAAACCCATTAAACTGAGAAAGCAGCATCAATCCCAGATGCTGAGGTGCTGGCTGGTACTCAGTGGGTGTGGCTGCTTCTTTGAGAGCAATCTTGGGCCTGTCTCCACCTCCATTCTGGGCCCCCACAGCCTGTCTGAAAATCCATCCCCTCGATATTAGCCTCAGGTCACATCTCTTGCCATGTGCACAGAGCCACCTCTTCACCCTGAAAGTACAGATGCAGTGGCCCCGCGATAGCTCTGTCATGTGGGGAATCAAAGCCAGGGTCCTCTGGATAACAGGCCAGAAGTGGGGTACTCTTGACCACATGTTACAGCTGCAGCCCACAAGGACACACAACATCGATGCCCAGGTCCCTGGGCACTGACAGATTGTTTTCACCACACACAGCATGGGACTGGGCCAGCGGAGCCTAAGGAGCCTTCTCTGGTAGAATAAAAAAAAAGTTGCAATTACCATATCAATTGTTTCTGGGTGAATAGGGGCTTCTAAAAGATTTTTAAAATAGATTATTCCTTTAAATAGGCTAAGCACCCTTTGGCAGCCTCATTTACATTATTCATTTTGCTGGGAAATCCTTTTTTGTCCTGGCAGCACAGAAGTAAACTCCAGCCACAGTCAGTTCCATGCAGAGTCTGGAATTCATGGGGTCTGGGTCCTTTCCTGCCCAGAGTGAAGCACAAGCTGGGCTCTCTGCACCCAAGTCTAAAAGGCACCTGCTGAGCTGGAAGAAGGACACAACCTCCTGCCCAGGGAGCAATGGATGGGAAAGGCCCTGGGAAGGTGCAGAGCCCTGGGGAAGAGAGGTTGGAGGTAGCGAGATGTGCAGGGCGTGGAAGGAGAGGGTGGGGTGGGGGAGGGGGGCTCCTGAGAAAACACTTAGAGCCAAGACTGAATATGGGATGTGGAGCTTCTGCTACCCCATCATTCCCCTGGCCCCCTCTCCCTTGTACCCATCGTGCCCCCACTCCCACATCAGCCATCTCCAGACAAAAGAGAATGCACTGTCCTCACCCACCAACGTCCTAGGCCCAGAACCCCCAGCCTCGGCACATCCTCCTGTTGGGCTGGTACAGATCCTCTTGGCCACACAGAAAAGCAACACAGATAAACCTCAAGGAAATTAGAACCCTGGCCATGCCTCCCAGGTCACCAAGGGCCTCAGCCTGGTCACTGAAGAAGGCTGAGCGACCTCTGTACCCTGGCCAGCTCCCACGTCCAGAAAGTCCGCTGGGGCTGCCCTCAGCAAGCATGTGGGCTTCAGTGCAATGGCAGAAGTGATGGGAACAAGAAGTGGGTCCATTCATTAGCAGCAAATTACACTCAATTATCTTAGCAAATACAGCAAAACGTCCGTGCAGTGGCTGGCAGGCTGTTCAGGGAGCTAGGGGACCCCTCTTCTTCACCTCAGTAATGGGGAGCTCACACTGTGCTGGAACTTTTTCAGGAGGTGGGACTGAAATACAAGAGACCCAGGGATGGCAATGGCCTGTGCCTCTTGGGATCAGGTAGGCAGAGTCAGGGAGGTATATCCTGAGGCTGAGCGGAACTGGAGGGCAGACAGCGGGCCGGAAGTTGGAGTGGGGGTGGCACTATCCTCGATCTCCCCATACTGCACATCTGCAGTGTAGCAAGGACCCCAGGATGCCCTGGGAGGAGCCACACTTAAGATGGAGTGGGAGCAGCATGAGAGAAGGGGCTGTTCCCACTGAGGCTGGCACAGTGCAGACGGACAGGGAGGGAGCAGACAGATGGTCCTTCCCTCCGCAGAGCTCTGAGTGCTGGAGGGAAGAGGCAGCCAGAAGCTGCCACATGACTGCACATCTGGAGACCTGGGGGTGACAGAGAGAGACACAGAGGGAGAAGAGGAGGCCGGGGAAGGAGAGAGGACACTTGAGGGTAAGTGAGGACCTCATTCCTCTGCAACAACTAGAAGTAGCCTAGCCATCACCCTTGGAGCCACCCCATCCTTCCTCCCTCTAGCAGAGCCCCAAGTGGTGGCAGGAGCTTGGCATTCCTGCTCTCCTCTGTACCCCGTAACCTGGGACTGTGTAAGACTTAAAGCCTCACTTCCACTCCGAGGAGCGTGAACAGCTGAAAAGGCCTTCACGATGCTGAGTCCTATAGCTCAGGGAGGCTCCAGGAGCTCGACAGAGGAACGAGAACGAGTTCCCAGGAAGGAACACGCCAGGCTAGATGGTAAACAGACCTTTATTAGTCTGGCCAGACGGCACTCTCAGAACCAAGTAGCTGGCTCAGAGAGGCGCCAGCTCAGGGGCTGAGGTCCTTTTTATGGGGAGGGGGTTAAAAAGGGGGGTTAACATTCTAAGCTTGCAGGCAGGGGACAAAGGTTAATGGTCTGCTGACTTGAGCTTGTGGTCAGCAGTCACATACTCAGCAGCCACACATCGATGATTAACAGATACCTATAGGATGTTTTAAAGGCCACCAAGACAGTTAGGATGAGCAAACAGTTCGACAATTAATTTGGGGTCTCTAGGTATGGTATAGATTTTATCTCATAGTCTAGAACCACTAACTTACACGTTAATCACGATCCGGACTTCAAACAGTACACGATTGCCTTACATTCCTAAGTCAGCGTTTGAACGAAGGTCAGGGCTATGGCTACAATGGGAGGGGTTTAGAGCACTGTGTCCTAGGCCCTTTGTCATTTAGCATGGGCTTGTAATTCAGGTCTTACAACTGGGGCTCTAAACTTGTTCACTTCCCCAGCCTTTTTCCCTTTGTATTGTCTGTGCTTCCCCTAGTTAGAAAACAAGCCTTTTGGTGCTGTTGCCTGTGATCCCAGAGAACAGCCACCCCTCTCAGGCACCTCAGCTCAAAGTCTGCCCTCTGGATTCTCTTCTGCATTAACGAGCAAGCCAAGCTAGAACCCCTGGGGCATGTGCATCAAATATTTAGCAATGATCTCAAACAATTACGTCAGAACTTCTGGGGAGGGAGCCGGAGGCACTATCGTTATTAAAAATTCCCTAAGTGGTTTTAATAGGCAGCCACAGTTGAAAACAACTGGACTAATGGAATCTGAGTCTGTATTACTAGGAGCATAATGTGCAGAATTGAGGAGGTGAAAGCTGACCTATTTTGAACTGAAACAGTGCAAGGCCGAGCTTTGACCTGAAAGGAGCAATGAGGAAACCTGTCTGGAGGAGGCTGATGGGGGTGGAGAGGCCACATTAGCAGAGGAGGGGGGTGTTTTGCTGCTCAGATGCTAGGGCAAGACTGGAGTCAAGGTCTTCAGCCTTAAATCTGAGGCTGGGATGTCTGCCCCTTGAGACCAGGGCTTTTCTTTGCTCTGACAAAGCATGGCCTCATTAGTAAGGAAGCAGGGCCGCCACAATTATCAGGAGCTGGTGGCGCTAAATGGCAGGTTGTGGGCATGCTGGGACACAGCACAGATTTCACTGCCCTGAGGCCCTGCATCCAACAAGATGCTAATGAACCTCCCAGGGCTCTGGGCGCTCCCGGTGCAGAGGTCAGCCTGGCCTGCCTCCCCCCAATACCCAGCAGGAGGTCGACACCCATTCCCAGGGCTGGAGTCTCAGGCAGGTCCTGAGGCACTGAAGAGGCTGCCCCCCAGGCAGAAACTAAAGCACCCTCGGGGATGGGAGGAAGGGATCTCACAGGCCCTGCCCAACCCCGGGAAGCCAGCTAGGGTGTGAGCTCCAAGCACAGTTCTCTCCCTGTCTAGAATTGGTTTTGCTGGTGGCCCAGGGCTCTTCTCTAGAACGCTCTTACCTGTGATTGGCTAAAAAGGCAGCCCAAACCATGATGATTCCACCAGCCTTTCAAATGCACCCAGAAATCCCATCTCTAGGACTCCAGTTTTTGCAGAAACTGGATCACAAGGCTGCACTATTTGTATGCAACTATGGATACAACTATGGTAAAATGTATTCTAGAAGAGCAGCGCTGTGAGATACTATGTAGCCACTTTAAAAGAATGAAGTAGGTCTTTGCAAGAAACTCGGTACAAAATAGCACGTACTACAGGATTCCATTTATATCAAGTTCAAGAATAAGTGAAACTAATCTGTAGGGAAAGCAACCAAAATCATATCTTTGGGTGGAGCTATTGACTGGGAAGAGGCACTAGGGAACTTTTTGGGATTCCAGAATTGTTTTCTATCTATGCCTCTATCTATCTATCTATCTATCTATCTATCTATCTATCTATCTATCTACTTACCTACCTATCATGTACATGATACTGGAGATTGAACCCAGTGCTTCACACATCCTAGGCAAACACTCTGCCCCTGAGCTACATCCCCAGCCCTTTTAACTTTGAAACAGGGTCTCGCTACGTCACCCAGGCTGGCCTGCAACTTGACCTTCCTGCCTCAGCCTCCCGAGTAGTAGCTAGTATTGTAGGTGTGTGACACCACCCCCTGGCAACAAAGTTGTTCCATATCTTGATCTAGGTAGTGGTCACATAAATTCTTGTGTAAAAATTCATGGAGCCATACCATAAGGACTAACTTAAAAGTATTAGATTGTTACATTTCAATTTAAAAAGAGGATGGCACTCTAGAACTGGGAAACTTGGGAATGTGATAAAGAAAAGCAAAAACAAATTGCAGAACAATAGGTACCATCCTGTATAAGCCTGAAGAAAAATCTGGAAGGATACCAAGCCCTCAGTGACACTTTCTGTTCTTGCTTCTTGGTGGCCCTTGCATTTGAATATTAGGGGGTTTGACTAGGGCAAACTTTAGCTTTAGGCTTCAGTTTGAGACTTGGGTTTTGCAAGTCTTTGGATCTTTAGACAGTGGCCGGCTGGGAACCCACTGGGATCTCTGCTGCATAGCCCACTTGTACCAGCATCCCACTGAGCGGCAGCCTTTTAGGACAGAGAGGGTGGGCACCGCTGTCCAGACAGAACCCATGGGGAGCACTGCCCATGGCCGTGCATGTGGGCAGAAGACCCTGTGCCAAGCCAGCAGAAGAGGCAGGGTGACCCCAGGCTCCTGCCACACCTCTGCACCACCCCAGCTCCTCCTTCTGAGTACAGGTGATAGGAGCCACTCAGTGGTTTTCACAGGCCTGGTTACAAATGGTCCTGGAGGGGAAATCTGGTCACATTTTGAGCCAGGCAAATGAACCCTCGATCTGTCCCCTCTTTAATAGGAATGTGACACCTGCAGCCTACAGCTTGTCGCACTATGAGAATTATTTCTCCATTAAGATTCAGCAATTGGAGCTTTGCCCAGGAAGGGCAGCTAAAAATACTGCTGTCAAGGGTACTTGTCAGCCGGGGCACTGATAGCCACGTTCCTCACTCCCCAGCTTCCAGGCAAGTCCCACATCTGCTGGGTCCCTCCTCAAGCTCTTGACACAGCACCCTGCCAGAGCCCAACCTCAGCCTCAACAGAGACAAAGCACTGGTTACCATGCGTCAGGTAGGTTCCCACAGTGGGCTTGGGCTTGTCCACACTACAAAGCCACCTAGACAAGCCACAGTGTGGCCCCAACTGCAGGGAGGGACAGAACCAGCCCTCCCCAGTGGGGGCTGAGGCCCAGCAAGGGGAAGCAACATGCTCACCTGCTCAAGAGTACATTTAGGGGGCAAAGGCCAACCTTTTGCACAAGTCTTTGGATTCTAAGACCCACCCAGAGCACTACAGATGGGACTGCAAGTAAGGTGGTTTCCAGAGCCCCCAGCTTTATAACAAATCTTCCACATGCAACCAGGTGTGGTAGCGCACACCTGCAATCCCAGCTGTCTGGGAGGCTGAGGCAGGAGGATCACAAATTCAAGCCCAGTCTGGGTAATTTCAGTGACTTAGTAAAACCATGCCTCAAAAAAATTGTTCTCAAATAACACAATTTTCAGGAGAGGGTTCATTACCCCTGTTTGATAAGGAAATTAAGGTTTAGAGTATGAGGGATGTGGTCACAAATTAGTGGCAGAGCATGAAGACCAAAGGGAAAGGACTATAGCGTACTATAGACCCCCACAGCCCCAGCCCTGGTCCTCCAGAAACCTGCATGGCTGCCACGCTACCCACCCCCCTCGCCTTTCTAAGTGGGCAGTGTTAAAACCTCAGTCCCATGTTTCATACAAGAAAAGAGAGACCCGAGAATGTCAGCATCCTGCTCAGGGTCACCAGGCAGAGCTAGGTCCTGGACGGGGGTTCTGACTTCTGGCCATTCCATGGGTCAACGAAAAACGGTGTAGGGAACTCCATTCCTGGTGTCAGCGTCTTCCTGGACCATGGTGTCCCTGTGGTAAAACAGGGACATCCACGCATGCTCTGAACAAGCCTAGGGTTTGAGTCTAATTCAAAGAACTCCGGTGACATTTCCATGAATGGAACACCTTCCCCCAGTGCCCAAAGAGCCTGGTCTTCTGGCCAAAAACATTTTTCCAAGAGGGAAACTGAGGCTAGGAAACTAAGGGGGCCTGCATATGGCCATGGAGACATAGGCATCCACGCCTCCACTGCCCTAGTGCTTCTGAGCACTTCATAGACGAGACACTTTTGACAAAAGCATTTATTTTCCCCAAACCCACCCTCAACCTGTAGAGTCCCACATTTAAATTAGACATTTTCACGTCTTCCTTCCTGGGGGGCCAGAGAGGCCATCAGGACACAAGCTTCCGAGGCCGGGGACCGGACACGGACAAGCCAGGAGGTGTCCACCCAGGCCCCAGTAGCACCATGGTGAGAGACAGTCTCCTCTGTCCCCACACCCCTGCCAGCCAGCAAAGGCAGTTTCGGAGGGTCCAGGCCAGCTGCCCACCAGCTCATGCTGGAAAAGACCCCTGGAAGCCTCCTGATTCTCCAGTGTGGCCAGGGCTACGTCCCTCTCCCCAGGCTTCTGCCCTACTTCAGGCACTGGGTAAGGAGTAGGGATTGTGTGGAGTGAAAAGCTGCCCCCCAAGATGCCCTCTGAAGATCCCAGAGAAGCAGCATGACCGGCACCAGCTTCCTGTGGGGGAAGCCCAGGTGGCAGAGAGGAGATGGCAGGAGAGTCGTATGTGGCCCAGCACACGCAGCAGGGAAGGTGCCCGGTATCCTTGGGGGCAGTGGGAAGGCCAAGCACAAGGCAGGAGCAGGAGGAATGGAAGAGGCAGCCTCCAGACTCAAGGCTGACGAGGAGTCGGATCCCACGCAGGTCAGGAGGGCTGACAAAAGGGAACTGGTGCATTGGGGCCACCGGCAAGACAAGGCAAGAGTTGGCCATGTAGTGTGTCTTGGAGAAACAAGGCAGGGCTGAGTCTGAAGGCTGTGTCCTTTGGAGAAGAAAAGGCAGCCAGACTCTCTGTGTGGCTTGGTGGAACAAGGCGGTGGGGTGGTTTGTGTACTGTGTCCATAAGAAATAAGGCAGCAGGACGACTTGGGAATCGTATCGCTTAGAGAAGTAAGGCTGTAGGGTGGTCTGCGTACCGCATCCTCTAGAGACGGGTAGAGCTGGAACCAGGGGTGGGGGCAGGGCTCACTCTGAGGCCCCAGTGCAGCCAGAGGATGGAGCCCCTAGGTAGGGGTCACAGCTCCTGGTCAGGCGATCTCTTGTCCATCATCTGCATCTCCAGATGGGAAGGGGACAAAGGAAAAAACAATAACAAGTAAGTGCCATTTGTTCCATTCTTGGGATTATGCCAGAAGCCTCAGCACCTGTCAGGTAGCACAATGGCCAGAGAAGTCTGACGAGCAGCCCTGTACCAACCGCTGCTCTGGAGGCCCAGACAAGAGCGCAGCAGCCAGGCCAAAGGGGACCAGCAAGGCCCCCGAGGAACACCACCCCTGTCACCACGCCCTCAATCCACAGACCCCTCACACTGCCACCTTCTTCCTTCTGGCCTCTGTTGGCAACTCATTTCCAGAACTTCCTGTGCCCCCTCCACCTCAGGCCACACAGGTCTTTACCTTCTTTGCTTTCCGAGTGTTTCAGAGGGCGCAGGGCTGCAAAAGAGGAAGGCGTGCACAATGAGGAGACAAGCTGAAAGAAAGGCAGGGTGGGGAGCAGCAAAGGCAGGGGCAGGAGGCAGAGGTGGAAGGAAAGGGGCTCAGGGTGCTGTTCCAAGCCTCAGTCCACAAGTTCCACTGTGCTTGAGACTTGTCACTACCTTCCCCCGGCCTCAGCTTCCTGCACTTGTAGACAGCACAGCCACCCTGCATTCCAGACATGTGGGGTCTGCTGAGCCTGCTCTATAAACAAGGGTGCAGAGAGGCCCTAAAGGACGCTGGCAAGTTGGCAGATGCCCCAGGGGCTCAGGCTTGTGAGGGCCTTGGGCTGACCAACTCCCTGACTACCCAGGCCCACCACTCCCTCCCTCTGCTA
The DNA here is from genome assembly GCF_012274545.1 of Fukomys damarensis. NCBI lineage: Eukaryota > Metazoa > Chordata > Mammalia > Rodentia > Bathyergidae > Fukomys > Fukomys damarensis. The sequence goes on along the minus strand of NW_022900937.1, from coordinate 23,132,019 downwards.
ACTACATCTGCTTTCAGCATGAAAAACAAGGTCTGATGCCAGGGCTGTCTCTGGGCCTGCCTTCGCTGGGCACCAACAGACAATTAACTGGCATAATTGAATGCAGTCCCCAGGTGCCAGTCTCCTACCCTTCCTTCTGCAGGGGTGAGGAGGGAACTTGTGTCACCCGGAACCAGCCCCAGTGGCTCATCAGGAAGCTTCTGCCCCCAGCCCAGGGGCTACCAGAAGTGAGGCTGGGTGGTGCAGGGCATCAAGTCTGTACCACCCAGCTCTGCCTCTGTGGCCAATGGATCCCATCAGGGTTAGGGCCAAGATGACATTTCACAGATGGAAACTGAGGCCCAGAGGACCAAAGCCTCTAACAAGACAGGATGGATATGAGCCACGGCCTAGCAATCACAGGGTCTGATGGGTCCAGCACTTACTAGGCACCAGGCACAGTACCAGGTCTTTCATACACGTTTAACTTAGCCCAGGAAACTGAACACTTGCTGTTATTCCCACTTTACAAACATATAGGCAAACAGGCCAGACAGGCACAGCAGCTTGCTGAAGGCTGCCCAGTTGGTATGAGGCTTTCCAGAGTGCCCTGTTCCTTGAGGCCCCGCTGCCACCCCAAGGAAGCCCCTAGACTGCACATGGTCATCAGGTGGCCTCAGCGCCGGTGATCAGGCACAGAGACGTAGGAGAAAGAAATTGACTTAGAGCTGGGATGGGAGGATGCTCGGGTCCTTCCTCTGCATCCAGCAGAGCCCTAGGATGGGCCCCAAGTCCAGGGAAGACTCTGCACTCAAACCATAAAGCATATCTGGCCCTTCCAGCTGCTGAAGTTTTCTCTCCCTCCCCGTGTCCCCCTCCATGTCAAGAGGGCCTCCTCTGAGTCCAGACTCACCCGTCTTGGAGCCTTCTCCGTCCCCATCTTGGTCCTCCGCTCCTGGAAAATGAGAGTGCAGGGTGAAGGAAAAGCTTGCCCAGCCCTACCGTCACCCCCGTGCCTCCCCACCTGGCACCAGTGGTGGTCCACGCACTGGACATCAGGCGAGCTCCTGACAGCAGAGCACAGGGGAATGCAGGACAGGGCAAAAGGCCCATCACTCACTCCCCAGCCCACCCTCCTAGTGACACATGTGGCCTACGCACGCAGGGCCACACAGGTTTGCACAGACACACCCATCCCCTTGGAAGACTCAGCCTTAACTGGACACATTCATCTCGTCACCAGACACCCACGCTGATGTCGTGGACACAACAGCTGCTGAGGTTCAATTTCTGTTCCCTCCAAAACTTGTGCTGAACTTCAATTGCCATAGAACAGTCATAAAAAGTATGATTCATTTATTTATTAGGAAGATTACTTTTTTGGCAGTACCGGAGATCAAACCCAGGGCCTCAGGCATGCTGGGTAAGTGATCTACCACTGAGCTACATCCCAAACCCCATAAGGTGGCACCTTTAAGAGGTTATTAGGCCATGGAGGCTCCACCCTCACCAGTAGGATCAGTGCCATCCTTCTGGCCCTGTCACCTCCCGCCACAGCAAGAAGGTCACATCAGAAGCCAGCACCTTGATAGTGGACTTCTCAGCCTCTGGGACACTTCTGTTCTTTACCTTCTCCAGGCTCAGTCCAAAACAGCAACACACTCCAAGGCACACGCGTGCAGGGACACACCCTCACTCACCCGCGTTCTCCTCCTCCTCACAGCTCTGCTTGATCTTCCTCCAGCACACGAAGGCCAGGGCCACCAGCAGTACAATGAGACAGACAGAGAGCCCCACGGTCACCCACAGGGCCTCCGGGGGAAACGTCATGGGCTGCCCTGGGGTAGGGGAGAGGGAACAATGAGACTCACACCTGGCCCCATCCCTCAGGACAGTGCCCTCTGGTGGGAACAAACTGAATGAAACCCTAAGCCCCCGCTGCCTCTTCCCCATTCACAGCTCTGGCGGGCAAGGCCTGAAAAGCCTGGGGGTGAATAATGCTCCACAACCTTCTACGGGCCCCTATGGATTCTGGCAGATCCTTCAGCCATCCCAGGAGTTCTGTGATCTGGCTGCTGCTCCCCCTGCCCTAGCCTTTCTTTCAAATTTCACCACGGGAACCCACACTCCAGCTAAACTGGCATCCGAGACCTGCTCTGCAGAAACACCTGGCTCCTTGCAACCTCCACATAGCGCTGTCCGTGTCCCCTTCCTAGATGGTGCTTTAGGCTCCTCTTAGCTCAAGATCAGCCACCAGGAGGTCCTCCCCAACTACGCCAGTCAGCCCCACCAGGGGAAGGAAGCTCTGGCCTGTGGCCCAATGTGGACGATGGCCTGCTGTTTACAGCCTAGGAGCTAGTGTTACTTTGTACAGGGCTATGGGAAGGAGGGAGGGAAAGGAAGGAAGGGAAAAGAAAAAGCCAGGTATGATGGTGCACACCTGTAATCCCAGCCCTCGGGAGACTGAGGCAGGAAGGTCACAAGTTCGAGGCCAGCCTCGGCTACACAGTGAGTTCAAGGCCAGCTTGCACTACAAAGTGAGACCATCTCAAAAAAAAAAAAGTAAGGACGAAAAGTAAAAACAGAGGGAGAGAGGAAAGGAGGAGCAAGAAGCATAAGAGGTTAACCAATGACAGGCAGGATGCCACTCTGCTCACGGAGCATTTACCTGGCCCTTCCTAGGACATGTGCGCTGGGCTCTGAGTACAGATGAAGGCCCGGGAACAAGGGTCCTGAATCCCCCAAGATTCCAGCAGACCTGTAGAAGTCATGCTAGGGACTCAGCAAGGAGACCCCGAGGGCCCTCCCGTGTCAGGAGGGGCACTGAGGAGCCCGGCTGGGTCAGGACCCGCAGCTGTTCTGCACACAAACCTCGATGTCTCCCTTCCTCTAGCCGGGTCCTGTGCTGGGTCCTGGGCAGAGGCTTGAGGGGAAAATCTAACAAAGACAGCGTTGCTTTTCTTTGCTGCCTGGGGACAAGGAGTGGCCAGAGCATCTGCAGCATGGGGCCAGCGACCTCTGCAGGAGTCCCTTAATCCTGTGGCATCAGAGGCCCTGGCACAGAGCACCCTGGTAAGTACCAGCCGCGGATCTTCCTTCAACAGGCACACTGGCGACACTGTTGCTCTGGACAGTGGAAGCCAAGGGAAATTCTAAGAGAGGGTTCCAGCAGCTGCAGAGGGGAAAAGTTGCAGACATACTCAAGGGCAGGGTCTCTCTCTCCGTTCACCCCAAGGCTGCAAGTGGTGCCTGGAATGCAAATGGAACCCACCCTCCAGTCAGTAAAGGGCAGAGCCAGCAAGGACTCGGCCCCACAAGTTCAGGCTCTTCTTCATGGAGGGGCTGGTACAGCCCGGCCCGCTTAGCATTGCTAACCCATCAGACATGGGGGAGGCCAGCTGGAGCACTCGGTCTTACTCTCAGAATGTTTTACCAGGCACAAAGCTACCCAGAGTAAAATACAGGCCAGAAGCTCCAAAGTAGGCCAGACCTGCTGCATCAAACCCAGGCGGATGGCCAGTGGGGGAGGCAAATTAGGCCGAGAGGCCAAAGCCGGGTCCTTATCCCTGCTCATCTTTTTGCCTAACCCCTCTAGTACCGAAGATCAAACTCAGGCCCTTGACCTTGAGAGGCAGGCACCTGAACCACTGAGCTAAATCCCTGGCCCCCTGCTCATCCGTACTGCAGGGCTCGGGGGCCAAAGTTTGCAGACCCCTGACAGTGAGTTTGGAGAAGCTAGGAGCCCTCCAAGTTACATGCAAGCCACGTGTCCTGGCCCCCCAAAGGACTCAGAAACACTGTGCTGGTCTGCGGTCCCCCCTTCTGTCTCATCTGCAAAACATGCTTGGCCACACTGGCCTACATGAAACCCCTGTACACGGTAGCTCCCAAAGCACTAAATAATTGGGGGGCGGAGTTAGTGTTCTCCCTACAGCCACACCTGTGCTCATACTTTCACGCACTGCAAATACCCAATGCAGCCCAGTGTGCCAGTGATCACAAATCCTCCCGTCCTTCCCAGTGAAGGTCGCATTCTCCACCAGGCTCACTCTATCCTACATTTCTTGCCATCTTCCTGTGAACACGCGGCTTTCCTTTCCAGATCATACCCTGTTCTCTAAAAGGGAGTCACTCAGAGCTTCCGCGAAGCCAGAGCAGTGGCAGGGACAGGCGGGATGGGAATAAGTCACTGAGCCCTGAGAGCACAGACCCTGTGGTCAGAAGCTGGTGGGCTGAGTGGTTCGACGGAAGTCACACAGAAGAGAATAGAAGCAGACACAGGCAGCACTGTCCTGAGCTGAGGGATGTGGGAGGACCCTAGGGAGTTCAGATGGCCCCAAGAAGGGACTGAGGAGCCACACCGCGCACACAGGCCTAGGAAAGGGATGGCGACCTCTCAGGGCTTGCAAGGGCCGGAAACCAGAGGTAAGGGAATCACCCACGGGCAGCCTCCATATAGTGTTTGGCCACGTGGGGGCAGCAGAGATAGCCCTGGCCAACCCGGTGGAGCCCAGTGGAGCTGCAGGGAGAACTCACCTTGGCCTAGGGAGGGCACTGACCACCTGCAGAGGCCCAGCTATCTCCCAGGGCTTCTGAACCTGATGGTGCCCGGGCCTCAGGAGCCCTTTCACACCACCCAAGGCGTTTCCTCAATCAGGCTGCCTGAGGCTGGCCCAGAATCCCTGCCCACACCTCCAGATTCCAGATGGGTACTTTGTCCCCTCCATATGAAGCTCAGAGCACCACCCAGAGCAAACATTATAAACGATTCTTATCAGCTCATTAAAGCAAGTCCCTTAGGACTTCTTGTTGCGGAGACTTTAGAGATGCCTGAAATCACTATTCAAGTGACTTTTAACGTTCTCCTGTCCCACCCAAATATGTTGAAACTCCAATGTGGAATCTAGAAAAAAGGTGGCTGCTTCCTCATCCTTGCCCAGCCGACCACAGGCCCCTCACCCGTTATGGTGACGGAGCCGTGAGCATCCTGCTGCAGCGCCCGGTTGCGCACCAGGCAGCTGTAGGTGCCATTGGCGCCCAGCACCACCCGCAGCACGCTGTGCACGTCAAACAGGCCCTGCTCGTTGGCCATCTGCGACGTGGTCACGTTGCTGGTCAAGGGCGTGCCCTGCCCATCCTGCCACAACACCTCGGCCTCGGGGTAGCCCCGGTAGCTAGAGCACGTGATGGTCACCAGGTCTCCCGGCCGCAGGTCCTTGCTGGGCTCCAAGGTCATGCTGGGCTTCGAGTAGGGGGCTGGAGGGAGGCAGAGGGCAGGGGTCAAGGACAGGGGTAGGACAGCGGGGGTGCAGGGGAGGAAGAGGGCACTCGGGGCTGTGACCTCCCAGATCTCA
>NW_022900937.1:23120105-23124969 GCF_012274545.1 Fukomys damarensis | reverse complement strand
GCGTTGCCACGCGCCAGGAGCTCGGGGAAGAGCATCGTGCGGTTGGCGTAGGCGCTGCCCTGGTCGCGGCCCTCTGCGAAGCTGTGCACCAGCTGCTTGGTGTCAGTCAGCTGCCAGATGAGGTTGAGCTGTGCAAGACTGAAGTCGGGTTCCGGGGAGAAGGAGCAGCGCAGGGTGGCATCGGTGCCCACCAGGGCCACCACGGGGTCCTCGGGGACCTGGACGTCCACGGCTCCTGGGGCGGGGCAATGAGGACCCGGTAATCAGGAGGACGGGGCAATGAGGGATGGGCTCTTCCCTACCCCAGGACCCCCTACCTCCTCCGCCCTCCATCTGCAGGCTCCGTGGCATCTTCCCATTTTCTCTTCGGACTGAAAAAATAGGTTAAACCTCAGGTTTCTCAGACTCAGGGCCTCCCTAATCTGAGAAGCCCAGCAGCTTGGCCCTGGCTGCAGGACCCATTCTTGGGGTCCAAGCCAGGGCAGCTGGTAGCTCAGGGGCTCAGCCAAGAGCACCCCTAGCATCCTGTCACCTTCCTGCTCAAGGACCCCTTCCCTCTCCTGTCTTAGGCGCTGTGGTGATCCAGGTGTATCTCCATGTTTTCCATAACCCCCAGAGTCAAGAAGATCGGGGGTCATCAACATCCCCCACAACCTGGGGTCTCCCACCCACATCCTTTTTTTTTTTCATTTGTTTGTGGTACCGGGGAGCAAACTCAAGACCTTGTGCTTGCAAGGCAGGCGGCGGAACCACTGAGCTAAATCCCCGCCCCCCCTTCTTATGACCATGTATCTTACTGTTCTGGGGGACTCATGGAGACATTGGAATCCTCCAGGCCTGCTGTAGAACCAGAACCCTCCCTAAGTCACACACCTGCGGGGCTCCTGTGGGGTGTGATGGTGACGGAGCCGTGAGCATCCTGCTGCAGCACCCGGTTGCGCACCAGGCAGCTGTAGGTGCCATTTGCGCCCAGCACCACCCGCAGCACGCTGTGCACGTCAAACAGGCCCTGCTCGTTGGCCATCTGCGACGTGGTCACGTTGCTGGTCAAGGGCGTGCCCTGCCCATCCTGCCACAACACCTCGGCCTCGGGGTAGCCCCGGTAGCTAGAGCACGTGATGGTCACCAGGTCTCCCGGCCGCAGGTCCTTGCTGGGCTCCAAGGTCATGCTGGGCTTCGAGTAGGGGGCTGGAGGGAGGCAGAGGGCAGGGGTCAAGGACAGGGGTAGGACAGCGGGGGTGCAGGGGAGGAAGAAGGCACTCGGGGCTGTGACCTCCCAGATCAGCCCCGGGGCTTGGATCTGGGGTCCCCATTGGGGCTGCAGGGCCAGGAACGGGCATGATGAGGACGCCCCCTGGCGGCTCACCCGCCACCTGCAGGCTGACGGCGGCGCTGCCGAAGTCGCGGATGCTCACGAAGCACGTGAAGCTGCCCTCGTCAGCCACGCGCACGCGCTGCAGCCTCAGCGAGGCGTTGCCACGCGCCAGGAGCTCGGGGAAGAGCATCGTGCGGTTGGCGTAGGCGCTGCCCTGGTCGCGGCCCTCTGCGAAGCTGTGCACCAGCTGCTTGGTGTCAGTCAGCTGCCAGATGAGGTTGAGCTGTGCAAGACTGAAGTCGGGTTCCGGGGAGAAGGAGCAGCGCAGAGTGGCATCGGTGCCCACCAGGGCCACCACGGGGTCCTCGGGGACCTGGACGTCCACGGCTCCTGGGGCGGGGCAATGAGGACCCGGTGATCAGGAGGGTGGGGCCTCCTGGCCTCCCTGCTCCCCCCCCCCCGCTTCATTTTCTCATCAGTACTCAACAATTTTTATAAATTGAGAAGGGGAGCCAAACAAACGTATGCATACAAATATTAATGGTTATTTTCTTTGGATGAGGGAGGATCACAAGTGCTTTTTCTTCTCATCCTAAATAAATGATTTTTTTTTTTTTAGCAAGAAAGCATACCCATACCTTTAAATATGATAGAGACATGAGCTTCTTAAAGAGATGACAGAAAGCCGAGATAGAAAGCCAGTGTAGGAGAGACCCAAGGAGTGGGGACAAGTGGTGGGAAACCCAGCAAGAATCTATCGGGAAGGAGTCCAAGAAAAGTTTAGAAAGATGACATTTATTGTATTTTCACTGTGGATTAACACCAAATTTTTGCAGTCCATGGAGACCTCCAAAGGCCTTACGCTGACCCTGGATCTCTTACTAAAACCCCAGGAAAACTCAGGCCGTCTGGACCAGGGAGGCTGTGGTGGGGGGCATCTGGGGCACAGACCTGTAGTCTCCTAGATGAAGCCCCTTTTAGAGAAATCAGAACAGCCACGGTAGAGATGTGCACCGGCTCTGCATGACCACAAGATGGCACCAAATACCTAACTTTGTCTGGCTATGGAGGAAAAAGTTTACTGATGAGTGCAGTAAGGATGGAGAGAGGGAAGGGTGAAGGGGCCTGTGCTGTTTTATACAAGGAATCCAGGAAACACTTACAGAGGAGATCGCATTTAGTACTCAGTACTCATGTTCCCACTTTTAGACAGGACGTGGAAGCTAGGAAAGGCAAAGGAAGTTGCTGTTGGGTCCCAGAAGTGGAAATGAAGGTCCTGGTTGGCAGAAGCCCAGGTAGGGGTGGGCACCCTGGACTCCCACTGCCATGGTCTGTGTTCCTGCTCTCACCTGTGAGGCAGAGGCACAGCATGCCCAGAGCCGTGCCCACATGCACACCCATGCTGGGGCTGCCTGGTCCATGCAGCATCTTCCTGTGAGGCAGCTGACAGCTGGGCCCTCCCTGGTCAAAGGCTGTCCCGGCCTGTGGGGAAGAGGAAGTAGCCTTTGTTGTCAAAGGTCCTCCCCGGGGACTCTCTCACTGAAGCTCCCCAGAACCAGCTGCCTAAGAGGATGTCCTGCTGCTCATACCCCAGGGCTCCCAGCTGAGGGATCTTGGTAAGATGCCTGGCAGCCGGAGGGTGAGGCAGGGCCAGCAGGCTGATGCTAACCCTGAAGATGTGAGTGTCCGTGTCTGTGGAGGAGGCGGCCCACCCTCAAACAAGCTGGTGCATGAGTAACTTTGGCTCCAGGTAGGAGCTAGTAGGGAGTAGGAACCAGGCTGCAGCCAGACTCAGGGAGGAGCTAGAGGCGTGCGCTCAGGCTCAAAGCTGTTAGGAGCTGCCAAGCATTCCTGAACGGAGAATTGGCATGGTCAAGGCTGAGCTTGCTACAGATGAGTCTGATGGTGGTAAAACTGGAGGGACTGGGCCAAAGTGACAGTATTTGAGGATGTGGACTCAGCTGACCAGGAAGGACCTTCACTGGAGCACAGAATGTGGAGGCTTCTGTGTGAGGCATGGAACTAGCAGAGTTGGTGCAGAAGTCCCCAGGGCAGAGTCTGAGCAGGCAGCCTGGTGGAGGAGCGGGTAATCAGCAGATGGAAGAGGCAGGAGTCAGACCACGTGAGAAGCAGAGATGTGGCCACAGATCAGACTGGGCCAGCAGTCCCCAACTTCCCTGGGTACACCCTGCTTGCGGTCTGGCCTCTGCTGAAGTGTCGAATTCAGGCAGGCTGCACACACCTCCCCCCTGTGTCCCACAGCCATTGCCTGACTGTTCCAGCTATATCCTGCATAACCAGTGTCAACCCCTGCCAGCCGCCACGGATCAGCAAGAATCTGAGCCCCTCAAGGAGACAAGCTTCACCACTTGGCTGTATTTTTGCAGGGAAAAAAAAAAAAAGTCCAGAAAAGTGGCTTTGATGTGTCGTGTCATTGGCCAGTTCACATAGCTGAGAGCCAGGCCTTCCATCCCTGTCTGCCCTTCCATGGAGCATGCCTTACCCAGAACCACAGCACTCGTGCCAGGCCCTGCACCCTCAGCCACCCTGGGTGCATCCTGGCCACCAACCCCTCCTCCTCAGACAGCCAGTGGGGAAGCCCTGAGAAGCCATTTCCTTTCCAGACGCTTCCGGTCCCAAATCTGGCTGCCTCAAAGCCTCACCGCCTGCTGACTCAGCAGCCTTCCGCACCATTCATAAAGGAGCCCTTGGTGGGTACCACATCCTGCCCTGTGGCGAGGGCCACGCCAGCCCACAGGAAACCCTAGCAGGCAGCTGCCTGCAGCGAGCACCAGCACACATGCCACAGGAAGCCCAAAGCTCAGGACAAAGGAGCTCCTGGTTCGACAGTTCCTTTCCTCTCTCCCACTTAGACAACCTGAGCCAGTCTGGACCCCCTGAGCTGCACCCTTCTCCCCGTCACTGTCCCTCCTGCCTTCCTACTTGGCCCACTAAATCCACTTTTCCCCACCAACCTCCTTCTCTCAGTACCTCCTTTTAAGACAGGAATCTGCTCACCTCCTACCCTGCTCAAGAATTTCCCAGAGAAGTCTCGGAGAGTCCACAGCTGGCCCTCCCTCTTCTTCCTTCCTCCTCCTGGATCCCAGTCCCAGCCAGCTGTGGGGCCTCCCTGGAACCCTGCCAGGAAGACCACAGAGGGCTTCGGCCTTCCAGACAGAAGTGGAAGAGGGGACAATGCCACCTCCACCAAAGGGATGTGGCAGGTGCCTCCAGGCCCAGCACAATGGACCACAGGGGCAGCCCCAGGATACGATCTGAGATGCTCCCCCACAAAGCCAAAGCAAGAAGCTGGACTGAGGCTGGGTTTTGGCCCAAGATGACCCAGACTTGAGGGTGTCCTCTAGGGACTCCTCATCACCATCACAGTCACCACCAGCACCTCCTGTTCTCCTAACCCTGCTGCTCCCAGTCCCTGCAGCGCCCCTTGGATCACACTTCCCACCAAGGGAAAGTCAGAGAGACCCAGAGCTCTGCAGTTGCAGCTAAGCCTCTGAACCCAGGTTTGCCCAGACCAACCACATACCTGAA
>NW_022900937.1:23110182-23119878 GCF_012274545.1 Fukomys damarensis | reverse complement strand
ACTGATCTTCTTTTTTCTTAAGTCCATCTGAGTTATGTTTCTATTATCTGCAAGTAAAGGAGCCCTTGAATACACTCCATACAGTCAAATATTCAGTAATTCATTTATTCACTGAGAGCCCAGGAGGGAGACACTGGGGACAGAGATGACAAGACTGTCCCCAAGGAGCAGATCCCAGTAGGGTAGGGACAGTTGGCATGCAGATAAATCGGACAGAGCCATGACCACCCAGGGATGGGTTCAGAAGAGCCTTGACCACCTCCGTGGTGCAGCTGAGAAAGGCAGCCCAGCCCCTTCCGGGTCCAAGACCTGACCTACTGCTGCTCCTGGCCCACTGGCCACCAGATCTTGGCATGGCAGAAAGAAAGCCCAAAGCTCAAGGTTCTAGTCCCAGCTGACACCACTCTGCTGTTCAGTCTTAATGAGGCGAGTTTCCTTCTCTAAGCTCAACGATTCCATTTCTAAAAGCAAGAGTTTTCTGGAAGCTGAGGGGATGTCCTCAGTGTGTTAAGACTGAACGTACTATTATCCCTAAGGTTTGAGCATAGCTGCCATACAAGTCACACTGAAATGTGCACAGCGACTGTGGCAGAAACCCTTACTTATACTCATCCTCCCCTTCTATAGGATTTTTAGCCGGGCACAGGGCCACATAACTGCAGACTACAGATCCCAGCCTCCCTTGCAGCTGGGTGTGGCCAGGTGGCCATTTTCTACCTAACAGGATTAGAGAGGAACTGCTCTGTTCAACTTCTGGGTCATGCTCTTAAAGTGGAGGACATCCCTGCTTCCCTCTGCTCCCTTTTGCTGGCTGGAGCGCAGATGTGATGAGGCTTCGGGGACACTGCTGCTAATGCTGGCATGCTGGGCACCGAAGGACAGCAGGACAAGCATCCTGTAGGACTGTGGTACCGGCCCTGGGTAGGACAGACCTGGATGGTCACATGGGCGAGAAATATCTGTTCCAGCAAAACTCACTGTTATTTTGGGTCTCTCTTGCAGCATCTGAACTAATTTAAGCAGCCAAACCTCTCTCTGATCTCCCTCCCTGGGATATGTCACTGCTCAGAGCCACAAAAGGAAACCATATCTAAAACAAGCATCTCAAAATATCAGTTGACACCATCTCTTCAGGGTCACTTAGAGCTACCTGAGCCCAGCTTCTAGGAGATGGCAGGGTAGAAGCAATATGGGGATTGCATGAAGGAAGACAAGAGTAAGGATAGTCAGAAGCCTAAACTAAGAAATGGGCATGGGCTGGGTATTTAGCTCAGTGGCACAGAGCCTGCCTGGCAAGCACGAGGTCCTGAGTTCGATCCCTGCCCCCCCCCAAGAAAAAGAAATGGGCAAACCTGAGCACACAGGGCAAGATGGGAAGCCCTGAACAGGACGTACCTGCAAGAGGAAGAAACAACTTCTGAGCCAGATCAGTGGGCCACCCACACCCAAGTGTGGGCTTGTGGACACAGAACCTGAGTTCAGAACACAGAATCACTGGGTTTTGACAATAATGTTGGGACACTGAGGGAGGTGGCAGCAGAAGAGACCCCAGGACAAGTTGTGGAGAAACTTCAGAAGTTTGCGGTCAAGTGTGGGAACGGGGGCTCTCCCAGGCCACCGGCCACCTCTGTGGCAATGAGGTGCCAACTCCCTCCACTGCACGCCTCTGGTTCTGGGGCCGCTCCCACAGAACAAGTGTGCCTGCTTCCTTGCAGCCCCGCGAGTATTTCATCTTCCTCGGCAAGGCCATCACTGGGCAGCCATGTCACACTGGTCACCTGAAGAGACCATAAACTGTGGCCAACAAGCAGAAGGCGTTTGGACTCTGCGGCTGTCCCATGTCGCACAGTCCCCTGTTGACGGAGTTGAGGAGGGGCGGAGCTTTGTGGGCAAGTTCTCTTGTGACTAGGACACTTTACACAAGTCAAATTGAATCCTTCCTTCCCACCACCGTGATCTTTTTATCTAATGGGGTGAAACACCCATAACACAAAGCTGATCATTTTAGCCCTGTTGAGGAAAACAGTTCAGTTGTATTACCTATATCCACAGTGGGTATAACAATGCTGTGATTTTTTGAAGTACTGTTTTGACAGACCCTGCTGTATAGGAAATGCCCACTAATTTTTTTTTTTTTTGATGGATGGAAAAAAAGAATGAATTCTGTCTTCTCCCTGCTTTGTATCATGGGTCCCCAGAGAGAACAAGGCCAGGAAAGGCCACAGAACCATCTCCTCCTAGATCAACATCTATCCTCACTTCACCCTGTGGGATGAGGAGTGTTCCTTTCCATGATCCCCAGTCTGCTGTTCCCATAGTCTACCTTCCTCCCTATAAAGCTATTTATTTGCCCATTTCAAATCTACCAGCATTCATTCATTCATTTACCCAACATTTACTAGGAACCAATGTACTGGGCATTGTACTATACCCTACAAATGGAGCTGAAGACACAGACATGAATATACACTTACAAATGTTGTCATTCCTCTCCCCACGCCCATAGCACTAAGATTTGAACCCACTGAGCTATCTCCCAGCCCTTTTTAAAATTTTATTTTTCAGGGCCGGGGAGGTAGCTCAGTGGCACCACGCCTGCCTGGCAAGCACAAGGTCCTGAGTTCAAGCCCTGATACCGAAAAAACAAATAAAATGTATCTTTTATTTTGAGACAGCGTCTTGCTAAGTTGCTCAGACTGCTTCATAAGCAATTCTCCTGACTCAGCCCCTCAGAGCGCTGGAATTACAAGCATGTACAACCGTGCCCAGCTAAATAATATTGTCATTGAGGAGTGTATTTAAGTGTCATGCTTCGAAAATTATCCATGATATGACAGGGATTTAGCTCAGTGGCACTGCACCTGCCTCGCAAGCACAAGGTTCTGAGCTCAATCCCCAGTACCAAAAATTATCACATATATATATAATTTATGTCAAATAATAGAAGCCACTATTGTGGAAAGTTTGTTGTGTCTGGATATGTCTCAGAAAACTAAAAATAGAAATTCCATTTGACCCAGCTATTCCCCTTCTAAGTAGCTTCCCAAAAGAGTTAAAAGCCGGGTGTGGTGGTACACTCCTGTAATCCCAGAACTTGAGGGGCTGAGGCAGGCGGATGGCTGTGAGTTTGAAGCCAGCCTGAACTACATAGTGAGACTGTCTCAAAAAAAAAAAAAAAAAAAAAAAAATTAAAGACATCTTGTTATAAGCATACATGCATACCCATGTTTACAGAAGCACAATTCATATTAGCTAAATCTTGCAAACAGCATATATGCCCATCAACAGATGAACAGTTGAAGAAAATATGCTATAGATACACAATGGAGGACTACTTTGCCATAAAGGATGAACTTGAGTCATTTGTAGGGAAATGGATGCACCTGGGGACCACAACATTAAACCAAATACATCAGACCCAACAAGTTTAACTATTACATGGTTTCTCCTATGTGAGAAATATAAAGAACAAAAGATACACAATAGGAAATGGGGAGAGATCTTTTTGCAAATGGGAAGGGGACCAAAAGAAGGGGAAGAAAGGAGAGGAAGAGGTTGAAGAAAGACTTAAGATGTGTGATGTCATGGACCACTCCCCATGATGAACATAATATACTGCAAACATGTAGTAATAAAAATTAAAATTTAAAAAAAGAAAGTTTGCTGTGTCCCAGGCTCTTTGCTGATGGCTTTTAGTCATATGAATCCCTTTAAGCTTTCCAACGGTTCTACAAAGCTGGTACTATTAATATACTACAAACAAGGAAATTCAGGGACTGAGGGGTTTGCTAAGTCGCTCAAGGCTGCATAGCTGCTTAGTGACGTACATGTTTAAAATATTCTATTTTCATAGTAAATAGAGGGGAAATATCTGGGAAACAAACATAGAATTGAAGTATGCTGTGATCCCTGCTGTGATCCAGGTTACACACACTGTCTCCTCCCCACCCCCGTGCACTTCAATTCCTTCTCAGCATCTCCTTCCGTCCTTGACAAAGCAGCGGAATATATGCCAGCCGCGTCCCGCCAGCCTTTAGTAGTCAGGCTGGAGAGTCTTCGCTGTTCTTTACCTCAGAGCGCCCCTCTCCTGCTCCAGATTGGCTCCTTCAGATTACAGGGCCTCACCTTCCGGCAGGGAACCCAGTCCATCTGGTGCTGAAGGCTCAGTGCCAGCCTCAGGCCTGAGCACGTGACCAACTCTGACTCACAGGAGAACCCCCCCCCGCCGCCCCCCCCCACCCCGCCCGGTGATTGGTTCAGGAGTGGGCCGGGAGCCAAGCTGCACCCAATCAGTGACCACCACCCCTCTCAAGCCCGGAGTCATCAATAAAGACTTTCTTGCTGAAGTTGCTGGAAAGAGCAGCTCTGGGGCTCTTTGGTCATCAGTCAGCTACTGACAATCTAAAGAATTGATCTAAACAAATTGGCAGAGGCAGAGAGGACAGCCAGAGGGTTACAGAGCCCTAAAACCACAACGACGTTAACCCTGATAACTGAAGCAAACTGCGTACCTAGATTTCCCAAATATTTGGACCAATCTCTTTTGTTTTTGTCCTAAGCCTGTTTGAGCTCAGAGTAGGCTATATCTGATACATCTTTACTGTTTCTCTTCACCTCTGCTTCTGTCCGTCCTCATCGTCAGCTGGATGACTACACAGCTTCTCTACTGATCGCTGTCCATTCTCTTTTGCCCTCCCCACGCTACTGGGGGAGGGACAATACTGGGATTTAACTCAGAGCCTTCACACTGAATTACATCCCCAATCTTTTTATTTTGAGACAGGATCTCACTACTTTGCCCAGGCTGGGCTTGAACTTCCAGTCCTCCTACCTCTTTATCTTGGATGCCCTTGAAGAAAAGCCAGGGAGAGGTCTGCCACTTGAAGGAGGTCCCTGTTAGTTACTACACTGTGCTTATTCTCTTCATGGTGTTTGGATGAACAACTGGATGGAGGGACAAGTGTCTGTATGTGATAAAAAGCATCTGGAAGCCCTACAGTGAGCTCAGCCCGGGAGTGTGGGAATGAGGGTAAACGTCTGCACTTTTTTACTTGATACATTCCATTTTTGACAATGAACATGTAATTATTTCACAGTGAACAAAAGAAAACAGAAAAACCCTGGACTCTGCATCTCCTAAGCTATGCAGTGTAAGGGCCAGGCCACTGCCCAAAGATGAGCTCAAATTCATACGCTGGGTGGGTGTCAAACAAGAGGCTTACAAAAGAAATGAGCCCTCATGATTATGAAGATGATTTTGGACTTAGCTGGAGAGACAGGTTCAAATCCATGCTCTGCCACCTCCTAAGTCATGTGACTTTAGGGAATTATGCTGAGCTTCAGTCTGCTCCTCTGTAAAATGGGATAATAAAACCTGTCCTCATAGAATGGGAATGGAACGCAATGCAGGGAAAGATCCAAAATGACTAATCAACACGAGATGTTCCATAGATGGGTGGAGCCCTGGGGAGAGGAAAGAGGGGTCTCTGGAGTCCCTGGGAAGCACCTCCTGTTGGCCTTCCCTTTTCCTGATAATCTGAGTCAGTTGGAGCCTTCTGTGTCCAAGGCTGTCCACTGGCACTGCGCCACAGCCCCATGATCCTACCCAAGAGAGCAATCTTGTCTTCCTCTCCCTGTGATTTCTCTGTGTGTCACTGGGGCCACCAGGCAGAGTGGCCCACAGTCTTCCTGGTGTCCTCCACCTGTTTCCCCTGGGCCTGCAGGAAGCATAAAGAGAAGGGAACAGAAAAGAGCACAGGACAGTTAATGGCCTCCCAACCACACTGTCCTTGTCACACCATGGTCAAGCTCAGAACCCACAGGGGACAAACCCTAGGTCTTAGCAAGTCTGAGCACAGGGGGAGTCAATGCTGCAGCAGTTGGCCTACCTTTCTTATCCCCTTCTGGCCTGAGAACTGTCCCTCAAAGGAGTTTGCATCTGCTGGGGGCCCAAAAGCCACTCTACAAGGCAGCAGGATGCTGTCCTGGATGCAGAGGCTGAGAAGCTGCCTGAGGCAGGCACAGGGTGCACAGGTTGGTGGATGCATACAGCACCGGAGGCACAGAGCTCTTCGCCCGAGCTTTGAGCAGGAGCAGCCAAAAGAAGGGATGTCAAGGGAAGGGAAGGGCGGAGGATTTAGCTCAGTGGTTCCACTGCATGCTTTGCAAGTGCAAGGTCCTGAGTTTGATCCCCAGCACCAAAAAAAAAAAAAAAAAAAAAAAAAAGGGAAGGAAAGCAATGAGAGCATAAAAGATTCCATTAGAGGGCAGATCCTACCCTTCCTGTAAGCAGCAGAGCCCTCTGCTCCCATAGGAACTTTGACTCAGCACAGCAGGCTCTGCTGGTCCTCAGAGCTGGACAGCTTCTTGGAGCTCATGTGAACCAGCGCCCATCTCTGTGCCCATTGTAGAGATGGTGATTTGAGCCTAGAGTAGGAGCCCGGCTGCTGTAGGGCCCACGCTCCATCTGCAGTCACCAGCAGAGGTGAGTAAGAACCGGCTCATGAGTCCCTCTAGGTCTGGACTTTTTGCCTGTTAAATGGAACTATCAGGCTGCCTTGCCTGCTCTGTTCAGGGCACAGCACAAGCTCAGGAGCAGCAGCACTGGGTTCAAATTCAAATCCATCAGACCTACTAGACACTCAACCACCTGTTGATGACTTTACCTACTTGACACTCAGTTCTACAGCTCTAAAACAGGAGCAACAATCTCTCCCCTGCAGGGTTGCTGTGAGAATAATAAGAAAATTGAGAAAGACTTACACAAGTGTCTCATACAGAAATGGCAGTAATTTTTATTCTTGTTGCTGCTACAATTGCCGTACACCTAGGGACAAGGCCTTCTGTGCCTTTCTACGTGAGCTCCTCCTCCTCTGGCCCTGCTATATGTCTAGGTCATGGGACCATTACTCTTTCTGAATCCCCCCTTTTCCATCCAGAGCCCCACCACCACCCTAGCTCCAAACCAGCAAACATCTAAATCCTCTCCAACTCTGAGTCTGGCTCGTTCCAGGGGTCTTGTCCCACTCCTTTCCTCAGAAGCCTGGTCAAGGCTCCAAGGATCAGGGGCTCTAAACTCCACTGCTGCTATGTTCCCAGAACGGTGTCCCCCTTACTCCCTGAAGGCCAAATGCCCAAAGGCACTAGGGGTGTGGACAGGGCATCTATGCTTTGGACCAGGAAGAGAATGAGAAGAAGAACAGGGCATTAGTGAGAACTGTAAGACACAGGAGGGACTCCTGGAGGCATCGGCATGACAAGGACCACTCACCAGTGGTCCCCACCACACCGTGAGGACCACTACGTTCTGTGCACCAGATTGGGCCCACCCCCTCCCTGCCCCCCCAGATGAGTCCCCTCAGGGGACCCTGAGCACATTTGCTAGGCCAGCTATGTGTCTGCAGGCAGTGATTTGCTCTTCCTGAGCCTGGGTTGCCCCACCCCTACAATGGTGCCCAGCATGCTCCACCTCACAGGACTGCAACCTTGACTACCTGAGATGATGTCCATTAAGTATTCAACACAACCCCAGCCCAAACCTGAACCCCTGGGCTCTCATCTGACACATGCAAGGGAGGCTCAACTGGGACAGCAGGTGAGGGTTGCAGTTCATCCTGAGCTCCTTTCCCACACATCCAGACCCTAACTGCAACCTCCTCCTTTTGCTGATGGACTTCCCTGGCACTCCTCCCTGGAGAGTATGGGAGGACAGCATTGAGAAGTCACCACCCACTCAGGATAAACTCATGGGCAATGACATCACTCTGGTTACTTCCTTCTCCCCTGCCCCTGTGAGTCAGCAGCCCCGTGTGGTCAGAATCTCAGAGGCTACTTGGATGTGGGTCATTTTTCTGTACACAGACAAGACACTTGTTCTATACCACTCTGTAGAAGTCTCTTTCAGTGTGTGGAATCCCAATAAATGGCTCTAGGGTTGTGCTGGATCTCTGATCTGGATCTCTGTGTTGCCCACCTCAGTGCCAAATCCAAATCCCACTCCAAAGCCTGAAGAGCTTCTACTGAAGGATGGCCAGCGTTGAAAGAGGGGTTTCTTCAAAGTCAGGGCCAGGCTCCCCAGAGGGTCACACTTCTATAACTATAGTCCCCATAAAAATTAAAGCACGCAGGGCCAGTGGCACTGTGACTGCCTGGCAAGCGCAATGTCCTGAGTTTAGTTCCCAGTACCAGGGGGGAAAGAAAGATTACAGCGCAGAGCTCACCACAAGGCACTGAGCATCCAGCGCTCAGGCAAAGCTGAAGAGGGACAGGGAAGGAAATGTGAGTGAAAATCCCACCTCTCCTTCCATGTTTAGACTGGCATTAGCCCAGGCATCCCTCACCAGGTGGGTGGTGTGATCGTTTGCTGCACAGAAATTTGGAGGGCATTGGGAAGCTCCCTGCAGGCAGGCAGAAGCCACTACCGATGCAATGCTACAGAGATCCTCTAGGGATCAGTCGTGGGACCATGATGCATTGCTGAGGCCACATAAAGCACAGGTAAGAAAGCTGTCTCCGTGAGTCTCCTTGACCTGTGATGCCTTTGTGCAAAAACTGATGTTCACAGGACTGACCCAAAGTCACGAGGAAAATTTTCATCCCCAGGCAGACACGCTGTGAAAGCTCATCTGTCATACAGAAGAGGAAAATTACCATGGCCAACAGTCAACGAAGGCTTAGTACTTGAACTCAGGAACTCCAGGGACCAGGGAAATACACACACGTGTGCACACACACACACACACACACACACTTCCATTCCCAAGCAAGCTGGAATCACCTCCACCCCAGCCTTCCACTCACTGGGCCCAACACACTCGTTTAGCATTGGTTTAGACTTCAATTTCTCTGGCCTTCAGAAGTCCCCCAACCCCATGTGTAGGATCCCAAACTATAAGGAAGACTGCTCCCCAGCATCTGATCACTTGGGATTTCTGGGAGGCCCAGGGGAATGAGAGAGGAGGCACAACTAAATAAAGAACTCAACAGTTCAAACAGCTTCATTCCATTCTAATATAGAAAGTAAGTACTAAACATTCACTTATAGGAAAAGGAGCCAGGCCTTCATTTAATGAAGAAATCAGACTCGTTTGTAGACCATCCACAACCAATTTGACGGTAAGAGTTTTTCTCAGTTAAATCAACTCCCCTTCCCCATGCACGCACACAGTTCCTTGCTATTTGCTTTCCCGTCAATGATAGATCCCAGATCTGAGTCATCCATCACGCATTTCCCATTAGGGCAGGTTTGGCTTAGAAATGAAGCCCCTTCTCTGCCAGTTCACTGTCTGAAACTCCCAAATCTGCCAATCGCCTAGCAACAGCGAAGCCACAGAGGGCCCCGGGCGCGGGATTTCGTCCTGCAGTCTCCAAGTATGAGCCGCCCAGCCCGGGCTTCGTGCTTCCTTGAGCTTCCAGCCCCAGGGTCTGGGGAGCCACAGTCACCCGGGGATCTACAGTTCGGTTGCGCCCCGGCCCCATCTCGCCCCAAAAGGGAGACCAGACGAGGGTTGCGGTGGATCTGGGCCCTGGAGCCCGGAGAGCAGCAGGTCCCGCGTGCTTTCGTGCGCTGGGGGTGGTGGTGTTACGGGGCGCCCCGAGATCACCGATCACCGGCCACCCGGCTCCGGCACGTCCTTGCTGCGCGTAGACAAAGGCGGCCCCGCCCCGCCCCGCGCGCCCAGCCACGCGGCACTCACC
>NW_022900937.1:23109361-23110104 GCF_012274545.1 Fukomys damarensis | reverse complement strand
GCGGGGTAGCGCCCCCGATCCCCGATTGGCCCCGCCGCTGCTGCGTGGAGTAAAGGCCTGAGCCCGCCTGCTGGGCAGGGCCTGGGGGATGGACTCCGCCCCCGACCCCAGGCCCTCCAGGCTTGGGAATCCCCGCGCACCAGGGGAAGCGGCTGACCATCTCCCACCCCGGGGTCCCACACTTCCTAAGGGCCGAGTTTCTTTTCTGTGAGCGGGGACGGGTGACTCACTGACCCCTGAATCGGCTGTGCCAACCCAGTCCAGTGTGGTTCTTGGGCGCTGGGCTGGCACCGCGGTTTGGAAAGGGTTAACTTCTAGGCAAGGAATTAAGAGCTGCTGGGAGATCGCTATAAATACGATGTCGTGGGCGCCCGAGCCGACCGCAGGGCAATTTCCAAGGAGATGGTTTCCTCTTTTCCTTCCAGCCGTGACCATTCGGCCAACCCTGCCCCCAGCCCCCTGCCCCCTGCCGGGCTTTGGCCAGCCAGGCCCAAAAGGGGGAGTAGACCTGCCCGCCCATCCTTGCCCTCTGGCCCTACCCGGTCCAGCTCCAACCTGGGAGGAGATAAGCATCAGGCCTGTCCCGACTTTGCCTCCCAGGATCTGACGACTTTGCCTCCGAGGATCTGACAGCACTTATCCTTGGGCCTGTTCACCACCCATACAGGAAGGTCCCAAGGGTCCCGAGGCTGTTGTGGGTCAGAGGTTGGGTTCAGAGCATTCTGTGCTGGGCTTCTTAGATC
>NW_022900937.1:23082367-23109183 GCF_012274545.1 Fukomys damarensis | reverse complement strand
AGGGGGAGTACCTGCCCGCCCATCCTTGCCCTCTGGCCCTACCCGGTCCAGCTCCAACCTGGGAGGAGATAAGCATCAGGCCTGTCCCGACTTTGCCTCCCAGGATCTGACGACTTTGCCTCCGAGGATCTGACAGCACTTATCCTTGGGCCTGTTCACCACCCATACAGGAAGGTCCCAAGGGTCCCGAGGCTGTTGTGGGTCAGAGGTTGGGTTCAGAGCATTCTGTGCTGGGCTTCTTAGATCATTGCAATTGCCCCACCAGGTAGATAACTTTCCCATTTTGCAGATGGGAATGAGGCTTAGAAGGATGAAGGAACTTTAATCTTGTGCTGCTGCCAGGCTTACCACCAAGTGACAGCAGCAGTGTGGGAGAGCGGGTAAAAAGTATGTGTGAATCCATGTGTGTCTCTCTGCCTGTGTCAGGCACTATTTTAAGCTTTTCACTGTTTTATCTGACTTAATCTTCACTATAACCCAGTGAAGGTAATACTATTGTTATGCTCATCTTTACGGATAAAGAGATTCAAATGCAAAATGTTTCAGTTTATATCTAGATGTTCCCCAAAACACCATAGGTGGAGCTTTGGGGAGGTGACTGGATTACAGGGCTCATAGCAGATTTGCTTTTAGGAGGCAGGGCGTGGTTGGAAGAGGTGGGTCTTGGGTCATGGCCTGAGCAATTTATCTCCCTCAGCTTCTCCCTTACTCTGCTTCCGTCTGCATGCTGTGAGCGGCTGTCCTCCACCAAGCCCTTCTGCCGTGTTGCCCTGTCTTGGCCCCCGCCGGCTATGGAGTAAAAACTGCAAACTGTGAAACAAAATAAGTCTCTCCTCAAATTATAGATGTTGAGTATTTTTCCCATCGATTAAAAAGGTGATTAAGACACAGAGAGATTAAATAACTTATTGGAGGACACCATTATAAAGGAGGAGCCAGGATTTGCCCCCTTGAATGTATGTGTCTACGATATATGCATAGGGACCCTGGGGCTCAGATGTGTGCATTTGTGAACTCAGCTAAGCAGGTCTCTGTTGAAGTCCATGTGAACAAAGGGTTCTGAATATGTATAATAGGGGTCATCGGCCTCCAGGGACTCTGGACTCCTCCGCACTGCTCCCCACTGTCCCTCAGGGCCTGTCCAGCCTGGGACTGGCTTTGCAGGTCTCAGCATGAGTGGCCCCCTAGTCAGTCCAGCAACTGGGGACAAAGCATCTGAGGAGAGGGGTCCCTGGGTCAGGAGATCCAGGAGCAGGACTACAAAGGTGGCATTTGGAGAATCAGTCTGCATTTCATGTCTTGCCATGGTGACACTGAAGGAACAGTGGGTTTATACCTGGGGGAGACTTATCATAATGGCTCAAGAGCACAGGTCAGGAGGGAAGAAAATCCTAGAAGCAAAGGATTGAGGGGGCTCTGC
The DNA here is from genome assembly GCF_012274545.1 of Fukomys damarensis. Taxonomy (NCBI): domain Eukaryota; kingdom Metazoa; phylum Chordata; class Mammalia; order Rodentia; family Bathyergidae; genus Fukomys; species Fukomys damarensis. The sequence goes on along the minus strand of NW_022900937.1, from coordinate 23,107,763 downwards.
ACCCCCTGGGAGAGAAGCAGCTTGGACAGATGTTGTGTAGGACCACCTCAGCTGAGACTCAGACACTCGGTCCTCAACACAGATGGCCAGAGTGACCATCACGGCACACGGGAGTCTCCTTAGTTCAGAGAATGTTTGTCTGGTGTCTTGGGGGACTTGAGAATGGGGATGTGGTTCACACTGATTCTCATCTGAAGCTGAGGCAATCAAGATGGAGAGTGGTTTCCACACGTTCTTTCGGGACAAGAGTCCCTCACTCGCTTCCTAGGCCAGCACAGAAATGGATGATTCTGAGTTCTGGCTCAAGTTCCCCAAGGAGATTGCAAACCAATACAAACCAGCCTGGGTTGGGACAAGCCTCCCTCCATTCTTTTTCCCTACCTACCCATCCTTTAGGCCCCTACTCAACATGTGCAAAATCAAACTATCACCTGTTCTGTTCTCCAAAACCATCACACCTCCTAGATATCCAAGAAGGATCCAAGCCTCAACCCAGAACTCAAGCCCACACTTCTCTGGCTCCTTTGCTGACAACCCAGACCAACATAAAGGGATGCCCTGGAATATCTTTGAAATCCATTCCCTTCTTGAAACCTTATTGCCACCCCCATTACAGTGGGTTGCTGTAGTGGCCTCTGTAGTGGACTCATCTGCCTGACTTTGACTCCTCAGTCCACAGCTGCCAGAGATAGTTTTCTAAAACACAAATCCCCCTACAATGTTCCTCTGCCACTTGAAGCCCTTGTACTGTGCTCATTGCCTTCAGGCTACTAAAATTTATTCCTCTCCTCTTCCTTGCCCACAGAGTACACTTCTTGTTCTAAGACACCTACACTGAGTTGAACTTGTGTCCTTTCTCAAACTCCCTTGCAGCTAGGGATGGTCATATGACCCATTGTGGCCAATGAGATGAAATTAAAACTCACATATTGGGACCTGAGGAAAACTTGTTAAAGAAGCAGGCTTCCACTATGGAAAATAGCAGGGCAGCTCTTCAACAAACTCTTCAACAAATTAAAGATAGAATTACCAAATGAGTGAGCAAGTTCACCTCTGAGTACGTTCCCCAAAGAATTGCAAGCTGAGTCTTGAAGCAATCCTTGTACAGTCATCTTCACAGCAGCATTGTTCACATAAAGTAACCCGAGTATCTGCTAATGCATGACTGGATAAGCAAAATGTAGTGCATACAAACAATGGAACACCCAAACCCTCTTGTTACTTCCCTGAGTGCTTCAGTCGGATGTGGGTTGTCCCCCAAAGGGCTTAGTCCCCAGCTTGGTGCCATTGGGAGATGACAGAAACCTGAAGAGGGGAGGTCTTCCAGTCATGGGGGCCCCATCTTATTCCTCACTTTTACCTCTCAGTCAAGGGGTGAATGGCTTTACTCACCACATCCCCCCTTTCCATGATGTGCTGCCTGGCCACAGGCCTCAAAGCAAAAGGGTCAGCCAACCATGGTCAGAAACCTCCAAAATAAAACTTCTCTCTTTATCCGTTGATCATCTCAGGTTTGTGTTATAGTAACAGAAGTTTGACTAACATGCCAGGGCAGAAATTATAAGTAATGGTGAAATTCAGAGATGACTTTCCTTAGCTTCCTTTGACATATGAAGGCAAGTATCTCCTTCATCTGTTCAAATGCACTTAAACATGCCAGATTCCTTAACCTCCCTCTATATGGAGCTATGAAGATGTTCCTTACTCTCTAGCATAGCTAAGCACTCTATCTTTTCTTGTTTGTTTTGTTTTTGTTTTTGTTTTGAGACAGGGTGTTGCTATGTAGTCCAGGATAATTTCTTGAACTCACTATGTTCCAGGCTGAGCTTGAACTCACAGTGATCCTTCCTGCTTTAGCCTCCTAAGTGCTGGGATTATAAGCATGTGTCACCACGCCCAGCTTCAGCCATCTTTTAGAAAGCAGTTTAGAGACACTGGAATGCCTCACCTAAGTATGATACTCAATCTATTCATTTTATCTGTTTCTAAAAGAAAGATAAATCAGCCGGACATGGTGGTGCACACCTGTAATCCCAGCACTCAGGAGGCTGAGGCAGGAGGATCTCTGAGTTCAAGACCAGCCTGGGCTACATAGTGAGTTCCAGGTCAGTCTCAACTACTAGTGAGACCCTGTCTCAAAGAAAAAGAAAAAAAAGATAAATCATTCCTTGGCAGTGGCTGGCCTTAAGGTGCCACTGGGGAATTTTTTGAGGGTTGCTGTGGCACTTAACCAATATCTTGGTATTGGTCTCCCTTGGCCTGGCCTGGTTGGTACACATTACTTCTGGAGTACTTGTATTTTCAGGCCTCAAGTCCTTGAAGTCCCCAGCCCTGCACACTTGCTCAGGCCTCACGGGGCACCATCCAGAGTCACTCTCCAGCACAATCTAAAGAACCACATTTCCCCAGAGAACCAAAGCCAGTACACAGGGACCACCTCAGGCTTCTGCCTTCTAGCTTCCTCTTCCTGGGGATTGAGTCTTGGAACAGGATTCTGTTGTCTAGATCCACATATTCTTGGCTCAATGCATCTGGCAGGAAAACTAACAAGAGCAGTCTCAAGAAAGAAAAGGACTGACCTTCCAAGGAGGGTGTGTCTGGGAAGACCCCAGCCCAACCCTGCCACGTACACCACCAAATAACACGACAGTTGTAACCACACTCAGAATGGTCTCCCTCTGCCCCACTACCCCGCTTTCTCCCTGTTCACTCTCCTCCATTTCCATCCCCCTCTCCATCCCTGGTGGAGCCATGCAGCTTCCTCTCCCTTTCCTATTCCTTTTCCACTGGCCAGGTTGACAACAATCATCTCAAATTCAAAACAGGAACAAACTCAAACAGGAACCTGTTTCAATTTTCCCGTCTATGTGGACCTAGGCACTTGCACCTCTCTGCCCCCTCCTGGCAATCGGTGGGAATGCAGATCACGTGCCCGCTGTCCCTCTTTCCACTGGGCCCTGAGTAATTTACTTTGTTCCGTGAAACATTCTTGCTTCTAGAACACGATTGCTTTTTCATTCACCATACTGCCTGCTCCTGCTAGTCTCCTGGGTCCTTCTCTCCCAACACCTTAAAGTGGGAGAACCACAGAACCTAGTACTCATGGGCTTCTTCCCACACCCTTGGTCATTTTATCTAATCTGACAGCTTTAAATACCGTCTATGTGCTGAGAACTCTCCAGTTCAAATCTCCATCTGTGACTGTGACCTTGAGTATACCCAACCATGTAATCAATAAGGCCACTTAATCCAAATTTCCACCCCAGCTGGGTGTGGGGCACACTTCTAATTCCAGCACTCTGGGAGGCTGAGGCAGGAAGAGTGCAAATTCAAGCCTAGCCCTGGTAATTTAGTGAGACTGTTTCAAGATAAGAAAAATAGGGCCAGGGATTTAGTCCAGTGGTTGTGACGTCTGCCTCGCAAGCACAAGTTCCCAAATTTGATCCCAGGTACAGGAGAAGGAGAAGAAGAAGGAGAAGGAAGAATATAAACAAAAAGGGCTGGAGGTGTAGATCAGTGCAAAAACCCTGGATTCAATCCTTAGTCCCAGGAAAAACAAAATCTCCACCTCCCTTCCAATAAAACCAAACAAGCCATGCTGGATATAGTGCCACACACCAGCGATCCCAGCACTTGGGAGGCTGAGGCAGGAGGATCGCCATGAGTTTGAGGCCAGCCTAGCATACGTAGTGAGTTCAAGGCCAGTCTGAGCCACGTAAGGAGACCCTGTCTCAAAAAACCAAAAACCTAACAAACAAAAAACAAGCCATTGGCCCCACAGCCTTCCTCATCTCAAGTGATGGCAACTACATTCATGCAGCAGTGGAGACCAAAAACTTTGCAGTCATCCTCAATTTTTCACTTTCTTGCAAGACCCTCATCGGCAATCCTGTTGGCTCTATCTTTGTATCGGTCCAGACGGAGTGATCATTTACGGTCTCCATTGCTACCACCCCAATCCATGCCATTCCAGACCTGTATTAGTGAGCATCTTTACCTCTACTTTTGCACTCCACAGTTTACTTTCTGCACGACGGCTACAGGGAAACCCAGTCCCTCCTCTGCTTAGGATTCTCCGGGGTTGAAGCTGAGCCCTTACACAGATGTCTTAGGCCCTTCAGGACCTGGTCCTGTTCCATCCTCAGTTTCATCTCCTACTACTCTACCATTGCTTCCTCTACTCAATACTCTTTCCTATTTCTTAAATATGCCAGAAATGCTTGCTGCAGGGCTTTTTCAGTTGTTAGTCTTCTGATTGAGAAATTCTTCCCAGATGTGTCTATACAGTGTCTCATTCCCTACTTTCTCTAGACCTCTGTTCAAACGTGACCTTTCCAGGAAAGTCTTCCCAGATCACCTTATTTAGAGTGGTATGGACCAGCCCCAACCCGGCCATTCCAACATCCTTTGTTCTGTTTTTTGTTTGTTTTGCTTTTTTTTTTTTTTTTAATGCCGAGTGTTGAGCTCAGGACCTCACACATGCTAAGCACATGCTCTACTACTGAGCTACACCTGCAACCCTTGCTTGCTTATTTTCCTTTTTCACTTAGTTACCATCTGACGATATTGCATACTACTTGTTTGTGTGTTTATATTCTGTCTCCCTCCAAATCATTTAATTTACACTACAGTCACAATTTTGTTTTGTTCACTGCTTTGTTCTTGTCCAACAAATGTTTGTTGAATGAAGGGGTGGGTAAATGGATGAATGGAAGGGAACAGTAACTGAGGAGCACATGGATGAGAAAAAACGTTGTGATGTTATTTGTAGTAGATTTGTAAAGTACAGTTTTAGGTTCACAGCAAAACTGAGCAGAAGGTACAGAGATTCCCCATATACCACCTGTCCCTACACATGCACAGCCTGCAATCATTACCAACATCCCACGACATCCCAGAGTAGGATTATGTTTGTTACAATCACCAAACTCACAGGGACACATCATTTTAACAGTTGACATTAGGTTTCATTTTTTGTGTTGCGCATTCTGTGGGTTTTGATAAATCCATAATGGCACATATCCACCATTCTGGTACAGAGTAGTTTCATTTTCCTAAAAATCCTGTTTATCCCTCCCTTTCCATTTACTTCTGGTAACCACCGATCTTTTCATTGTCTTCACAATTCTGCCTCTTCCAGAATGCTATGCAGTTGGAATCAAATAGTATGGAGCCTTTTCAGATTAACTTCCTTCACTTAATAATATGCATTTAAGATTCTCATGGTTTTTTTCCCCCATGGCTTGATGGCTCACTTATTGTCAGTGCTGAATGATACTCCATTGTCTGGATCTTCACCACAGTATATTTATCCATTCACCTCCCAAAGGACACCTTGATTGTTTCCCAAGTTTTGGCACTTGAGAATAAAGCTGCTGTAAATATCCACATGCAGGTTTTTGTGTAGACAGAAGTTCTCAGTTCCCTTCACTAACTGTCAAGGAGTGTAATTTCTGAATCGTTTGGTAAGATTATATTTAATCGTGTAAGAAACTGACAAACTGTCTTCCAAAGTGGCTGTACCATTTTGCTCTCCCCCCAGCAATGAATGAGAGCCCTTGCTGTTCTACGTTCTTGCCAGCATTTGATGTTGTCAGTGTTCTGGATTTGGGGCATTCTAACAGGTGTGTACTGTTATCTTCTTTTAATTTGCAGAAAAAAACTTTCATAAGTTTATTTGCCCTATGTTTTCCTTACTTAGCTGTCTGTTAAGGTCTTTGGCCCATTTTTAAATTGGGTTATTTGTTTTCTTATTGTTGATCTTTGAGAGTTCTTTATATATTTTGGGGTTGCTAGTTCAAAGCCAGCCTGGCTACATAACAAGAAAAAAAGTGCTACCTGTTATTATTTGGAAGGTGGATCTTACTTTAAACCCTACGGGAAAAGAATATAGCAGCAAACATTAGTTTCTGTTGATCTCATTTGAGATAAGTATAGAAAATAATTGGCAAGCTTCCCAGCAGGAATAGAAGGAAATCGAAAGAGACCAGAAAAGTGGGATCTTAAACAGCTAGGAACAAGGACTGTTTCTCAACTCTATCAAATAAAAAGGAAAATGAGAAGGACTTTGATGGACAAAGGCCAATGAACATTTCATCCTTCTCACAAGGTTCAAGTCCAGTTTATGGTTGTTTCCTCCATTGATAAAAACCTTTGAATGGCTGGAGATGTCTCAAACCAAGGGCCCAAATCTGGGTGAGATATTCAATAATTCCTTTTAATTTGACAAAATGATTCTGGGGAAAGAGACTAAATGTGCAGCTTTCCCTTTAAAGCCTGATAAGTGTGATACCTTTCTCAATGAACTTCAGTGAACTCAATGAAGAGAAATTGGTGGGGTTGGGATGAGAAGGCAAGAAACATAGTGACTCTGAGAAGCACACCTAGAAAAAAAAGACTGTAGGTGGCCTCAGTGGACGGAGCTGACTGGAATCAAATAGATAAGGCTACTAAGTTTTAAGAGTGATGTGTTACCAAATTAGTATGCGTGTTCAGGAATAAAGATCCGTGACCCTTTGAGACTTATAAATGGGCCTCAGTTATGATGGGCAACAAATGGGCTAATGCCTTTTTCAGACAATAGAGAATAAAGAATCTTCCAGAAGGTAGAACCACAGGTTTGCAGAGAAAAAAGGACAAGGCTGTAGTCCCAGGACAGAAAATCAAGGCCAAAGCAAGGAACATGTCCATCTCTGCTCCTATAGGGAGGGAATGTGTTTATTTTGAGGGGAAGAAAAGCAAGCTGAATATTTGTTGATCAAGACAGATAGCAGTTGTGATTAGTACTGTTCTCCACATGTTTTGAGTTCTTTCTGGACAGCAAATAGGGTTACACATTCAAAGACATTCATTAGAAATCTACACAAAGCTGGGTGTGGTGGTACACATCTATAATAACACCACTTGGGGGGCTGAGGCAGGAGGATTGCCACAAGTTCAAGGCCAGCCTGGGATACATAGTGAGTTCAGGACCAGACTGAACTACAAAGGGAGACCCTGCCTCAAAAAACAAAAAAAACAAAAAAAGAAAGGAAGGAAGAAATCCATACAATATCATAAATATATACATAAAACACAACATCATATGGAAAAAGAACCAAAGCATTTTTATGTTCAAAATACAAACATACACAAAACAAAAACACATATCCTAGGAAGAGGAGTGGAAGAAGTTAAGATTGAACATGTTAAAGAAAAAAATGATTTGCAACACTCATCAAAGAAGGTAATAAAGACTCCATTTAACAGGTGCTTTGGTAATAGGTATAGGGACCGCTGCAGTAGGAGAGAGAGATTTGACCAAATTCTGATGCCAACAATGACAAGTGGACCCTTATAACCACAGAGTGGTTAGGGTGGGGTGGGGGTGGTGTCCATAAATGGAAAGTTACTAAGAGGAAACATGGGAGACAGAGGGATTCTTGCTAGACTGGCTCAGCAGAATTCTTACTGGAGGCAGGCCAGGAGGGTCAGATATCAATTTTCAGATTTTCACTGAACTGACCTTGTAGGACTCTTGCTCAAACTGGATTTTGTAAAGACAGAGAGAGAAGTCCATGTATGAGCCAGTTAAGCAGAAGACTCAGAGCTGAGTGAGTAAGTCCCTGTAGCTCTTGAGGTAAAAATTTAGGTGAATTGGGTGAGATCACTGCAAACAAAGATGGCTACAGAGCTGACCAAAAACTCACCCTAAACTTCATTATACTTTTATTATAATGCATTTCCCTAATAAAAATATTCTCTCAAAGTGGGGACATCACATTTCAAAGGACATTTTGGACCATGTGCAAACTCACACCTGCTCAGCAACTCTACCCTTTTTGAAGACCCCTGCCTCTTTTGAAAAAATTCCATAATAATCGACAACATTCCTCTGGAGCCTCATAGCAGTGGAGTCTTTTGTTAGAGGTGTCTTCGTGTCTTTAGAAGCCCATTCTCTGTCTGTCCAGTAGCCAACTTCTCTGTTTCTTTCCTGGGCTGCCTACATGAAAGCCAACTTTGTTTATTTTCTATAATAAACTTTCCCATTAAAGCTTCTGCCTGTAGAGTCATAATGTGCCTCTGTTTTAATTTCTATTATCACTGAAACAAGGACCCATGCTAGCCAATAATAGCACCAGAGGCTCACAAAAGCAAAAATAAATTAATGAAGGTGCCATTCAACGAATGGAGAAAGTACAGTGGAGAGATTCACATCCTTAATAGATTCTGCAGAGATTTGAAAAGTAATTTAGACACACACACACACACACACACACACACACACACACACACACACACACACACACACACACACACACACTCACACACACGCGCGCGCACACACAATGCAAAGAGCTTCAAAGAGAAGCAAAGGTGAAACAGAGAGTAACTAATTAAAGGTGTGCCCTGGGTCAACTGAGCTAGACATCCTCTCTCTGACTCCATAGAGCAGCGGGTGCAGTGCTGCACTACAGGATGAAGTCCTGATTAGCACTCCCTAACCAGACTGAGAATCTGCCTGAGAAGGAGTCCTAGTTAGGTCTTGAGATGAGCGAACAGATTAGGCCCAAGACAATTCAGAAAATACAAAGTATAAGTGGAGGAAAGGAAGGAAGGGAAAAGAAAGGTAGCCTCACCCATGACTGAAATGAAGCACTTATCCCTAGAGTAAAGCCTCCCTCTGTCCTATTACTTAGCAACTGTGAGAACTTATTTGACTGTTCCTGGCCTTCCTACACTGATAGCCCTTCATCAATCTTGAGTCAAGGAAAGCAGTTAGTTGTGAAACTTTAGCTTCCACTGTTCAGAATGGATGTAGTTATCTATCATCTTGGTTTTGCCTTTATGAAATATAAAGGGACAACTAGGAATCAGTAGTGATTTTAGGGAGCCCCACAGCCTGGAGTGAAGAACCAAGATGAATGAATAGGACATAGAGTTAATTCAGGAAATAAGAACTTTCCGGAAAGGAATGGAGTAAAGGTTGTTGGTACAAGCCCAAGCTGGTGTTGTCTCTGTCTTTTTTATGGCCATAAAGCTTTCTGGGAGAAGGGGTTTATGGCAGTTTTCATTTCTACAAGTTTCTGCTTTTCAGCGGAAGAAAGTTCTGGGAAGGCTTCTTTATACGTCTGTTACATCACAAATGCTGTCAGTGCAAAAACAATTGTGTGCCAAAGAGGCATATTTTTATCTTTTATACGAAAACAATATATAATTTTTATAAGAATTAAAAAAAAAAACCCTACCTCTCCTTTACCTCTCCTGCGCTCTCACAGCAATCCTCAGGCATGCCATAGTATTTTAAAAGCAAAAGCTTTCACACTTTCAAGGAAAATGAAATTTTCACAACAGCCATACCAGTAATTTCCAAACTTGACAGTGCATCAGAATTACCTGGATACTTTTGAAAGGGGTTCTGTGGATTGACTCTAGGGTCTTGTACCTGCCAAGTATACAACTCTGGCACTGAGCTATACCCACAGGGCTCTGGGTGCATTTTTGAAAATACGTACAGATTTTCTAGCTTCTCAGACTTAGTTGACTACAGTCTCAAAAATCTGGCCACTGTATATGCAAACATAAGAAAAACATCGTGATACAACTATGCTCTGGCTTGGCTGGCTCTCAGTCAGATCATGTCCATGCCCGTGCCCTTAGCAATCTCTGTTTTTTTCCTCTTATGACACAACGATGCTGCTAACAGATCTGCTTTCTTTTTGAGTCTCGGGTCAGCCTCCCACTTGGTCTTCAGTCATGGTTAATGTACACTTTGTGGCCGCCTCTAAGAACTGGGTTGAATTTATGCCAGCAAAACCCTCTGACTTCCGTAGTTTGCACCTGATGTCTCCCTAGGCCTGCCCCACAAAGGCAGGATTTACTAGAAGCTGATTCTCAGCAGTCTCAGGGCTAAAGAGATTATAGAGCCAGAAAACTTTACAAAGTCTCTCATGAAATTGGCTGGGACTTTTTATCAGTTCCCTGGAGAATCTCTGAGATTTTTCTCATATTTATTGCTTTCTTTTTGCCATCTTTCAGTCCCTGTAAGAGGGCCCTGCAGTACCTCAGCAAATGCTGTAGCTGAACTTCATCATTTAGATCTCAATTAAGGTCTGCCTGTGGAGACTGACCCTGTGTATATGCTTGAACATTTTTTTTGTTTTTTGTGGTACCGGGGATCAAACTCGGGTCCTTGCACTTGCGAGGCAGGCCACAGAAATGCTGAGCTAAATCCCTGGCCTTAGGCTTGAACATTTAATACTTCTGCTGGGGTATTATTTTCCAACTAGCAGAGTCACTCTCTGATGCACCCCAGTGCTAAAAAGTGTCAGGAGGAGCTGTTTACAATTTGGTCAGTTTGGACTATGTGTCTGGAAGATGGGCTGCACCAAATCTATGAGGGTTTGGGGCTTTTCCATATAGGGGCTTTTCCATATACTGTGTTTTCTGTTTAGGAGGTCACTGGTTGAGAAGGGCTGGTAGACAAAATTCCTTGTCCCCCTTGGATTTGGCCTTCTATATCATAATAGATGTGTTCGGTAAAAAGAGCCAAAAACCAGGACCAGACCAGGACCATAGCAAGGCTTTATTACGGGGACGGTCCGCCGGCCCGTCTCCAAACAGAGAAGAGAAAGCAACATAGCAGCACAGGGAGCTTCTTTTATAGGAGCCGGGTGGGGTTAGCCTGAGCGGTAGTGGTTGAGGACGGTAGTATTAAGAGATTGGAGGAGCCTGTGACATCACTAGGAGGGGCTTGTGACATCACTAGCTGCTTGGAGGTAGCAAGTATCAGGTTACTCTTTTGGCAGGAGAAGAGGCACAATGTGAACAAGAAGCCTGTCCTTTGTTGGGAGAAGCCATATTTTAACATGGAGGCTGCTATCCCATGTGGCAGCCATCTTAAAGCAAGGGAAATCTAACAAGATGGATCCTCTTAGTTTCTCAGAGGGGCATCTGTAAAGCCCTTGTTAGGCCTGATAAGAGGCAGTTCACTTGATTGTCTGGGCCTTTCCCACTTTTCCCTTGGGGCACTAACTCTGGCCTTTTCTCCTCAGGTGGGGTTCAGGGCTCCCTGTCATCTGATCCTGCTTCCCTGTGAGCTTGCCTCTGCAAAGGCAGGTAAATTGGAGTGTAAGGGGGTGGGATCTCTGCCTCTTCTGGAAGTTCTTGCAGAACCAGCTTTTTTGGTCCTTTTTGCTGCCTTTCTTTTGTTGTTGAGCCTTCCAGTAAGGCTGATTTCTCTCTCTATTTTGCCTTAGGTATGGCTCAGCTATGAGAGTCTTGCAATATGCCTTCAAGCAGGGTTGTAATCAGGTGGGTTGAGTCTGGGCTATATTTAAGCAGGAGTCAATGTAGGGAAACTGATCCGGGTGCCCTGGCCATTCTCTGTTCCCAGTTACTATCCTATGCACATGCCCAAACAGGTGCTCCTACCAACTGTCCCCTCTGCTAGCCACCCAGCATCAAAGGAAGGCCAATCTATTTCACAGAATTCTCAACCTATGGGGGATCAACTTTATTCCATGGTCCTCCATATGGCCTCTTCTAAAGTTATTTAACATGCGTTCTAATGGGGTGGGTTTTGATGCTTGTCCTCCCATTACTACCCTGTTGCAGAGAAAATCACTCTCTTAAGCACGTTTACTTCAGGCTAGTTAGACCATGCCCCTCACAGTTTTTAGGTGCCATTTAGCTTAGGTGTCATATAAACCTGACTTGGACTCCGCAACGTACCTCTGTACAATGTACCATTTGTACAATGGTCGTGGGGTACTTCCATAAGCTTTATGCAGATTGCCACTAGTCCCAATCACCCCTACACTTGCCTGGAGCATACAGTCTGTGCTAAGAGACTTGTGGCTCTATACACTACACGTCAGTATGTACTGAACAAATGGTTCCCCTATCCTACCTTTCCAACCTAGGTGTACATTTCATCCAATTCACCCTGAGACAACTCTGCACACCCCTTTGCCAGCCACTCTTGCTGTGGGCCTCTCCTGATCCTCTTGTAGATTTTGTCTGACTCCCCCTGAGTCTGACTACTTGGTACATCCCGGTGATCAGTCTCCCTTTTTGCCCTAATGGGACGGCTTACCCTTGGGGCCCAAAATCTTACCGTGGCCCTGTAGCATGTTGTTCCAGAATTGTCCCAAATCCCTTCAGATTCTGTTGCACTAGCAGGGGGAAGGTCACCTGGCTATGGGAGGGCCGATTCCTCTCCAAGCTCAAGTTTCACCTGGTAGCACTATAAGTCTTAGAACTCCTGCAGCTTGGAGCCCTTCTGGGCCTGCAGGCAAAGGAGAAAGCAAATCTGTCATCTCTGGTCCTTTCATGGTCATCAGAAATATTGCAGTATCTAAGAGACAGGAGAGGCCACTGGGAAAATGGAGGATTTTATTTCAGGACTGACTTCAGCCAGACTTGTGCCAAAAGGGCTGAGCCCAGAACAAAGGAGAAGCTTCAGTTTTTATACATTTGTTGAAGGGGTTGGCACAACAGGACAAAGACAATTATTTATTTAGTGATAGCTTAACAGCTTAACCATGAAAGAATACAAGCATAAGGAATTCCAGGAGGTCATAGACCTTATTTACAGAAACACGGACCCAAGGGAGGAAAATCATTAAGTCTGTTTATATATTTTCATATGTTCAGTTTACATACAAAAAGTTTGTTTTCACATACATAAAAATCCAAATATTATAAATGACAAACCCTTCCCCACCTCTCAAATATACAAAGAGCTTCACAAATATACAATTTAAATTGGTTTAATCTTGAAATGTAATCCAATGAGACTGAAAACTAAACATTTCAAGTGTTGTACCAAATAGTAAAATACTCGAAGGCCTTCAGGATCCCTAAAATTTAAATAGGTAAAAGTTAGATTTTTGGTCCTAATGAAATATAATTTTATAAATTCCAACAATAAAATTGAAACCCTGTAAACAATTAACTTCATGGAATTTAGGAGAAAGGATTGCTACCGAACTAAACCAGCTGAATGATTTAACACCTCTAACTGTTCTGTAAGGAAAGGGGTTTATCATCGGTATTTATTTTCATATTTAATGTGTTTGTCTCCTTATAGAAAGTAAGCTATGCATCACAAAAATGTAGAATGAAAAAAATAAAGTACTCATGATAATTCTGTAATTCTACCACCCTAAGTACTAACAAAAAACATTTTGGTGCTCTTTTTTTCCCTGCATGACGAAAATCATTCTCTATGGCATTATTTTTATCATAGCATTAAAAAAAAACACATCACTGATAATTTTAATTTAACCAGTCTATCCCTGTTACACGTATGGATTATTTGCAGTTATGAATAATGCTTCAGTGATCATCTTCATGCATAATAAGGCTTTGCTAATATTTGAGGATATATGCTTGAAATAGATGCTTGCATGAGATTACTACAGCAAAGATGAATGGAAAATGTTAAAGGTTTCAGATGCATGTTCCCAATTGCTTTTCAAAAAAGCAGTATGACCAATGAATGCCATATATACTCAGCAACACTAAGAAAACTAATAGTTTAAAAGCAAATGGTTGCTCTTTGAGAAGACAGCCTTTTGTGTCCTTAGATATTTTACATTCATTCTTTTGTCTTTTCCCCTACTAAGCACTTACATAAAACATCTATCATGTAGAAGGTACCATGATAATTCTGAAGACACACAAAACTTCTCATGAAGCTCACCTTTGAAACTAGTGAATCAAGCCAGGCATGGTACTGCTGGTCTGTAATCCCAGCACTCTGTCAGGCCAAGGCAGGAAGGGGTTGTAAGTGCAGGCCCAGTCTGGGCAACTTAGCAAAACCGTGTCTCAAAATTTTTTAAATTTAAAAAGGGCTGAGGATGTAGCTTGGTGCAAAGGTCACAGGTTCAATCCCTCGTAAGGGGGCCAGGGGACATTTTTGAAGGAAAGAGGAAGAAAGGGCTTGGATGAATGGCGACGCTATGCACTTAAGTAGCTCAAAGGAGACACAGAACAAGGGAGACACAACTAAAATAATACTGTACTGGATTTTTGCCACTTTTTCAAGTATTAAAACACAGAAAAGAGAAGAGCAATATGATATGGAGCTGATAAGGCTGGTATAAGTCAATAAGAATTTTCTTTAAATTTTGTGACACTATCCAGACTTCTATACAACATAGCTAATGAAGACTGAGCATTATTATGGATAATGTGTGATTATAGATAATTATAGAATAGATCATGATGGGCATAATTTTGGATGAAGATGCTTCTTTGGTAGTCAGTAAAAGATCCTGCTAGCTTCTCTAATAGACAAGACAATGAGTCTTTAAGGACATAAAAATCAGAATCAGATCTGCCATGGACACCATTACTCACAAACTAATTATAGTTCTAGGCTAATTCTCTAATAAATTATGTCAACTTAGCCAAATGTTTCAACATACTTTGACTGATTGACATTCATAAGGGAACCTATCTTTGATGTACTAAAAGAAATATATTCATCTCCAATTACAATTTCTAGCTCCTGCCAGCCACCTCTGTCCGGGGGTGGCCACCGAGTGCCTTCTTCTTTTGAAATCTCACTGTCATCAGTTATTCTCTTCAGCTGTTCAATTACACTCTTGTGGACATATGCCTCTTTTCTGATCATGACATTATCTTCATAATCGCTATTGTTGACATATCTAAGCTTCCATCCATTCGAAACTTGAACTCTAGAAACTCATGTCCAAACCTTCCCTTGTGCCCTACGTAGTAGTGTAGGCAGAAATCATTAGCCATAGACATTTCTGTTCCCTGGAAATGCACTAAGAGCCCAGCCAATATGCTACCCGGTGCCTGGAAGTGACCAGTGTTGCCCATTTTTGAGGCCTGCTGAACAAGAAGGTTTAAGGCTCTTGCTATGTCATTGGTGATACGCTCAAGTATAGCTTGTAACCTTATGGGCAGTGAGCATGTAAACTGGGGTTCAATATCACCACATACCATCTTCTGCCAAGGTGACCTGGCCACCTATTGAATAATCCTTTCTGGGTGTTATTCATCATCCTTCCAATCCCCTACTTTTACTGCTCTTCTGACAGTTTCTCCATAAACAAGGTATCTCAAGGGATTGGTCCTTATTTGAAGAGGATTAGAAAGATGGCCTAATTGTTCCTAGTATGCGTGCCCATGACCATTTATTTGGCAGTCACTGATAGGCCCATAATCCACAGATCCATTAGAGGCTGGGGGGTGACTTCCAGTCATTTGGAGCCTCTAATTGGTACCAAAAGTGGTTTAAAGAGGGAAAATGAGAAAATGGATTAGAGAGTGTTGGATATGTCCAATTTTGTTTTCCCCATCATAAGGTTTTTCCCAGAGTTTTAATGTAATACCGTTGCCCTACATAAATCAGTTCTTCTACTGTTGTCAGTGGAAGCTTTTCCCCAGTGAGCAGTGCAGAACCTTCCTATGATGGAAGTCTTAAATACCAAATGCTCAGCATTTGAGTGAGGTGAGTTGACAGTAGGGTAAAGTTGTCCCCGGGCAACAGTTCTCTTGCTTCCCATGGGCCATTGGTCTCCCATGTTAGTTCACTTCCAGATATAGTACAAGGTGACATTCAGATTTTAGGCTATGTTTTTAGCCATCTTGGTGAACAAGTTTCTGGCTAAGGCTAAGTGCTCTGGGAGATGTTTATAGAGTGAGTCAAAGACCCAGAACAACTGAGCCAAGTGGATTTGAGTCTTCTTGACAATAAATATATGAGGAGGCTGATGTCCCAAACCCAAGTATCAACATCATAGTGTAGCCCATGGCTCATTCAGGCAAATCTGTTTGTAGCTTGGTAAAATTGATTGGATTATAGGCCCCGACTTGACAATCTGGCCTGAAGGATCCCCTTGCAAAACAGGCCGCTTCTTGCCCCAAGGTTAGGGTGCCTGAGATAAAAATTTTCAGGTTCCAACCAACAGCCCAGGTTATGCAGTTTAGGCAAAAGCAATCCTGCCATAATTTAGGTGGAAATTGATAACAGCTGGTCCTTCTTCACAATCCACATAATATAGGATAATCTTTGTAATATTTTTCCATGACAATTTCATATATGAGGTTACTCTTGTTGCTCTTGGTTCAAATATGTTGCTTGATGAGCATCAAAGTCTAGAGAGGTGGCCCCTTTATGATTTGATGATACCTTAGTTTTGTTTAAAAGGCTACCATCAGCTATCTCCTTTTCCCCAGCATAGACTTTAAACCAGGTTTCCTAAGGGGGAACTTTGGGGTCATTAACAGACATAAGGCTGACTAGTTCCTGGGTCACAGACTGACTAGGTTGTTTGGTTATGAGTGCAAGTCCTCCCCCAGTGTGTCCTCATATGCTAATGGTCGGTATGGTATAACAAGGTCTTAGTTACAGTGTTTCATGACCAGATAGTATAAATACAATAATTACATTATTTGAGATTTCCCTACTACTAAGGGAAGAAAGAGAATTACAATGAAAAGAATAAGGAACTTTTATTGTTATTATATCTCCATATTGCACCTCAAGTTTTGGCCATTTATAGACTGGTCAGCTTCCAAGGTGACCATGGCAGGGTTGCTGCTTCCTTGGGCTTCTGCCATGCATAGATTAGTCAGGGTGACTGAAGCAGGGCTACCATTTTCAGTGGCAACTTGGTCTCACCTCAGGATCAGTCAGCTCAGATGGTCTGGATCCTGTTGACTGGTCTACTTGACTTAGGCTGCCAGTTTTAGCTGACTGTGTTGGATCTAAGGCACAGTCTCTGCAACTTTAACAGCAGTGGGATTAGACAAAATTGCAACATAGGGCCCATCCCATACCGGTCCTAAGGTGGGGGCCAGGGATTTAGCTCAGTGGTTCCACCACCTGCCTTGCAAGTGCAAGGACCTGAGTTCATTCCCCTGTACCAAACAAACAACAAACAAACAAACAACAACAATAACAAGAAACCAAGGTGGTTGGCTCCATTTTTTTTTTTTTAACCCAGAGTCCCTGGCTTTGAAGGGATTTATTGGGTCTACCAGACTTACAGGCATTCTCTCTTGTACCCAGCCATGAGTGTCTTGCGTGGCTATTTTCAAAGCCTATATATGTCTTAGGGATAATTTTTCTAGTTTATAGAGATCATACTTAATTTGACCTATGATTGGGGGTGGCCCGCTGAATGTTTGTGTGGTGGGAGTGCACTGGACTCAGAGGAGGACCTGATCCCATCTCTTGGCAATATCTTTTAGCAGTTGTTTGAATATCCAGTTTATGTCCTCCGCTTTTTTTTTTCTCTGTGGCCAGTAAACTGTGTAAAGCTTTTATTTTATTTTTAACATCTGTGTGAGCTCCTGGACCATCTCAGCTATGAATGCTGGTCTATTGTCTGACCCCCAAGGTCAGGGATAGTCCGAATCTTGAGATGATGTCTCTTAAATACTGCAATAGGATGATTTTACTACTTTTAACTTTGTTGAGACTTGTTTTATAGCCTGTGCCACATCTTAGTGGCTGCTATATGCACTTGGAAAGAATGCATATTCTGCCACTACTGGGTAGAGAAGGCAATTATACAGATCTTCTGTAACCTTACAAATTTCTATCTACTTCAATTAATCACAGAACAAAAAGTGTTAAAATAGCCAACTAAAAATGTGGACTTGTCTATTTTTGCTTTTTGGTGTTTTCTTTGTATATTATGACTGTTTTCATGTATAGCACTACTTTTCAGATTATGTATTCCTGGTGAGTCAAATACATTGTCATTGTGTAATACCTCTATTATTTATAGATAATATCTTCCTAAAATATATTTTGATGTTAATATAGCCATCCCAGCTTTCCTTTAATTTCTGGCTGGACAGGATACTTTTTTGTTTTGTCCTGTTTTGTTTTACCTTAAATCTATTTGTGACTTCATGTTTGAAATTGCGTTCTCATAGATAACATATTGTTCAGTCCTTTTTTTGTTTTTTCTTTATTGTACATTTTAGATATACCTAATGATAACATTCATCATAGAGAATTTGTACTTATACATGATGTAACTTGCTTCTTTGTTTTTTCCCATTTTCTTTCCCTTCCCTCAGCCCTTTTCCCCCTTATTTACAAAAGCTTTGTTTCCATTTTTTCCTTCTATTCTTTTTTTCTTGTCCCTTCCTTCCTCCCCCCTCCCTCCTTGTTCTTCTTCTCATTTAAACATTTTCTTCCCATTTCCCAATATCTAGTATACATTTTGGTTCTTATTTACACTTTCAGTTTTTCACACTAGAGAAACAGCTGAGTATTCAAACATGTATGTTTGATTTGTTTCACTCAAGAGTATGGTCTCAAGGTGCATCCATTTAGCTAAAAATGTCTCAAGCTAGCTATATCAATTATAACCATTAATGTTAATGGTCTCAATTCACAAATCAAAAGAAACAGTCTGGCAGAATGCACCAAGAAGCAAGATCAAACAATATGTTGCATATAAGAAACACATTTAATTAAAAAACAAATTCAAAGACTGAAATTAAAAGGGCGGAAAATACTATTTCATATGACAGGAACCCAGAAAAAAGCAGGGATAGTTATTCTATTTGCAGACAAAGTGGATTTCAAGCCAAGACTGATAGAGAGGTTATAGTTATGCACCATCCTGCCTGGCTGTTGAGTCTTTTTTTAAAAAAAAAATCCCATTTGGTAATCTCTGCCTATTAACTGGACTGTATAAATGTGTCAAAACATCAAATTGTATACTTTAAATATATAGTTTTGTATGTCAATGATATCTTTTTTTTTGGTACTGGGGATCGAACTTGGGACCTTACACTTCCAAGGCAGGTGGCAGAACCATTCAGCTAAATCCCCGGCCCTATGTCAGTTATATCTTAATGAACCTGTTGGCAATATTTACTGATATTATATGCTGCTTACCTATGTTAGTCACTGGGAAATTCAGTAGTAAATATATCCTTGCCTAGGTCACTGATGAGAGGACCTCAAGTCTCACATCTCATACGTAACTTTATAATACCGGGGAGAAAGAGATTGATTCTCTTTCCTAATATTTAATCCACTATTTTCCCAGGGTCTCTGGATAGCCTGCCTTGAGTCTGATGAGCACCTGAAATGAAGAGTAGAGACAGGAGCTTGCTCCAGTGGAGTGGTCTGTTTAGAGCCACACTGTAGAGCAAAGCTTTCTCAGAACACTGCAGCAATATCCAGCTACCAACCTGATGATTATCAGAAAGGAGTTTCCCAGCTGTGGGAAAGAGATCAGTGAACTAGATAGCATCTAGGGCATTCAGACAGTAGCCAGACTATGGCAAATTCTCTCCTCTGAAGCCAAAACCCAGAACCAGAACCTCCTTAAAATGCCATGTGGCCTGGTGTGATGGCATATACCTGTAATCCCAGCAGTTTGGGAGGTTGAGGCAGGAGGATCACAAGTTCTAGCCTAACATGGGCAACTTAACAATTTAGCAAGACCCTATCCCCAAATAAAAAATAAGAAGGACTGGGATATATAGCTCTCTGAGAAGTCCCAGGATTCAAGTACTACAAAAAATAGCTAGATTAAATGAAATTTTTAAAAAACCAAACTACTATGTGGGGCAATTTGACTGATTCTGGCATAATTATTTCTCCATGCACCTTCAGGGTTAAAAGCTGTCACACACCAGGCCTCACTGTACTTTTGTTATCTGATAGAGGCAACACCTGGGACAGGTTCCAAAGTCTCCAAACCATCTGTATTGGCATCACTGAGGAACATGGAAATGCAGATTTTTTTTTCAGGCCTCATCCAAGAGTCACTGAGTCAATCAGAAACTCTGGAGGTGGGGTTTGGCCATCTGTCTTTTCATAAACCTTGTGATTCTGCTGCACAAATTTCAAACAACACTACCCAGGTTGAGCACCTACTCTCAATATTGGCTCGCTGTTAGAGTCAGCTGGGAAATCTTAACAATATATCGATTCTCCCTTCCAGAGATTCTGATTTAATTGATGAGGCTTAGGGATTGGGATTTTTAAAAGTTCCCCAGATGGTCTAATGTGTATCAAAGCATGACCTACCACCCATTTAGAGCACGTTAGAGAGGATTACTCTGACCCAGGCTGGGTTCCACTTTGGATAATAAAACTGTAGTCTCCATGCCTGGGACCTAGACATCGGTGTACATATCTTGTTAGTACTGGTATTTTTTTTTTCTAGCTCCCCAGATGATTGTAATGTGTTACCACAGAGCATCATTTCATTGTTGGAACAATCACAGCTTCCCTTTACTTCTCCCCTTGGGCCTGGGAGTGTTTTCTGGTAAACAATTCTGGCAGACAGACTTGAGTAGGCTTGAGCCCTGCCATTACAGAGAGCAGGTGTTGGGTTCTGTTTCTCTGTGATGCCCTAACGTTTCTAGGGGTAGTGCGAGAATTGTGCCTTTCATGTACTGCCAGTGACTCCGACTAGACGGGTCTGCCAAATTTAGGGGCCAAGTGTCAGCAAGCTTGTTATCACAAGATCATGTTCTCCAACACCACCTTTGTACGGGGGCTGTTTTGATTTTCACGTGCCCGTCCTTGGGCAGGGATTAAAAGGGTGTTAAGTATTAACCCCTAATACCCAATCCCAGCCAGGAGAGAGCCTAAATCAGCTATTGCATTGCTCTGCCCTATCTCTGCATTGGTCACCAGAGTTGAGGTGATAGCTAGGGTACTTCCTAAAAGATAAGCATCCCAAACTTCTGACCAGGAGGTGAACCAGCATTGTGCTTACCTGAGAAGGCCTTGAATGGAACCTCCTTTATCCTCAAGATTCCTGATCCCTGTAAGAGATTGTCTACCCCTAGACGGTGACTCAGCTATCCTCAGCATCTTCCTTTTGGGGTCCCAAGGATGTAGCTTCAAATTCTGCCTTTATTCCCTGTCATGTTGGGCTTGGGAACAAAACATTATCCTTTTTGATCCTGGGTACCTTGTTTATAAAATGGGGTTGTTGTGATAATTGAGGGATACCGAGTGTGGAGACTATCTAAACTGTGAAAAACTGCAACACACAAGAGGTTGTTACAACAAGCTCCTCTTCTAGAGAAGGGAGGATGTTGGATGTGGAGACATATAAAATTAACCATCATCCAAGTGTTGGTAGCCGTCCCCCCCCCGCCGAGACAGGGTCTTGCTATGGAGTCCAGGCTGGCCTTGAACTCACCGTGTAGCCCTGAATAGCCTCGAACTTGTGGTGATCCTCCTGCCTCAGCCTTCTGAGTGCTGGAATTACAACCTTGCACCACCACAGCTGGCTGTAGCAGTTTTTAATGTACAGCCAGGAGGAGGAAGCATTGCAGGCTGGCCACGTGGCGATCGCTGGAGTCCCCTGAAGTGGAGCGAGAGTTGGTTCTCTTTTACCATCCACCACATTGATCACTGTTCTTTGTGCTTCATTCAGCTTCCACGTGAGATGCAGGCAGCCCACCGTGGCTTCAGGGAAGGGTTCCTGCCCCTTCCCTTCCTCTCCCACCTAAGGGAGCCCTCTCTAAATTCTTTGCAACACACCTGGCAGAAGCTGACACGTAAAGGATGAGCAGTGCCCAAGTGAAGAGGATGGAGACTTGGCCATACTGGACAAATACAAGAAAATCCACAGAGGTCCTTCCTCATGCAAGCAGCAGCGAAGCAATCATGAGAATTGAAGTGGAATGTGATGTGGAATGAGGCTGCAGCTGGAAGTGGTAGCAACTCCGAACCATTCACTTTCAAGGGACCACTGAGATCTGGGCAATGCAGCCACCAGCAGTGACCACAGTTAACAACATCAATAAAAGTAAATGTTCCGGGCCACATTATAGCCCAGGAATTTCATATAATCCTGGGAAAATAATGAGGAAGGTTCATAATGACCAAAATAGAATTTCTTGTCCCATTAGCAGAAGAGTACTCAGAAAATTTGATGTAGAGGGAAGCAATGAGACCTTTCTTGCACCATTGTAGCTAAGACCATGGTAACTGCAAATTTATAATCACATAGGAAAGAGGATAGATTGAGTACTAAGGTCTGAGATTGTGAATTTAAAGTGAAGTCACTCTACATGTCTATTTTTTCTCTCTCTCTGGTACTGGGGATTGAACTCAGGACCTTGCGTCTACCTGTTCAATTTCTCTGGCAACAGTCAGGTGCTCAGGCACGAGTACTGTCCTTCCTGGTGGTAGTGCTCAGCCAGGTTGTGGCTCTCCCAGGGAAATACTGGTGACTGAGGTGGGCAAAGGAATTGTCCTAATGATGCTTCAACAGTTCAAAACTGGGCCAGGAAGGAAATGAAGAATGAACAAAAAGAAGGTGAATTTGTAGTTGGTGAATTTGTAGATCAGCAGTCTCAGTGAAGGACTGAAGGACTGTAGCAAATGGGGTGCTAGCCCAAGAAGTAGAAAGGCTAGGGGCAGTAAGCAAAAATGGAGCTCCTCTTGGTGGTAATGAAAGTGTTCAGGGTATGACCTTGGAAGGAATGGTTCAGTTGAGAAGAAAGTTGTTAGAGATGGGGGGTGGCTGGGGTACCGAATAGGTCATAACACGGATGTTGAACTCATTCATGGAATTCAAGGACGGCGCTGAGAGTGGAAGGGAAACATTACATTGACTGGGAAGCCAGAAGATCACTGAAATCAAGGATGGCGTGGTATAACCGAATGGCAAGAGCTTTCAAGTTGCAGAGATCTTAGCAAGGGGAGGGGGATAACCATTAGGAAGTTCAAGGTCAGCTCTAGGAACACCACTACTGCCTCGTTTTCACTGATACTCTTCCAAAGGCCTGTTGAACCACACCAAAGCAACAAGGCTTTGAAGATGACTGCTTTATTACATACCTTCCCGCCAGGTGGCGCTACCAACTTTGGAACGCCAACGCAAAGTGTTGCGTTGGCCGGGAAAGTGTCTCATCCTGTCTCAACCTGAGCTCTGAGGACCCCTAGGGATCTTTTGAGGTATTGCCAGTAGCTCCACCATCATCTGGCACAGCTACACTTGCAAGGTTTTTTTAGTTATGTAAATCTTAACCAAAAAAAAAAAAAATCCAAATTTCTAAAAAAAAGTCACTGAATTATCAGAAGGGTTTACTTATTCATGTATTTTCTCAACAAAAGGAGACTACCGCTACTGATACTATCTTATGGTGTTTAGTGATATTTTCTCCTTAGGTAAAAGAATTTCTCACAATTGCATGTTTTTGACGGTTGATTGGTAACACTGTACTGAAATTTTTCTTTATCACTTTTTGTAAGCATGACACAGTAGGAAGAATACAGGGTTGGAGTTAGAGTTGTATCATTATCATCAACGTCACAGTGTTTACTGTGTACCAGAAACCGTTCTAAACATTGAATATAAATTTTCTCATTCTTTCTGTGATCTTACTGGTTGGAACTATCATTAACCCCATTTAACAGATAAATAAGGACCAGGCCACGTAAGTAGATGTCAGTAGTGCTGGTGGTGGTATGGATTTGTGTTCCATCTTTTGATAACTGGGGTAGGCCAGGCTATGCTGTAAGAACAAACTACACAGTCTCAGTAGTTTAACTGTGTGGGTGGATGGGACGGCTCAGCTATCACGCTAACTGGAGGACCAGGGCTAATGTAAAGTTTTGTGTTGACTCACTTACCTTCATAATTATTAATCCCCACTAAGGAAAAGGGGAAGCAACCCTGTTTGTGCTACAAATGAAATGCTTCTGCTTGAAAATGATACACGTCACTTCTCATATTTTACTGGCTGAAGTAAATTTCAGGCTACTCTGAATTTTAAGAGTGTGAGAAAATACGCCTCCAACACAAACCTAGAGGCAGGTAAACCAGACTAATTGGCATTAATGAATTACACAGTCAAGAGACTTGGGCAAGTTATGTCCTCTCAGCCTGTTTTGCTATGTACAATAAGACCATGATCATTTCATGAGGATCCCTTGTTGCAGAGATCAAATAGGGATGTTTGTTATGGTTACTATGAGGCAGGATGGTTGCATCCAACCAAAACTTCCATCAGTTGAATATCTTGGCCCAACCATGGGTAGCTCTTGTCAAGCTCTTATAGGGCTATCTGCAGAAAAGCCTTTGTTCAGAGAAGATATAAGTCAATCCTTTTGTCACCCACACACCTGAGGGCTTGCACAATAATGTTTTCACTTCAATCTATGACATAGTTGTCTTCGCCCTTCCTAGAAGCTTGTCTGGAACCATCAGATGTCCACGTTAGATTTCGAGACTGTAAGGCTTCTTGCAGGCTTCCCAGCTTTGTCTTTGAATCAAGTCAGGTCCTGTGTTTCACTCCACGGAACCTCTCCAGGATGTCCGCTGTGGCTCAGGGATGTGCTAAGCAGCAGAAACTCCCTTGCCAATCAAGAGCACTGTGGTTAGTACAAAACCTTTTAAAAAGAGCATTTCTTAAACTTCCATACAAGCAGTAGTGACCACTGGACAATCCTTGTTGGTTCCTTTCCTATAGGTTCCTTCAGTCCTCTAAAAGACCAGGCTACAAGTTCCACAAGAGCCAGAGCTATATTTTTAATGTAGTGTTCACTGTGTGTGTGCGGGGTACTTTATAGATGCTCCTTGCATTAAAATGCTTCGGGACCTTTTCACATCAGCTGATACAAGGTGACTTCCGGCAGAATTGTGTCTGTGCAGATGCAATTAGGCCAGTTGAACTTCAGGCCCTGAAAGCCTATGAAGCTAAAATGAGTTCAAAATGGGCGTGGGGAGGGGAAGAAAGAGAGGGCAGGAAAGGAGGACACTCTGGCAGGGGAGCAGATTTCAAGGCGGGAAGACACAAGGTAACAGAGGCCACAGCCAGCGCAACGGTAAAAAGAGGCTGGGGCGGTCACCGACAGAGGCCTACGGCCGAAGTCCAAAAGGAAGAAATGGCAGGTTTTTGCTGGGGAAGAATGACAGGAGGTGTAAAAGCGGGCGTGGTGTATTAGTTTTGTAGTACGACCGGCAGTAAAGGTGGAGAGCCTACGCAGACTTCTGAGCGCTTCCCCTCTTTTACCCGCACTTAGGTTCCCCAAAGGCGCGAGGCAACTTCCCAGCTCGCCGCTGCTGCGCGAGTGGGCGGAGTCTCGCTTACCCCTTCACATGTCCAGAAGCGCCTTGGCACGTGACCTACTCCACCCTGGGCCAATCAGCGCCTGCAGGGGCGGGGATGCCGAGCAAGAAGGGCGGGAGTATCTGTCGAGGCTGCGTGTTCTCGCGATGTTTGCCGCTGAAGCCCCTGTGCCGCCCACGACCCGGAGCGAAGGTCTCGCGAGGCTGGGCGCTGCGGCGGTAGGAGGAGGACGGGGAAGGACGGAGCCGACCAGCGGCTGCCTCCCTCGCTGACTCCCTCGCGCGCTAGCCCGCCCCCTCCCTCCCTCCCCTCCCTTCCCCGGCCCCGGCTCCGGCCCATTAGCTGTTCCGTCTTGCGC
>NW_022900937.1:23051063-23082059 GCF_012274545.1 Fukomys damarensis | reverse complement strand
GGGACTGGCGTCTGTGCGCTAGGCGACGGAGGGGGTGTCGGCCAATCTCCCCGAGGTTGAGGCTCCCGGGCGCTGGCATCTGCTGGGATCCTACAGTGATCCTGAAAAAGAAGGGAGAAATGGAAGGGAAGCTAGAGCTGAGTACTAGAGCCCCGGGGAGCTGTAGAGGATCGGGAACCCCGGGTCTGGAGGTGGAGGAAAGGTGGGCAGGAGGATGAGGGAGTGGGTTGATTGCTGTAGGGGACCTGAAGAAGCAGCAGTGTCTCCGCTGGAGCTGGAGGAAGAGGCTGGATTTGCCGAAGAGGGTGGAGTGCTGGGCATCCGAGGATAGCGGTTGGGAGAGCCGAAAAGAGTTTCTAAATAAGGAGAGGAAAATGAGCAGAGGATAGTGAGAAAGGGTTCAAACTGAGGTGGGGGAAGAAGGGTGTCTAGCTGTAAAGGTGGGGGTGGGGTGGACGAAAAATGAGGGAAAGGAGTAAAAACCTGGGGTGTCACGTTGGTTTGCAGTGTGGAGGGGAAGGTAGGGACACAGCTGAAACTGCAGTGGTGGGATTGAGGGCAGTTAGTGGTGGGAGGGAGGTGGACAAAGTGGATTTTGAGATCTTAAAGTTTCAAGACTGAAAAGATGTTATTTTTGAGGGAGATGAAAGTGGCCTTTGGGATGTGTGCAGGGTACAGTGGAAATGAGAGAATGGAATTTTGAACTGTCTTTAGAGAAGATGGAGAACTATGGGGAAGCCAGGTGTGGGGGAATCTAAACAAAACAGATTCTGATTGAAGGCAGGTGTTACGGTTTAGCTGCTAATGTGGACCTGTTTCTGCTCTTGTGGAAACAGCTATTAAGAGGTTTAAGTATATTTTATATGAAAAAATTATGGAGAGTCCGTGAACTACAAATTATTTTAAAAATTCTGTTTCTTCAGTATTATGCTAGAACAGTAACAATTGTTCTTTTTAAAAAGGACTGAAATTTACATGATTTTAATGGAAAAATCAATAATAGAGCTAGTGGAATTGAGTGTTGTATGGAGAAACTGGGCTTAACTTGCTGAACATTACTGTAAAGAAATCTATCACAGAATTGAAAAAACATTGTTGCTTAAATATGTTTGTTGTACCAATTTGTACTATTTGAATCTTATATATATACTTCATGTCCTTGGATTATCATTGCAGAGATCAGGAAGAAAACATTTTTGTCTCTTGTATTGAGTGTGGTAACTATATTGGGTTTTTTTTCCCCTCCCCTTCAAGTGAGAAGTCACTGTGGAGAATAGAGTTAGTCTGATTTGTCTTACCAGTTTTCCATCTGTCTTAACATGAGTTAAGTTTAATTTTGATTTCAGCTATTTGATTTATGGAAATAGCATGGTTTCATGCACAATAGGTGGTTTTACATGTTAAATCTCAGATGGTATAGTTTCCAATGATTTATAATACAGTGAAATTGTAGTTTCTTAGCAACTAAGGCAAGGTTTTTGGATAGGACTAGGAAGACTCATCTGGCTGCTCGCAATGGTATGTGCTCTAAATACAGCAGAGTACAGACAGCCTTTCCTTTAAGCTTGTATTCAGTCACATGACATGACCAGGAAAGTGAAGCTGAGCTTGTTGACCCAAATGAATGTAAATTGAATTCAAGGAAGAAATGGCTATTTTTTTCAGTTTGAGTTTATATAGTGAAGGGTGCCATTTTATTGCTTTCAGTAGCAAATCCCATGAAAATATTGAAGCTTCATTTGGTAATGGCTCTGCAGTAGTCAGACTTCATGTTACAAAGTTTTTGTTAAAGTGCTTTAGAAAGGGATGCCATACTCTATGATGTCAAAATGCAAGGACGGTTAGATTACCTATTGAAATGATGCTTTGAAAAAGAAGTGTTTCTGGATTTGAGAGTGTGGATTTGTTTAAATGTTTATAGTAGCATAGATGTTTTTCACAAGGCCTCTATTGTTATTCCTAAAATGAAGAATTTGGACTGAATGACTGTCATGTCCTCTTCTGCTCTATAATGAGTCTAATGGTAATCCCATTGCCACAGAGATTCAGGGCTTTTATTCAGATGGATTTTGTTTCCCAGCCAGATATTTATACTTGTAAAACCACAGTTTCAGGTAAAATTCTTATTTGTTGGTTTTTGTATGTGATTTAAAAAATAGTGTTTATTTTGTCTAGGGATGGTTTCTCACACCTTTAATCCTAGTACTCTGGAAGGTATAGGCAGGAGGATAACAAGTTCGAGTCCAATTTGGGCAATTTAGTGAGACCCTGTCTCAAAAAAAGGGTGGGGATATAGCTCAGTGTGAAGGTCCTTGGTTCAGTCCTGAAAAATTGTGTGTGTGTGTGTATGGTTCATTTTAGCTTGGTAGTGTTGTTTGCCTGTAGTTCCAGCTACTTGGGAAGGAGGCTGAGTCAGGAGCATCTCAAGTTTAGGCCAACTGGGTAATTTAGTACGACTTTAAATCCAAAACAACAAAAAAAGTCTGGTGATATTGCTCATAGAGTGCTTGCCAACATGTCCAAGGCCCTAGGTTCAAATCTGGGGAAAAAAAAAAAAAAAAAGACTTCATTTTAAGGAAGAAATTTGGAAGCCATTCAAAAACTTCACACTAAAATTCAGTGAGTGGGCTGGGGATTTAGCTCAGTGGTGCTGCAGCCTGCCTCACAAGTGCAAGGACCCGAGTTCAGTCCCTGGTACCAAAAAACAAAAATCCAGTGAGTGCCTCCTGAACAATGTAATATGATCAAGAGCACAGGTTTAACATACAATAATAAAGAAAGAAAAGGAGCACAGGCTCTGGACACTGGTAGAGCTGGGTTTGAATTTCAGCTCTATATCTGAGTGATCTTGAATAAGGTAAGGTTCAGTTTCATCTGTAAAATGGGATTGTAGTGATGTCAGTCTCCTAGGGGTGGTGTGAAGATTAAATGAGTAATGGCTACTTAGAATTAGCTGGCATAGAGTGGGTCTCAGTAAATGTTAGCTGTTCTTACCATTTAAAAAGCAGCATTATTTTCTTCATATATATATATTGAACAATTTTTAATACTTCTATTCCTTTTGAATAAAAGTAAACAGGTCATTTGAAGACCCCACACAGGGATTGTGCTTTTGTTATTTATGTACTTCAAGAAAAGTGACCAGCGGTTGTAAATCCTGATGAGGAAGTTCATATTCCTATCTGGTTGAAAGATTTCATGTATACCTCCTCAAACCAAATATCTTTACGTATGGGCCAGCCATCATCTTTTCACAGAATACCATTGTTGCAATAAGAAGACAGTGTAGTACCTGGCAAATAGTGGGAAAGTTACAGATTGTCACTAGTTGAATGAATATGAACTATAAAAATGTTCATTTTGAAAATATCAAATTGGATAATTAACACTACTGGAGACAGTGAGGAATCAAACTTGATTGTTGAGCTAAATTTGAAGAAAATCATTTTGCTTGTGTGATTCTAGATAGTTGTGAACATTGTGCTTTGTAAAAATGGTGGTATCCGTATTAGATTTATTCATTAATCTTTTTCTTCTCTGTCAAATTTAGCACTTTTCTGTTGACTGCATCTCTTCTTTGTGTGAACTGAAACCTTATCTGTGGTAGCTGTGGCACAGATATGCCACATGTCAGGCAACAAATTTTAACATAATTAAGCCAAATAAGATTTGCCCAGAATTACTTTGCTTTGGAATGAAGCCTTTCTTTTCTTCTTTTTTTTTTGTACCAGGGATTGAACTCAGGACCTTGTGAGGCAGGTGCAAGTGCCACTGAGCTAAATACCTGGCCCCAAATGAAGCCTTTCTTAAAGAGGTCATGGGCCTCAGTCTGAAGTATCACCAGTGGTTCAATGTAGCACACAGATTGAGAGTGTTGGACAGGGTCTGAGGGGAAAGGCCACATTTCTACATTGAGACTTTTTCCTAGGTTTGTTTAACAAGGTTATGGGTCCAAATTGGAAATAAAGAAGAGTTTTTATTTTCTTTTTTGGGTCGGCAGAAACAGTTTAACTTGTGAATGTACTAAGATTTAAAACAAAGGGAAATACAAATAAAATTGAATGTGCTCCACAGTTCATTTATTTGCCATAACTTAAGATTGATATTCATTACAGGACTGATCTTGGATTAAGTTGTAAAGAGCCTCATGAGAAAATTAGACTTTGGAATAGATCACTTTTTTCCTCCTTACTATGGTTTTGACGTGAAACATTTTCTCTTGGAACATACTTGTAGGCAACTATTTTGTAGTGTGTTTTTCTTAATTTTTAAAAGATAAAAATAATTATTTAACTAGGTTTTCAAAGATGACCAGATTTGATTAGAAATGTGTTCTGTGTGGATGGACATTGTTACTGTTTTAAGTAAGATATCCCTCCCATATGTATACTTTGAAACTGCTGAATTTGGGTAAGTTGTTTTGTTTTGTTTTGTTTTTTGTTTTTCCTGACAGACAATGTGGGAAGGATATAAAGTGCTACTCTATTAAAATGAAGTATGTAGAAAAACCAAACACTGCCTGCCTTACAAATGTTCAGTGAAAGTCTGAAAAAAGTTATGCAAAGTAGTTTTGGAAAAAGTTAATTTTGTGAAAAATTTTCTGATGCATTCTATTCAATACTATATACTTACAGTGGACACAGTCTGGACTGGCTGAGATGTAGAGATTAGTTTGAGAAAGGGAAAGAGGACTGGCTGCAGTCACACAAGGAGGAAAGCCAGGGAGGAGGAAGGAAGAATGAATCTTCATTGAGGAGCATCTGGAAACCAACTGGCAAAAGGAATAAATAAGCAGACCAGTTATAAGAACCTTACATAATGCATTTTTAAGCTTTTTGGTGGATTTTTCTAGAGATTGAAATTTTAGTTGATAAGGATTGTCTTTGGGAAGACAGGAAACTATAAAGTCACTGAATTTAAAAGATAATGTAAAAACATCTCTGTGGATATCGATGTCTAAATTTGAAAGTAAAACACAAGTGAAATGTATCTGCCTTCGAAGAGTTCATTCCACGTAGGAGTAGGAGCCAAAATTTGTACCTAACTTAGCTAAAATTCAAAGTATGTTTAAATTCATTTCTTCTTGTGTATGTATAAATGTTTATTAATCAAACAATTAAATTGTGGTTATTCTGACCTGATCTCTCATCTCTTAATTGGTCTATCTGTGTGGAAATGAGGTTTACTCAGTAATTTCTAAAAAATTAAGTATTCACATGTATTTGCACAAAGTTAAGGGAGACACATTAATGTTCCTCAGATACCTGCTGGTTTTATGTTTTTTTTTTTTTTAATTAAAAAAAAAGTCTTATCTGTTCTTTAAAACAATGTGGATAGCTTGATAGAAACATCTTGTGTTAGGTTTCTTGTGAGATGGTGTGCCTGTAATTCTAGTACTCTGGGAGGCTGAGGGTCACAAGTTCAAGCCCGACATGGGCAATTTAGCAATGTAAGCAAGAGCCTGTTTAAAAATTTAAAAAAGGGCTGGGGCTGGGGATTTAGCTCCATTGTGCCACCGCCTGCCTCACAAGCATAAGGACCTGAATTCGATCCCTGGTACCAAAATAAATAAATAAGGGATGAGGGTGTAGCTCCTTGTAAAAGCCCTGGAGTCAATCTCCCATACCTCCTTGTCCCCAGCTCTTAAAACTGACATTCTTTTGCATTTCTGGAAATTATTACAGAATGTTTTAAGAGTAGTCTTCCTAAATACACATAATGTAATAATGTTAATTACTGGAGCTTTATGGTGTTTTCCAAAAGCATATCACTTTCACTTTGTTTTATAATTGTTAAACCTAAGTATTACTTCAAGTTGATTATGCATGCAGTGAAATATAAATGAGATGATGTGAAGTTACTGTGAAAGTGTTGGGGTTCTATATATTTTGTAAGATTTTATTAGAAAACATTAAGGCCCAAATTGTACCAGTAGTTTTAATCATATCCACATTGATATATTTTAAAAGTAATGAAATATACATGTCAAAAAGGCAAATCCATGCCTCATAAGTGCAAGGACCCAAGTTTGATCCCCGGTACAAAAAAAAAAAAACAACAAATCCTTTCTGATATTACTAAGAAAGCAAGATGTTAGGTACACAGTTGATACATAAAAACAGGTAAGAATGTGTTTGCATATGTAAGTTATGCTATAGATTCTTCTTTTCTTTCAGATGGTAGTATTTGAAAATGGATACATTAGTTGATGTCAAAATTCCCTTCCAGTTCTAAAAATTACAGTTCTGTTGACCTTACAGCTGAGGCACTGTCTCCAATGGGCAAAGGACCCAGAGAAATAATAGTGTTTTTAAAGCTGCTTTTTTGAAACTTACTTTGGGAAATAATAATTGACTTTGAGACATGCACTATTTTGAAATCTGCCTGTTAGTTCACTTCAGACAACACTTGCAGCTTCAAGGAATGCTCACCATTGTCTGTTACATCGAGATCTAGTAGTAAACTTGCTGGGAAAATTACCAGTATGAATTAAAACAATTAAGTGAAAAATCCTGCCAAGTAGGTAGATACTTTGCATTTGTTTCTCTTGGTTGAAAAGTGGATCATTAATGGAAAGAATGCAACAACACTTAATCCATTTACATTTTATCTTTTGAGGAAGTTTATTTTTTATATATATGACATATTTTCACTTGTCCCTTAAATACTTTAGACTCGAAACCCATTGATTGTTGGTAAAGAAGACAAGCTTAATGTTACCTGAGTAAGTCCAACGAAGTTCCTAGATTGATATTCCTTGGAAACAATATCTTTAAAGGTTTCCATTTATAAACTTATTAATTCTTTTTTGACTATAAATTAGATTCATTTCTTTACTATTTTTTTGTTTTGCATTTTAGTTAGAATTCCAAATGTGCAAGAATAGAGCAAGTAATGTAACAAACTCCTTTATACCTATCATCTAGTTTCAGTAGTTACCAGCTGCATCTTTGCTGCTTATTTATTTAAAAATAACCTAAAAAATTTACATTCCAAGCTAGAATTTTCCAGGACCAAAAATGCAGTTAGTAGGGCCTAGTGAAAAAGAGTATTTGGCTTACATGTACTGATGATGTCTTCTTCCCCCCCGCCCCCTGGTAGCTGGGGGTAGAACTCAGGACCTTGCGCTTGCCAGGCAGGTGTGGTGCTGCTGAGCTATATCCTGGTCTGGTAATAATGATGAAATAACTTTAGAGATATAAGAACTCTTTAGAAAAAGGCTTTCTTTTTTTGTTTTGTTTTGTTTTGTTTTGTTTATGACCCAAATAGAGTTTGTGACTAATGTCAGTATGTAATGTTAGATATACAGTATATCTAAGTTTGAAGCAGTATCTGTCCTTACTTCCTGTGGCTGAATTTAAGAAAACCATGTGATGTGACTTAATCATCTAACTTAATTCACAGAATACTAATGAGCTTTAAAATTCAGTTTGAAAAGCATTTTCAGGAATGGAATAGTTCTGAACTTGTATTTTTTATGCCATCTTAGTCTGGAATAATTGTGATTTTTATAGTACAATAAGGATTTTCACAAGATTTTTCAGTATCAGCACATACTATTGTTAACTAGTCATTAGTGAAGAAATACAGCATTTTAAAAGTCATCCATTAGTCATTATATAATGATTATTTTTTCCCTCTTTGAACCAGGGGAGAAGGGAAGCCAAAGTAAGTTGAATGATGAAAACATAACTTTTCTTCCAGTTTGCTTGATTGTCCTTTGTTTTAAATTAGAGTTTGTGTTCGCTACTCCCTAGTTCTTGCCTTTGAGTTACTGGTTGAGTACAGGACTATGAGCACTACTGTTTATTCTGAGCTGAATGCTTACTTGGATGCTGTTTGAGGCACATTCTGGTGAGTATATATCGACTTGAATACTGGCCAAGGCAAGGGAGGGACAGGGGAAGTGGAATCATCACTAAAGAATCATCTGCCTTTCAAGTGTAAGATCCTAGAGTAGTATTCTTTTCTTGATTTTTATATGTTGTTAATTGTCTGGTGGTGAAAAAAGGCAACAAGATGTCCTTTGTTGGCAGCTATCTGAAATACTTTCAGATTGAAGGAATGTGTTAAATTTAACTTGGAATTTTTTTGGTTATACACTTTTAGCAGGTTTGGGGACCATTATGGAATAACTGGGGGAAAAATAGCACAGCAGTTCCAGCATTGAAATTATATTCATTAATGCTGAAACTCCCTCACCAAGGGAAATGAAACACATGCCCTTAATGCAAACCAGGAAACTGCTACCTGGAAAAAAACAAGTATAAAGAAGCTTTGCATACCTTGCAGTAAACTTGCTTTGAATAACGTAGTGGTCACATAGCAAAATTACGGTAGTACCAGCACTGTTACTGTTTGCTTATTAAGATTGCAGTCTAGATAATTATGAATGCTTTCTAACATTTAAGAAAAAATGTAGATAATTCTACACTGATGGTAATTTGAGATTTAAGAGAAAAGCCTGAAGGAGCTGAACTTAGGAAAAAGGAAAAGGGAGCACCAAGGGGGATGTGATTATCTATTAATAACTTCAAGGTATCAGTGTAAATGAAGTAAGGGAATTCGGCGGTCTCCAAAGATGCATGGGCTGTATCAGAGAGCAGAGGCCCAGAGCATGGGGAGAAAGCATAGGTTTAGTATTAAGAAGGTCATTTTAATGAAACTAGCAGAAAAAAGAGTTATTTGCACTCATCCATCCTCAGAATCGTGCTAAGTAGGGCAAATAGCTGCTGAGAGGGACCTTAGAGCAGAAAGGAAGATCTCTTTCTCTGACATCTAGGATTTGTTTAGAAGCTTAAGTAGGAGGAAAAACATTTGTGGAAATGCATGTGAAATGAAACGGGCTGTTCAGAAGTTTTAAAGGGTCATAAATTAGTTTGTTTCTACTATAATGTCCTGTGATTATGAATTCAAGAAAAAGTTTTGTTTTGTTTTGAGACAGCTCACTGTAGTTCAGGGTGGCCTCAAACTCAGAGTGTTCCTCCTCTCTTGGCCTCTCAGAGTGCTGGGGTTATAGGCATGGGTCACCATGCCTGGCATGAAGAAGTAGATTTTTAGAGCTGGTACACGTTTGTAATCCCAGCTACTCAGGGGCTAAGCCAGGAGGATTACAGATTTGAGGCCAGTTGAACATTTTAGCAAGAGCTAAAAGAAAGGGCTGGAGATGTAGTTCAGTGGTAGAGCACTTGCCTAATGTGTGCAAATACACTGCCAAAAAAGAAATAGCTTGCAGAAACGTTAGTGCTTAAAACGTCATTCAATTTACTATAAATTTCTTTTTGTTGCTATGAAATTGTTCCAATCTGTTTTATACATGAGGGCATACCAGTTCACTTGACTTTAGTTGGGTTCTAGTAAAGTTTATCTTTTCTATAGAAATTAGGCTTTTTCTTTTACATGGTAAATGTAGGTGATTAAGACAACTGCACATGTAAGAAAGAGCACTTTTACATTAATTCCTGAGACTTTGTTAGTTGAAAGTTCACTGGTGGAAGACTCAGCTTACTTTGGGGAATATGAGGTGGTACTATAAAGCCTTAGTAAGGATGGGAGTACACCCTAGATGGTCTAGAGTGAAGGATTGCCAGATATAAAATGTAGGATTTGAATTTCAGATAAATAGTGAAGAATTTTATTTGCTAAATCCAGTAACCCTTATTTGTTCTAGCCCTCTGATTAGCACTTGAAAGATATAGAGGCTTGTAACTTGCTGTTTTTGTGTGTGGTATTAAAAGAAATCCTTCTAAAGTAGATTTAACATGGGCAAAATTGTTTTATGTTGCACATTTTATATGAGGAAAAATTTAGGATAGTGATGTTTTTGTTACATCTCAATTCTATACATATATCTATTCTTTAACTCAGCTACCTTACATTTGAAAAAAATAATTTTTTCATGTTCTGAAAATTAAAGCTGAGTTTAGGAAGGCAGTGAGCAGAGAGCCTTGCACTGTTATTCACTAATTCCTCTTTGCCTATTTAAAATACAGTATTTTAAAGTTTCAGGTATTCTAGATAAGGATGTTTCTGGGGCTGTTGAGTAAAGCGTTGTCCTTTTTTAGATTTTTTTTTGCCTAGAGGCTTGGAATGTACTGTATTTATATTCTTGGCTTTGAAGAAGAAAAAGGTGTGGATAAACATGGCTGACAACATCCTTTTTTTTTTGCTTTATGGGTTTAGAATGATTGACTTGCTGAATTATAACCACTTGATTTAAAGAGTCAGAGAAAGTAGATGTTAGCTCTGCAGACTAGGGATGTAATTTCTTAAGAGTTAAATGGGTTTCATAACAAGGTCTTTTGAGCATTGGTATATCACTGCATATCAGTAATTTAGTATAAGAGATCTACCTTGTCCTTTGGGTGTGGGCCAGGGTAAGGGGTAATTACTATAAGAATAATAAGAATTGACCAGAGTAATAGATTTCAGGGAGCAAGGAATTAAGTGATATGAAGGATGGTGATTAAATATTTATTTACATATTTGTTTGAAATACATTTAAAGCAATTTTAAGTATTCAATTAAAATAAATGATTTTTTAAAATGAAACTAGAAAATTCATATAGTTTAAATTTGATGCCTAAACTCACTTGGAGACATTGTTATGTATAAGTAAGTTAGTGTACTCTGTCATCAGTGTAGTGTGCAAATAAGAACTGCTAAGAAGGTCATCTGGTAAGGGACACCTTGTTGTCCTTCACCCCACTTGTCCCCAATCCCTGGGTGGATGACAAAGTAAGTATCAAATCTCCTTTATGGCATTGTTTCTTATTTCCCTTTTACTACCTGAAATGAAGTTCTTAGGTGTTTTTAATCTGTCTCCTCATTATTAAGGAAACCCCTTCAAACAGTACAGTGTAATATAAAGGAGAAAATAAGGGAAGATAACTTACTTACTTCACCCTACAAATGCTTAGGCATGGTTACACAGGAAGATAATGAAATAATGCTCTGTTTATACCTATTGTAAAAAAATGAAGAATGTGATAGCTGTATTTGCTTACTGATAGAGGTATGCTGTAAGGGCTCCAGTACTATAGGTGGTGTTGCTTTTGAGGTGATTTCCTGAAAAGGTGAACATTAGTAAAGTTCCACGTGTAACAAAGAACAGTCTATCCTTACCTTCCACAGTAATTGTATTCCTGTAAAATTGATGATTAAAACTATGCAAGAATACTCTGTGTTATATTTAAAACAGCTGGGTTCTAGGCTCAAGTTTTTCATCATCTTGTTATTTGAAAATTGTGTAAGAAGAGGGACTATTCTTTGTTATGCAAGACTTGACTTTGTGGGGTATTGAGGACCCTTTGGGCCTGTCCCCTAAAGGCTAATAGTGCCACCTTAATTACCGTGTCAACCAAAAATGCACCCACAAAATTTCCAATTGACCTTATGAAAGGCAGTGTAGGGCTGAGGATTTAGCTCAGTAGAACTGTGCCTGCCTTGAGTTCAATCCCCAGTACCACCCCCCACCCAAAAAGGCAGTGTAGCTTCCATTGTGAATATTTCCATTTTGTCCCTGTCCATAAGTGCCTTTATCCTCTGACAGAATTGTAGCACTGGACTACCAGTTGTCATAGTCACACCATTTTTAGGGATGGAAAGGGAAGGAGAGCAGCTCTCCACTTGGCCTTTATTTTGTCAGTGAGCATGAAAGCAGACATTGTGAGCTCATTTACTGTAGGAGCAAGGCAGAAGTACCATTTATTAAACTGTAGAATGCATGCTTTGAAAATGCTGAAAATTGGTCTTATAAGAATGCTGTGCTGGACAAATAAAACTATTAGTGCCCCTCATATTGCAGCCTCTTCAGCAAAGGATTATAGTTTCACACATTTTGGAAACTGAGACTGAATTGGAATCATGATTTTTGGCAAATCTGTTAATCTGTTTTAGCTACTGTTTCTTCTATGCTTATTAGATATACTGCAAACCTCACAGGAAGGTGGTTAGAATAAGGTTGCATAAAGTGTCTGTCACAGTTCCTGATTGAAGATACGCAGTTGCAAAACCTCTCTGCCACTGATACTGTACTCAGTTATTATTTTTTCAATCTGTTGTTTAAAAAGCTCCGCAATGAAATGGTTATAAAATTTGAAATCTTTAAAATAGGAGATAGTGGCCCCTTTTTACTCTTTTTAAATTTTTGGTAATATTGGATATTGAGCCCAGGGCAGTGGTGGCACACCTATGACGTGCATGCTGCAGGGGCTGTTTGTATCATTGAAAGCTGTGATCACTGACCCAGGGCTTCCTTCACACGTGATAGGCAAGTACCCTACCACTGTGCTGCAGTCCCAGACCTCTCCCCACCTCTTTTCCCCACGACTGGGGTTTGAACCCAGCCAGGACTTTCACACTGCACAAAATACCCAGTCCCTTTTTTATTTATTTTGAGATAGGGCTTGCTAAGTTAGCCAGGCTGGTTTTGAACTTGTGGTTTTGAACTCCTGCCTCAGCCTCCCAGAATGCTGGGTTATGGGTTTATGCTGCCTTGCTGGGCTCCCAGCCTTTTTAATTTCAAGACAAGGTCTCACCAGAGTTCCCAGGCTGTCCTTGAACTGGAGATCCTCCTGCTTCAGATTTCATAGTAGCTGGGATTACAGACATGCACCACCCACCATACCTCACTGTGCTTTCCCTCTAATTTTTTAACAGTAGTAAGGAAGTAATTAAAATGAACTTTTTGCTGGGTTATACCTTAGTGGTAGAGTGTGCTTGGTTAGCATTTCCAGGATCCTGGGTTCAATAAAAAAAAAAAAGGAACACCCCCGCCCCATTGAGCTCAGGACCTTGCGCTTACCAGACCAGTGCGGCACCACTGAGCTACATTCCTGCCTGAAAAAAAGAACATTTTTG
Organism: Fukomys damarensis; assembly: GCF_012274545.1. Taxonomy (NCBI): domain Eukaryota; kingdom Metazoa; phylum Chordata; class Mammalia; order Rodentia; family Bathyergidae; genus Fukomys; species Fukomys damarensis. The sequence continues at coordinate 23,069,198 of NW_022900937.1, read as the reverse complement.
GATAACATACAAACTACCTACCATTTTTGGTATTTGGAGACTGGTCATATAAAGCTCTTTGGAGCCAGATGCTTATTCTACTAAATATGCTGATTCCATACTGTTTCTGTAGACTGCCTTCCTTAATCTTTAAGGGTTAGCTTTCAACATTAGTGTTTCCCAGGTAACCATGATCTTTGTTTTTGATGTCATTCTGGAGTAGGTAATTTTGCTAGTACTGCAGTAATTTACTGCACCTTCAAAATTAGATTGTGCTATAGAATTGACATGTTTTTAGTTATTTGAGTTAGAAATTTAGCAAATTGATTTTTACTAGGAAAGTCTGCTGTGTGATTTTCTTCCAATTATCCAGTGAATGTTTTGAAACTGCATTTTCTTGGTTCTTGTAAAATGTTATGGAGGCATATATATCTTGCTGTAATCTTGTTTTCAAACTTTAGCAGCAGATAGTTTTTTTTAATCTTTTACTTTCTTTAGTAGTTATGATAGTCATCTGAATGGCTAAAACAATTCAAGAAACTTGCTTTTGTCCCATCCCCCTAGTTCTATTGTCCATTTTTGTTTTCTTCCACAATATGATTGACTCTAATGAGCTCTATGCCTTAGGTATATATATGTATGTATTTTATAGTCTTTTTTTTCCTTATTTTTCTGAATTTTGTATTTTTCTTCCCCATACTTGGTTCTATCCCAGTTTCTTCAGTTTCTAGGTAAACATTTGGCATTTTAAAAATCTTTATTTGAATCCAATTTAGGGAAAGAGGTGGTATATATTTGTAATATAAAAGTTCAGTTTGGAAGACTGATGTGATGTCATTTGAACAGGAGTGTTTGCTTATTGTGATTTCTGGGTATTTCTGCGTTTCCTAGTAGCTGTTTTGTTCTTGTTTTTGGTACTGGGGATCGAACTCAAGACCTTGTGCTTGCGAGGCAGGCAGCAGATTCACTGAGCTAAATCCCCGGCCCATTTGTTCTTTCTCTTTTGAGATAAGGTTTCACTTTGTAGTTCAGCCTGGCCTTGAACTCATGGTGATCTTCCTGTCTAAACCTCCTGAGTGCTGGGATTTACAGGTGTGTGCTACCACATCGGCTCTGCTAGTAGCTGTTTTGTGATTTTCTTTTACAGTAGAGATTTTTCTTAATAGCTTTTTTAATCCTTATGGGTCAAAATGTCCATATTATTCAGAAACTGCTCAGTCAGTCTTCAAGGCCTAGTGGCAAAGGAAATTAATCCCTGATGGAATGGAGGACATCAGGGCAGAAGGAATTCCATGCCAGCAGTTTAGTAATGAATACTGATTATGAGCTGTGAAGTACTTGGTATGGGCTGGTAAATTTTAGTGCTTCCCTGGAAGTGTACCACTTACTGTGGAGTGCATTTGAAACATTCTGAACTGTATTCCCATAGAACATACAATTTGCTACCCAGTGCCAAGGTGAGGGTAGTGCTAGGGTAACCAGATTTTACAGCTAGAAGTTGAAAGGGCGAAATGTGACATGTATTAAAGGGGGAAAAACCTCACAAGTATATAGAGTAATAGCTCTTGTAGGAGTATTGGATGAGAGTGAAAATTTTTCAGAAATTATCTGAAGTAAGAGCTTCTGGTATGTATATTTCAGGAGCTTTTTAAAGCTAGAATAGGAAAGAGTTTGAGTGGAATGTGCTGCTAGTGGTACCTTAGTAAAGTGTCACTTTACCATTCTGTAACACTATCTGTCATTGAAAGAGCTGAAGAGTTGTATCAACACTTAAACTATCAAAATACACCATTGGAAAATTTTGACATGGCCAGTATTACTTGGTGAGCCTGTAGTAAGCCTGTCATTAAATTCTCTGCCTAAAATTTCATCGGGCTGAATTTTCAAAGAATAGATGTAACTAACTGCAGGAGGAAATATAAGCACTCAGAAAGGAAAAACCGCACTGGACTAATAACCAACATTTCGACGTGGAAATATTTCAGTTTTTAGAAGAAGGGAAAAGTTTTTACAATTAAAAAAATTATGAAAACTTTAAAGGACACATTCATGTAATAGTCCCAGATAATTAATACCTAGGTTGTTAAAGCCAAATACTGACTGACTTTTTTAACCCCTTTTTTACCACTCCTCAAGAATAAGCACTGTTGAGCTGGGCATGGTGGTGCACGCCTGTAATCCCAGCATTCTGGAGGCTGAGGCAGGAGGATTGCTGTGAGTTCGAGACCAGCCTGGGCTACATAGTGAGTTCCAGGTCAGTCTCAACTACATAGTGAAACCCTGTCTCAGAAAAAACAAAAACAAAACAAACAAACAAAATGAATAAGCACTGTTTGTTGTGTATACTTTGAAAGCTTGTTCTGTACAGATGCATCATTTATATGCTGTGATGCTTTGCATTTAGTATTAACTGTAATAATTTATCTTAGTACTTATAGTCCCCTTTTTGAATGCAGTAATTAGAGTGATAAGTATTTTCACTTATAAAATGTATGGAGCTCTTTACTACATCTATTACTACTAATTGTCACCAAAAGGACTCATGTTGATGATGATTGCATTCTTGATATTACTAATTAGGGAAATGCATAACTCCTTCAGAGACCCACTTCTAAAGTTTTTGCATAAGGTACCTTCATGATCTGCTTGGGCAGTTTTGAGGCTTGCATGAAAGAATCCTCTGCATATTTTGCAGAGGAAATGATTATAATACTATACTTACGTTAAAATAAGATCAAAGGAACAAGATGATTTCTTGGCTCTTTTGAATTCACTTGTATGGCCTAGGCTGGTGTGGAACTCATGGCGATCCTCCTGCCTTAGCCTTTTAAGTTCTGGGATTACCAGTGTGTGCCCAGGTAACAAGATGTTTTCTTTAAGGCAGAATCTATAGGAAGCACAAAAATAATCATCCTGCTGGGTGTGGTGGCACACACTTGTAATCCTAAGCACTTGGGAGGCTGAGGCAGGAGAATGGTGGTGAGTTGGAGGCCAGCCTGGGCTACATAGTGGCTTAGAGCCAGTCTGAACCACATAGTGAGACCCAGTCTTAAAAAACAAAACAATAATCCTATGCAAAGTGGATTTAATAAAGTACTATTTATTACAAGCTTTATCTTCTTTGTTAGGAAAAAGCTACTTACCATTTAGCCTGAGTTTTGCAGATGACAGCAAAGTACAGAGGTGTGCTTTTCAGTCCCTGCTTGGAAAGGGAAGGAAAGGCTGTCTCAATGGGAAAAATTTTGAGGTTGTGGTAAGAACTGGAGATCTTCAAAAATTTCAGTTAACTAGTTAAAAACACCAGCTTTAAAAGATTCATCACAACCTGAGGATCAGTGGAATAGATTAGAAGATACAGAAAAAATTGCAGATGTACTCAGCTACCTCATCTTTGACAAAGGAGCCAACCATCCTCAGTAGAGAAAAGGTAGCGTCTTTAATAAATGGTGTTGGAAAAACTGGGTTTCAGCCTCCCCAAGATTAAAACTAGACCCTTATCTTTCACCATGCTCTAAATTTAAAATCCAAGTGGATTAAATATATAAATATTAAAAAAAGTCACTAATTTGCTGGAAGATAAGTTAGGCAGAACTCTTGAAGACATTGGCATAGGAAGAGACTTTATGAACAAATCCTCAGTAGCACGGGAACTAGCACAAAGAATCAACAACTGGGATCTCATCTTATTAAAAAGCCTCTGCACTGCAAAAGAAATCAGTAACAGAACTAAGATAACCTACAATGTGGGAAAATAATTTTTACCAGCTGCTTCTCAGACAAGGGACTATTATCTAGAATATATAAAGAACTCAAAAAAATCAGCCCCCACAAATATAAAGACCCGATTCAAAAGTGGGCATCTGAAATGAACAGACATTTCTCTGACCAACAAGTAAAAGCAGCAAATAAACATATGAAAAAATGTTCAACATCTCTGGTCATTCAAGAGATGCAGATGAAAACAGCACTGAGATACCACCTCACTCCAGAAAGAATGACTGCTATCAAGAAATCAACCAATAGCAAATGTTGGCGGGGTTGTGGGGAGAAAGGAACCCTTTTCCATTGTTTGTGGGAGTGCAGACTGATGTAACCACTGTGGAAATAAATATGGAGATACCTCAAAGAACTAGGATTAGAGGTTCCATTTGACCCATCTATCCCTCTGCTGGGTATCTTTCCAAAAGAATTAAAAGAATCATACCACAGTGATGTATGCCCACCTATGTTTATAGAGGCACAGTTTGTAATAGCCTAAACTTGGTAACAGCCCAGATGCACATCAGTTGGGGACTGGATAAAGATGTGGTCTTTCTATAAAATGGAATACTACGGCATAAAGAATGAGAAATTAGAGTCATTCATAGGAAAATGGATGCATATTGAGGATATACTCTTTGTTTGTTTTTTGTTTTTTGAGACAGGATCTCCCTATGTAGTTGAGACTGACCTGGAACTCACTTTGTAGCCCAGGCTGGTCTCGAACTCACAGCAATCCTCCTGTCTCAGCCTCCCAAGCGTTGGGATTACAGGCTTGTGCCACTACGCCTGGCTTGAGTATATACTCTAACATGAAATGTCACACATGTGTAGATACTGAGTAGTTTCTCTGGTGTGAAAAACTATAATTATAAATAAGATCCTAATGGTATAATTGACAATGTGAAATAGGAAGAAAAGGGCTAAAGGTGTAGGGGAAGTAGGAAGGGTAGGGGAAAGGAAATAAGGGAAAAGAAATATGAGAAAATGAGAAAATGGAAATAAAGTTTTTGTAAGTAGGGAAAGGGAGGAGGGGGTGAAGGGAGGGCAGAGGTATGGGGAAAAATGAGAACCAAGACCTGTCATGTAAAGGTACAAGATCCCAACGATGAATGTATACCTAAAATGTACCAGTAAGCTCAATGATGAAAAATAAAGATTGGTCACAAGCTCTGATTGTCTCTGGTAAATAAAGCATTGCTATCAGTGAGGCAGTATTGCACAGGTATGCTTTGGAATTATACTGCCAGCATGGGCTTTCTGTCTTTGCTATATCCGTAGAATGGGATACAGACCTTACGAGGTACATTGCTATGTAGTAAATTACAGTATGTGGTATGCTTTATATTATGTCTGACACAAAGGATCAATAAAGCTTAGCCACTGTTGTAATGAATTTGTTTTCTGTGACATTAGTTGTGCATTCAGTAATTTTTGAAATGTTCTCTATTTTTTATAAAGAATGCCTAGAAAATGTTCTTCCAGCTTCCCACCTCTACAGTAGTTTTCTTTAGGGTTATCATTTAAGAGAAGGGAGGAGAAAAGTAGAAATTTCTAGGTGGTTTAATCTAGATTTTCAGAAAATCTGAACTTCCATACTATTTCAAAATTGATGAGTCGCCTCACAAAATTTGAAAAGGAATAGTTGAATTTTATTCTAACTGCAAAGGAAAACCTCAGATTTTAAAAAAAGCTATATACTGAGTTTATTCCCTAGAAAACAAATGACAGAGATTTGATTTTTTTTTTTAATGAAAAGTAACTGCCAGGGCATCTCTACTAAATTCAGATATATCATTAATATAGTTTCTTAGAACATGATTTTGTGGCTCTTCAAAAAAGGTGGTTTCAGTTCCTTTTTTCTAAGAAAATTTCCTTTGTCAAAGAAAGTTTTGTTTATTTTACTGTTTACTAGCATAGTGATTAATGATTTTTAGCACATTTTAAAGTTGTTAATAGGTTGGAATTTATGAAAGTATTTTATCCTTAATCCTCAGCTAGTGAGAATCTTCTCTCCATTCTTTTAACAAATAATTTATTAAAATCTATTTCTTTTTGCCTCATGCATCTTCATGGATTCATAAAATATGGTATTTTAAATGATTTACTATTTTAATATGTACATATGCAAGATATTAAAGTTGAAAGAACCTTAGAAATCATGTATTTCAGTTTTACTGTACACACAAGGACACGGGGATTCAGATTTTTAACATCTATCCATATTTATTAAGTGGAATTATTAATACTCATTTAAAAAGTCACAAAAGTCACAGTTTAAATTGCTGTTTCCATCATATCATTACCATTCAGTTTGGTATTCATTTCTGAAACAGCTGCCAGTGTGTGATAATACTAGAGAGTCAGTGATTCCACCAGGATTTACTGTTTTACTAGATATGTAATACTGAGATACTACTAAAAGGAGAACTAATTTTTGCAAATATTAGAGCTTATTGATCTTTGTATACTGTCATTTAAATTTAGGAGAGGAATTTTTCTTTATATGGGCAGTAGGGTCTTAAATCACATCCTTCACAGTAAAGCGAGAGTTTCTGGTTAATGGTGAATTACCTAAGCCAAAGACTAGCTAACAGGTAATACTGAATGTAGGAGAATCAAGTGGAAAATTAAGCAATTTTGATAGAGGAAAAACTGCAAGAATTTGCAGATGCTTTACAGGATCTACAACAATCAGAGGAGTATTTAACAATCAAAGGGTTTTTTTTTGGAAATTAGTGATCAGAGTTCTTGGGAAAAGTTCATGAAAAACAGATACACTGTATTTAGAATTGGAAGTTAATTGACCTGAAGTTTTATTCTAGTGTAGCTCCACTCTAATTGCTTGTTCTTATATGATAAATCCTCTAGGTTCTCTTAAGTCATGCACCCATAATCCTCAGTTTGTGCCTGTTCCCCAACAGAACTATTAATAACATCTCTTTTCCTCTCATGGGTGTCCATCTCTGGATGACAAATTATTTGGTTGCCGTATCCGTTAAGTGTCATGTCTGCCACAGGGTATTTGACATGACAAAGGCTTATGAAATTTCCTCCTTTATTGGCAACATATCCTTTCCTTCCTCTTAACTCCTGACAACCACTGATTTTTCACTGTCTTCATAGTTTTGCCTTTTCCTAGTTTGAATCATGCTATATAATAGCTTTTCCAGAGTGGCTTCTAACACTTTCTAATAGGCACTTAAGGCCCCTCCATGTCTTTTCATGACATGATAGCTCCTTTCTTTGTAATGCTGAATAATATTTCATTGTTTGGAAGTATATTTCATTTTGACAGTGCATTGAGTTTGACACCATGGCACACTCCTGTACTCCCAGCAGTGAGGAGGCTGAGGCAGTAGGTTCACAAGTTCAGGTCCCACCAGGGCAAATTAGTGAGACCCTGTCTCAAAATAAGAAATAAAATGAATTGGGGATGTAGCTCAGTGGTTGAGTCACCCTGAGTTTGATCCCTAGTACTGCCCCCCTCCCGTGTTATGTATAATGTCTAGATTTGCATATTAAATTCTACAATTTTTTAATTCTTCTAAGGAAGGGTAGAATATATGATAGAGTCCCACTTCAGGAATGAAATTACTTATTGCTTTTAGGAAATGACTTGTTCTACATTACGGAGTGATTTATAATTATATTAAGTTGGAAAATTGGGAAGAAATACAGGATAGTTTTTGGGCTCTTGTTTAATCTCACCACATGAATAAATTTTCTATCACTGTCACAATTTAGTGAAAAATTTAGTAGTTTTGACACATTGTCAGTATGGTCCCATACATAAAGGAGTGACATTTGTCTCATTTCGCAACTTCTCAAAGTTCAAAGTAAGACTCATTACAGTTCTATTGAATAGCCCATTGGCACCTAAAAGGGAGGAAGAAATTTCTCATTCCATGGTTGGAGCGGAAAATCTCTTGGTTAGATGTCTTATCAGTTATGTCCTTATTTCCTAAATGTCATATCTGGTAAATGTAGAAATATTGAAGAGGATCAGAAGGTAGGAAAATGAGCCTGCTTTGTGAACTTCTGTGACAGTCTGAAATAGGAGTCGCTCTTTCTGTTGATGTTTTCTGTAGACGTGCCTCTGGCTTGTCTCTTCTCAGTACTCTGTACTGCAGAGGAGAGGATGAAGTTGAGCTTCAGGCTGAGACTTCACACATTTTTCCATTTTAAAAGTTGAGAAACTTCTTTTGGTATTATGTTAGCTTTTTCCCAACAAAAGAAGCATTTCCAAAGAATTTTTGGAGCCAAATGAACACCTTTTCTGGAAGGTTGAGGATTCTTTGTAAAGGCAGGCAGTAACACCATGTATCTATTCAGATAAAGTCTGATGCTGCTTCTGGTTTGGGTGGTGTGCCTTATTAAATACGTGGAAAGCAGAGCAGCCAGGTATTTACCTGCTGTTAGTATACAGTGTTGTCCAGGTGGAGGAAGGGAATTAATACTTAATTTGGTGTGTTTCATCTTAGTAAAGTACATTTCATTTGTAGTGAATCATTTGGAAAGAAATACTGTATAATTATGTGGAAAGTTCCATTCTCAATCCCTTTTTCACCCTCCCTGAATGATCTCATCTCCTCCCTTGGTTTCAGCTTCCACCTAAGCTGATGATTCCCTAGTGCAGATTTCCAGCATCCACTCTTTCCTGAATTTTAAATCCTTATCTTCAGACATCTGGATCTCTCAATAGGATAACTGTATGCCCCCAAAGCCAAACTCTCAGCTTGCCTTTGTCTCTTCTCTGCATGGTTCATGCTTTACCCCACAGTGAATGAGTCTGCTTGATTCTGTCATGTAAACATTTTTTACATTCATCCTCTTTTCACCATTTCAGCAGCCACTCTGGATTAGTTCAGATTCATTTTTCGTTTGGATTGTTGAGAGAGCTTCCCAACTTCTCCTGACCTCCTTCGTTACTTTTGACACCCTTTGCACTGCTCCCGCTCTGTGTATACCACTTGCTCTGTGAATGAAGGCCAAGTTACTTAGCTTGGAGTCACACTCTTCGTAGCTAGCAGGACACCTGTCCTAACTAGATTGTGAGGTCCAAGGAGTATGATCTATCCTGTTTTTTTGAGTAGCACAAGCACTTAGGTGGTTGGTGTGTAATAGCACTCAAACAATGTTGAATTTTTTCACTTGGAACTGCTCATTCCTACTCTTTCACCACTCACCATCTCATGCTGTCTCCTTCAGCCTAGAATGACAGCTCCTGTCCCCACCCCTACTCTGCCCCCTCCCCACTGACAAGGTTAGACTTGGATCTCCTTGCCCAGTAGTTCAGAGGACATCAGTTGTCTCCTCCAGTAGTATTTACTTCTCATATATTCCTGTTTAAAAAAAAATCTGTTAGGGGAGTGGCCTTTATCTTTTGGGGGCATGCGTTGGAGATTGAGCCCTAATAGGTCTTCCTACTGAGATACAGTTCCCTCTCCCGCTTTTCTTTCAGTTTGCTTAATTGGGGAGTGATTCAGTCTGTGCTCAGACTTGTAATCCTTCCTCAGCGACCGGAATGCTGGGAGTATAGACCTATACCACTATGCCCACTTGTACACTGTTTTGATTATTGTGTATTGCAGGGTTGATAACTATTTTAAATGTCCCTGTGCACAAGTAGAAACCCTCAATAAAAGAAATCAAAGGCACGTTCTTAATATATAGAGTAGCAACATGAAAAATAGAAAGTAAAAGCTGTTTTGGAATCATAATTAATGACATTTTAAACTGCATATTCATTATACAAATTATTGGGTTTCATTTTGGCATATTCATACATGCATGTAACCATACTTTGATAATTTCCTTCCCCACCTTTGTCTTTCCTTCAACTTTCCTTCCCCCCTCTCCTTTGCTCTTTCTTTTTTTCCCTTCCTAGAGCACTCCTATGAGAGAAAATGTGATATTTGACTTTATTTTCCCCCTTCTAGTACTGGGAATCCAACTCAGGACCTTGCGCTTGCCAGGCAGGTGCGGTGCCACTGAGATAAATCTCGGCTATTTTACTTTCTGAATTTGGCTTATTTCACTTTACATGATGGTCTTCAGTTGTATCCTTTTTCCTGCAAATTATAAGATTTTGTTAGTCTTTATGGTTGAATATTCCATTGTGTAGCTATACCACATTTTGTTTATCCATGCATCAGTTAATGGGCATGTAGGATATTTATGCATTGCACTGCAGTAAATACAGGTGTCTCTATAGTATGCTGACTTTAATTGTGGGGAGAATAAACTGAGAAATAGTATAGCTGGATGAAAATGGCAGCTCCTTTTTTTGTGGGGGTTGGAGCCTCCATACTTATTTCCATAATGGCTGTACTTGTTTACACTCCCACCAACAGTGCTACTGAGCGCCCTTTCCCCCCATCCTTGCCAGCATTTATTGCCTGTTGTATTCTTTTTTTGTTTTGTTTTGGCCCTGGGGATTGAAATCAGGTCCTTGCGCTTGCCGAAACCACTGAGCTAAATCCCTGGCCCCTCCTTGTTGTAGTCTTGATGATAGCCGTTCTGACTGGGGTGAGATGGAATCTCAGTGTAGTTTAGATTTGCATTTTCCTGATGGCTAAGCATGTTTACAGTTCTTTTTGTTTACTTATTATTTTTGTTTTTTTGAGACAAAAATCTTTTGTAGTGGATGCTGGCCTTGAACTCACTGTATAGCATAGGCTGGCCTTAAGCTCATGGTAATCTTCTTACCTCAGCCTTCCTAGGCGTGCACCACCTCCCCGGGCTTGACAGTTCTTTAACCATTTTTGTTGCTTTTCTTCTTTTGGGCAGGGATCACAGATTCAGCTGCTGGGAGAATGTATATGGTTTTAAAAGTATCTGGGTAGCTCTTATACCTTTATTTCCCTTCTTTTGGAACAGCTGAGTGTTTTTACAGTTTCAGAGTCACCTAAATGTAGTTGCTGAGGTGAGTCATCAGTGAGCAGTACCAGTGTTGCCTGAGAGAACATGTTCTCTATCAGTGCAGATTCTCAGGCCTCATTTCAGACCTGCTATAACAGGAACACTCGGGATGGGTTTGGCAGTCTGTTTTGATAAGCCCTCCACATGATTTTTATGTACAGGGAAGTTTAGGAATCATGGCTCTAGGATTTGCCATTGAAGGAAAGTTTTGCCATATAAATAGTAAAACTCCTGGTGGTGCTTCCACCATAAGCTGTTTCTCATCAGCAGCTGGGAAGACTCCCTCTGTGCATTTGTGAAAGGGGGTTCGCGTGCCCTTTCGGGTGCCCCTTCCCAATTAGGCCACTCACACACCGAGAGGTCCGGCAGGAGATCTTTATTGTAGGGAGGCAAGCAGGAGGCAGGAAGGCAGAGAGAGAGAGAGAGAGAGAGAGAGAGAGGAGGAAGAAGCAGCGGAAGGAGAGAGAAGAACAAAGAAAGGAAGGTCCTTTTATCAGTTTTGGGGTGGGCTATTGCTTATTTATGAGGAGTGAGCTACTTTTAACCTATCACAGGCCAGATTGCTTTTATGGGCCCAGTCCTACAGACACAGGTTTCAACTTTCCTGGACCACTGTGGCCTTGAGGGGGAGGGAAACCAGAGATAAGGGCAAGAGGTCATTTTAGGAGCCAAGATGTACCAGGAGAATGCAGCCTGTGGGGTGGCGTCACAGCATACTTTAACATGATCAATTCCCTAACAATTTGTGTGTCTGATTCTGTGGGGAATAACTTAATAAAAAATGTGGGGGAGAGGTTTTATACCTCTTTGAATTAAAATATCTTCTAGATTATATTCTGATGATCAGTCTGGACTACTTATGTTCATTGTCTTTGGAGATATGTGATGATGGAAGAGAGATGAACTGTGTAATTTTTAACATTTAAATCCTGATTCTTGGCATGTTTTCAGATAGAGAAATTGAGCTTTTTATCAGAAGTTATACAGACTACAGATATGTAGGTCACACAAAAAGTAATTAAAGGAGATTAACTTTAGTAAATACATATGGCTTTTCAGAATTGATCATTTAACTTTTTTTTTCTTTTTTTCTTTTTTTTTTTTTGTACCCGGGATCGAACTCGGGTCCTTGCGCTTGCAAGGCAGGCCGCCGAACCGCTGAGCTAAATCCCCCGCCCCTGATCATTTAACTTTTTAAAGAAAATTATTTAGTGATATTTGTTAAATATGGTAAAGAAGACTCTTCAGACCATTGTAATAGGTATAGGGACTACTGCATTGGGATCTTGCAGTAGGGCAGAGAGATGGGACTGAACGCTGAATTTAACATGGATAGATGGGAAATGATAGCCAGGGAGCTGAGTAAGAGAGTCATTGTATGAAAAAAGACTAAGAAGAAACATCAGGAATAAGGGAGATTCTGGCTAAACCTAACAACAGAATTTTTACTGAACATAGACCAGGATAATCAGACCTCTCCTGCTCAGATATTGAGAATGGGCAAATTCTTGGTGAGTGGACTTAGTAGTGTTCTTTACATGGAAATGCACAGATGGGCCTAGGGGAAGGTTCAGGAGCCTGATTAAATTTTAGTCACACAGAGAATCCTCAGCAAACTGGAATAATAATTAGCCTTTCTAGCATATTGCTTTCAAATCCTAATTGTGGGGTCAGTTGAAGCACATTCTTATAATAGTCTGGAGTAGTGGTGTGATTTTTTTGGTTTTGTTTCGTTTTTTAATTTAATTTTTTTGTTTCTGGCCATAAAGCACCATTTTGGGTACAGTTGTGTGTGCAGAAATTTGCTGTTTGATTCGAACTTTTCATTAAGAACTCTCTTTGAGATATAAACAGATTGTAAAACTAGCCTTTTCCCCTTTGTATCAGCAGCTTAGTACTATTTGTAGAATTAGAAAGTTTCCTAAAAAGTTTCCTAAAAAAAAGTTTCCTAAAAAGATCAACTACTAAATGACAATGTTTTTAAACAGTCGTGATCATTTTGATGTCACATTTGAAATGGTGCCTACCTGATGTATTTAGCCTCACTTTCCTGGACTTTACTTTCTTTGCTCCAGATTAAACTGGAATGCCTCTTTCCACCCTTTGATGGAAGAGTGGGAAATGTTTTTCTTCAGGGAGTTCTGTTTGATAGTGAAACTGTGTATCTGAGGACTGGTAAAGGCCTGGACTAAGTGGCTAGGATTTGTGGATAAGTAGCATGAAGAGAACTTTCACTATTCTGAGTCCCTTCAAGGATATTCATGTGGCCCTCGGAACATGTTACACATATACAAGAAGGAATACAAGGCGGCCTCACTCTGAGCTGATTTAATATTAAAAATCTCCAGTTCCTTCTATTTCTTAACCTGGTGTCAAGCTCTATATGTATAAGCATTTTTAAAATTTTAAAAAATTAATTTTAAATCATTTTTTATTCATTGCTGTTACCTTGTATAATATTGCTTTTTACTTGAAAGTCTTTTTTTTTTTTTTTTTTTTTTTTTTTTTTGCCGGGCATTGAACTCAGGTCCTTGCGCTTGCAAGGCAGGCCACCGAACTGCTGAGCTAAATCCCCGGCCCGGAAGTCTTTTGGTTGATGGTGTTTAATGCTTTTTTGTTTAGGAAACCTGAAAACTTCAGAGACGGTTGGTCCAGTAGGTACCCTCCCTTCACCACTTGTGTGCCTGAATCCTGCCTCCTCTTTTTTCTAACTGTTTCTGAAGTACTTCAGAAGAACCTGGTTTAGATCATTCTGTTCTGTTGATGTTTTGAGGCAGGATCTTGTGAAGTTGCCCAGGTAGGGCTCAAACTTAACGATCTTCCTTTCTCAGCCTCCCAAACAGCTAGGGTCATGGCTTAGACTGAAGTATTTAAGCTGCAAAGTAGAACTCTTCCCTAAAACTGTAAGACTTAAGTTTCACTTCCACTCCACGGAGCGTGAACAGCCAAAAAGGCCTCCACGATGCTGGGTCCTAACACCCAGCGAGGCTCTGGGAGCTCGATGGAGAAACGAGAAACCCAGGGAGGAACATACCAGGCTAGATGGTAAATAGACCTTTTTTAGTCTGGCCGGACGGCACTCCCAGAGCCAGGTAGCTCAGAGAGGCAACTGCTCAGGGGCTGAGGTACTTTTTATAAGGTTTTTCTAAACAAAGAGTCAGGAAATTCACAGAACAAGACTGCAAACACTTTGCTTATCTCAAGCAGGAAATGTTCTAGGGTCACCTTTTGTCATACCATTTTCCCCTGAGCGGGCTGTTAACCAAGGTAGCAATTAGCATATGAAGAAGCACAGTCTGGCATTAGCATAGAGTCACTTTAGCTTATTCAAGTCTTAAAAAACTTCCCTTTTATAATACTACATTTGTAGTTTCGCATGTTACAGATTACTTTATGTACACTGTTGATGTGAATTTCACCATGACCTTAAGATAAAAATTATTGTCCCCATTTTTCAGATGAAAAAACTGAGGTGTAGGAAATTGAGTCCAATCCAAATCCAATCCAAATGTTCTAATCTGTGGCCCACTTTCCCTATAAGGTGAGCTCTCAGCTTAGTAGGGAGACCCTTATCTCATGAACAGTAGTAAAATCAAGATTCAAGGTGTTAAATGGGATCTGGAACACCCCTGAAATGCTTTCTTTATATTTTTCTGGCATGAAAGAAGCCTGTGGCCATCTAATCATACTCCCCCCCCCCACCTTTTTTTCCTTTTTTGGTCATTGATTTTTTTCTTTTTCTTTTTCTTTTATTATTATTTTTTTTTAATGGTACCGGGGATTGAACTCGGGTCCTTGCACTTGCAAGGCAGGCCACTGAACCACTGAGCTAAAACCTTTTTTTCCTTTTTTGGTCATTGATTTTTTTCTTTTTCTTTTTCTTTTTCTTTTTCTTTTTCTTTTTCTTTTTCTTTTATTTTTTATTTTTTTTAATGGTACCAGGGATTGAACTCGGGTCCTTGCACTTGCAAGGCAGGCCACTGAACCACTGAGCTAAATCCCCAGCCCTGATTTTTTTCTTTTTAGACCCATGGAATATAAGAAGATTATGCTTGCTTAGTTGTCAGTGGGAATTGGTAGCAAAGCCCAAGGAGAATCCTTGGTGAAGGAGACCAGTTTCATATGCTCATTTCTGTCTTGTGTCATTTAACATTTGCATAGTTTTGCAGTTTATATAGACCTCTTCCACAGACAAATGTCGCATGGTTTTCAACGTCAAGTATGTGGTGTCACTTGCATTTAAAGAAATTGCTTGAAGTTGAGAATTTAAGTTGTGGAGATAATTGAATTACAAAGTCACCTTATTTTAAGGCTGAAATTAAACTAATTTGACATGATCCAAAGCCCTGTAGCTATCATCTTATCTTAAATTTTGTGGATTTACAGTTTGGTCTAACCAGTATCCATTTTCTTCCTACATACATACTCTGTTAAACTAATTTGTAATTGATAGGCTTATTCTTTGCTTTTTCAAGAAAAATTTGTGCCACCTTTTTGTATCATTATCTTGGACATTCCACATTGTTTTTTCATATCGTCTCAATATAATGGCTTACAACTCAGTAGAGTTTCTAAGTCCTTAAGTCTACATGTGTGTCTGCTGCCACCAGTCTCATTCTAGTTTATTCTAATGATAGGAAAGAATGGAGAATTCCTTACTTTTTGGTTGCCTTCGCAATAAACATTTCTATTTGGGTCTCATTTAGACAGATTAAGGTTATTTTTTTGTTGTTTCTTGAAGAAGTTGGGTTCTAAGTTCAATCCATTTTGGATATGGAGTTAAGCTTCCCAGCTGTAGTGGAACAATGCTGAAGGCTACTCTCGAGGCCTATGTAGCATTTATTTCGGTGGAGACATAGAATAATAGATAATATTAATGAATGCTGCTTATGTGGGAGGCTCTGTTTTAAGCTGTTATTTTATGTAATCCACACAATAACCCTGGAAGGTAGCTGCTATTTTTAGCCTTGTTCTGCAGATTAGGAAGATAAAGAGCAGAGAGATTAGGTCACTTGCCTAAGGTCATACAGATAGTAACAGAGCCTCATGTGAACCCAGGCAATCTTAATTTGAAGCTTTGCTACTTTTAATCACAAAACTATATAGTCTTTCTTAACACTGACTAGATTTCTGTTTTTTTCTCCAAAGCTGAAGGCTGGTTAATATAGGTCAGTGTTGGCAAACCTATTGCACATGGGCTGCAATCAGCTGTTTGTTAGGACTGAAAGCTCGAAAAGGTTCACCATCGCTAATACAGGTTAGTCAGAATGCTTTTTGGATGGTATATTTTTAGAATAAAGGGTGGGCCCTACTATAGAAATTAGCATCAGGAATGAATTTCTGAGCTTTTATTATATCTGCCTAATGGAAGTAGCTGTAAAAGAAGTGAATTTGGGAAAATTTTGTATTTGGAAAATGCCCTGTAATGGCTGCCATTTATACCTAGAGATCAGGCTAAGCCATGAGATCTACCTTCTGCCTGCCACAGAGAATAAGGTTACCCCATTTCCACCCACTCTGAGGGAATGGATACATGTGGACTTTTGACCTGCTTGTGGTGTTACAGAGGAGAGGTGATGACTGATTTGCTGGTTAGTTAACAGTGAGGATAGGCAGGCTGTCAAGTAGCTTGTATAAGCTTAAATTCTACAAAAGCCTTGTGGGAATGAATGGTCATTCAGACAGATTGGAAACACTGTTTCTATAGCCACATTTAGGTGTCAGAGAATCTTGCTATCTTCTTTTTGAGGTGAGTAGTTGATTTGAATTTGTGTGTGAGACAGAAATGTTCTTATGTCCTTAGCTGTCATTTCCTGTATTGTGAGGTGTATAGCAGAGAATAGCATGAGCCACCCACAGGGGATTAGCAGTAGAGGGAGATTTGAGGGGAAACAGCTATTTAAAGAAAAAAAAAAAGTGGCAAAAGCACACAAGATTTAAAGGCCCAGCTTTGGTGGTAGCCAGCAGAGGAAGATGGAGTGAGAGAAGTTGGTTTTGTCATCTTTTCTGAGGTTGCCCATGGTGGCTCTAAAATCACTGCTGGACCTTCTTGCTTAGAGTCAGGCTAGCTTTTCTGCTTCCCTAGGGTGGATGTAAAAAGCAGTTTTCTTGGAATTGGGCTCAGCTTGCTCTTCTGTGTTCCTTTTTGCTTCTCACCCTCTGCTGCATATCTACACATCCACTATTTTTCTCCTTTTCTCTGGCTGTCATCTCTGCATCCCAACCCTTAGCTTCAGTCATACAGTTTTCACATTATGCTCTTCTTGATTTTGCTTCCTTTTGTTTTTGTTTTTGTTTTGTACCAGGGAACGAACTCAGGTCCTTGTGCTTGTAAGGCAGGCGGTGGAACCACTGAGCTAAATCCCCTGCCTTTTTTGGGTTTTTTGAGACAGGGTTTCAGTGAGAATGACCTGGAACTCACTATGTGCCCCAGGCTGGTTTCGAACTCACAGTGATCCTCCTGCCTCAGCCTCCCGAGTGCTGGGATTACAGGTGTGTGCCACCATGCCTGGCTGCTTCCTTCATTTTTAATGCTGTGCCTGCTACCCACCGTCCATACCTTCTAGTCCCTCTGTTCCTCAAAGCCAGTAGCCACCATTCAGCTCTCTTATCACTGTTGAACAGAGCACATTAATGTTAATAATCTGTTTGAGGTCTGAGCTCTGTCACATATGAATGTGGGTAGGGATGATGGCTGGGAAGGATTTGGAATGACAATTGCTATTCTAAAATTTAGACTTTTTCTAAAATATTACATGAGCCCTGACCTGGAGATCAAACAGATGCTCCTGTTGGCCTTCTAACTTGAGGCAATTACGAGCCCTCATGTTGAGGGCATGTATTTGTTCGAAAGCCCTTGGTAAGGAAAGACAGGACAGTGAGTCAGGTTCTGAGCTGCCTACTGCTACTTCTGAGAGCTGGTTCTCCTGAATTGAAGCTAATTTTGGATAGATAATGAGGTGATGGTTGCTAATAACTTCTCTTGCTAATTGTGCAGAGGGAGAATATCCTCCCACCTTTCTTTTCCCTACTGTTTAGAAGGAAAATAAATCTGTTTTCATGATTGTTGATGAGTGTTCAGCCATGAAGAAGTCCTCTACTTGGTTTGGATAGAGTCAGTACAGTATCAGAAAGAACCCTAGACTAAAATCTGAAGACTTAAGTTCCAGTCCCAGGTCTCACTGAGTTCTCTTGGGAATATCATGAACCTGTCTCTGTATCTGCCCTGTGAGCTTTGAGAACTGTGTGAATGGAGTGAGACTCCATGGAAACAGTTTGCAAACTTTTAAATTTTATAAATATTTCAAGTACTTCCTTTTTTCAGTTTGGCGTCTGACTATAATACCAGAGAAAATATATCTGGTGTCTTTTAATTAAGTTCTTTTCTCCCCTGAAGCCAGCCTTCACAAGAGCCAGAAATTGAAATCATCAGAGCTAGAGCATTCTTTTTTTTTTTTTTTTTTTTTTTTTTTT
>NW_022900937.1:22883484-23050881 GCF_012274545.1 Fukomys damarensis | reverse complement strand
TTTTTTTTTTTTTTTTTTTTTTTTCTCATTAGGTTTATTGGTACTTTTTAGGGTATATGGTATAGCTAGGGCATTCTTGCTTCAGAATCATCTTTTCTTTTAAAAATTTTTATTAATCCATGTTTGACAGTACAATTGATACAAGGGAAAATAAAACCCCCAACCTGCTAGATGTCAGATGTGCTGAGTTTGTATCCCCTGAAAGAGAAGAATGAATTTCAAAGGACAGAAGAGGTTAAGGGTAGGAAAGATTTATTAGGGAATAAGAATAGTTCCTGAGAGGTAGGAGGGGACTGGGAAGTGGGTTGCCACTGAGGCTCTTATTGGGATAATTTGTACAGCAAAGTCATAATGTGGGTACAACATGGGTCAAACTATAACCTATAGGACTAGAAGTATAGCTGCCTAGCCAATATTGGTCTAATAGGGAAGCAGGTCACATAGCAAGGGTACGTGGAAAGAACAGAGGCATTTTAGGGGGGAAGGGATGGGTCCAGATGCTTTGGTCACCAACCTGGGCAACTGATTCCTGTCTGGACTTTCTGGACCAGGTAAGGCCAATTATGGTATAATTCTGTGTTACTGCTTATTCCTTAGGGAGGCATGTAGTCCTGACCATTGTATCTTTTTCTTGAGGCCTGGTCGTCTTCAGATGTACCTCCAGCCACAATTCTGATACCTTTATTTTTTTTTTCCAGCTGACTCCCTTGAGAGCCCAGTCCCTCCAACTACATAGTAATTTCTAACTTAGCTGCCTATAATATTACGATTGCATTCATTGTGGGAAGTTGGTACATGGATGTAATACAGTTTAAATCTTGTTTATGGGGAACCTGACACTAAACCATTCTTTTGTTTTTTTCATTGTTAACCTACCCACTCCCCGGTGACTTTAGGAACTCTTTCATCCATTGTTCCTCTCTCACCATCCTTTAGTAAGATTACAATTTTAAGGAGTTAGTGATCATAGTGTTTAACTAAATGGTGACAATGCATGTCTTTAACTTTTAAATGATGATATAAGACTTTCTAGCCTTGTGAGACACTTGCATGTAGGAAGATGTTTATGGACAATGTTTTAGCTTTCACATACCTGGGTTACAGGCTAGACTTTCATCATTAGTTGTGATTGTGGGCAAAATACTTAACTGTTTTGGACTTTGGTTTCCATGTCTTTTTTGTTTGTTCGTTTTTGAGACAGGGTCTCGCTATGTAGCTCAGGCTGGCCTTGAACTCACTGTGTAGCCCAGACTGGCCTCGAACTCATGGCAATCCTCCTACCTTAGGCTCCGGAGTGCTGGGGTTACAGCTGTGCACCACCATGCTGGGCCCAGTTTCCACATCTTTAATGGAATTTTACAAATGGGATCTATTTTTATAATGGAATCTACTTTGTGAAGCAGTTGTGAAGATAATGAATATAAGTTGGTTTACACATAGCCAAACATAGAAAAACATATTTAGAAAATGTGACCTGTTAAAATACGTCTAGTAATAGTAATGGTCTTTGAAAAATACTCAGAAAGATCCCCATTGTCAGTGTTTAGGGGGTTTCAAATCTTATTTTAAAATAAAAATTTATTTACATATGAATCATAATTTAGCAATTCAAAAGAACAGTTTTGACTTAGACCCATTTTCCTTCATACAGGTAGAAAGTTGAACTGAATCAGATGAGCATTTCTTCTTTAGTGGCAAGTCTTGTGTGCTCAAGCTTAGTGACTTGCTTAGTTTAATGAGAATCATGTTCAGACTGTTTTTCAGTTGCCTTTGAATTTCATGATAACTGGGATCTGGTATTACACTAGAATTGGATGGGGTTTTGGAGGTTCTGAACATGTCAAATGTGATCAGTTGGTCAGCAGGCTTAAATTTAAGCCTGCTCTGAAATGCAATTCAGAAGAAGGAAGAAAATACAAAATAGTTTATTTCTAGGGTATAATTAAGTATATCATTACAGAATTTGAGAGGATATAAACTCCAAAAGTTCACAGAGAATGTGTGCGTAAGGCTGAATATGAATGTGGTATCACTTAATGGTCAAGAATATGATTCAGAATAGACCTTTTCTCTGTATTCTAGTGATTTACTGATGTCCAGTTTTCTTTCGTGATTGAACTGGTTGGTAGTAAAGTGAATGAAAACCAGCATCTTTTACTTCTTTTGTATGTGTTAGCATTAACTTTGACTTTGAGCTTGACTGAGACAATACTCTTGGACACCACTTGGTCTGGCTGAGAGCTCAGCTTTTTGTAAAGGGCCCAGAGGCACCTTTCTGTGATTCTAAAATGACTCCTATGTTGGAGAATGATGTCTGTTCAGCTGCTTGGAGCATGTAGTTCTTACAAGGAACAAATGCTGAATCCGAGAGCTAGTTTAGAAGAATATATTCAAGGCAGAATATTTAGTCTAAGCTTGTTAATTACTGTATATTCCTCTGTCCAGATTCTGAAAGTTTCAGGAGTTGAAAGACTGGTATGAATTTGGAGGTCTTGACTTCTAATTAAGTATAATAAATACTTCCCTTAGAGTACTTAGATCTGTGGGGTGGGATTTATCTTTAAAGGCAAGTATCGTTGTGGATATAAACAAATTTTTCCACTTAGCAAACTCTATTTTTAGTTACATCCATGGCTTTTGGACTGTAGGGAAAGTTTTGTTTCATTCTTCCTCTTGTCTGGAACATTCTTAGTCTAACATTGGCACATCCTGACCCTACTCTATACGGCAGGGCTGGCCTTAGCTCATGAACTATGCCTTTCAAGGGATATCAGGAAGCCACTCAGAATGCTCTTGCTTAGCTCTTTGCCCTGAATCTTAAGATACTGCCTCAGTTGAGAAGTGCTGAATGGATCCTAAGTGCAGTTAATGGTTCAGATAATGCTTGCACTATAGTTTCCTATCCTAGGGGCCAATTCCAAGCTTTTCAGATAAGCCTGGATGGATTATGATTATTTTACATTCTGCCATTGCTACCTCCTCTTATGGAAGTATAACCTCAAGCACATTCTGGGAAAGTTAAAGTAGGCATCAACTACAGGTTTAGAGAGTGCTTTGAAATGTTTGTTGAGACCTGGCCTTCATGTTAGAATTCATCAGTGTACATTCCTCTTTCTTTTTGGAGCTGATTTCTAGAAGACAGCTAACTAAACTATGTAAAGTGAGCTAGTCAAAACCATGTTTATTTGAGGGACTGGCTTTTCACATTTTCCTAGGTGAGTAAATTTATGGAATTCTACAGTGAGTTGGGCTGCTGTTATTTCTGGTTCAGCTCCTGAGCTAACACTGATAGTAATTCTCACTTGGAGTCAAGTACAGACTGTCCTGTCTCCTGTGCCTAGGAGTCTGCGTTCGAGGAGGGATTGTCTAATGGTAGACCACTGGGCTGTGGTTTGCCATAGGCACAGGAAAGAATGAGTGTCAGGCATAGTCTAATCTGAACTCAGAAACCTGCAGGAGAAATTTGCTACCTTTCAGCTGAAATCTGGACTGGCCCCCAAGAGAAAGTACCAGTAGGTCAATTAATACTTCTTGTTGAGGCTTACAAAAGACCTTGCATCTCTAACAAAATGCTTATGCATCCAAAAGAGAGAGATCCTGATCCTGACTTGGCACATAAACATACTGCCGCTTTTGATTATCCTTCATCATTCTCCTGAGTTTTGAAAAGGTAATGGTTTGTGCTGTAAGGAAAGAGGCTCTTCCCCAAGACATGAGGCTTTCTCGTTCCTTCCAGCCGGGCCCATTGCTCAAATGCTTTCCAGTGGGCTTGCTTTGCCTGGCCAGCACCTGGGCTGCCCCAGCTTGCAGTGGCCTGCCTTTGCTTCATAAGCTTCCCAGGGTGGTTCTTCTTCTAAAGGCTTGTATGAATTGCTATTACTGTCTCCTTATGGTTTAAAAATGAATCCTTTTTTGTTCTTTGCAACTCATTTGCTTTTTTCTTTTCTTTTCTTTTCTTTTAAATTACTATTAACACCTGTTGATTCTTTTTTTTTTTTTCTGGTTGGCCTTTCACTGCATTCCTGCTCCCCCTCCCTCTAGCTGGGTTTGACCCCTTTTGACTTTTTTTTTTTTCTGGTTGGCCTTTCACTGCATTCCTGCTCCCCCTCCCTCTAGCTGGGTTTGTCAAGTCGCCCATGTCAGAAACTAAGCTCACGGGGGACGCCTTTGAGCTGTACTGTGACGTGGTCGGGAGCCCCACGCCAGAGATCCAGTGGTGGTACGCAGAAGTCAACCGGGCAGAGTCTTTCAGACAGCTGTGGGACGGTGCTCGGAAGCGCCGTGTCACCGTAAACACCGCCTACGGGTCAAACGGCGTGAGTGTGCTGAGAATAACCCGGCTCACCTTGGAGGACTCTGGGACTTACGAGTGCAGGGCCAGCAACGACCCCAAGAGGAATGACTTGAGGCAAAACCCTTCTATAACATGGATTCGAGCCCAGGCCACCATAAGCGTCCTTCAGAGTGAGTCCAGCACCCTACAGTAGTAGTACTGTAGTCATAGAGGTGGCCCAATGACCCTTCCCTCTGCTTCCTTTCCCTTTTCCCCAGTATGATCGCTCACCCCACCCCTTGTCTTCGTTTTTCAAACCCACGACCCTTCTGGTTGTAGTGTATGAAAACATCTGTGGCGACTTCTCTTTGCTGTCCTCTCTGCCTCCCTTGTCCCCCAACCCTCCTCTGTGTCTTTCTCCTCAGGAACAAAGAACTTGAGGAATCCGTGATTGTCCAAAATCATCTGCGCTGGGAAGAGGTGGGGAGGGAAAACTGGGAACGTTACAAATTTTTTTTTGAAAAAAATAAAACAAAACAAAACAAAAAACCAGGCAGTCAAAATGAGGGTAGTGTTGAAATTGTTTATTTCCCTCTCCTTTAATTTTGTAGTAGGTTTCCTGCTATCCTTTTCCTGATTTCTTCCTTGGTGCCTATTTTTGTTTTTCTCCCCAATCTAACTACTTTTATATTGTGTGTTTATCTGTTTGAAGCTCTGAATAGCTGCCTTCACCTCTATGGTTTTAAGTTTGTGTCTGCCCAGCCTCTTCCCTCACCGTAACTTGGTGTCCCACTGTTTTGTGATGGGAATGTTGCCTTGGGTGCAGTGTGGTGATGTGTTTTGATTGTTGGGTGGCATGTAAGCTTGGATATTCCATAGTTCTGGCTCTTTTTCTTTTCTAAAGCAGTGGCATGTTTCTCTGACAGCAGCCCTCCACTGCAGGGAGAGACCTCCTCTCTGGGCCTCCCTATTCAGTCTCCTGAGATTTGTCTTTATATACCTTACCATTCAGTATTAGGTGACAACAGCTGCAATCTGCATATTATAATATATATTCCCCCACCTGCACCCCCAGTACTGGGGATTGAATCCATGACCTTTCCCTGAGCTGCATCCCCAGCCCAATTTTCATTTTGAGACAGGGTCTTGCAAGGTTGCCCACGACTGGCTCAAACTTGAAATCTTCCCACTTCAGCTGCTCAGAATGGTAGGCAAAATAATATATTTTTAAAACCCTATCACACTGTCTCAAAGTCTTTTTAACAGAGTTTCACCTGATTCCTGTTGACAGATAGTTTGGCTTTGATGAGGAACTTGGCACAGGAACCCTCATTCCAGAAGATGGTAACTCCCGAAGTAGTTTGGCTGCCATTCACACTAGCTGTCCTTTGTTTTTGAAAAAGGAGGAAATGAAGTTCAAACCTTGTTCCTTGTTCCTCTGAGTGAACAGCTGGGTTGAAATCCTCTTCATCTTTTGCAGTGGGAACAAGGAGACATCTGACACAGCAGCTTTGGAGCCTACTTCTCTTTCTGGAAAGTGACTGACTTTGGTAGGAAGGAGGGGGAAGTCACCACAGAACCAATGCTCCTGGCCAGGAAGAATTCCAGCCCTGCATTAGACCTGGTTATAGCTGAGGAAGAATTCCTATTTAATAGACGCCTTTACGTTTTTCACATTATGTTCAAGGGCTCAGTAAGACCTATAGCCACTTCTGTCTTAAAGAACCGATTGATTTAGACAGTGAGTAAAAGTAGTAAAACTATTTTTATGAGGAATTTGGTAATAACACAGGAGGTAAAATGATTTGGGCTTTGAATCTATATACGTAAATGAAAAATAGTGAATTAGTGCCTGATCTTTGTAACCAATGAGGGGGTGGGCCACAAAAGAAAAGCTTGAGAGGAGAGACCGGAAAATCTGCTGCAGTTGGCACTGTTGACTCAGAGAACCTGCTTCTGTGAAGGGGAAAAGAAAACCTTGTCTGTGTGAAAATGGGGAACATTAACCCAGCGATTTTTCTTTTCTTTTCTTTTTTTAACAATTTTTTTCCCTTGCACGCCTCCTTCTCCTGCCCCCTTGCTCCTTTCCTTAAAAAAGCAGAATTACCCAAATGGCCACAAATGTCTGCAGAAGTTTATAGGCATGGCCTGGGCTGGGCATTTGCTAATTTCCTTCCAAGGCCTGATTTACATCTTAGAAAGGCCATGAAAGCTAGAAAAACAAGGCTTTGGGAGTGCCTGCCTATCAATCCTGAGTATATAGCATCTCCCAATTGATTTAGAAATGCACTTCCCAATTTAAGGGTGTTTGCATGTGGTTGAATCAAACCTGGCTAGTCAGTCTCCCCAGACTTATCTATTCCACTTTAATCCAAGTT
This sequence comes from Fukomys damarensis, assembly GCF_012274545.1. Taxonomy (NCBI): domain Eukaryota; kingdom Metazoa; phylum Chordata; class Mammalia; order Rodentia; family Bathyergidae; genus Fukomys; species Fukomys damarensis. The sequence continues at coordinate 23,044,230 of NW_022900937.1, read as the reverse complement.
AGTGATTTTGGAGAGCCAGGCTGTTGGTGCTTTTTTTTTTTGTTTTAAAATATCCTAAATTAACTTTAACTGAATTGTTTTATGGTCTCAGGCATTCCCAGAGATATTGTTTCTATGGGGAGGTTAAAGTCTTCTAAAAATGACCTCCTGGTAATACTTCTCTCAGAGCTTTGAGTAATGTAAGGCAAAAAGAAAAATGTGCTTAGTGAGTGAATCTCGCTGGCCAAAGCATGTTCTTCACATGTGCACGATGGCTAGGGTAAGAGTCTCCTAGCCAGTGCTTCTAAACAGGAGTCAGTGGCAAGTAACAATGTTTGAGCCTCTCCTAAATGTTCCTCAGTCTTGGACTTTGGGCAGCACTCAGCCCTAGCAGTAAAATCCCCACCTTCATCCTGGTGCAGAATGCAGATATGGCACCATGGCCAGAGGAGCACAGTCTAGCACTGGCTTCCATATACAGCAGTCACAGGAGGAAGGGCACCCCGCAACCCTCCTGTGTTACAGAATCATATTTAAACCTGTTACATTATCTACTTGCTCCCAGCTGACTCTTCTGGATCTTTAACACTTAAGGGGAAAAGTGCTATCCTTTGCCTTCCAAGATTTCTTGGCAGAAAGTCTACCAGGTTGGTTTCATCAACTTCTTAATCTCCCTGAGCTTCAGTGGGCATTTGCATCACCACAGGTAAGAGTAGCATTTACTTTGGCCTCCTTGTATGTAAACATCTGGAAACTCTTGGCCTCGTTCTCAGAGTTCACCCTTTCTCGGTGCAGTCTGAGAGGAAGAACAGTCCCAAGTGGGACAGTGAAATTGGATAATAAAAATTTAGTAAAAACCTAAAAGTGTGTTTGGGTTTTAATGTTGCCTTGATATTTTTTAATTTCTATTTTGTGGAGTACTGGTTCTATCTTTTTCTCTTTTGTTTTTGCTTGGTTTTGATTTTTCTTGGAATTGTGATGCTTTCTGCTGATGGTGTGTGTGCGCCTTCCATTGCAGGGTTTGCAGCTGTTCTGCTCGACTTCTTAAAGCCCAGGGATTTGGCTTCTGTCCAGTGTGTCTTGGAAACCATGGGACACCACTGCGCTAACATGTTTACATGCATCTGCTTTTGTCATAGTGGCTGCTATGCCTCCATTATCTGTACATAGAAACTCTGTTTAATGTTACTGATAAGGACCAGTGCTGAATGGAAGATAACCTCTATCCTTTTGCCAGAATTGGAAATCAGAATAAATCTGTTAGTTGAGAAAATATAAGGATTTGCTTTATCACAAGTTTGAAATGCTATTGGCCAGGAGGACCTTAAGTCACTACATTTTCCAAGTAGCCCATGACTTCTGCATCCTTTTACCCTCCTGAACAACATGAATTCCAATGAAGGGAGACAGTCCTGTCTTCACCAATTCAGTCAGAACCACCCTGCATAAAGTGGTAAGGGGAAGTTGCTGCACAGATGTAGGAGTCAGGTAAGGAGAAATAAATCAGTTATGTGTTTTAGAGAAAGAATTAAGAGGAAAAAGAATAAGTATTTCTTATTGTGGATGGAAAAAGATGCTTAGTTTAGAATTCACCTGAAAATGTTTGATCAAAAGTAGAAAAAGAACTAAGCATGGGAAAGGATTAAAGACAAATGAAAAAACAAGGAATAAACAGACATGTTCTAACTAATATAGCAATGAATATTTCAAAATGCTTTAAAGATAAATTTCCATGAATGGTACAGTTTAACTTACTTAAAATTTTTCTTATCAGTGTGTTATATTTGACTCATAGGATACTTTTGAAGATAAACTGGTGATCCTATGTTATCTAAGCCCGGGATAGAACCAGAAAGTGAAGTACACACCTTGTTGTAGGGTGGAAGGTTGGGGTGGGGGTATTTTGGCATGGGGGTAGGGGTAGAGAGAGAATTCAGTCAAAATGGGTTTCTAAGCCCAGTTTTGCCACTAATAATAATTATGGCCTGCACAACTCATTTTATTTCTTAAGCCCTTAAAAGGGGGGCCGGGGTTCAGTAAGTTCTAAGGACCTTGCAGCTCCAAAATTCTAGGAGCCTATAATACCTAGACATACTGCACTCTCATATAATTGTATTATCTTAAAATGGAATGTGAAGTGCAACTCGGAAAAAATTGGAAATAAATATGGGCCAGAGAGAATAACTAATGGAATTTTTTCTCCTCAGTGTTCAGAAAATGAAGAGTTCCAGTGGGAAGTTTGCTTTTAGGATCTGGAATTTTCTGCATAAACAGCTATGGATCATTTGCCATAGGTTTAACAGATTTAAATGTAGGAAACAACACACATGTATCTAATTATACCTATTAGTATTTCAAGGCCCAGTGACTCCATAGGGAGTTTATTAGTTTTAAGCAATAATGCCTTTGTCTTTAAAATTGGAAGGTGGAGCCTGGTTTTATAATTGAAGCTGAATTGGTTGGTGGTTCATATATCATAAAAAGGTGGTATTCAAAATTATAAACGGTTTGTTGCCAGTCCGAGCACCTGTAATATTCCCATTCTTTCACATCTAGGCCAACTGGTCTTCAGGCTGTTGTCTGCGCTAGTGGTCATTTGCTTATAATCATTGTTTTTCCTTTCTTGACTCCTCCAAAGTGATAAAGTGAAAGTCCTCATGTAGTCCTGTCTGCCCTCCCTCTTCTAGTCTTCCCCTCCTACCCCACCCAAGTCAGGCCAGGGCTGCAGATGCTGGAAAGCTGTGGCCCCCTGTCATTATGCACTCTTATTACAGAGCCAAAGATTGTCACCAGTGAAGAGGTCATTATAAAGGAAAGCCCTGGCCCCATCACCCTGCAGTGTAACCTCACCTCCAGCTCTCATACCCTTACATTCAGCTACTGGACAAAGAATGGGGTAGAACTGACTGCCACTCGTAAGAATGCCAGCAACATGGAATACAGGTGAGCGGGGCTGGCAGCTCCTGGGAATGGGAAGGAGCGGAGATGAAATGACTTTGATGTTCCTGTTTCATATTGTCAGGAGTTTGTTTGCATCTACATGTTGAAATGATGAATTTGAGAATGTTATCTAAAAGATAGGCCCCAGGGCATGGTAGTGCATGCCTGTAAACCCAGCACTCAGGAGGCTGAGGCAGGAGGATTGCTGAGTTCAAGGCCAGCCTGAACTACATAATAAGACCCTATCTCAGAATAAAAAAGACATATTATGAATATTTATTACAGTGAATTGAACTGTTAACAAAATTATGACCACTGTAATGATGTATCCTCAACTTTTTTAAGGTCTTACCAATGCATTTCAGGATTTACTGGGAGTTGTCATGTGCATGTTGAAAAGATGAATCTAAGAATGTTTCTTTAAAAATGCACTGTGAACTCTTTATTTCTGGGAACTGAACTATACCAAACTATGAACTTTGACATGAGATATATTTGGTCCTCATCTGCATAGTTAATTCAGTATCTCTGAAGTGAGGTCCAGGAATCTATAAAAAACTCTTGAGATCATTCTAGCAAGTAGCTAGGTTGAGAACCATCAGTAATCTCCCTGTGGTAAAAGACTGGGTAGAAGGGAGTGCCTTACTCCAGGTAGCCATGAGAGTCACTGGTAGGGTCATCAGTAGAATGCAGGCCTCTGACTCACTCTAGTGCTTGAAGGGATCAGAGTGAAGTGGGCACCTACTGAGTTACCTTTTAGGAGCCTTATCAGGCCCAGCAGGCCCAGGATCTGGAATGAGGAAGGTTACCTGGAAATAACCACTGAAGAATGAGGAATGTTTGTAGGCCTTAGTTACTACGCACCCAAACAGCTGGTGCTTTTTGGAATATCTGGAACACACAGCACCTCATTTTTCAGACTTTCTATTTGGAAACCAGTCTGGAAAAGGATCAGCTAATCCTGCTTGGCAGGTTGATAGAGTGCAGAGAGAGCCCTGGACTGAGGCCAGGAGACCCTGTGTACCCAGCAGTAGCAAGGGCATCTACAGTGTTTACAGCTTTGAGAACTTTGACACCCTTCAGGCGAGCCACAGGGGTTCATAGATTTTGTTTCTCTTTCTTTAGGTGAAAAAACTAAGCCCCAAAGAATAACTTTTGACTGGTTTGAAGACCAGGTACCTTATCTGCTAAGTTTTAGAGCCAAAGCAAAGTTCTCAATCTTCTGACTTTCTACAGAATTTTTTTCCCTGCTGCTGTACCAGTACCACTTAGTGGCAAGTTAATTAACTATCTCCACTGTAGTTTCTTCTGATATCAAAGTGGAGATATGGCCTCAGCTATATCCTCATAGTTTGGAAAGGATTAATCAGAGATGTTAGTAGACAAAAGGTAATCCTAGTCTGCTTATCAGATTTTACATAGATAATTTAAAAAATAGTACTTGTTTCAAGGTAGCAGACATCCAGTGATATTGGGGTATAGGGGGTCTTGCACTGTTGTCCACAAAGCTTTGAGGTAAAGCTTCATGGCTTTATGCCTCTTCTTTTTTCATGGTTTTGTTTATCCTGTGATACTCTGCATCTCTTAAGAGTTTTTCAGAGATTCCGCATTTGTGGAATAACAATTTAGGAGTCTCTTGGGCTACTCATTTATAGAGCCACGTTCAGAAACCTGCATCTGCCTAGCTTGTAGGGATTCTGTGTGTTTCATTTCCTTCCCAGTGTCTAATTGAAGGGAATGGTGTGTGAAGATCCTGAGCCCATGGGTGTGGCCTCAAGCTAGGGTGGATATGGTGCCCCCCCACCCTTATCTAGGGGAATTTAGAGTCAGTCTGGGCCCTAAATAGGGTTCCTCCAACACACTGAAATACTTGTTATGAAGAGCAGCTGGTCTCTGTCTATGCCTATTGGGAGCACGTTAGTTTTTAAGATAAGGTGTTTGTGTCAAATTGAGAAGACATCTTGACTGTTCCTATTAGAATATTATGCTGCAGCTGGGCATGGTAGCGCATGCCTGTAATCCTAGCACTTGGGAGGCTGAGGTAGGAGGATTGCCACAACTTTGATGGCAGCCTGGGCTACATAGCTCAAAAAACAAAATAAAACAGAAGAATATGTTGCTGTGGACATGCCAAGACAGGCTTGGGGTGGGTTATGCCTCACTTCATCCATAATGAGTCATTCATGTCAACACCTAGCTCTGTATCTCTCCCTCTCTGTTTGCAGTGTGTAATAGTTCAAAAATTTTTCTATTTGGTAATTTTCAGTCTCTTTACTCTCTTTTTCCCCTTTCTCTTTCCCCAGATAGTCTGTCTCATTCAGTCTCTTAACCTGTGCTTTTTTTTTTCCCCCATAATGAACAGTAAGCTAGGTACATGCTTGAGCCAGTTAGTGGATGAGATTCGTTTTTTTTTATTAGATATTAGTACAATAGAGATTGGATCATAACAAGTCTCATATTTTGACTGATAAGCAACAGAGCAGGAGTCTAACCCTATCTAAATATTTATACCTAATCTGGAAGCTACTGATTTTCTATTTTCTGTAATTACTCACTAGCCTTTCTGCACATTTGGTGTGTTTATACACCAGAGTGTGCTGAGGTGGTGTGAAGTTGCCCCTCAGAGGCAAAAAGGCTTGTTTTTTGATTTCTTGTGAGATTGAGAGGAGGTGCTGTTAGGGTCACACTGCATATCGTATGTCCTTCCTTTTACTCTGCTTAAATTGGTCTGGATCTCTGAACAATTCTTCATTCTGAATGTGTTCATTTAGTCATTTGTTTATTGATTTCCCACTGTACTGCAGGCACACAGGTAGGTGCTGGGTTTCTAACTGCACCAATTAAATAGGATCTACCCACACGGAAGTTGGTCCATTAGGAAGTGAACGTGAATCAAGCAGTCACATACATACATATGTAACTGCATGTTGTGATGGACACACTGAAGAATCAGAATTGTGTGAGAAAGAAGGATAATGGAGGGTGGAAAGGAGAGTGACAGGGAAGCCCAGACCTGATGGCAAAGGAGCTAGTAGGCTAAGAATGATGGGAAGAATATTTTGTGTAAAGAAAAATCTTTTGTGAGGATCTGGCTTAGGAACAAGCTTGACACATTGAAGAGAGCCTAACAGAGCTGGACAATGCATGGATGAGTCTAAGGAGAGGAGGCAGGGGCCAGATCTGGAAGGGCATTGGCGTTTATGATAAGTAAGGCCTTTCTTTCTTAAGCTGCATCTCTGTGGCTGATGCTCTGTTGTCAGATTTGGCTGCTTGCTTTAAAAAAATAAAAAGAAAAAACAAGTATGCCTGGATCCCGTTAGTGAGAAACTTACCAAAGGGCATGATACTAAGTATTTAGGTCTTTAGGAAGGCTCAGAAAAGGCTATTTTTTTTCCTGTTCTTATCTGACTAAACTATGAGGCAAGACGTTTTTAGTGATGGCTCCATCCAGTAGATCTGAGTAAAAATTGTAATACTTGGTATGGCCTTCATTTTGATTACTTATTTTTGCAGTTTTTTCCTCCTAATAGACTAGAGCATGTTAATATTATGGCCATGAGTCATTCCTTCTCTGTGTTCCTGTTGTCCGTAAGTCATTAATGTTTTGGATGCACAGAGGGAAGTTTTTACTTTTAGTTAGGAACAGGTCATTTGAGTTAAGGAGTAGGATTTGTAGAACAAGGTCCCTCCCTGATGCTCCCTTTGAGTTTCCTTTTGCTGTATATTTTCACCATACTCAAGTTACCTCACTTTGTTTTTCTTCTCATCTCTGCAGGATTAATAAGCCGAGAGCTGAGGATTCAGGCGAATACCACTGTGTATATCATTTTTTCAGCGCGCCTAAAGCAAATGCCACCATTGAAGTAAAAGGTACAAACTGGCAGAAATTGTGGGTTAGCCTCTCATTCCTGCTAAGATATCTCCTCGGTCTGGATTAAGTCGTCAAGCTCTTACTGTTTCCATTTTGAGATGTAATGTAATGTTATGGTTAGGACCAGATTCAGGAGCCGGGCTGCCTGGGTTTAAATCTCAACCCCATCATATCCTAGCTGCGTGACATAGGCAGGTTTCTAGCTTCTCTATGCTTCTGCTTTCTTGTTTGTAAAATGAGGATATCATAGTGTTTTACCTCATGAGTTTGATAGAAGGCTTAAGTAAGCTTATATATATAGTGGGTTGGACTATACAGAGCAGTTTTTGCAATTCAGACATTATTAAAAATTGGCAACTCATATGGCCCAACCTCATGTAAAAACTCTTAGATCAGTGCTTTACACGTTATAACATGGGTCTTAGTGGGTTGGTAGGATTGAGTAAAGTACAGCATGCAAGGTGAATATAAACTGTTTGTGGGTAATTCATAAGAAATTTAATAGAAAACCTATGGGTTTTCATCTTAGAAGTGAGGCTATAGTGGAAAGTTTTAAGAAGGGAAAATTATAAAAATTAAGAGTTACTTAACATTATTCATGTCAGCTTTCCCATGGTATTCACAGGAAGCAGCTAAGACAGAGAAGGAAACCACCAGCTGTGTATTCTGCCATGAGCTAATGGCAGAGCTACCATAGAGCCCAAGTCTTGACTCCCTGTCTGTTGTTGTTCCCACTGTCATAATGTGACCGGGGGAGGCAGGGCTTCTGTTTGAAGTCAGACTGAAGAGATGAGGTTTAAATTTTTCATTGTTTTTCATTTGCTTAGGAAGGACACACATTTCTTCTTTACATCCATAGTATCATCTCAAGAAACTGGATGGACAGATTTAGGAAAAAGAACCTATTTAACAGGTATTCAGGTTTCCTTAAAATAGTTGGAGGATTAAAAATCCCGATTTGGGCTGGGTGACGTAGCTCAGTGGTTATAGGCTAACCCAGCTAATAAAACAAAATTTGAAGAAAGGCTTAGTCACTTTCAGAGTTTCCATCATATGGTAAGAAATGAAATATCTTTGTGATCTCACTGTAATTTGTGAGTGGAGGAAGGGACAGCTGGTGCCTCTTTGGGCTGCCAGATTTAACTCTGAATGCCCGGGGTGGGGTAGGGAGTGGAATCACAGTGCTTACAGGTCACACAGGCCAGAGCCTAACTTCCTCAGTGGCTTTTCTTGGAGACATCTAGCGGCCTTTCTGGTTTTGAAGAATGTCACATTTGTGCAACATGAGGATGAGAGGAAAATGTTTTCTTCAGGATGGCAGAGGCCTCCTCCACTTAGGTGAGCTGAGCTGTGTGGAGGCTTCCACATAGGAAACTTGAGGCCCTGCAGCGTCTGGGCTGAGCTGTTGGCAGAGTCCAAGGAGCAGACAGGACGGTGAAGGAGGGAGAGTGATATGTCCAGCTGGTGCTCTCTCTCATGCCCAGGGAATGAATAATTACTGCACACAGCTGCAAGTCTTGGCTGACTGTGATCCTTATGGGTTGGGAGGTAATCCTTTCTAAGAGTGGAAGCAAGAGGTTTTTTTCATTGGTTTGGCTGCTATAGAAGGTAGAGTTCAGCCCCAGAGTCATCAGTTTTCACCTTCACATATGAAACAGTAGTGGAAAGGGGCAGAGAATAGGCAGTTGTAGGCAAAGCAGTGCTTCTGATTTTCAGATGGAAGTTAGAGCTTGAGTGGCATCTTCCATGGTGCCATACTCAAGGTGCTGCCTGCTCTGTTGCACTTCTAGGGTGTCACAGCCCTGGGGAAAGGTGGAGCAGGTGCTGGTATCCTGGCTTAAAGAAGTATTCAAATTATATTTTATGCAATCCTAATGCATATTTTGTGACTATGTTGGATGTATATAGTGCATTTTCTGTCAGGGAAATTCATATGGAATTTCTTCCTCTTCTTTTCCCCTAACACCTGGACTGAAAGCTTAATGTCCTGGTCTTTCAGGTTCTGGATCTTTGAGTCTGGTAAAGGCTATGAACATTGGGCCTTTTCTGCATAAGTTGAAAAGGTTTGCACATTCCCAGGACAATATTCTAAGCTAGCTTTTAATTGTGGTTGGGTAGAAAACTTGCCTTACATTTAGAGTGAAGTGTGTGTTAACTCTCAAACCACTGTCATACATACTCTCGTTTTATTCCCTCAGAGCCTCCAGGGTGGAGTTAGTTATCTTTTTATAGCTACAGTGATTGGGAGAGTAATGAGTATGAGGTGATTGTACTTGACAGAAGAGATATATTGACCTCTTTACTGAAAGGAGTCCCTGAGAATCTTCTTGCTTTATGGCTTTTGCTGAGCCAGTACTTCATAGCAAAAAGATAGTTCTTTGGCACTTACTCTGAATTCAGCCCATTTCCTCCCCATCTGGCTTTTCCTGGCTTTCAGAACATAGCAAGGGAGTTGTTTGGGCTCAGCACTGTGGAGAGTGAAGGACTCAGCTTAGTCAGGAACCGGGCACTATGTATCTACCTGTAGTAGTGATGATCTTGCATCTGAAGTAAGTTTTGTTCCACTTTTTTTTTAATACCAGGGATCAAATGGGCCCTTGTGCTTGCGAGGCAGGTGGCGAAACCACTGAGCCAAATCCCAAATCCCCAGTTCCTCCACTTTTTTTTAAAGGACAGGAATGAGGCATGCAGGAAATTGGGATTACTCTTAAGGTTTATGTTTCTCAGGTATTTGGCATTGACCTTGTGTGGTGGTGAAAGCAGAGCCAGGCTGGTCAGGACAAAGGAAACAGTCTGAAGCCTGGCTTTTCTGGGATCTGCCTCCCTCACTTCTTGACATTTCAGAGGTGGTGGCTTCCAGACTCTATACCTTGTAGGGGATGTGTGAATTAGTAGATGTTGAAAATGTCTAACCCTGTATTGTATTCTTCAGCCTTCTGCCCTTTATTCCCTCTGTCTTCCTCTTCCTTCCTTTTATGACATTAAAATATATGCTCATAAAAGAAACTTAATATTTCTATTTAATTTACAAAGTAAAAAGTAAAATTTTCTCTCATGATTTCCAAGCCCTATTCTCATTTCTCCATTCGTTTAATACAGCACATAAGTAGTTATTTTTTATTGCCATTTTTGAAAAATGCCTATTGCGTGAGGTGCAGCCCATTCAGAAAGGTATGGAGCTATGGACTTGTCAGAGCCATCTCTCTGTGCTTACTAGGTATTTCTAATGAGTTTGTGGCAACAAAAGTCATATTGGTCTTGTTTTTCCCCTCCCAGTTACTAGTTTTCTTTGCATTTTCATGTTTTTTTAGGACTAAATGTTAGGATTTCTAGAAAAGGGTTTGCTTTGATTCTATTTGCTGTTGTACAAATGCTGTACAGACGACATGTCTTAAAGAGTCTAGACCAGCTGAGGTGGACTGTGGGGATGATGAATATCACTGAGAGAGGAACAATACACATCTCACATTTGTGCAGCACTTTTAGAGTCTGGGCAACAGCATGTTTACAGATATTTCTTGCTATTTCTTAACAGACCACCTTCCGTAGTGATAACAAGAATAGCTAACATTACACTTACTACTGTAGGCACTGTTTGGTCCTTCTTCAGTCTTCATAACTGCACAGGATAAATTCTGTTGTTATCTTGCAGTAGGGGGGTTTGAACAGGGGACCTTCAAACTGAGCTACATCTCCAGGCCGTACCCCACCTCCCCTTTTGCTATGTGTATTCTTGGTTTTTTGTTTGTTTGTTTTTAACATGTATGCTTTTTAATTGAAGGGTTACTCAGTAATTTGTTTTGTTTTGGTTTTTTTTTTTTTTTTGAGACAGGGTCTCACTATATAGTTGAGACTGACCTGGAACTCACCATGTAGCCCAGGCTGGTCCGGAACTCACAGCAATCCTCCTGCCTCAGCCTCCCGAGTGCTGGGATTACAGACATGCACCACCACGTCTGGCTACTCAGTGATTTTTAAGTACATAAAATCACTAATTTTAAATGTGTTTAAAAATACACATATATCTGTTTACAACAGTAATACCACCCACATCAAGATATTGAACAAAAATCTTATATATGAATGCCACAATCTTAAATGTGAAATTTCTTATAATATCCTTATTTCTGCCTAATAAAAATGTTACTCTCAATTTCTCTGACCTGTGAGTTTCTATTACCTTTAAACCCATTAACTTTTGTTTTATACAAATGTATCTTGAGTCAGAGACTGATTTTTTTTTTTTTTTTTACTCAATTTGGACTTACTCTATTTATTTGGTACTGGGGATCAAACTCAGGACCTTGTGCTTGTGAGGCAGGTGGCAGAACCACTGAGCTAAATCCCCAGCCCAATTTGGACTTTATTAATTGTGAATTTAACAGTTTACAGGTATAAGTCACCTTTACCTCTGTCAGTATCTTCTATGCAAATTTTAACATTTCCTTGATATTTTTCTTTGGCTACTTTTCCTTGGTTTTTCACTTGTTTCCAATTCCAGAAACTTAGAATGTATATAGTCTATTTTTGTCCACAACTCAATGACAAATTGACTAATATGAATGATCATCTGATGCAGTAATTATTGGTTCTCCCAATTTAGTATTTCAGCATGTCCACCCCTCTAACCAGTGCTTTGGAAATTTTCTCCTTAACATTATCAGAATTAACATTACGAATTTGTTAGTTTTTTCCTTTTACAGGAAACAGAACTGTACCATTTCCAAATGTCTTTTCAGTACTTGTGCCCATAGTGACAGAGCACTTTTATCTGACATACATTTGGCCTAACAATATGTATCTTTATCTGTAACATTATATGCAAAAATAAAACAGTATTTGTCCAGTACATTGAATATTTGGTATGTACTTTGACAGTTTAAAACTATGTAAACTGAAAATTTTAGATATAGCTTACAGATCTGTTTTGCATTTAGGTTTATTACTTTATATGTAACAATTTTAGACATCATGCTTAATTAGTTGTAACCATCAAATCTTTCATATAATTATGTCTCTACTCTTTAATTTTTCTGTTGGCTGTAGTAAATCAGCAAAATTTTCAAAGAAGATTCTTGGTCAATATCCTTTTTTGGGGGGTGGGTACTGGGGATTGAACTCGGGTTCTTGCGCTTGCGAGGCAGGCAGTGGAGTCAATATAGTTTTTGAACCTCTTAGCGTCTGAGAATTCCAGTTACCCATCATACACAGATGCTAACTTGGTAGGGTCTATAATTCTTGATTCTATGTTGTTGTTATTGCTAGCTCATACCTTTGCCCACCCATTTTCCTCTCTTGGGGACAGTCCCTGCTTGTAGTCCCTGGCTTCCAATGCTGGAGCAGAAGATAGGTTGGAGCTTTTGCTAAATTCATCTGATGTGTGGCCTGGGTAACTAGATGCTGAAAAAGCCCGTCACTTGATTATAATGTGCAGCCACCCTTGAGAACACTGAGAGGAAATGTCCACACTTTCTCAGTGGTCTCACCTACAGATTGCAGTGATAGTCCTAGATTGCTGTCAGCCTCCACAACCAAGAGAATGTGCCTCTGTGTGGAGAAGGCTTGTTGAGCCAAAAGCCTCATTTTGTTTCCATCCAGACCAGCCTCATAGTCGTTCTGGGGCTTAGCCCTTGACTAGCAGTAAACCTTAAGTTCTTCCTCTGCCTTTAGTCAAGTCTTTATTTTGCCTATAGCAAAGATAAGATGTCCCGGGGTTAGAAAGGTTGCATAAAGGAAGCAAAAAAGACTGCAAAATTAGAGCGTTTACTTGGAAACAGCCAACTTGTGGACAACCTTAAATGATAGGGTTTTAAAATGAGTTGCCAGGTTGTAAGTTTGCTTTGAAAAGCGAGCACTAAACAGGCAGTCTGTGTAGACCTAGTGAAGAAGTGGACACTGCTCTGAGTGCAGGTCAGTCAGGCAGCAGGTGCCACTGAAAGGCAGGCATTTGTCCTCAGCCAAAGGCCCAGACTATCCAGATAATAAAATTGGGTCAAGTGCTGTTGGGTAGCTAAGACTCTTTAGGGACCCTGCATGGCTCTTCATTAGGATGCTAGAAGAATGTCATTAATGTGCCTGGAGTGTGAAACTGACAAGGCCACAAAATGAGTCTGTTCCCAGGTGAATTCTTCTAAGGGTCCTTTGGTTGCTTTCTTCTCCTTATTCTTGTGGCTCAGCCGTGCCCCCCTCCCAGGGGAAGGGAAGGAAAGAATTTGTGCTGTGTTTCTTTCATGATATGGAAGCTTAGTCAGACTCCTCACAACTGTTTCTAGACAGTAGAACCAGGTTAAGCAGTCCCTTGTTAAATGGCAAGCCTGTTGTACAAGGTGAGTCACGAATAAGAGCCACCAATTTATAATTTGTCAGTATCTGACCTGGTTAAACTTTACTAGAGCAAAAATAAGAGTCCTGTTTATAGTAGTATCAGCAGATGGGAGGACAGCATATCATATGATAATCAGCATCTCTTTTTCCTTTCCCTGACTGGCTGTTTAGGTGTTTATTTCAGACCTTGATCTCTAACCTTGTGTAGAATAGTACAAAAGTATCATTTAATCCTCACAAGACTTCTGGCAATTATGTGAGTCTTATTCCTATTTTACTAAAGTAAATACTGACACTCCAAGATTTTAAAGAACCAGCCCTAGATTACCCAGTGAATGTGAAGTAGAGCCTCAGATGGTCCAGATTTCTCTGGCTTTAAGTCCAAAGTTGTGTTTTTTACATTATTGTATGTGGCATTAACTCTGTTAGGTAAACTAGCCCCCTCAGGCCCAGGGAGTCCTATACATCTACAAGTGGGTAGTCTGTTGTATAGTTACAATAATGCATATTGTATTTTAAAAATTATGTGTTCTTGTTTGATTTTTTTTTTTAATTTTTTTTCTTAGGAAGAAGATACACGGTGTATGCATGATCTCTGGAGTTAGATAGCCTTGAATTGGATTACAGTTTTACCATTTACTAATAGTATAATTTTAGATGTTAAATAACTTTTCCAAACTTCGGTCTTCCAATTTGTGAAACTGGGTTAATACCAGCCCTTCCCCTTTCCTATTTCTGACCTTTTCAGCCCATTTCCTTGCAGAATAGTGACCAGTAGAGGCTGTGGAACTGTATATGCCAACTAAACTTGCAGTTTTGTAGGCAGTGACCGGTTTGAGGACAAGTCCCCAAAGCAAAAGCTGATAGTATCGAATGCACAGTGCTAATGGCATTTCTCAAATAACTGGCCCAGAGTGGGTGTTCTTTTAGGGGCAAAGGAGAATGAAAATGGGAAAATATACCACATGCAAACTGATTTCTGAAAATTCTGTCTCAACCCAAGCCCATATCCCTGAGCATCAGACTTGATACTCAGCTGCCTATTAGTTAAGAGTTTTCTGCAGTATTCTTTATCTCAGTAACTGGCAAGTCCACTCTTGGCAGTTACTTAGGCCAAAACCTCAGAGTCATCCATGATTCCTTTTTCTCTCATGTCCTACATCCAAGTTCATTAACAGCTGTATTAATTTTGTATTAACCTACAAAATATGTCCAGGATCTCTGTGCCCCTGTGCAGACCCCCTCTCCTATATGGATTACACAAGTGACCACCTGTTCGTGTAGTTAAAACCAGACTCAGTACTGTCACCAGTGGCTCCTGGCAGACTCATTTTATAAATGCCAGAGTTGTTCCAGTGACCTACAAAGTCCTGACTGATTTGGATCCCCAGTTGGTCTTAATTCTACTGTCTTCCTTACTGTGTTCCAACCAAACTCCTCTTCACTGCTTCTCATATAACAACCACACAAGAACCTCAAGGCCTTTGCTTATCTCTCCAGAGTGTTCTTCCTGCACATATTGTGACCTACCTTATTTTCTTCACAACTATGCTAAAGTACACTTCATCAGAAAGGCCTTTCTTGACTCCTCTGTGATGCACCTGCCCTGTAGGAGTTGCTCAGCAAATGAATCAGCATGGGGTAGTTTTCCTGTTCTTCTGCACAGTGTCTCCTGGCCTTGCCATGATGGTGTTTTGGTTATGGTATAGTGATAGAGCTTACTCTTTAATATGTTTTGACTATAGACAGCTCTGAAGAATGGTGAACAGTAGGCTTGAAAAGTGGCTGTGGAAAGTTTGGCTTAGGAGAGATAGAGCCAGCCTGACTACTTCCTTGGTGGTAAATAATTTTGACTGGAAAAACAAAATGTTTCTTTATAACTTCCAGGCTAGAAAACATTCCATACTGAGTTGGTGCTGAGTGGGCCTCAGTTTGGCAGTGACTGATTGATTACAGGAGCAAGCTGGAGGTCTTCCTGCTTCATTCCTAACCAGGTATCCCTGGAAGTTGAGTACAGAAGCAAGTTGGACCTCAGTAGCATAGTCTGTGAAAAATAGGATTTTGGATTGTTTCTAAGACAAGAAAAGCCAAGCTAGTCAAAAGTAATATGGGGCGGGGGTAATACATGGGCTATGCATGATTTAGTACAATTCAACTGGAGTTTGCAGTTTCAAAGTGAGTATTTTGACATTTATGTATCTTCAAGAACACTGGGAGACAGGCAAGGTTGATAATTATCCCCATTTGATAATGAATATAGAATCAGAGAGCCAGCAAAGCTGGAGTTTGGACCAAAGTCTATTGATTATTTTCCTCATCTTGGCCAGCACAGTGATTTCTGGCCTACTTTGAATTTCACTGCTTTTAAGTAACTGATCAGGCATTAATTTAAAATATAGTTATAATAAAAGGTTATATTGAAAGAGCCCATCTCATGCTCCTTGGATCTTTGAAACTGATCTAATTTTTAAATTATAGCTGCTATTTATTTCTTCCTAAGTGATCCCTAAAATTAGAGAAGACACAGTAGTCTCTGGCACGTGTGGAAATTCTTCCAAGATTGGATTCATTGAGATTGTTGCAAATCAGGTGTTGTTCAAGTCTTTTTTGGTACCAGCAGTTGAACTCAGGACCTTGTGCTTTCGAGGCAAGTGCGATGCCGCTAAATCCCTGGCCTTCAAGTCAGATTCTTAATCTAACAAAAGATTTTTGAGACACTAGCTAAATTTCCTGTTCATTCCTTTCCCCTTATGAAGCCCAACTGGCTGGGTCCCTCTTTCCCGAGAGAGCTGTGGTCATTGATGTCAACAAGTAGGCTTTTTAAGCCATCATTGTTTTTACATGCCTTGTAGTAGGACTTGGTTTTATGTATTGACATATTTACATATTTGGTCTCCTGTTCTCTTAAGGGAATATGACATAGGACATCTGTAGTTGTTAGTCCACGTATTTTAAGAAAAAAATTGGATGGGGAGAAGATATGATAATGACTTTTGTTTGCATTTTCTTTAACCACTTATCAGTACAATTATGTAAATACAAGATGACCCAAAATTGTATATATTTATCAAGTTTTATAAGGTAACAGGAAATATAAAGAAAACAATTTTATCAAGTTTATTCAATACAGGAATTGACTGGTTGAAATGAAACCTGCCCAAGCGATGCTCAGGATAGTACATAATCACACTGCCCGAGTGATGCTCGGGGTAAACCGCTAAGTGATTCAGGAGAGTATAACTTAGGACAGTTGGGCTGCTGTGTCTTTTCCAGGCGGAGAATCACCTACATTAGCAAAATGTCATACGTGAATAATCCTGATACCTGCTTCACTGCTTTGGGGCGTGGAGGTGTGGCATGGGGTTGGCCTCATTACTCTATTCTGACCTGAAATGCTCTTTAGCAAAGCTGAATGAATATGGGGGTGTGCCGAAGGCCAATAGGTAGGGCCTTTGCATCCTGTTCAAAGTAGATTACTGTGGTAACTGTGTTGAACTCTGTCATAGCTGCTCCTGATATCACTGGCCATAAACGGAGTGAGAACAAGAATGAAGGGCAGGATGCCATGATGTACTGCAAGTCAGTTGGCTACCCTCACCCAGAGTGGATATGGCGCAAGAAGGAGAATGGTATGCTCGTGGTGAGTAGGAGGAGCCCTGGGTCTCTATGCCTGGGTCTCTCTGGTTGCTAGAGTTTTTCCTAGGGAGGTCCAGACATCTGAACCAGTTGCTGTAACAGCTATATCTTGGATGTGTGCATGGCTTGGGCTAGTCTATCTAGAGTGGGGTATGATTTACACAAAGGATACAAAGGCCGTACCTATTGGCCTTTGGCACACCCTCATATTCATTCAGCTTTGATAAAGAGTATTTCAGGTCAGAATAGGGTAATGAGTCCAACCCCATGCCACACCTCCATGCTTCTGGAGGACTGTGTGTATCCAACATGGACTATCTACATGATTTGTCAAAGCTGTCTGTTGGGTTAGGGATACAACGCAGAAAAAGATAAGCCTAACCTTTAAAACAGTCACAAAGAGGTTGTGATTCATATGTCTCATTGCTGAGTGGATTGATCCACCAGTGCTATGACTGTCCCATTGGGCACCTTTTTATTTTATTAGTAAAAAGACTGATAAAAGTAATTAGACCTGTTTTGTACTACCTGTGGCATAAGCTGCCCAATTGGACAGTCAGGCTTGTACCATTGGTAGATAAAGATGTTGGCAATGTGTTAAAGTTTACTGTTATTCTGGGGCTAGGATTTAGCTCAGTGGTGTCACCTTGTAAGCACAAGGTCCCAAGTTGGATCCCCGGTACCAAAAAAATGAATAAATAAAGTTTACTGTTAGTCTAGTTCACTAGAGTACCTATCTTATTGTTGAGGAAAACAAGTGCCTGAGGACAACTGTGCATATATTCAAAGAACTCAAAAAATACTGGTAAGGAATTGGGGCAACCTGAGGATACTGAAACAAAGTCTAAACACTGGTAATTTGATGACACCTGCTTCAGAAAAGGTAAGGAGAATCTCTTTTCCAACCTGTGGGATGATTCTGATAATGTTTGGATAGTTGGTGCCTTAGCTTACAAATGCTCTCTGATTCTGTGATTTCTAACCCATTTCCCTTTCTAGCAGAGGGATGTGGTACATTCCTCCTATCCTTAGGCCCATGTGCCCAACTTCATCCTCTTTCATACCCTCTGTGTCAGTCTTCTGAACCAGTAAGATCATCTAGTCCAGCTCCTTTGGGAAAGTTATGTAGTAACCCAGAGGCCTGATCCAATTTAGTTTTGTTTTTTAAATTTCAAGTCCTGTTATTCCCTTTCCATGACCTCTTGATAGTAATCATTGAAATATTTATAGCAATTCCACATGGGCATTAATGGCTGGACTTCAGAGGCCAGTTGGAAAGGAAGTCAGGAGTGGGCAGCAGAAGATTTGAGTTGAGTCTTTTCAAGACAGGCCCATGAATGATCAACAAGACAATGGTTTTTCTGAGGTGCTAGTCAGGAAATGCCCATCTCTCTACTGGGCCCTGGGAAGAAGGGCCAAGCTTTTGCCAAAGCAGGTTGAAATGATTTAGTGGGTATTTTCATCTTCTGAAGGACAGACTTTGGAATTTCACTTTAGCTTTTAAAAGCTGTGATTTCTGCACTTCAGCCTTACCCACACTCAAATACAGATAGGATTAGTAGAGTCATTTAGGGGATAATATTCTATGTTGTTTCTTTTGTAGTTGTTGCAGGGTGGAAACACACAGGCCTGTCTTCACCTGCTGGTGTGCCCTGAGATTGGGGCTGCACCCAAACCCCTGACTGTGCACTGTGATCCCTCATTGCACACATTCGGTGTCCTTTGCGGGGAGTGCTCCAGTTTGCTCCACAGGCTCTCCTCCTTTATATTCTTATGCAGACGTTAGATGTCAGCCCTACTCTGACTTCCTGCATTGGCTGCTGCCTCTGTGCCCTGTAGCACCCCATATACTTCTTCCCCATTGAAGCCAACGTCTTTTGTATCACATCTTTCCCTGTCCATCTCACCTTCCTTTCAGGGGGATATGAAATGTGTAGTGTACACTGGTAGGTATTTGTTGATTAAAATAACCTTTCCTTTCATTAATACTATAGGTCTGAAGGGAAAGAGAAGTTAGGGATTTTCCCCACTTCAGAGCAAGTCTTAAAGTCTTAGCACTGTTTGTCAAAGAAGTTTAGATTCACCAAGGATGAGGTCTTCAGTTGTTTGGTGGGGGAGAGGTCCTGCCCTCCTTCCTCATCCTCCTCCTGCTTTGCTTTCTCACCTGATGTTGGAAGTCGCATTCATTGGCTCATTGGTCTTTTCAGGGTCATCAGACTGTAGTCCTCCTTGCACTTAAGAGGCAGAAGTCCAGAGGGACCAGTGGTGGCAAAGCAGGGGGAGGGGTGTGTGCCGTATTTCTGTCCGAAGTTTGTTGATTTATTGTTTTGTAGATTGACATTGAAGGGCACTTATCAATGGAGTGTTCAAAATGCTTTGAACAAAGACAAAACCCAAACACCGCTGTCTCATAGCAGCCAGCATCTTAGTAATAGTGGAGACAGCATCACCCTCTCTCAAGCACTGGCTTATCTACTTGGCCTTTGTGTGTCCCCACTTCTGCAGGACATTGTCAATTCCTCTGGTCGCTTCTTCATTATCAACAAGGAGAATTACACTGAGCTGAGTATTACGAATCTCCAGATCACAGAAGACCCGGGCGAGTATGAATGTAACGCAACCAACCTTATTGGCACTGCCTCCATTGTCACAGTCCTCAGGGTACGGAGTCACCTGGCCCCACTCTGGCCTTTCTTGGGAATTTTGGCTGAAATCATAATCCTTGTGGTGATCATTGTTGTGTATGAGAAGAGGAAGAGGCCAGATGAGGTTCCTGACGGTAAGAAAATTCCTCCAAAGCAGTAATATTGTGATTGGGTTACTCAGGGTGGTTTTGAAGTACCCAAAGAGGAATATAAGAATGTTGGGGTTCAGTTCTCAAAGGAAGAGGGAAGAGTTTTTACTGGTTCTTAACCTCCCACCTCTGAGATATTTTGTATTTGCTACTTAGAGCTTTAATTAGCTCTCTTTCTCCATAGGTGTTCTTCAAAGTGTAGGCCCTGCCCTTAAGGCCATGTGGGGAATGGGCAGCTGTCCTCAGTCTCTGCTCAGCTCTGTCCTCCTTCAGTATAGCCCTCAGGCAGATTGAGAATTCCAAGTCACCCCAAGATGGCAGGCTGCCAGTCCTTTCAGGTGGATTTAAGGTATCAAATTGATTGTCACATGGTTGCCTGTGTAGCTGCCATAGATCACTGCCCCAGTTCAGTCAGACCATTTGAGGAAAGCCATTGGGACAGGCCACCTTTGGCTTGTCTCTTTCTTTGCTAGGTGCCTAAGGGTCTCTACCAGACAAGCATGGCAGAGAATGTCTTGATCTACCTTCCCAGGTGAGATTAGAGGTGGCTAAGTGCACCTGCTGGGAGGCCATGACCAGTGTAGGCCCCCTCTAGCCCAGGGTCAGAGAGAGTAGATAGTGGCAGATTATTAAACATTCGAAAGAGCAAGAGCTGCCTTACAATATGACATGCTTAGAATCAGTAAAGCATTAGGGATTTTAAATTTTTTGGTCATAGATTTTTCATCTCTAAACCTGTGATTGCAGTTGGGGGAAGCTCCTTATAGAGACTACCACTTGTGCTTCAGATTCCGGACTAGTTCCTCATCCCCACCCTCCTGACCTCTAACAGCAGTTGAGAAGTATTTGTGGCCTGCCACAGAAGTGTGTGTCCCTGTGCTCATTGCCGGCCAGTGAGTGGTGATGGCAGGGTCACCACCTGCGTTCTGGCTGTCCTGAGGCTTTGGCTGGTACATTTGTGGTACTGTGTCCTGTGCCACCCCCACCCCCATGTATATCAGGTGAGGGCTCCTGCTCCCTTGGAAAGAGCTTGCCTCAGAGGCATGCCACTGCCACGAGACTCTGCAAGGACACATTGGAGAGTACAACCCACTGTGTGCCTTTTTCCTCTTGGCCGCTAATTCCCTTGCCTGCACTTGGTTGTCAGTGCTGAGGCTGGAAAGAGGTATTTTGTTGACACTGATGATGCCTGAGGGAGGCCTGGTGGGCATCCCTCCAGATGTTCTCAGCAGTGAGCTGGATGGTGGGCCAGATAGTTGTCAGCTGGAAGCAGAAGGACTTTGCAAAGTGATCTACTTCCCTGCAACAAGGCTGTCCGCAGAAGTTTTACTTCTTGTTCTATGAGTGAATCTGTATTCCTGGGATTTTTGTGTTACTTTTTTTTCCCCTTCCAATTTTTTTTTCTTTTCTGCTGCATATTAGACTCCTGAGAGAGAGCACACCTATATTTAACCAGAGAGTAAATGGAGAGAGCAAGGCCTGTCTCCTACATGTTTGTAGCTCTGCCCTTGGGGAACAGTTTGTATCTCATTCCTGTAAAGGGGATTCACCCCTCAGAATGCTTCAGCTTTGCCAAATACTGCCTTCCTCATTCTGCCCTTTATAGGGATTAGATGAGAAATGGGCACAGATTTCAGAACCTAATTTTTAAAGTTTTAAGACAAGGTTGGTTGCTGCTGTCTGTCACAAGAATGACACAATAATTAGCATGCCCCCCCCAGCTGTGCTAGTTTCTTCACAGAGGCCCCTTTGTTGATGAGGATACTGTGTCAGCAAATGTGGCATGTGTTCAGGTTGAGACTTGAGAAGTGGTTCGGATCAGTTTTGATAAGTACAGGCACACCTGCCCAGGGACAAAGCTGACTTTTTAAAAAAGTGTTCATTGGCTATTGAATTCAAAGGAGGTACCAGTTTTGTTACAGGGGATATCTGTGGCCAGCCAGTCTTCTGAACCACTATTAAGCTCTTAAGTTAGTAGAGGCAGTGAATGGACCCTACTTAAAAGACATGACTGCAGGCTCTCTTGGGAGAATACTTTAAAGCTAGCTAACAGCTTTTATTTCCTTGCTTTGGTTGGACTGGGGTTAAAAAAAAAAAAAAAAAAAAAACAGTGATGCTGAAATGACTGCAGCATCTGCCTTCTCTGTCCCTGCCAGCCAGCTCCATCTCCACATACCTGCCCTTGCCTCAGCCTTTCCATCTCATAGTTTCTTCATCTATTTCTTTCTCTTAAACTCCTCCCTGCCCTCCCTCCCTCCTGGAAGTAATCGTTTTAAAAGTTGGTTCTTCAGGGGCTTTCCTTACATTGCATTTTTCCCCTCAACTCTGATTACATTCACAGGCAAGACAATTGTGTTCTTCCCAAAATTACATGGAGATGTATATATGTACACTCTTTTGGAAGGAAGACACACACATTCTGATATAATCTTGGAGAGTTAGAAGTGTTAAAGTGCTGGCTTATTTATGTCACTGTGGAAATGGAAATTTCTTTGGGAGGCCTGACATACTTTTTTCACTTCTGCATAGGTGCTTTAATGTCAAGACCTCTTGCTCATTTCAGACTCCCTGAGCCTTTTTATATGAATTCACAATATTCATATGTTGGGCAGTCTATGGATTCTTGGTAACCCATCCCTTTACTAGACAAGCATTAAGTGGAGAATACAAAAGTATAAAAATAACACACATTTAGGGGCCAGGGGTTTAGCGTAGTGGTTCCAATGCCTACCACACAAGGTCCCGAGTTTGATCCCCGGTACCAAAAAAAAAAAAAAAAAAAACCACACACACACACACACATTTAAATTTAGAGTTTAAATGGGTTTCGCTAGAAAAGCTGTGATGAATTCCCCCTCCCCGAATCTGGACAGGGTGGGGGTTCGGTTAGCTCCTGGCCTCTGCAGCAGCCATGGTACACATGAGTCTCACAGTTGACTTTTAGGCATCTGCTATCGTTAGGAATAGTGAATCACAGAGCCCAATAACAGCTTTGGTTTTTCACTGATTCTGTTCTCTGAACCAGTTTAGCCTTCCATCCATGGTACAGCTGGACTCTGGCTGGGAGCAGACTCGCTCCTGGGTGCTGACCGAACAAAAAGAGCAGCTGTGTGTGTGTGCTCTTGGACTCCCTCCCCACCCGCTGGGAGATGCAGTGATACTGCCCAGCCACTGGGGTTTCAGTTGTGCTGGATGTTTTAGTGACCTCACAGACATTAAATTAACATAGCAGGAGGAACTGATTTAAGAAAAAGAAGTGCTAGAATCAAAGAATTTCCTGTTTTTCATGCTGGTACGATTCTCATAAGTCACAGGGATCCTTCAGAGTTTGGGGTGAATTAACTTTTTTGATGAGTCTGATGTATCAAACTCATTTACATACTTCAGATTTAAGCAGTCACAATGTTGAAAATCTATTAGTTGGTCAAAGTGTTTGGTACATAGGAAGCTTTACAGTAGGGGAGGCATGTGACTGTAAAATGATGTGCAAAACACATTCATCTCTTCACCCTTGGGCCGTCTGGGTCAGTAACAAATTACCCTACAGAGAAAATGCCATAGGACCAAATGAGAGGAAACTGGAAGTAACTATCTCCCTTGGGTTTAATGCTACTCTGAGATCAGGCAAAGTTGAAGTGGCTTGAGAACCACAAAAGTCCATCTTCTTTGAAGTGAATGCATTGGCAGAGGAGCTCTGACCAGAGTCAGCTCTTGGTCATGCTGACTCTAAGCCATCTTTTTGGAGGTGACATTGTGCCAGGCAGTGCTCTTTACTAGGCATCGCAGAGCACCTTCTAGGCTGCAGGGTGGGTCCCAGAGGTGGGGCGAGGGAAAAAGGAACCTGAAGATACAAGTGTGCACTGGCTCTGCCAGGAACTCCGCTTTGGACAGGCGGACTCCAGAGGCATCTGTCTCTATCCTTCCTGCCCTCGTCCTCTTCCTCTTCTAGACATGGCTCTGTGTAGTCCCTAGGTGGAAAGAACCTGTCATTGTTTAAGGTCCCTATCTTTGGCCTGAGGGTTTGGGATATGTTGATATTTATCGGTTACTATGACTTCTTTTTTTTCCCCCCTCAATTGCATCAAACCCTTAAAACATGGTGGTAAGTGAGCGATATGCATGCTTTTGGAGTTTGTTTAATCTCCGCTTCAGTCTATACAATGCACAGTTCATGATGTTAACACTTTCAAGTTTACTTCATTCACTTTCACAACTAATTTGGATTTCAGTTTGCTGTTTAATCTTCATTTACTTTGATTTTCATACTTTTTTTTTTTTTTTTTTTTTTTTTTTTTCATTTTTTTTTTTTTTTTTTTTTTTCTGTAGTTCTGTTCTCTCCCTCTCTCTCCTCTTCCCTATCAGGGGCCAAGTCACCTTTTTCTTTTTTTGTTTTTTTGTGTGACCTGTAAAGGAGAGAGGTGCTGCAGGTAGTGACTCAGTGCAGGAGTGGAGGGAGACGAGGCTCTTTTCTTTGTTCTCGTTGTGAAAGTGGCTTTGGGGAGAGGGACTCTTGGGAAGCACAACTCCTCCCACTTGTAGGCATGGCTACGCCACAGGCACTATGGCTAAAATCCAACATGCAGCCCCTTGCATGTGAGCAGCTTGTCAGGTTGAATAGTGAAATTTCTGAGCAGCCACCAGATCAGACCTCTGCAAAAGGAGGTCTGAGGTGCTTGGATTGGTGCCTATAGGGTCCTACTTGGAAAAGATTAGCCTGCTATTGTGATTCTCTCTCCTCCACTTTTTAAAGTTGGGAGTAGATTGGTGATATCCTTGATTCCTCTTGCATTAGAATTTTGTATTTTTGGGTGCACAGCCAGAGCACTAAAAATACTGCAAGTTTGCTCCTGTGTCGTTGTCTTTAGCTCCCTAAGATGCTTAGCTCATAGCATGTAGTAGAGCTGGCTTGGCCAGGCGCTGAGCAGCAGGCCGCTGTGCAGGGAGGGTTTAGGCTGGGCTTGTGTGTCTCAGTACTTGGTGTCTTTGTAACTCTTCACTGCACACACACATACACACGTCCTGGGTGTCCTCAAGTCTTAGTTTGTTCTTTGTACCTGTTTGATAGTGTGCTGTTGTTAGTAATGGATTTGTGGACACTGGTGTGTCGCTAGCCTATTGTTTTGGCTGATGAGTTGTTGGTTTGTGGTTAATTTTTTTCCTTCCCACCCCCCCTTTTTTTTGAAATCCTCTTTTGCTCCAGTCACTGTGTGTGCTGGCAGTGGCTTTGCCTCTTCGTTGCCTGGAAGGAACAGGTGGAGCAATGTCTCCCTGGGACAGACATTACTCCTGACGTGTGCTCCTGCAGATGCCTCCACTGAGACTGTAACCTCATAACTGCTTCATGTGCACCAAGCCCTCTTGTGGAATCCTGCTGAGAGGTTTTCTAGACACCTTTCGTGCAAACTTCTGAATCCTTTCGTCCACCATACTTATATATAGTAAAAGCAAACTAAGAGCACTTACTTGTTTCCTCCCCTTTTATCTCTGCTGAAAAGGGACCAAGTTGCCCTTAGTTGAAACAGGAAAAGCTTATAAACCAGAAACATAAATACCAATTTTAAAAGGCTAAGTTCACATAAAATTAAAAAAAAAAATCTCATGGCTGTTCTGGTTTTGGCCAGTACACAAGAACAAGCCTGACTTTTCTATCTGAAGTCTTTTCTGGAGGGCTGTCACTGTGAGCTCTCCACGGTGTGGCGCAGAACATCTGGTGCTTGTTGCTGGCGTGGCTGACTCTGTAGTTGGTTAAACTATTACAGCTTCCTCGTCCTCAGCCTCATTTTCCAGACTAAGACTCCCAATGATCACAAACAGCAAGAAAAGCAGGGTGCCTTTTGGGGAAATGAGGATGTGTGGCTAAAAGGACAGAATGTACACATCCACATACCAGTGTAGGATGGAGCTAAAACTGCATGTGTTCACCACAAGAAAACAAACAGCAGGATTTTACAACTGAAATGTTGGTTTGTCTTCTCATCTTTTTAAGAGTGAACCACTGGAACTTGGGGACAAGATGAGTATGATGATAATGCAGCCTATCTGTCCGCTACAGTTGCAGTTTTTCATGACAAGCATTCAAAGTGTTAACTAAAACCATTGAACCAACATACCTGCCATTAAACTTGAATCTAGAAATAACAACTCCATGAGTGTTTTGCACCTCCAGACGGAATGGCCTCTAAACGCAATGAATAGCCATGTTTGCCACTTGCAGTTTGTTGTCCTGCTAACCCTTATGCAGAATCTAACAGTTTTCCTCCTTTCTTTTATCTCTCATGGCATATTAAAAACTGAACGCTCACATAGATGATGAACCAGCTGGACCAATGTAAGTACTTTAGTGGACTTGAACTTCACAGTTTTTGATTGAATTATGTTGTATTTATAGTTGAGTTAAACGGAGTGGGGAAGACAGTGAGTCTAATGTTGCAGTGAAGACTTCTAGCCTGATAGTTCTAACTCAAGACCATTTGATTTCCAAGGCAGGTTGCCGTCTTGTTTTAGCTGTACAGATGGGACACTACGCAGAAATGGTTAAAATGTTGTCTGCTCTGTATACTTAAATTGATAACATAGGGGAAGTGACCAGTGTTTTAATGATGCCGCATGTTTTGGCCAAGCTCACTTCAAGCTGGACAGTAACATGGATAAACTCCAGCCTCATTAACAACTTCTGGTGTGATGAGATGGAGCTGCAAGCTTGGAATCAAATAGTGGCAGTCTCTTAGAGCTGGGGACAAAGCAGCATGAGGCAGGCAATGTCCACGTTAGTGAAGGGCATCGCACAGCCAGTTAATGACTGTCTTCTCTGTCAGTTAAGTAATGGTGTTTAGTAGAGTAAAAGTTAACCTCACTTTGAATCAGCTGCAAAATCAGAAGGCAAGTTACCTCTGCGTGTTATCTGCCTTGGGAGTCAAAAGCTCTCTTAAGGGGAGGTGTGAGGCTGCTTTAAGACTGTTGTCAGGCACTGATGTTGTGCAGTAAGTGAAAGAGCCCTGTATTTCCATCTGTAACTTTCAAACCTTGTAACTAGTTTAACTCATGTAATGCAATTTTTTCCCCCAAAGGAAAACCAACTCTACCAACAATCACAAAGACAAAAACTTGCGCCAGAGAAACACAAATTAAGTACTGCTTACAATGTAAGTATGGCCTTCTGTAGAGATTTTAAAAACTGTATTCAAATGAGTTGTGCCTCTGTTGACCTTGCTATCAGTTCTCCAGTAGTTGGTGTTATATGGTTAGACCTTTGAACTTTATTTCCGAGTAGCTGATACTGATGAACAAGTTCTGCTTGCTGAGTATAGTGGCTGGAAAGCAACATTCTTCAGCTGCCTTAGTTCACACATAAAAGTCATTTCAAAACTGTGTTTCAAAATAAATACTTTGCACTACCATTTACTTACATCTTTAAAAAGAGATAAGAAAGCAATAGTCAGAAAGTGGATTATTGTCAGAAGCCTGTGATCACTGCTTTGCTTCAGAGGGCAAATCAAAAATGGTGGCCAGGAAGCACGGGGCCAGAGTATCATCTGCAGAGGCACACGGAGATCAGAATTTTATACCACATCCCCGCGCATGCTGCTGGAATCAGAGCTTTATTTTATGGGGCACTTAGTGTAGTCCTGAGTGACAGCACATGTTTGTTCCCTTTTAATTTCCAAATACTTCCTTTCTTTATAGATCTTTAGGTTCCTGAAACTGGTGGCATCATGACCTGCTCAATTTTCTGCTTGGACCTCTTTGGTCTCTCTCCTTCAAGTGAGCAACACCACAATGACCGTCTAAAGCATGCCTTATTTAGCCTCTCCTGTAAGGGTGACCTAGCCAGGTACATTCTAAACAATGCTTCAGTGTAGAAGGTGTAAACTATTTTTGGGCTTGATGTGCTGTGAATGTTGCTTTTTTCCCTTTGTTAAAATATTTAAATAGAAGTGAAAAGGTCCTCGGAGGATCAGATCATGCATGCACCATTTTTTACTTAATGCAGCTGTTAAATTGGCAAAGCTCTAAAGTGCACTGCTGCCATCCAGTGGTACATTTTTGTAAAGTACAGCAAACCTACAGATATATACAGTATATAAATATATATATCTATATTTATATTTTTTGGGGTGGGAGAAATCCAAAATAAATGCTTGTTCCATTTTTAAGCTGCCGATATTCATTCCTTATTGTATGTTGTTGGATGAGGAAACTGTGCAGTTCTGGTACCTAAAGATAAGTGATATAAACTGAAGTCTGTAATTTAAGGGCTTAATCTATGACTTTTAAGAAGCTGGCACAGTCCAGTGAATGGATATAATGAATTGCAGTATATAATATGTATGATTGCTTTTTAAGTAACTATTTTTTCTTTTGTTTAAATCTGTAAATTCTTAAATCCTTTTGCACTGATATGTTGACCCTTACTCTTGTACATTCAGTCAAGGCAGACTTTTATAATTTACCTTTTGTTTTCATTGACCTTGACATGTTATAGCATGATGAGATTCTATGCAAGTAGTTATACTTTCGGTTTGACACTGTACTTTTTCATATTGATTTAATGGTTGATGGTAGATTTTATAACCTGACCGGGTTCTCATGCAGTACGTAACTGTAGATGCATGTCCTTGTGTTTTGTGTAATTGTTGAAGTGCAATGGTGTATAAAAAGTGGATTCACCTGTTTTTAACAATAAAATATTGATAAAAGGTGTTTGGAATAATACTTTTTCAACACTTGAAAGTTGCTTAGTTTTTATAGATTCATCAAGTCTTAATTTCTCATCCCTGTCAGCTTTTTAAGTTCGTTTTCTACCTTTTCCACAAATGCTGGAAAGTTTTGGTCCATGAGGCACAGGCGTAGGAAAGGGCCTAACTCTTCCACACTCCATGCAGATTGTTGATAGGCAAGGGGCAGCTCCTTGGATGCCAGGACAGACTGCAGGGACAACACAAGAAGAGTCTGTTACAAGCAAAAAAGAATACTCTTTAATTAGCGGTTATAATTTGTTCTTCCCTAATCGCTAACAGTGCAAGGCATCTCTTCATAGGCTTATTTATCATCTGTATGTTTGCTTTGGTGTCCTACAGTGTTTTAAAACTAGTTGACCTTAAAATTAAAAAGTCTGGCTTTGCTTGGCATTCCTGAGAAGTGACAACCTGGACCCTCTGGGACTCTTATGTTGACAGTGGGCTGCAGCTCTGCTAGGATCCACTTTGTCCGCACATGAATTCTATGAAGTATGTGGTTTAATTCCCTTCCTGTGCATGGCATAGTTTATTTTAATTAATTTATTTTGGTACCGGGGATCGAACTTGGGTCCTTGCGCTTGTGAGGCAGGCGGTGGGCAGAACCACTGAGCTAAATCCCCGGTCCCTGCATGGCATAGTTTAGTGCTTAAGTATCCAACTGCCCTCTGTCTAGGAGCTGTAATAGAATTTTCCTTTTCTAAATTCAGATTGCCTTCCAGACTCTGCTTAAAGGCCTAAAGAAGAAAATGAAAATAACATGGAGCCTGTCCATAGCAGGGAGGGCCACTGCTAACACTGCACTCCCAAACAGTGTTACAGAAAAGGAATCATCTTGCTATTTTGTAGCATTTTAAACAGGGGGCATGGACCAACATCACTTACTGATTACAATCTTATCCCATCTATGCTTATGCTGCACTTCAGCCCCTCAGCTCCTATCAAATGAACTGCCTGATACTGTTTGTGTGTCGCTGAAAGGGAATAATGAGTAATATGATACATAGTGCTAAACTGCTTTCCAAAAGGTTAGAGGAAACAAGGAACATAAGAGCTCTGAGTCTTGTGCCTGTTCTCATTTGTATGTAGTTCTTCTGTATTACAAGTAAACTGCAGTAAGGCATCACTCATTGTTTCCTCAATCTCTTTACAGCCTGGTGTCCTCAACCACTCTGATCTGATTCAACTCCTAACCCCAGTGCAAATGGGAGCATTATCAAGTCTATGCTGCTCCTGGACACAGAAGCACAGTGGTTTTTTGGCACAGTCCAGGGTTTTTAAAAGAAACAAACATGATGTGGAGATTGCACCTAGAGCATGATGCGTGCTAATGAAGCACATGCTCTGCCACCGACCACCATCCCCAGCCCAGATCTCCTCACCTCTTGAGTTCTTTATTCTCTGAGTTAGTGGTAAGCCAGATGGAGAAAATACAGAGTTCCTTTTTGGTACCACTGTTAGCATAGCTTAGTAAATCCGCGGAGTGAGCACCCACAAAGCTCCCACAGAGTAGACAGAGGCCACCACTGCAACCACGACAGTGAACCTAGAGGTTCTGTGGGACTCTGGTGGTGGCAACCTACTACACGGTCTGAAGTAGCTCAGCTGTGTCTTCCTGGGTGTCCACACTGAACAGTGTCCTAAGAAATCACTGCAAAGCCAACTCCAAATCCACCTGCATGTTTCTGAATAATTCCCAAATTTCCTTTCTAAAGTTAATTCTTTCTGGGAAAATGGTGAATAAATCGCTATCTCACATTCAACTCGTCTTCCCCTCTTCTGTCCAGTCTCCACCAGGGTAAAAGACAATGGTCTGTCACACTGTACCACCTCCTATCAACTATCAACGTGCATATTAGATTTACATTCTCAAGCATGAACAGAGGAATACAAGTCCTTAAAGACCACTGTTTTCAGATATACAAAAAAGCCCCTACCTGTGCTAACTGTGCTACAGAGGTCTTTCCTTCTGGAGCATCAATACCAGCAGCCACATGTTTTCCCTGTTCCAGGTCCTGGTAGGGCTGGAGTAAGATAACATTTCGTCAGAAGAATGGTAACCACCACAGACGAATGGAGAATGGCGGCACAGGACTTGGCCTTCAAAGAAAAAAGACCTGTAAAAGCAATCTTTTAACTCTTCTCAACAGAGGCCTACCCTATGTACCCTATGATGGTTGCCCACCTATCACAGCAAGGGACCATAGCCGGTGGCCTGTCCAGAGGCCCACCTGGGCATCAAGTCCAGCACTCAGGAAGCAGAGTGTCATGGCAGCTATGTACTCAAGCCCTGCTGCTAATGGCCAAAATGTATTCTGATGTGAACTAGAAAGTGTAAAGTCGGGGGAAAAAACCTTGTAATTGTGTCCATTCTCTACACTATTACAGCAGACACTGAGCGGGGATGGGAGCTGTGTGGCACAAGATGGAGACTGCTCTGCAGGAACCCACAGCTTGGCCTGCACTACACAAGTCAAGGGTGCTCATCCTGCAGCGCAAGAAGCGTGGGTGCCAGCCATGAGGCATTGTCTTCAGTAGAACACAGGGTGCTTCCCACAGAGAGTGGAGGTGCAAGGTCCCTATTGCTCCTCCTTCCCTAGCCTCATGGCTGCAGGTGCTAGTTCTCCCAGTACCAGGAGTGAGCTGATAGTGTGAGAAGGGGAGAGAGCAAGGTCCTCCTGAGGGTGCCTTTGTTGGCATCAGTAGCACATCTGACAGGCAGACAATACCCAACTGTGTCTTCTGTCTTGTATGGGTGCTGATGCTGCTAATCCACAGGTAGCAGAAAACTAGACTGGGAAGCATCAAAAAAGAGGTAGTGGAGGGACAACGGAAGAAAAGAACAACAACAAAAAAACAATATTAAAATCAAAGTAGGCCAAAAGGCCAAGGGACCCTACAGTCAGAGGAGTCCTTGGACAAGCTCTATTTCTGTTAGTTTCTTTAGTTTCCTCATCTGTGAAATTAAGCTGCACTCTAGTGCAGCAATCCTTCCTACTCCGGTAACTGATGCTTTCCTAGGACACACAGCAGTTCAGCCCATGGTATCCTTTATACTGAAAATGACGTTAGCTAAAATCCTGTGCCACAGCCACTAAATATACAACCATGTGACTTGGCCCAGGAGACTGGGAGTTCACCTCACCAAGGGCAGAAAGGAAGGAAGGCTCAGCACACAGCAGGCTCTTCTGGATCTTCTGCGCTCACAAAGGTAAGTTCATCGGCTAACTGCCAGCTTCCTTCCTGTTTCCCACCTCCCATTCTGGGGTGGGCTGGATTGCCTCAAGAATCCTCAGGTTAAGAAACACCTGATTGGGCCACAATTAACAAAATTATGGCTGAGGAAAAGTAAAACTAAAACATGAGCCAGGAAATAGACATGAAATTATCCCAATTTGCAAAGGGAACTATTTTAGACTAAAAATATACTGTATTGGAAAAAGGACACATCTGAATCTATGGGCACAACAACATGACCTGAACCTACCCCACCCCCACTCCCACTCGCCCCGCCATTCAAAAGGTAGGGAGCGTGATACCAAATTTGTGCCCAGCCACTAAAGCCAACCTAGGAATGTTCTGCATTCAGGACAACTGAGCTGTCCTGCTTTAACATGCTGCACCCAGGGGAATGAATCCAGGGGCTTCAAACACTGGATCTTCTTCTGGAGGTTCTGACTCTTGTTACTTAGGTCTTTGACCTGGATGCTGATTTGTGTACAAGTGAAGGCAAGTGTGAAAATGTGAGTGCTGCCAGTAACAGTAATGGGTAATGTGACTGAGGTCACATTGGCTTAGCATTGTGCTCTGTGCCTCTTACATGGGCTTCACTGTTAGCTGTGTACAATCAAGAAATTAAACGATGATTCAACCTAGATCTGCTTGGGTTCCAAAGCCTGTGGTCTGTGCCCAGCATCATACTGTCTTTATTTTTCAGAACACCAAAATACAGATCCCAAAGAACCTCAAAGGGGGAGATCCAAGAAAAGACATCAAAGTTTTCTAACCACTTACAGGGTATTTCTACTTAGACCCTGGGAACAGCCTTTAACATCAGCATGCTGAAGCCTTCTGCTGCTGCACCAGCTCACAGCTCTCAGCCTGAATGTGTTACCACAAAGTACAAATGCAATTTAGCTTGTGTTTTTGGATATGCAAATAACTGGATAGCTTGATGTGTCTACCTTTGTAAGTCATTCAGTCCCTATTCCCAAATCCTGGGACCATGCTGGGTCCTGATCACACTCTAGGCATTGGGGATGCTGTACATAATCTGACTCTAATGGCCAGTGAAAACTGAAAAAAATTTAAAAGGGCAAAGATTCCTAAGCAATAAAGCACTGATTCCATTGTAGGGAAGGGAGTCTTAAAGATTGTAGCAGGAGTAATGAGCATCTTCACAAAAAAGATCAAAGGGAGGGAAAGAGTTGGAAAACACCAAAAGCTAGCAAATGAAACACATTGAAGAGGAAATAATGTAGCACCTGCTTAAAGAAAAACTAATGTTCATTCTTGTTCACCTGAGATAAGCTGTGAATGACAAATTCTGTGATTAAGCAGTAGAAATGAACTGTCTTAGTTAAGGGGATCTAACAGGATTAATGAAAAAATTGGGTTTGGAGAATCATTTCTCAAAAGTAGAAAAATAAAAACCCTGCTTGAGCCAGGGATTTAGCTCAGTGGTTCTGCCACCTGCCTCGCAAGCACAAGGTCCCAAGTTTGATCCCCAGTACAAAAAGAAAACAATTCTTGAAACTGGAATTCTACCCCAAAAACAAATGCATGCTTATTCTCACATTTGAGTCTGCTGAAAAATGCTAGAATATGTATTTTTGGAAGGAATGCTATACTAAGTTCCAAACTTGTGATCTCAAGACCCCTTTATATATAAGCTTATAATTACAGAGGCCCTCAAAGACTTTACTTGCATTCATGTATATCTGGCATCTATATTAGAAATTAAAACAATTTAAAATATTCTTTTAAAATTAAAAAATCATGTTAACATTTTATGAAAATAACTTTTCTGAAACATAATGTGTAACTCCTGCAATATCTAGCTCACTGGAAGGTCACTGATTCTTACGCCTGCCTCTGCATGCAGTCTGCTGTTTGCAAGTTGTTTCGGCTAAAGTCCATGAAGAAAATCTGCCTTTACACACATGAAGATGGAAAGGGAGGAATATTTTAAAACAGGCTTTTCACAACATAATTGTAGGTATTCTTGACACACAAAAACAAAGTGGTAGCTGCTCCAAGGTTAGTCGCAACACAGAATCTGAAACCATGGTAATAGATTTGAAATACTGTGTTATATCAAAATCCACTGGCCTATCTTACACTTGAAATAGCTTTATATTCAGTTTTGTAGCAGCACGCATCAGTCATCTGGGAGATACTGGCTCACTGAACTCTACCTATCTTCCAGGTGTTGCCTCACACATTGCCTCACGTCATACATTTACATAAAGTGAGTCAGGTTCATCAAGCAGCCTCAGAACAGTGTTCTGGGTAAGGAAGGTGCAAAGCTCATGTGGTTCAGACTCCACTTGGATGCTTCCTCTCTGTTATGGGGAAGTGAGAGGCTCATGTCTTTCATTTCAGAGAACATGTTCACCACACACCTATCTGACCCCAGTGTGTCCATGGTGGTATCCGTGGGAGGAAAGTTCAGCTCCCAGCACAAGCACCACTTAGGCACTGTCAGGGTCCTGCAGGATGCTGGGCCATTCTGTCCTGGTGGTTTCTGCTGCAAGTGATTGGTGAGAGATTACAGCTGGTGGCATGGGGCACCACTTGGTCGGTACTGACAACAGCTTTGCTCAGTGCTCTCATCCCATTGGTGCAGATGCTTATGCAATGAAAATTCCAAGGTTTCAGGGGAAGGTGGGCCAGTGTGAGAACTGTTCTAAGCAAACCTTGTGGCATCTATTTGGTAGGATTATAAACTTAAATAGTAAGTACCAACCTTCAAATTTAAAAAGCTACAGAACATTAGATTTCTAGAGCTACAAACCCAGTGGACCTACTGATCCCACTGCGACTGGGTGCCCATGGTGTGTCACACCGGGTTCTCTGAGTAGCCAGTGCTCGCCTACTCACCCCAGGCTGCAGCGGTGGGATGCTCTTCACACAGTCCCTCCCTTGGTGGTCACCTGCCCGCAGCAGGCCAGGACTCGGCTGGGTAACACTGTCCGGCACCTCAACAGTTGTGTAGCGGGCCAGACTCTGCACACAGCTGCAGCAGTGCTCCAGGGCCTGCTCCTTTGACTCTCCACCAAACTGTATGCGGAACATGCGGCTCTTGTTCTGTTGACAAGTGAAAAGTCATTTGAGAGACCCTTGATTTTGATTTACTGTGGGGGCTTCTGGGACTGGCCCCTTGGCTTGGGCAGAGGTATGGGTAGCAGAGAGGTCACCCATGCTTGTTGGCGTAGCTGTAGAAAAGCCAATCTGTTTTCTTCCCCTTTTTGGAAGCTGTTCTTCATGCTGAAATTAATTTCACTCGGAACTAGCAACAGCAAAAATGTTAAAGCCCATTACCATAAATGCGAGAAAGGTCATGACACTGCGGGGAAGATCCTTGTTATCTTGCTATGGAATACAGATTTTAAGGCTGCAGACTGCTTAAACAGAAAATCTGAGGATAATACCACATAGTTCTTCCTGGCTCGTTGAATTTTTTTAACCTAAGTAAAAAAGCACACTCAGTAGATGTCACATTGAGCAATGCAGTGAGTGCAGTGAGCTTCAGTGACATTGGGGAGAAGGAAAGAGATGGCTGCTAAAAGGAGATGTATTGCACGTTAAGAGCCCAGGGCGCCTTTCTCTTTAGGAGGCCGGACCACCACTCTGGCACAGAGGAGGGTGGCCCACAGTGTGCTATGTGAATTACTTCCCTTTAGTACAGCAGAGGTGGAAAGGATGAGGTTAAAAATTTCTTTAATACCTGGCAACTACATCAAAGTTATTGGAATGTAAGTTTAAAAAACTGACCCAGTAAGACCATTAACTTAGTAGTTTGCTCCTCTTCTAGTCTAATATTCTGTGTAGTTCAGGCAAGTCAGCCTACATAAAAGCACAAACAGGATTGTATATTCAGTTTGTTTTGGTTTTAGGCTGAAGGTTCTACTACCATTTCATTACAAAAATGTTCATCATTCAATTCTTTTTTTCATTTACTTTTTATTAGTACATAACACATTCATCTCAGGGAATAGGTGCATATACTTAACACATCTTAATTCTTTTTTTTCCCCTTTCCTTTCCTTCCCATTTCTCTGTTCAGTTGCTTTCATAAAGAAATGCAGGTGTTTAGCACAGTGCATCATTTTCATTTATTAAATATATTACACTGCTAGCATGAAAACAGTTCTAACTTCAGGGAAAATCCTAAACGTTCCAATAAGTATGGTTCTTGATTTTCCAACTCATGGTTTCTACTGTTTAAATAAATTCATCAAGGAAATCCACCCTTTGGGTTCTAGAAAACTTATGGTAGACTCAAGACAAGAGCAGGTGCTCCTGTCCAATAATAAGAAAATATGAAAAGGAAGTGTTCCAATATATGTACATATTATATACACAGCAGAAAACACTCATTTTTATAGGTCATGTACATAATACATAATATGTAGGTTATATGAACTGTGTATGTGTATCTTTACATTGCTGTCTGTAGCCAGATCCTTTTTAACAGTGTATAAAATAGATGTACACCTCATTCATTTTAAATGCTGAAGAGCATTCTTTTTATTAACTGGCCCCTGCTGACACTGAGATTACTCTTGCCTTCTTTCTATTACACACTACCACTTCTCCAACATCACTGTGGATAAAAGCCTGAAAGCAGGTTTGTTGTGTCAGGGTGCCACATGCCCTGCAGCAACAGGGCTGGTTTACTTACTGGGAGCAGCTGCCCATTCCCTGCAACTCCAACCCAGGACGTTCTTACTCTTTTGAATATTTGTCCACCTTCTGGGTCAATGGATTTTTACAATTTTACTTCTTTGATTACAAGTGAGGTTGAATATTTTCATGCTGACTGGTTGGTTGGGTTTTCCTTTTGAGACATGCCCTTGCCCATTTCTTTCTGGGATGGATGATCCCAGTATGTGAAGAGTCATAAAAAGCTAGCTTTCCCTGAAGAAGGGAGGAACTGATGAGAGAACTGTAACCCTGCATACAGTGATACTAAGAATCTTCTCTCAGACTGAGCTGATTGCTTGTTGACAGTTAATTAGCTATTTCTAACTCCCCCTACTTTAGATGCCGTATGAAGACACCTACATCAAGTAGCTTTGTATTAGCCACTTCTATTCGGATTCTGTAATTATCTAAGCAGCCCTGTATGTAACAGCACATCAAAAATGGTGTCTTGTCACTAAGCAACAGCATACAGACACAGGTTAAGTGTATGAGCAGAGCGCAGATCCAAGACCAGTTATGGTACGTAAGCCTAGAGGTGTATGTGAGTGCACAGAGGAATCTGTCTGGATGGTTCAGGTTTCTTTGGGGAGTAGTTAAAAAATGACGGGAGAGCTGGGAATTTAGCTCAGTGGTTCCACCACCTGCCTTGCAAGCACAAGGTCTTGAGTTTGATCCCTCGTACAAAAAAAAAAAAAAAAAAGATGGGGAAATCTGATGGTGTTGGTCCATGTTTACTTCTGTACAATTCTCAGGACTTAAACTTATAATGTGAAGCCAGAACTATCACTTCAGTGCATGTGGATGCAGGATAAGCACCCACTACCATCAGGAAAACTGGAGAGTTTGCTCTTCCTCCTGAGCCTCACTGCCATGGGCACAGTGGAAAAACTGCTGCTGGGTTTGAAAATCTCCATGGTAGGTTGAAAATCTTGGTGAGATTTATTTGCAAGGCATAAAGTCAGAAAGAGCTTCCTGCTATGAAATGGCAAGTTTTCAAGTATACCACGAGCCAGAACTGCCCCAAATAGTCCCCAGTTTCCACCACTTGAGGTGATCTCAGAACTGCTGTGTTATAGGTAGTGGTTTACATGTTAAGTTGCCTTCACCCTTCCTTAAAATACCTTATTCTCCAGTTTTAAGAACTTTTAGGAAATTC
Source organism: Fukomys damarensis (assembly GCF_012274545.1). Lineage (NCBI taxonomy): Eukaryota > Metazoa > Chordata > Mammalia > Rodentia > Bathyergidae > Fukomys > Fukomys damarensis. The sequence goes on along the minus strand of NW_022900937.1, from coordinate 23,006,866 downwards.
CATGGTATACAGACTCCTTGAGGAAACAAGTACTTGTCTTTTTACATTGCCCTACACACACACACACACACACACACACACACACACACACACACACACACACACACACACACACACACAAACACACACACACACACACACGAAAATCACAGCTTTCCTTCCTAGGAGGAAGAAGCCCATGAAATGCTCACACTGGTGTGAGCTGCATCACCTGTAAGATGCTTGAACCACAACTCTACAGCCGATGGTACAGGGTTCCACCACACCTGTACAGCAGGATGCCTGGGGGCACCATGAGAGCCAAAGTTAGCATTAGAAGCCCCATAACCCAATATGTTAGTTTATTATATTAAAACACGGATCTGTAAACTGATGGCATATATGTCTCCTTGGTGTCTTTCTTTTTTCTTTTCTTTTTTTTTTTAGGTACCGGGGATCAAACTCAGGCCCTTGTGCTTGCAAGGCAGGTAGTGGAACCACTCAGCCAAAAACCGGCCCTATGCTTCCTTATTAACATCCAATAAAAAGAGCTGGTACCAGGACTACTAGTAACTAATTCTGAGGTCTGATGAATATAAATGACACTGAGACACCTCAAACCACTCTACTAGGTATGAAAGTACCTGTGACTTCCACTGATAAGAGGGTCTAAGCTGTGGTCTGCTGTCCACATCAGAACAGAAGGAGATGACAAACTTTAGTCAGTGAAAACTTTTGCAAGTTCAGAGTCTCCCTAAACTCTGGGGTCCCCCTGGGTATTGATGCACCTCAGGTCTATATCCCTGCACGAGACTCTCTTCAAGACTTCATTTAGTTCTTAAGATCTGTGAGCCCATTAGACATGAGTAGCTTTCAACAACACTTCAGTATTATTTACTCGGTAAATGCTAACAGATTGGTTTTTATGATTATTCTGAAAGAAAGTAATTCAGGTGATTAGTCTGCATGTTTCTTTGATAAGATCATTCTTTATGATTAATACAGCTAGAAAGCAAATAAAAGTTTTTAAACAGGGAAATGAAAAGACATGTTCAGAAAAGTATTCAAAAATATACACCTTTAAGAACATCTAAATTGTAGCAAATGAACAGTGCTGTCCTCCACCTGTTCCTAGTCCATGTTTGGGGGCCAAGATGTGGTGCAGCTCCATCAGACTCATGCTGACAAAGCAGTCAACCACCTATACTTCTGCCTCTACAGCCTTTGTCTCCTGCCTTGCTTTTGATCCAAACCCTTTTTTAAGGTGCAAATTCTTCTCAGAACCATCTCATCTCCAGAGAAGCTTCCCCAACCCACCCCTGGCAATACCCACATGTGAACACACAGGGAGAAGTATGATTCTAGCATAAAAATAGTTGGCCACATGGTTAACATGATCTTGCCTTTATCGTTGTTCCAAACAACAGGCAGTCCACTCGTCTTACAATCTTCAACCAGTTCTTGCTACCAATGAGTGAAAACCCTTCCTGAAACAAAATAATTAGGCAAAATTAGCAACAGAAGCAGAAAAGAACTAAGAATAGCTATAGCAGGCTGGGTACCTGTTCATTCCATAACTTATGCACAGTGGAGAGGACCAACTGTGGGGTTACCTTCACACCAAGGCCCTGTATCTTGGTGCACTTCTGCATGACAAACCAAGGTTTTTCTTAATCTTTCATATCATAATAAAGGAAATAACCCAGAGAGTCAATGTCCATAGTCATATCTGCTAAAAATACATTACTATGCCTCTAGAATTCACCAAAATATTACTTTTTAGTTCCTGAGAAACAAGAGTTTATTATACTAATCTTACGAATTTGGCAGGCACAACCCTATACACAATGAATTTTCTTTTCAGATTCTTATGAATGGGAAATTCAAGACCATTTGTTTTTGGACTAAATGTTCAGTTCATTTCCGTGTGAAACAACAAACCATTCAGAGGACGGTAGAGGGCACAAGTCTCAAGGAGGACAGCAGCTGGCTCCTCAAGGTGGAAGGGTAAACATCAACTACATAGAACAGACCACCCAATGCGTACAGCAGCTCTCGGACTCAGTCATGTCCTTGTATTTCCTTCTGAAGCCAAGGCTAGACTGTGTTAGCATCCAGCAAAACTAACCCAGAGGCCCCACTCATGTAGTGTGCAGACTGCATGTAAGTGGCCCTTCTGCCCTCATGGGAGCACTCTGAAAAAGGCCTTCCCCAAATCCCTCTTTCTAAATCTATGTATGAAAAGCTGTGACTTCCACAGACATTTCCTTCCTGGGGAAGCAATGTGGATTCATTCTTTGATATTTGATTTTAAGAGTCAACTTGAAGATGCAAATTTTAACAATTTTATCACCAAAAGTAGCATTTTCTTTATTTTTAAACAAAAAAGTGAGTTAGGCAAAGCATTTGTTATGTCTTCTTAAAACTCTCAGTAAGATGGAACTTGTTTTCCCCAAAAATAGAGAATTGTAGTTGCAGATGGCAGTGTATGGGAAAGTGGCGCTCACATACATTGCTGTTAGAGAAGAAACTGATACACCACTACGGAGGATAAGTGGGTCTTCATCACAATTACAAATAAACTGTGACTTGCAACCCAAGTGCTAGGGATTCATTTTATGGATCAGCCTGCACGCGTAGGAAGTGATGCAGATGATATAGGGCACCAAGTAATCCAAAAATGATATAGAGCAAGTAATCCAAATAAGCAAAAACAATCCAAACAAAGCAAGTATTATAACTCCCAACCTGCTAGATACCCAAAACTCGAGTCTGTGTTCTGTAAAATAAAAAAATGAGGGAGCAGACTGGTGAGGAACTCCAAGCCACGCAGAAGCCACTGCAGCATCCCCCCACCCCTCGTCCTCTTGGGCCTCCTGATTGTGCTGGTACCTGGATCCACACTGCAGAGGCACAGGTGGTCATAAAGGACATTTTTTACTGAGCTCCAGAAGATAGAGTGGAAGTGAACAATCGTGATAAGATACATCAGACCTCTGTAGAGATAAGTTGGAGGGATCACCACCTTCCATCAGAACTTGGACTATCTTCAGGGGAAGGGCAGCTGGAATCTGCAGAAGAACCTTGCAGAGTTCAACCCTGCAAGAGGTCAGGGAGCTCACCTCGGGCCTTGCAGCCAGAATTCAGCCTGTATCTCAGGGGTCTGCCATTGGCTAGCTGAGACTAATTGACTTAGTTCTGCACATTGCTGAGTACGTTGTCTTCTGTGACAGCAGAGATATACCCTGAAAAAGGCTCTTCAAATTTTTCTTTCTTTTCCTTTTAAATTTTTATTTTTTTCCATCCTTCAAATTCTTCTTTTTCCCTTCCTTTTTCCTGCTCAGTCTCTTGCTCCCCCACAGTATTCTTCATCTCCCTTTTTGTTCCTGTTCCTTCCCTAATGAGGATTTCTTCTCTCATTTTCCTTCACTCAATTGTCATTAGTTTCAAAGGAAAGTGAATATAATTTAAAGCTTCCCTATTACTGTTAAGTTGTTCTATTCTTGTCTTTGTTCTTGCACTGTGTCTTTCCCTCTTGTCTTCAACAGTTTCCTAGAGTTTGCGAGGTCATTCTGTGTCCTCTGACTTCACTTGAAACCTTCTTCTATTCTTTTACCCATCTATTCTCCTCCCAACTCCTTCTAAGTCCCCATCCTGAAGGGTGAAGTTGCCATACTGAAGAGTTTATTCACTATAAACACTTTGGGCTGGTCCTCAATTTTGATTTAATTCACATGGTTTACAAATGGTCAATTTCTAAACTGTGCTTGATGCTATTGTGTTGCTGATTGTATCAATTGGGTTAAAGGGTTGTGATTGATTTAATGAGTTGTCCTTTATGATATTAGTGTCTCTGAGTCACTAGAGACTCAAAAGTTAAAGAACTGCTATATCAGGAAGATCAAAGTACTAACCCAGGAATTAAACCAAAGAGCCCAACAACAAAAATAAAAATGAGCAAACATTTAAGCAAGGTACAAATACAGACTTCCAGTTCACCAACAGCAAATTCTAGGGGAAACAAGGTGGAAAAGTCTGACAACCACTAGGACACCCTGAACTCATAGCACAGGAAGTAACAAAATAGATCAATCAGGCTTTAGAAAAATTCAGAACAGAAATAGTTTCCCAGATAAGTACAGAGATGGTGAGCACAATGAAAGACATGATTAGAGACTCTAGAAAAGAAACAGACAAAAAATAGATGAGCTCAGGACCATGATAGAAGCTATGAATGCCCAACATAGGAAAGAAATGGAATCCATGAAACAGATTCAAATAGATATACAGGAGATTAAAAACTGTTGAAAGCATTCACAGCAAGAGAAACAAATGTGAAGATAGGATTTCAGATATAGAAGATAGGATTGCAGTCAATGACCATGAAAAAGAGAGATCTCTTAAAAACAGTAAGGGACCATGAGAAATCAATTCAACAACTCCTAGATGATACAAAGAAGAATAACATAAGACTGATGAGAATCTATGAAGTTGCAGGATAAAGTACAAATGACTTAAAAAAAACTGTTCACAGAAATAATGACAGAAAACTTCCCAGAGGGGAAGAATTTGATATACAGATAAGAGAAGCATATAGGACTCCAATTAGCCATAATAAAAAAAAAATCTACACCTAGACATATAACAGTCAAGATCCCGGAAACCCAATAGAAGAACAAAATACTGCAAACAGTCAGAGAAAGAAATCACATGCAAAGGAAAGCCCATCAGAACCACAATAGACCTTTCAACACAAACCCCCAGGTCAAGGAGAGCCTGGAATGAGGTATTTCAAGTCCGAAGAGAAAACAACTTCCAACTTCCAACCTAGACTGATGTATCCTGCAAAACTCTCTTTTAAAATGAATGGGGAAATAAGATACTTTCATGACAAAGAACACCTGCGAAACTTCATGAATACCAAACCAGTACTACAAACAATTCTAAACAATATCCTAGAAAAATACAATGAAAGTCATAACACCTTAAGGCCCAGCAGAGCAAATAAATTAGGCAAGGCAAGAAACTAAAGGGAGGGGGGAAAATTAAGAAGAGCCAACAGCAGGACAATAACATGACAATGATAAATCAATACATATCAGTTATAACCATCAATGTCAATGGCCTCAATTCACCAATCAAAAGAAATAGACTGGCAAAATGGATTAAGAAGGAAAATCCAACAATATGTTGTATACAAGAAATACACCTAGTTCAAAAAGAAACTCATAGACTGACGTGAAAGGATGGAAAACAGTTCTCCATGTGACAGGAGCCCAGAAAAAAGCAGAGGTAGCTATCTTATTCACAGCAGATAAAGAAGATAAAGTAAATTTCAAACCAAAACTGACTAATAGAGACAAAGAAAGCCTCTACCTGCTTGTAAAGGGAACAATCCAAGAGGAAGAGATGACAATCATAAATATACATGCACCAAATATTAATGCCCCAACTATATAAAACAAATATTAAGGGACATGAAAAACCAAATAAGCACTAATCCAATTGTTGTGGGGACCCAAATACCCCACTATCACAAATAGACAGATCATCTAGACAAAAAATCAACAACAAAATACTAGAACTGAACCAGGCTTTTGAACAAATTGATTTAATAGACGTCTACAGAGTGTTCCACCCCCCAAAAATCAGAATATTCATTCTTTTTGGCTGCACATGGGTCATTCTCCAAAATAGACCACATATTAGCTCACAGAACATGTCTAAATAAATGCAAAGGAATCAAAGTTATCCATAGTGCAATTAATCTGGAAATCAATAGCATAAGAAACCATAAGAACTTCACAAACACATGGAAACTGAACAATACTCTCCTAAATAATCAATGGGTCACAGAGGAAATTAGAGAAGAAATTAGTCAGTTTTTACAAATAAATGATAATGCCAATACAACATACAGGAATCTTTGAGACACAATGAAAGCAGTTCTATGTGGAAAATTCATAGCAGCAAATGCTAGGAAAACAGAGCGAATCCAAATAAACAATTGAATGATGAATCTTAAGACTCCTAGAAAAAGAAGAGCAAAAAAAACCCAAAGCTCGTACAGAGGAAATTATAAAGATCAGAGCAGAAATCAATAAAATGGAAACTAAGAGCGATATAAAAAAAATCAATGAACCGAAGAGTTGGTTTTTCAAAAGAATAAATAAAATTGATAAACCTGTAGCCAACCTTGTCAAAAAAAGGAAAGAAAAGGCTCAGATCCACGCAATAAGGAACAAAAAAGCTGAAGTCACAACAGATCCAGCAAAAATCCAGAGGATCATCAATACCTATTTCATGAACCTATACTCTAATAAAATGGAAAACAGAAGAAATGGACAGATTTCTTGATACTTATGAATTATCAAAGTTGAACAAAGAAGATAAAAAAATTCTAAACACCTCAATTACAATCAGTGAAATTGAAAATGTAATTAAAAGTTTACCAACTAAGAAAAGCCCAGGTCCTGATGGATTCACTGCTGAATTCTACAAGACATTTACAGAACTACTGCCACTACTCTTTAAACTTTTCAATGAAATCGAAAGGGAAGCAATACTTCCAAATTTATTCCTGGAAGCAAGTGTTACTTTGATTCCCAAACCAGAGAAAGACCCAACCAAAAAAGAGAACTACAGGCCAATCTCCTTAATGAACATAGATGCAAAAGTCTTCAATAAGATACTGGCAAACAGAATACAGAGGGTCATCAAGAAGATCATACAACCTGACCAAGTTGTATTTATTCCAGGGATACAAGGATGGTTCAACATACATAAATCAATAAATGTAATACACTATTTTAACAGACTCAAGGACAAAAACGATATGATCATCTCAGTAGATGCAGAAAAAAACATTTGACAAAATTCAACACCCATTAACGACAAAAACCATGCAGAAAATTGGAATAGATGGTCTTTATCTCAACTTGATAAAGGCTATCTATGAAAAACCAATAGCCAACATCATATTAAATGGCCAAAAACTGAAAACCTTCATGCTAAAATCAGGGACAAGACAAGGATGTCCACTATCACCACTTCTGTTCAATATAGTTCTGGAAACATTAGCCACAGCAATTAGACATGAGAAAGAAATTAAAGCAACAAAGATAGGAAAGGAAGAAGTTAAAATGTCATTATTTGATGATAATATGGTATTCAACATAGAAGACCCAAAAAACTCTGCCAAAAGGCTTCTAGACTTAACTGACACTTTCATCAGAGTAGCTGGATACTTCGAGATCAACATTCAAAAATCAATAGCTTTCTTGTACACAAAGAACAGACTCACTGAGAGAGAAATTAGGGAAACAATTCCTTTCACAATAGCATCCAAAACAATGAAGTATCTAGGAATCGATCTAACAAGGGAAGCAAAAGACCTCTACACTGAAAACTACAGCACTCTGAAAAAAGAGATTGAAGAGGATAAAAGAATATGGAAAGATATTCCCGGGCTCCTGGGTAGGAAAAATCAACATAATGAAAATGGCCATACTACCAAAACTGCTATACAGATTCAATGCAATCCCAAATGAAATTCCAACACTATATTTCACAGAACTAGAGAAAATAATCCAAAAATTCATTTGGAACCTGAAGAGAACTAGAACAGCAAAAGCCATCCTAGGCAACAGAGACATGACGGGGATATCACAATCTCCAATTTGAAGCTATACTACAAAACCATTATAATAAAAACAGCAAGGTACAGGCAAAGAAAAAGACCCAAAGATCAGTGGAATAGATTGGAAGATACAGAAACAACTCCGGATATACTCAGCTACCTCAACTTTGACAAAGGAGCCAACCATCCTTAGTAGAGGCAAGATAGTCTCTCTAATAAATTGTGTTGCAGAAACTGGATTTCAACCTGCCAAAGATTAAAACTAGACCCTTATCTTTCACCATGCACTAAACTAAAATCCAAGTGGATTAAAAATATAAATATTAAAATAGAAACACTAAACTTGCTGGAAGATAAGTTAGGCAGAACTCTCAAAGACATTGGCATAGGAAAAGACTTTGTGAACAGATACATGGGAACTTGCACAAAAAATCAGCAACTGAGATATCTTTTCAAAAAGCTTCTGCACTGCAAAAGAAATCAGCAACAGAGCTAAGAGACAACCTACAATGTGGGAAAAATTTTTACCAGCTGCTCCTCAGACAAAGGATATTATCTAGAATATATAAAGAACTCAAAAAAATCAGCTTCCCCAAATATAAAGACCCGATTCAAAAATGGGCATATGAAATGAACAGACATTTCTCAGACCAACAAGTAAAATCGGCAAATAAACATATGAAAAAATGTTCAACGTCACTGGTCATTCGAGAGATGCAGATGAAAACAACACTGAGATTCCACCTCACCCCACAAAGAATGGCTGCTATCAAGAAATCAACCAATAGCAAATGTTAGCGGGGTTGTGGGGAGAAAGGAACCCTTCTCCATTGTTGGTGGGAGTGCAGACTGGTGCAACCACTATGGAAATCAATATGGAGATACCTCAAAGAACTAGGATTAGAGGTTCCATTTGACCCAGCCATCTCTCTGCTGGGTATCTTTCCAAAAGAATTAAAAGAATCACACCACAGTGATGTATGCACATCCATGTTTATAGGAGCACAGTTTGTAACAGCCAAAACTTGGAAACCGCCCAATTGCCCATCAATTGGAGATTGGATAAAGAAGATGTGGTTTTTCTATAAAATGGAGTAGTACTCAGCCATAAAGAATGAGAAACTAGAATCATTTATAGGAAAATGGATGCATATTGAGACAATACTCAAGTGAAATATGTAAGAGACACATCTAAATACTGAATAGTTTCTCTGGTGTGAACAACTAAAAGTGTAAATATCCAAATTGTATATCTGATAATGTGAAATAGGAAGAAAAGGGCTAAAGGTGTAGGGGAAGTGGGAAGGGCAGGGGAAAGGAAATAAGGGAAAAGAAAAAATATGAGAAAATGAAAAAATGGAAACAAAGTTTTTGTAAATAGCTCAGGAGGGTGGAGGTGGTGAAGGGAGGGCAGGGGTATGGGGAAAAATGAGAACCAAGATCTGTCATGTAAAGGTACAAAATCCCCAGTGATGAATGTAACTGTACTGTACACTTTTTTTTTTATTTTTTTTTTTTTGGTACCAGGGATCGAACTTGGGCCCTTGCGCTTGCAAGGCAGGCAGCAGAACAACTGGGCCAAATCCCTGGCCCTGTACTATATACTTAAAAAATGCCAATAAACTCAATGAAAAACTACAACAAACAAAAAAAAATGAATTCTAGGAACAACAGAAGCTAAGAGTAGGAAAAAATTATTTCAAGAAAGATAGCTTCTAAGAGAGACACAAGGGGGACCAGAAAGTGGGCTGCTGCCCATCTCACTTTTCAAAGGGGTTTTATAGGGCAAACCCGTGAGATTAGGCAGGTACAAAGTGAGATAAAACTATAAGACACAATGGAAAATTATGAAATGGGACAAAACCATGATTGACCAATAAGATTACAAGTACAGTCAACCAGGTGATATTGACTGAATGGAGAGCAAATAGGAAAACAAGGAATTTCTGGAAAGGAAATAGGCTAGGGAGATTGATGTGTATTTAGAGTATCAATCACTGTTACTCATCTCTAGGAAAGTAGGTGTCATACCTACTCTCTTTTTATAACATTAACCAGTAAATGTGCTTCTGTTGTTTTTCTATGCTGAGGGCCCAGCTCTGTCAAATAACTAACTTAGTTATCTGCAATACATGGACAAAGTTAAGCATTGTGCGTTTTTAAAAGATTGGGAACTCAAGTATGCATCTAGGGAGAACTGATGAAGATGCTACAGTGGAATACTGTACAGCTGCAAAAACACTGTCTTTGAAGTCCAATGTGTACTTTATGTTTATATATTCCTAAATTTTATACTGCTTCCATTTGAAAATCTAAGTTAAAATTCAATTTTAAAATGCCCTTTCTTAGTTGTATCAGCCACATTTCAAGCTCTCAGTAGCCAGTTACATAGTTCATAGTGGCCACGCACAATAAAGCTATAAGACCAATCTCTAGGAAATACTGTGAAACAAACAAACAAACAAAAAGCAGCTCTAGAACACTGGTTGCCACACCTCCTAAGTCCCACACAGGCTGGGCTGATCAGATATCTCTTGCTGCTCCATCCTCCTGGAATGCCATGTGCACCGTGGCCTCTGCGGTGGCCATGCAAAGCAGCAGTCAGCACACGACGAGCATGGCTCTGTTTGATGCCTCTTCTCACCCTTCTGCTAACGCCAGCCAGCCCAGAGCTCTCCATTCTCCCCACTCACACTTTCACTGCCTACAGTGCACCGCCTTTATTTCTCCCCAGAACTGCTGCAATACCCTGCCTCAGTGGTGGTGAACCTGTGGGACGTGTGTCGCAGTGAGCTGTTTCTTATAACTGAAAGCTCTAGGGCAGGGGATTTAGCTCAGTGGTTCCGCTGCCTGCCTCACAAGTGCAAGGACCTGAGTTCAATCCCCAGTACCAAAAAGAAAAAAGAAATGGGTCAGGGATTTGGCTCAGTGGTTCCATAGCCTGCCTCGCAAGCACAAGGACCTGAATTCGATCTCCGGTAACAACAACAACAAAAAAAAAACCAAAAACAAAAACTGAAAGCTCTTAAAGGTTCACCATCACTACCCTACCTGGTCCCCTTCCTCCAGGCCCTATTCCTCATACAATCCATCCATGCTACTGCCAGAGCAGTCACCAGAAACAAAACCCTGCTGGAGTGACTTCATTGCAGGAAAAGCCCAAATCCTCTTGGTAGAGAAATCTCCACACCCGGCTCTACCTCATGCAGATTTCCTTCAGCTCTTGTACAAACCCTCCATTAGACTGGTACTAAATTCCTGAGGTCCTGTGGATGTGCTATGCTCCTCATACCTCACTTTCACTGCTGTTGTTGTCCTGCTTGTTCTTGGAACCACCTTCCTTTTTCAGCGCCCAGCATGACCCCAGCCGCACAAGGCTGTGCTGTCTTATACACATGACCTCCGTTGTAACTTTGTACCTTTTCCCTCTCTTGAGAGGAAATGAGGGCAAGTCATGTTGCAAGACAGGCAGTCCTACCCTCAGGTCCCCAGCAACTTAACATGTTTAGTAACGGCTCTGGTCCCAGGCTGGAGAGGGCATAAGGCGAATGCCCGCTCACTGAGCTGTCCTGTGGCTTTTCTTCTGTGTGCCAGACCATCCACCCTACCCTGGAGCTTCCTGCTTCTCTCTGGCTCGTCTCCCTGTCTTGCCTGACCTGACTTACCTCCTTCAGTTGTTCATTTCGCCTCAGCTTCACTGGGTCCCGTTACATTTCCCCTTAACTCTTTTTCCTACATTCAGTTTTTTACTTTTTTTTTTTTCTCCTTTTTGGTCCTGGGGATCGAACTCAGGACCTTGTGCCTTGTGAGGCAGGCAGCAGAACCACTGAGCTAATCACTGGCCCCTCTTTTTCCTCTCCTTAAATCTATCTGTGTGCGTCATGGCTATGTGTTAAATGTTTGTTTTTTTCATCAGACTGCAAGTCTCGTGAGGGCAAGGGCCCAGCATGTCCTGCTCTCTACACCACTGCAGCGTCTGACATTAGAAATGTGTAGCAAGCTTCACCGTGTGAGGGATGAGTCAACAATATGTCAGGCCAGCCTTACTTCCCAGGAGCAGTGCCATCCATCCACCCATCCACTGACACGCAACATCTGATTTCTGACTCACATTAACCTTGTACAAAATTCAGAAAGAACGCCTCAGCCCTGCACTGTGGGAATGGAGAAGGCTGTGTGCCTCCTTGCTCAGAAACTCCCAGGTTTAAATGGCAGATACTCCTGTGTTTGGGAGTCCCTCCACTCCGAGTGTCCTCTAAGACTTGTCCATGGGGTGCTCAGCCTGGCTCTCAGCTCCTGGGCAAATCCTGTCCCACCCGTCTCAGCCAGTGACCTGCACTCAGCTCTCACTGCTGCTACAATTCACTCCCTGATCTCTGACCCTGACCAGCCACAGGGCAAATGCGGTGAGGTCGGGGGTGCACAGAATCTGCCTTGGGGTGCGGATGTGCCTCAATCACCCTGGGAAGATTATCCGACTGGTGCTTGTGGTACTGTCCCCGTCCAGGTCAGAATCACTGTCATAAAAGCCACCATTCAGGGATGGGAGTCTGTCACAGCCCTGGAACTGCTGAGGTAGAAAAGTGGCTGAGAACTGATAATACGGGATAGGAAACGAAACAGCGGAGAACACTAGGAAATGCCACCTTCACCATCAAACAAAAGCAGAAGCCAATACCAAGAAGCAGCGTCTGGAGGATGCACGTGGAGGCAGGGGGAATGAGGTCCAAGCTGCGCAAGGCCCGCAGTGTCGTGTGGGCACAGGGAGGACTGAAACCCGGGATGAGAAGTCTGTGCGGCATTCAGCACCGAGCGCTCCTTCCTGCACACTCCGCAAGCGTAGGAGCGCCTTTCATCAGTCTGTATCCTGTCTGTCTGTGGAATCAGAACAGCACCAATCTCCAGCACGTGGCTGTCCCTTCCTCTGGCAGAGTCTAACCACCCTTCCTTCCGCCCAGTTCTGGCAGTGTCCCCACAGGGCACTGGCCAGGATGCCACACGATTCCAAGATGGGGCGCCACACGATTCCAAGATGGGGCGCCACACTTGCACAGTCTTAAGCTGGGCTTTCATCATTACACACCGTGTCAGGGTTTTGATCACCCACGTTCTCCTGGGCCACTGTCGTTACATATAATCACAGTTGCCAGGAACAAGAAGGAAGCCATCAAGGGAGGGGAGAAAAGGACTGAAGTGAAAGAGACGATATCACAGATGCACAGAGCTGGGAATCCAAGCATGAGGAAAAACCACCCGTGCCCTCCCCTTGCCACGGCTGTTCCTTTGCTGTGACCTGTCATCGAGCCTCCCTTCAGTGGCACAAGAGCCTCTCAGTCTGACTGTCCACCAGCGGGGGAGGTCACTGGTACTCAGCAAGGCAAATTAGCATCAAAACCATGCCAGGGAGACTTCATAAATACTTTCAAGAAACACAACATTTAAATTTTATGGAAATAACAATTAAAAGTATTCACACCTGCTACAAATACCCTGATTCAAAGGAAAGCAGCATCGGAGACTAGGGTTACAAAAATAACTTGATGACTAACCGTTTAACAAGCCATCTAGTCCCCAAGTGCAAAGAACCAAAGGGCTTCTTGATGAATGTGAGACAGTGTTTCAGTGCCAGGTGATTTATTTAAAACAGATTCTGGCTTAAGCTTCAGGACTGTGTTTCTGACTCACTTTCTGGAGCTCAGGATTTGTGAGGTTCAAATTATACTAAAAACAAGGAAAAATCCATTAAAAGGAGCTCCTACAGAATATGAAGATGATAATGTGAAGAGGGAATAAGGTAAAGAGAATTGAGAGTTTTAAAAATTAAGTTTTTAATAAGCAATTGCTAAAAAAAATAGGAGGAAATGAAAAAATGGAAATATAATGTTTGTAAATGGAGAGGGGAGGAAGAGGTGCAGGGAGGGCAGGGACAAGGGGAAAAAATGAGAACCAAGATCTGTCCTGTAAAGGTACAAGATCCCAATAATAAATTTAACTGTATTGTATACCTAAAATGTACCAATAAACTCAATGAGGAAAAAAAATAACCAATTGCTATTCATTAAGGATTAATAAAAGGAAGTTAAGATAGAGCATAATTTATAGCTGGTTTGAAGATTAGATTTTGGTCCTAGATTTGAATGGGGATAGTTCTGCTGTTTTCAAAAATACATAGTCTTGTGCTTGAAGTAAGAATGGTCTCACTGCAAAGGACCCACTCTTCACTTTGTGTGAGATAAATAGTATATCCCCAACTGACACAGCTCAAACCAAGAGACTATTCATTCATTCTATTTTGGACTTATATTCTTCCTGATGTATAAGAGATATAAACCAATTTGGTTTCATGCCAACCCACACAGGCCCTTGGGTAGAAGATAATAAAAATAACTAACTAGGATGCAAAAACTGATGATATGAATCAGACTTTTTCCCATCACACCCAACTCAACAGACCAGAGACCAGATCACAAACATTTGCTACAGGAACTGCCTTGCAAGCCAACCCCATGAACCACCCGAGACTGATTTACCCAGGACACAGTCCATGCCAACTGGACGCCCAGCTATCACTTATGCATGTGCATGCACTTGGGCTTGCTTTCAAAACACTCCAATTGGGTTTTTTTTTCCCCCTTCTCCATAAAACCCCAACCTCCCAACCTCTTCCTCTGTTCTTCAGATGCATCAGAGGCTACTTTGGTCTGTGTCTATGTCCCAGATTGAAGCATTATGCCTTGTTTATCCCTAAATAGAAACTTTTGCTTGGAGATCCATCTTAAATTCTTATTTGCCTGTGACAACTATGTTTTAGAGTGTTTAATATCTAGAAATCAAGATAAGCCATGGAAAGTCACAACTTGTTTCAAAAATGTTTACTAAGGGTCTGTTATAATCAGATTGTGTGTCAGTCCTCTGACCAACACTAAGAACCAAAGTCACACAGGCCCTGCCTCCAAGAACTGAGAACACAGAGGCATCTAACAGAATGATGGATGCCTAAATTCCACATTTCTACAGAAGCATAGAAAACGGGCATTAGATTATGAGGCCCAGAAAAAAAAAAGTTTATTTATTTATTTTTATTTTTTGGTACTGGGGATCGAACTCCCTTGGGCCCTTGAGCTTGTGAGGCAGGTGGCAGAACCACTGAGCCAAAACCCCAGCCCTTGAACTGATTTTTTAAAAACCTTTTATTTTCAAATTGATTTTAGCTCCATGATATAAATTTTCAATATATATAAACAGTGATGACCTACAACACACCACTTTCCACCTGTCCAAATGCAGCCAATCTGACTCCCTGCACCACACACCCAATACCCAACTCCCTGGGTCACTCCAAAGCAGACAGACATACCTGTAAGATTTCAGAATGCATTTCTTAAAAGCCAAGGCCTTTTTTTTTTTTTGAGACAGGGTCTCCTTATGTAGCCCAGGCTGACCTTGAACTCCTAGTAATCCTCCAGCCTCAGCCTCATGAGTGCTGGGATTATACACATGTGCCACCACGCCCACCTAATGACTTCTTAAAACTAACCACTAAACCATTATCACAGCTTTAAAAATAAACAATTCCTTGATTTCAAATACCTCTGGGGCTACTGACATTTCCTTGATGATCTTGTTTTTCTAGTCTGTTTCATTTGTTGAATAGGAATCAAAAGAAGGTAGATCTTACATTGTGACACTTGACTGACGTCTCTTAAATGATTTAAACGATGAGCTACGCCTTTCAGCTGTGTTCTTTCCTTGCAGAGATTGAGCCATCAGTGTTTACAAATTTCTTTCTAGTTAGGACCAATGAGTAGATAATTCTGGCACTGTAGGTCTTAAAGAGTTTGGGCTCTGCCCTTGGCACATGTAAGCAGCCATGGGCAACAAGTAAAGAGCGCACAAGGCCTGTGTACCAATAAAACTATGAGCACTGAAAATGGAACTTCATATTTTCACACAGTATTATTCTGTATTTTTCAAACATCTAAAAATGTAAAAACCAAGCTCAGCTCGTTATTCACCAACAGGCAGTGAGTCAGATATGCTCTGGGGGCTTCTGTCTGTGAGTCCTGCCCTGGAGTCACCCTCCTCCGTCCTGTACAGTCCTCCACTGTCTTTAATGTGCTCCCCTCTCTCACGCACTCCTTACAGAATGGCAGTCAGATGGAGAAGCTGGAGCACGTTCGGCTGATGCGTGACTCCCTGGCAGGTACTTTAATGCCTATGCCTCCTTGATTGGGATGTGGAGTCAGCAGCTATTGATGATCACTGCCTAGGCTCATAAATTCAGTGGGGCCTGCAAAATGATGATATTTTAATTTTTTCATTCATTCTTCATTTATATGCTTGAACATCTCTAAAGGGAACTTATCAACTTTTTTGTTATTCTAAGTTAAAACAGGAAAGGCAGGATAAATGCTCACTTCATTTCTTCTATTTGCCAGTACTCAAAATAATGACATGGTCCTTTAGTATCCTCCAAAGACGACAACGAGTTTGTTTTTAAAGTATAATTTAAAACTCAAGTTTAAATACATCGGCTGTTTCAAAGCAATGTAGTTACTGGTCTTTAAACAGTCTCTCTTTGGTTAGTGAGGCCTTTCCCAGCTGTCCTCTGACACAGCCCTAGCAACCTCAGGCATCCTGTGCTCAGTGCCTGTTTTGCAGCTGTCGGGATTCGGCAGCACCCATTGGTACCTGGGTGTGCCTCTTCATCTCACTTCGCTGCAGAGACTAGCAAAGAATTTTTCATTCTGGAGTCCCATCCACCTGTCTCTATCTTTTTGTTTGTTTGTTTGTTTGTTTTTTTGGTACCGGTCACCGAACTCGGATCCTTGCGCTTGTGAAGCAGCCGCCGGAAATACTGAGCTAAATCCCTAGCCCCTGGCTCTATCTTTTTTAAAAATTAGTTTTACTATAGTACATTTAAGGTATACAATATACTAACATGCACTGTTGGAAATTTGTGCCTTTCCATAATCAATCTTGGTTCTATTTTTCCCCATCCCCCTTTCCTCCCTTCAACCCCTCCTCCCTCCTTCCCTATCTATAAAGACTTTGTTTCCATTATTTTTCATGTTCTCATATTAATTCCATTCCCCTTCTTTTCCCCTACCCCTCCCCTTTCCCCTTTCCCCTTTTCCTTTGTCCCTTTTCTTCCTATTTTACATTGTCTATTATACCTTTCAGTCCTCATTTACACTTCCAGTTTCTCACACTAGAGAAACTATTCGGTATTTATAATTGTGTCCTATTTATTTCACTTAAGAGTAGTATTGCCTCAATGTGCATCCGTTTAGCTATAAATGTCTCTAACTTCTCATTTTTTATGGCTGAGGAGTATTCCATTTTATTTTAAAAAAACACACACACATCTTCTTTACCCAGTCTCCTGCTGATGGGCAACTGGGCTGCTTCCAAATTTTGGCTATTACAAATTGTGCTGCTATGAACATGGGTGCAGATATATGACTGTGGTATGATTCTTTTAATTCTTTGGGGAAGATATCCAGCAGGGGAGCAGCTGGGTCAAATGGGACTTCCAATCTTAGTTCTTTGAGGTATCTCCCTACTGATTTCCACAGTGGTGACCTGTCTCTTTCAAGGGGAGATTTAAGGAAATTAAAATTGAGCAAAGTCACAGGATAAAAGGCCAACATACAAAAGTCAGCTATATTTGTATATACTATCAGTGAACAAATGGAGATCAAAATTTCTTTAACAGTTTATAGCAGTACAAAAAACAAAGAAAGCTTAACATTAAGTTAACAAAATGTTGTCCCAGCACTTGAGAGGCTGATGCAGGAGGATCATGAGTTTGAGGCCAGCCTGGGCTACATGATGAGCTCAAGGCCAGCCTGAGCTACATATTGAAACTCTGTCTCAACAAACAAAAAAAGTATACAAGGTTTGAACACGGAAGGCTACAAAATCCTGTTGAGAAAAATGAAGTTAGACCTAATAAGCAGAGGGATTTGCCATTGCTATGGACTGAATTGTCCTGCCACCATACTTTATATGTTGAAGCCCTAACCATCAATGTGATATGCTTGGAAAAGGAGGGTTTGGTTCTAGATAAGGTAATAAGGATAATTAACAAGTTGATACTAGAATTCACATGGAAGTGCAAAGGTCCTAGCACAGCCAACATAAGCTTGAAAAAGGACAAAGTTGGAGAACTTCTACCTCCAGTTTTAATAGTATTATAAAATTAAGAGTAATCAAGACCCTATAGTTTTGGCATAAGAACAGACACAGATCCTCAGAACCCTAAGTCCAGAAACAGTCCACTGACTTCAATAAAAGTGCTACAATGGTTCAGTGAAAGAAATACACATAGTCTCCAAAAAGTAGTGCTAGACAACTGAATAAGCCATTTGGGAGAGAGCAGGAACCTTGCCCCTCACCTCACAAAATGATGACCCTCATCATACACAAAAATTAACTTAAACCATAAGCCTAAACATGCTTGCTAACTCTATAAAACTGCTAGAATAAAACATGAGAGAGATTCTTTGTAACACTGGAGTAAGCGAAGATTTCTATCACAAGATATAAAAAAGTATGAACCATAAAAGAAATATTTCAGAAACCGGATTTCAGAAAATTTAGTGTTTACCTGTACCAAAGACAAGACTACGAAAACAAGGGACACATTTTGAGAAAAAATACATACCTGAGAAAGTGCCTGAATCCAGAATATGTAATGTTTTAAAACCTCTCACCACTCAATAGGACAAAGATTTGAACAGACATTTCACAATGGAAGATTTACAAGTGGCCAAAATACACATTAAAAGATCTTCTTCATTGTCATTGTCACCATCTCATCATCATCAGAGAAAAACTACAATCTCAAGACACCACTACCTACTCATAAAATGGCTAAAATTTGAAAGACTGCCAATACCAAGTCAGAATGCTGTGCACTCCTGACTGATGTGTAAACTTTCCCATTTTGGGAAAGTTTGGTGGCTAAAAGGGTTCCTACAATATTATCCAGTGATCTCACATTTACTTACCTAGGGGAAGTACAAAAACACACATCTACACCAATACTTGTGTACTAATAGTCCTGTTGTATTCGTAATAGTTTCAAACTAATCAGCCCAAATGTCCATGCACATGTGCTTGAATAAATAATTTGCAGCTTATCCACACTAACTTTGGAAGGGTAAATGGAAGTCACTGAGTAAAGAAAAAGGTGGAGTGATAATACACGTGAAGGCAGTGACAAGGGTGTGCAAACTGCTCCACAGGTAGCTGAAGAACTTGTACATCTGTGACATGGGAAGGGGAGAGGAGCTGGAGAGATTCTTACCTGGAAAAATGGTCATGAAATGTTTCTACCTCCTGAAAATGTGGTGAAATGTTTTGATTTTTAAATATTTATCTATCTTTGCATACTTGAAATAAAACCACATCATTGTAACATAGTGTTCTTTTTGTATTCAATTTGCTAATTTTACATCAAAGATTTTTGCATCCATAAAAAGATCGGTAAGAGATTAGACTAATTTTCCTTTTTGGTAAATTCTTCCTGTAATTTCTTTTTTATAATCAGAGTCAGAATTCCCTCTTTTTCTGTCATCTGGAAAGTTTGGGCAACATTTGTGGTTTTTCTTCCTTAAATATTGAAAAAAGCATTCAAAAGTTCTATGGGATTGAGGTTTTCTATAGTGAAGGTCTTCAATAATGGAATCCATTTCCTTAAAAAGACCTTGAACTGTTTAGATTTTTCTAGTACCTTAGCTTCAGTAAATTGTATTTTGAAAAAGTTGGTGCATTTCATCTAAATAATCAAGTGACATGACACAAAGACCGTAGAATAACCTCTTCAATCTTTCATGTCTGTAGGTTCCATAGCAATATTCCTCCCTTTCTCCATACCTGATACTAGAATTTGTTTTTAAAATCTTGTCCTTGAGAAGGTTCAACTTTAATAATCTGTTTAGTGTGTCAATTTCAGGCTTTATTGATCTTTGCCATTGCACATCTGCTAATTGATTGATTCCCTTTCCTGTTTTCCTTAGGTTTGATTTGCTGTCTTTTACCCATCTTTTTTGAGATAGAAGCTTAAATCATTGATTTTCAATCTTTCATCTTTTCTAATATGCTTTTATAACTACAGAATTTCCTTCAAGCACAGCTTAAGTCAACAAATATTCACTGTCTGGACCTACATTATGTGTACTTAAAAAGAGCATGAATTCTGTCATTCTTGGGTACAGCGTTCTGTATGTCAATTAGGTTAAGGTTATTAATTGTTTTGTTTCGTCTATCTCCTGGTTTTTGTCTGCTCTTCTAGTTGTTACTGAGAGAGATGTGTTAAAATCTTCTGTTAGGGGCCAAAGATTTAGCTCAGTGCTTTCGCTGCCTGCCTTGAAAGCACGAGGACCTGAGTTCGATCCCCAGTACAAAAAAAAAAAAAAAATCTCCTGCTAGGATAATGAATTTATCTATTTTTCCATGTTCTTTACATGTTAAAAAATCTGTTAATTACCTCAGCAAAGACTTTCCTTACTACCTGGTTGATCCTGGACAAGATGCCAGTCTTCCAGGTTCCCCAAATCCCTTGTGCATCCAGCACTCACCATTATGTCCTCTATCATGGCCTTGGCTGTGAGGTCCAAGAGCAAAGGCCTGTCACAGGCTTTTGTATCTGTGAGCTCAAGGCACTTACACTGAATGCATGAATGCAAAAAGAGAAGTACAGCAATCTTATCCATGGCATAACAGTGTGAGCTGACTTCTTCTGAACAGATATAATACTGAACTACAAACTATTAGAAAATATATTAAAATGTTCTTTTGAAAGATAGTTTCTAGTAACACAAATGGACTATTTAAGAGAGAACCAGGACAAGAGGGTTTACAGAGCATATCAACTGACAACACTGTGGAGTAGAATCCACATGGCTGGAGACATCTCCAGGGTGAGGGACAGGGAGTGACAGAGGTGCAGCTTCTGGTTGTTTTTGTTTGCGTGGTGCTGGGGACCATCTCCAAGGCTGTGGCCATGCAAAGCGAGCACTCTACCAGTAAGCTACCACTTCAGCCCAGGTTCAGCTTCTGACAAGCTCAGCCCCTGGAATCCTGTCTTGGGTTTCAGGCACTGATTCTTACAAAAGAATACACTAAATTAATCAATAAAGAACAACTATTTATGCAACTATTATTTATTTAGTCAGTGTATCTTCTTACATTTTTAAGCTGTGGTAAAGTACACATGAAATCAACCTTCACCATGCTTACATGTACAGTTTACTGGTACTAAATATACTCCTAATGTTGTATAACAAATCTCCACAACTTTTTGATCCTGTAAAACTCAAACCCTATGCCTATTAAATAACAATTCCCCATTTCCCCTTCCCTAGTCCCTGGTAGCCACCATTCCACTTCGTGTCTTGACTACTTTAGACATTTTCGATATCTCATAGAATTGGAATCATATATACCTCTTTTTGTGCTGGACTATTTCACTTAACATAATGCCCTTAAAGCCCATTCACCACAGGGTGGCACAGAACAGTATCGCCTTCCTTGTTAAGGCTGAATAATATTCCACTGTCTGTATGTACCACCTTTCACTTACCAATTCATCCACTGGTGGATACTTGAGTCCTTTCTCCCTTTTGCTAATATAACTAATCTGCTATGAACGCAAGAGTACAAATCTCTTTGACTCTGCTTTCATTATTTCAGATAGAGTTCCCAAAGTGAAACTGCTGGATCACATGGGAGTTCTATTTTTGATTTTTTGGAGGAGCTGCCATAGAAATTGAACCTGTCTGCAATCCCCGAGAGTTCAACTTCTCCACACCATCACCAATGGTCTCAGTCCATTTTGGCTGCTATCACAGAACACAACACAGTGGTGGTATGTTAGCTGCAGTTCAAGAGGCTGGGAGTCCAAGGCAGAGGCCTGGCAGATGGGGTATCTGACAAAGACATACTCTCTGGTTGATGGAGAGCATCTTTCTGGTATGTCCTTGTGTGGTGGAAGGGGTGAGCGAGCACACTGGGGTCTGTCATGTGAGGGCATCAATCTGAGGCATGACAGCAGAGCCCTCTAGACTTAACCACTTCTTTAAAGCCGTGAATGCTGTCTAAGATTAACTCTGTCACCCTGTAGAGTAAATTTCAGTATGAATTTCAGGGGCACACAAATATCCCAACCACAGCACCAACATTTGTCTTCTGGTTGTTTATTTTTTTAATAGCAGCCATCCTGACAGGTGTAAGGTGATAGCTCATCGCAGTTTTGATTTGCATTTCCCCAGTGATTAATGATGTAGAACAGCTTTTCATGTGCTTGTTGGCTTCAATCAGTCTTTAAGATTAGTTATTATTCAGGTCCACAAACCAGCAGCAGAACGTTCAGCAAGAAAAGTACAACCTTTCTCTAGTCGTAAAATCAGACCCAGTGGCTTGTTCTTACACATTTCAGCAGAACATGATCCCTTTATCTTAGGCCAAAGGACTGTCTATTACAGAAGCAGATATTCAAATATATTGAGCCAAAGAAAGGGATTTTATTTTCTTTTTGAACAGCTGAAAGAGACAGTCACTGTTTTTGCCTACCTAGCCTGCATTTTTCCTTCTGGGATCATCTTATTTTCCTTCCTAAAATCACCCCTCCCCATTCACGATCCAGATAAAACTACTTCCTCACCTGTCCCCGCTCCAGGAGTGAAAGGTAACTTGGGCCTGGCCTGTCAGTACATCCAGTTGTTGCTCACCAAAGTGATGGGTTTACAAATAAGCACATGATATAAATTAGTAGAGCCCCAGTGAATCCTGGGACTTATGCTGCAACAGGGAAGGAACACTCTTCATGAGAACTGTTTATTAAGGATAAGGTAAGCCTGAAGTTGCCAGGGACCACCAGGAGAGAGCCTTCCCTAGAACTGAGGGCCAGCTGGGTGGCTGAAAGACACAGACACAGAGAGATTCGGCCAATCATAGTGCTTGAGCCCTAGAGGCAACTGTTCAGAATGCCATTCCTATCTCTGAACTTTTCCATGCCATTCAGCAGGGAGTTTATTTTGCTTAAAGAAACCTAACTTGGGTTTTTGTTATTTGTGATCCAAAGAGCTGAAGAAGCTTAATAGAAAACACAATCCACATCCTCCACTGCCCAACTGTTCATCCAAATTTCCCTGTGCAACTGCCATACCATTTTCAGAGCTCCCTCTCTCCATATTTAGCAATACAGCAATTACATTATTTTATCTTATTCAGTGCTTCAGCAGTATGCAGCTAACTGAATTACTTCTTTCTGAAACACTTTGTCCTGGCTTCTGTGATCCCATCTCCCGGCATCCTTGCCACCCTGACAGCCCCCACTTCCCTGTGGTCATTCTTTTGCCCTCCCCCAGGTTGTCTCTACCACATCCGAGGTCTCAGTTAGGATTTAAATATCCATGATTCCCACATCCTGTCTCCTGCACAGACTTCTCTCTGACCTTCAGAGGGTCAGGAGGGTTTGCAGTTAACAGTAAAGGGGACAAACGGAACCGATATTCCTGCTTGAGTGTCTCAAGGACATCACTGAGATGTGGTCACTGCACATGCCCAACTCCAGGCTTGGCTCTTCTCTGAAGTTCCTAACCTCAGTGAATGAGGGGGGCCACCTTCAGATGCTACAGAAGCCAGAATCCTTTACGTGTCTCTCCCTACCCTCTCTGCCACCAGTCCTATTGATTTTTGTTCTTAAACATCTCTTTCTCCAATCCATTCCACCCTCATGCAAGCTACCATTTTCTTCCCTGATTACTAAAATAGCCTCCATCACAGTCCTTTTCCCCTGGCCACCCCTCCTCCTCTCCACACTGCTGCTGAGATAGTGTTCTTATCTAAAAACAAAACTGGCTCTGTCGATCCCCAGCTTAGAATCCATCAATAGCGAACTACTTCTCTCAGGATAGAAACCAGATCTTTTTATAGGCTCTGCAAGGGAATACATGGGAAGAGTGAAGCACATAAACATCGTATACCTTGCTGATAAATGGAAGACTTTTGAAGGTTAGAAACTGCCAAGAAACTGTAAGGACAGCCTAGGACCGGAAGCCTTTGAGACGAAAGTCTAAGGATGCAGAATGAGCCTCTGAACCAGTGGGTTATTAATCCCACGTACCCAGCCCTCAGCATGCCATGGGAGGACAGCATTGATAGGTGACCTACAAACATCTTTTGCTGTCCCTCTGTTGGGGTGGGGTTTGGCCCATTATGCTGTCTCCTGTTGGGGATATGGAAACCCACATTCATCAGGACCCTCTCCAGGGTTCTGTTGCTTTACCTTCACTCACCTTTCTTTACAACTTGGCCTGTGAGCAATCTTCTCTCCTTGGGAAATGTTCTGTATTTCTGCTTTGGCTTTTACAGTTTAGCTGTCCAAGGAAAATCTTCTTCTTTTTTTGTTTGGTACCGGGGATTGAACTCAGGACCTTGTGCTTGTGGGGCAGGTGGTGGAACCACTGAGCTAAATCCTTGGCCCTAAATCTACTTCTTTTGTTCCAGCAACTTGAAGAAAAAAAAAAAAGCCCTTTGGGTCAATATATATGAATGCCTGCTTCTGTAGTAGACAGTGCTCCGGCCTAAGATAAAGGGATCATGTGCTGCTGAAATGCGTAGAACAAGCATAAAAACTTGCGCTGAGTTATTTTCAGGCTATTGGTGGGTATCTTTCTAGCACCCCCAGATACTTACAACATTGGTGACTAACCCTCAATTTTATTGGTAGTGTAAAGCTGTAGTAACTACTTTTTTATGTTCAGTTTTGGGTTGTGGGCAAAATACAGAAGTAGCTATTGTGTGACTTTAACAGTATACCACAAGTTGTGAAAATCTGACCCTAACTCTCCTCAAACTGCTGTCACAAAATGCTAGAGACTGGGCAGCCTAACAACACTAGACATGGCCCTCTGACAGTTCTCTATGCTGGCAGATTTGGGGTCTGGCAATGGCCCCCTTTCTGGTTATCAACCACCATTTCCCACTGTGCCCATGTGGACTTTCTTTGGTGTGTAGGCCACCTAATCCCCTCTTCCAAGCTGCCCTCCAGGTATCATCACCTTTGGAGCTAGTGCTTCAACTCAGGGACTTCTGGGAAGACACAATCCAGCTCATAATAGCCCACAACAGCAAGCTGCCAAAGGCCTTGGGCATTTATAAGATCATCAGTACGAGAACTGCAGCAACCCAAAAGAATACAGATCGAACTGTATATGCTAAAATTATTTTTTAAATTCAAAATATTTACATAACTATAAACTTCTCAGAACAGAAATTTCCCAGACTTCTACCAAATGTGTAAGATGATACAGTAAGTCATTTGAGTGTGTTAGTATAGCTAGAGAGAGAATATTTGAGTCCTCATTTAAGTGCTTTCTTGAAGAAAGGAAATTTTAGCCACTGTACTTAAAGTTACTGTAATTACAGCAATGAGGTATGCCCTCCTTTCTCATTTTAAAAGATTTCCTTCTAGTTTTTCTTTGTATTTTGTACTTACTATTAAAAGTATACTTTATAGGGCCAGGGATGTAGCTCAGTGGTGCCATGCCTACCTGGCAAGAGCAAGGTCCTAAGTTCAATCCCCAGTACTGGAAAGAAAAAAACACACACAAAAAACCTCCTGACATCTGAAAGGACCACTCTCTGGATCACTGGCCTTTCAAGGATATAAGACAAGATTTATAAAATGCACTCACTAACATTTATTCCCCTCAAAACCAATAATTGTAATAACAATGTTTTATAAATGGGTTTAACTTGGGAAAGAACATATAGGTGGCTGAATTAAACTATAGTCCTTATCAAACCAAAGACATTCTTTAGTTATTATCCATTTCTGATCTAATCCCTGAAACATTAAATACAGCACTCATTGCTGGTGACACCTCACTGTGTCCTATCAGCATTCCAGGCATCTTTTTAAACTTTTAATTTTTAGACCCCACAAGCCATAGTAATTCTAACAGCATGCTGAACCAGCTGAATTAGGTACAAGGCCACCTCTGGCTATTTCAGTACAGCTCAGACAGTAGTAAGTGGCACTAAAAGCAGAATTAAGACAACATGGCAGAACTTTTAAAAAGAAGAGTCACAACTCAGAGCCCCATGTATAGTATCAGTTCCCACTCTTTTTCCTTACTAGAAAACAGATGTGATAAAAATAAAGCTTTCGCATCTAAGGAATAACAAAGCCTTCATAACTTCAATTATGGAGCCTATTCCATACATAATATAAAAAATTTTATGGGAGTTTTGTATAAACTAAATCAATATGAAAAGACTTGTTTGCAAAAAAGGTTAAAAAAGCAGTGAGGCTATTCTTTGAGTGGGTTTTTTTGTTTTGTTTTGTTTTTTGGTACAGGGGATCGAAATCAGGTCCTTGAGCTTGCAAGGCAGGTGGCAGAACCACTGAGCTAAATCCCCGGCCCTATTCTTTGTCAGTTTGAAAAGGATGTGTTCTGCACAAACCACATTTCTCAGACTTCTGGAAGTGCTCAGTCCCAGGAAGAATAAAAAGAGCTTTTTAAACTAAGAGCATGAAGTTACCACAGCTGCAACAGTCAAGGCAGAACCAGGAACTTCTACGAACTTTAACCCCAGTAAGACCTGCAGCTCAGTGTTAGATGAGAAAAGACAAAGGGCACTGGAGAAAAAGAACTGGGTCCTGAGGAGCCTGTGACAGCAGTAGGGCCAAACACTATTTTCCTAAGAATCTTGGTGGAGTTGGCAAATGAGACAAACAGGTTGAGCACTTGTGCTAAGTACTCACAATAACACCACACGTTTAGTTGGTAAATTTACACTCAGTGTCAAATTAACTACTATATAGGAAACTGTGAAACTTTCATACATGAAGAATATTATAAATGCAGTGAATATAAGACCATTCATAAATACCTACAGGGCACCTACTGTGTGTTAGGAACTCTTCAAATTAAATGGAATTAAAAAAGAAATAAGACACAAAAGCTCACAGATGCGTACAGAAGATAAACAGGCAGGAGCTCTCCAGAGAAAGAGGAAAGCCCCTGATGAAGACAGAAATCACCAATGTACAAAGGAACAGAGGAACGTGGCATGAACACAGAAAAGAACCCGATCTGATTTGAGTAACAAAGGGGAAGCAGTTTCATTACTGTAGGAATTTAGCCAAGGTGTAACATTCCTTAACCCAAATTAAAATGTCTACATTCTCTAACAAAACCACTGAAAGTAAAAATCCATCAAAAGTTTACACAGCATATATGTGTTTAATATGCATATCAGTGCTTTAATAAGTAAAAGACAATTGCAAACAGTCCATTATAGGCCAGCCCACACTGTCAAACTTAGGTCTGCTTCTCCTTGCCCCAACTCACACAAGAATATCCCTGAGGAAGAATTCCAAAGGGCCAATGTTCCAAAGCAGCAGGTATCTGTCTTCCAAAGGAAGCCAGAAGAGGGAAGTAGCTGCTGGCTGTGGACAGGAAGGAAGAGCTAGGGTTTTTCTACCAAACAGGACACAATCCAGGAAAGGGACCAACAGCAACACATGCCAGCAATGCAGGGTGCACTCAAAATTCATAGGAAACGGTTGTGTTAGGACAACTGAGTGTCCACATGAAAAAAAATACATAATGGATTCCTATGTTACATTACAAAGATAAATCCCAAGAGAATCAGATACACAAATGTGAAAAAACAGAAATATGAAAATATTTCTACAGAATAATTTCTGAAACAAGATACAAAAAACACAAAGTACAAGCCAGGTGTGGGGAAAGGAAAAATCACCAGCTTGGGCAACATAGAGAATTCAAAGCCAGCCTGGACTACACAGAGATAACATCTCAAAAATGCCTATTAATCTCACCTAATGGAAGGCTGAGGAGGAGGATTACAAATTCAAGGTTTGCCTGGGCAACTTATTGAGACGCTGTCTCAAAATAAAAAGGGCTGGGGATGCAGCCCAGCATTCTTTGAGTTCATTCATTAGAAGCAGAACCAGAACAGGAAGAAGGGTGAGGAAGAGAAAAACCAGGAAGAGGAGGAGAAGCAAGAAGAGAAGGAAGAGGAGGAGTATCATCTGTGAAGCAAATCCCAGTCATCACAGCATTTCTCTGTACACATTTTAGTTATGACCTTAAAGGGTGGGGAAAACTTTCAGACAGGCTTATCAAGGTACAACTTATGCACAGTAAAATTCAGCCTTTTCCATGTAAATTCTGAGTTTGACAAATAACTACATAGTGTATTCACCACTATAATCAAGATAAAGACCACCCCCTAGCTGTCCCAAACACAGCCTGCTGATCAGTCCCTACTGTCAACACCTCACCCCAGCTCTGCACAGTGACTTGTCTTTTTTTCCTGCCCTCAGTTTTCCTTTTCGCAGGATGTCAAATGGATGGCATACACACTGCATGTGTTTTGAGTATGGCTTCTTTCACTTTAATGTATTTAAGCATTATCTGCCTTCTCTGCATCAGGAGATCAATATTCACTTTGTCTAGCACAGTACTACTACTAGACTTGGTACCTTCACCAGGTAAAAGATGTTGTTTCCAGTTTGGGGGACGGTGAAAAAACTACTGCGAGCATTTGTAAATCAATCCTTTTGTGAAAATAAGTACTAATTTCTCTTGAATAAATATCCAAGATCCTTTATTACTAGGGTAAGAACATTTAACAAGAAATTGCCAAGCCTTTTTGCCAAAGTGGCTGTATCATTTTGCATTCCAACATCAATGTGTGAGAGCTAAATTAACACACATCAAAGAGGATTGTAGTTGTCACTATTCCAGTTTCTATGACCATAGAGCAACTCTGCCATTTCTTGGAACACAACACACACACACACACACACACACACACACACACACGTATCTATCTGGCTTCTTTGAAGAGACACATTCATCTTTATGTATGTCTGGGAAGCAAAGAGAAAGGGGTTGTAGCAAACGGAGAAGATATAAGGTTGATTTATCATTTTCATTCATACTGGACACTGATTGTGCATCAGTATCTATGTTAGGTGTACAAAACCCCATGTGCAGAGCTTGTTACCCACCCTAAAGGGATTTACAGTCTAGAGAGAGGAACAGATCAATGAGTAATGACATCGACTTATGGACACGCCAAGAGGATGGTCCCGCAGAGAACGCAGAAGGAATGGCCTGCTATATTTAGGAAGCCCTGGAAGACCCCAATGAAGACTAAATTGGGGAAATGCCAAATTCACAGATTGGCTCAGCTTTGAGACTGCAGTTGGGCGACAGATGCAAAACACTTCATTGTAGTATCGCTCTACTTTTGTGTATGTTGGGCCATATCCATAATTAAAAGCTTCTTAGAAGATTAAATGTGTCTTGAAGCATGAATAAGCATGAGCCATTAAGGGAATGGCATGTTGGTCAGAGAAACATTAAAAGCAAAGATGAGAAGGAAGTCTGTAGTTTTTGGGGAACCACAATGGGGCTTCGTGGGGCTAAGACTGCTGAGTCAAAGCGGGCTCATTCACTAAGGCCTTGCATTTCACTCTAGGAAAGTTGAGCTTCAGGATAACTGAGACGACTGGGAGCCATTCAAGAAACTGCAAGCATGAAGATGATCTGAACAGACTTCTGTTTTATGATTATTTACAGAGCAGTAGCCGATAAATAAGAGACTAAAGAAAACACTCAGCAGGCAGTTACTGAAGGAACCCTGACAAGAAATGAGGACCTACATTAAGCTAATGGCTATAACAATGAAGGGAACTCCAGTGTTAAAAATATGTGGTTGCAATATGATAATTAAAAACCACCCTGTTGATCTTTGTCAACCAAACTGCAAGATTAGCATAAAGAGTCACAAGAGACAGCAAGTGGTCACACTGAGTTCCAACGAATATTTAATTTTGCTATTTAAAACATTCACAAAGCTTTGCAGCAATTAAAACGATTTTTTCCATAATACTCGCCCCTCATAATTGGTTCAGTTCCATTAAATAGAAGGAACCGGTAATTACTTCAGAAATGCTCGCACTTAGCAGGTGTCTCCTGAGTGCTCCGTGCCCTTGCCAAGTTCCAGATACTCCATCAGCCAGTGATACTGGAACAAGTTCAGTTGAGCACCATTCTTCTTCTTCTTTTTTTTTTTTTTCTTTAAATTTTGTTTTTGGTACCAGGGATTGACATTGGGTCCTTTTGTGAGTGAGGCAGGTGGTGGAACCACTGAGCTAAATCCCGGGCCTGAACACCATTCTTTTTTTTTTTTTTTTTTGGTACCGGGGATTGAACTCGGGTCCTTGCACTTGCAAAGCAGGCCACCGAACCGCTACCCAGCCCGGAGCACCATTCTTCAAGCACATCCAACCA
Source organism: Fukomys damarensis (assembly GCF_012274545.1). Taxonomy (NCBI): domain Eukaryota; kingdom Metazoa; phylum Chordata; class Mammalia; order Rodentia; family Bathyergidae; genus Fukomys; species Fukomys damarensis. Next base: position 22,976,899 of record NW_022900937.1, on the reverse strand, counting down.
GACCAACCAGAAAGCAAAATTCTGAACAAGACCAAAAGCCTGAAGTCCACTCACAGCACTTCACATTGATCTGATGTCTCCACAGATTTTTACAAATCCACACTTTAGGGACATCCACTCTCAAAATAAATGGCACACACAGCATCCTTAAGAGTGTCAGTGCCATCTGCTAGCTTTTATACACACAGTGAGGCAAGTCTGTTTCTAATCTCTGAGAGAACACAGAAGATGCCAACTGAAACAGCCTAAATCCATTAATATAATCATTTACTGTGATCTGTTCCTTCTCTCCCCCTCTGGTTCCATGCCTTCATTTGGCCATATTCATTAAAATGAAATAAAAAACTACTATGGTGTGAAATCTACTTCCTCAATTACAAATGTCGAACAAAGCGGAAACTCATTTATTCTTCCTTGGATATTTGAAGTTCAAATACTGCTATTTCTACTCCCTGTTCCCATCACTGGTACTGCTGAAGTCAGGAAAACTCATTAGAATTTTCCACCTCACGGTGCTCAGGCAGGTCGACCTACTTAGCAGCTTAGTCTACTATTTTTTGCCTGGTTGTTGTGACAGGAAGAAATAGAATCTTTATTCCCAAAGGCAGGGAAAAATAAAACAAATGTCGGTTAAATCACAAATTCAGGGTCCAGCAGATCCTCTAAATGCCTACAGCAAACAGGATACAGGAACAAATAATTTTGGGTAATGGATAGACATACTGATTCAGAAACTTAATGAGAAAAAGTCACACCTAGGAATTCTATATTCAGTATTGTCAAAGGTACCTAAAACTGGGGAAAAAAGCCAAGAGTAATAACATTCACAACACCACATGGTTTTGTGTGTTTCACACATCTTTAACAAAGTATACCAGAGATAACATTCCCAAACCAGACAAGTTTAAGGTACCGGGGGAAAAAAGTTCATGTTTTTTTATAGGCCATATTTAATTTGGTAATATATTCTGCTATATGAAACAAGGGAGTTTTCAAAACTAATAGATGTAATACTGCATAATAGTCTAGAGAATTCAGAAAGCTTTATTACACATGACAAAACGTGAGTGTGGGCTGCTCTATTTCTGATTTACTCTTGGTGTCCTTCTGCACTGATTTTCATACCTCTGGTTCTCACCACTTGCTTTCTTGACATTCCCTACAAAAGTAAGCGGGTGGTTTAAATGGTCTAAATGGCGAGCCTTTTAGAGCTTTCAGGGATAACAAACAGCTGGTGGCATGCACACCATAGGTTCACCAACACTGGTCTAAAAAAGAATTAAGCCTGCTCTTGAAAAGAGACTCTTTTCTGATTACCAGCACACATTCGCAACCAAACAATGACAGTAACCATGTGTGGCACATGTTATAGATCATAAGTCTATTTCATATACAGCACAGCACATATTATTCCCACTTTGCTCATAAAGGAACAGTTGAATATTTTGCCTAAAATTGAATTTCATGGTACACGGGAATTTCAACTCTGACAGTCTAACTGATATGGTCCTAGGGCATTATAGTAATGGAAAACAGCCTACGAAATAAAGTGACTATCCATGATTATAACACTGACATAATCAAACTGAATAAGTAAGAGAAGACAGTACAATTCTAGTAAGTACAGAGGAATGATAGCATAGAAAATTACCATTCAGCAATAACTGTGGAAGGGAAGAAACATCAATGGATGATAAAATTAATGGGCAAGGGAATAATAATGAGAAACAGGACATCTGCATACCTCAGAATATCTTCTCACAAGATGCTTGGTGATTACAAAGGGAAAAGGTGTAATGACACAATGGGGGACCATGCCTGAGACTCCCTTAACCACGGGGTCGAGGCTAACACTACCAGTAATGAGATGTCAACATCAGGTACCTCCTGAGCCAAGGAACTGAACAGGCTGAACATGTCCGCTGTCTTTCAGAGACACTGCTAGAAACTGGCTGGTGCTCTTCGAGGTGTCAAGGTCATAAAAAACAAGACCAATAGGGGCCAGGGATTTAGCTCAGTGGTACCACACCCGCCTCACAAGCACAAGTGGGGAGGAGGGCGTGGGCGAGGATGACAATGGGGGGAGGGCACAAAGACCAATAAACACCAAGTACATGTACACACGACGATAACGTCGTTTATCCCATTAACATGCATAATTTCTATATTTTTATCTAGCAGTTTAAAAAGTACTATTCAGCCATAAAGAATGATAAACTAGAGACATTTATAGCTAAATGGATACATAAGGAGGCCATGCTCTTACGTGAAATAAATAGGACACACATGTGTAAATACCGGATTGTCTCCGGTGGGAGAAACTGAAAATGCAAATGAGGACCAAAATGCACAATAGATAATGCGAAATAGAAAGCAAAGGTTCAAAGGGAAGGGGAAGGAGGGGGGTGAGGGAAAGCAAAGAAGGGAAAGAAAAAATAGGAGAAAAGAAGGAAAAACCCAGAAACAAACTTTTATAAATAGGGAGGGGTGGAGGGGTGGAACGGAGGGAGGGGAATAGGAAAAAACAAGAACATATAGTAGGTACAGGTACAAATTTTCAAAGATGAATGTGATCATATATATGTATACCTAAAATGTACCAACAAAGTTAATTTTTTGAAAAAGTTAAAAAAAACAAAAAACAAAAAAAACAACAACCTGGAGCAATGTGGAATCCTACTTCAATCTGGGACCAGCAAAAAGGCAATGAGACAACTGCAGGATCTGGACAAGGTCTGCGGGTTCACCGACAGTACTGTGCCACTGTGACTTCCTAGTTTTGTTCACTGTACTGTGTGACAGGTCAACATTTGCGAAAGGTGGGTGAATGGTCTACAGAAATTCCTTAAATTAGTTTTATAATCTTTTTTGTAATCCTGAAATTATTTTCATTTTTTTTTAAAGAGTATATTCCTGGTGCTTATAATGTAAGTCACATTATTTGGACCTGCCTTGTCTTTGTTAATATATAAATTTTCCCTTATCCACTGAAGAATTAACCTTCCCAAACATTAAATGGCTTTAAGTTTTAAAAAGAGTTTAATAGTCAAAGTAAAATCTGTTAATTTCCTTTTATTAATGATTAGTGATTTTTAAATGTCCAGTTTCTCCAATAATAAAAGATCTACTATTTTAAAATAACCAAATAAAGCTAATCCAACTGTATTTAATGCAAAACTGAATTCTGGGGAAGGGAGTAAATTTACACCAAAGATGAATTTTAAGTAGATCCTAAATTCTACGATCCCTTAACAAGAAAGAAAATCTAGAAATTGGCAGAATATTACAAAATAATTAAGCTTATCATGTTATGTAATTTGATATGAGGCTAACAAGATAAATTAACCCAAGAATTATTTTGCTGCCATCACAGACAAAGCAAGCAAACAAACAAACAAAAAAACTTTTTTCTTTCTTTTTTTTTTAAAGATTAGCACAGGCCAGGGATTTAGCTTAGTGGCACAGCATGTGGTCCTGAGTTCAATCCCCAGTTCACCCCCACCTCCAAAAAAAGATTAGAACTGCAAGATTTTTTAAGGTTCCAGTATCTGTACTGCTTTGTTTTGGGTTATGATATCAACATTACAATGTATCTTAGATAATTAACCAGCCACACACTGATTAAAATTCTGCACATACTCTAGGAATCAAACAATTTAGCCCCCAAAGAGCCCTTTTTCTTCCAAATTACAAATCTAGTAAACTAAATGGAAGCTCTAAAAATAAAGATAGTCTACAAAATTTGGCGAGTATGTATGACCAGTATGTTAAGAAATGAAAAAAGGAGGAAAAAGGCACTTGAGTTTAAGTGTCAAAATTACAAGTAGTTAGTACCCTTGCAAAAGCATCATTCCAAACTTATGACTCACTTTAGAGGGAAGAGAAAAGAAGAAAAAGAAATGAAATGGTACTTCACAAGTTTAAGGTTCTCATACTAAATACAAAATAAAAGCTTTTAAGAAAACATTGTAAAGAAACAGGCCCTAATAAAAGAAGGACAAGAAATACTTGCAAAGGTCACCATGCAAGTGCAACAGAACAAATGCATAATTATAGTTTTAAAAGCAAAGCAGGCCAGATAAGTCTCTGAATTCCCTATCAGAGCTATTACCATATCAGTGATGCTTGATATATACACTTAACTTTCCACAAAACACTTAGCATAGCAAGGCTTAGGTCAAAGATCACCATTTTAGCTGCCCAATTAGAGTGCTTCATTTCTGATACACTATAGTAAGTGAATTATTAAAAGCTACACAAATGTTCTTGATTTATATTTGGATATTCCAGCCCACTGATAGCACATCACTCAATTACAGAGACATAACCTCATCTGAGATACCATGAACAACCAAATCACACAGAAAGCTGTGCAAAACTTTAACTGTTCATTATCCTGTGAATGATACAGGGGAAAATATAACTCCTAGCCTGCTAGATGTCAGACGGGCGAAGTTTGTGTGCCTTGAAATCAAAGAAAGAATTCCAAAGGACAGAGGAGGTTAAAGGTAGGAAAGATTTGTTGGGGAATAAGAATAACTCCTGAGATAGGAGGGGAACTGGAAAAGGGTTGCCACCGAGGTCCTTTGTCGGGGATAATTTATACAGCAAAGTCACAATGTGGGTACAACGTGGGTCAAACTATAATTAACTTATAGGACTACAAGTATAGCTGTTTAGCTAATATTGGTCCACCAGAGAAGTGAGTCACATAGCAAGGGTGCATGGGAAAAACAAAGGTATTTTCGGGAAGGGATGGGTCCAGATGCTCTGGTCCCCTAGCTGGGTGACTGATTCCCAGCTGGACTTCCTAGACCAGGTGAGGCTAATTACGGTATAATTCTAAATTGCTGCTTATTCCTTAGGAAGGGGTGCAGGCCTAGTCATGGCATCTTTACACTGAGGTCTGGTCTTCTTCAGATATGTCTCCAGTGACAATTCTAATATGTTTATTTTTTTTGCTGACTTCTTTGTCAGGCCAGTCCCTCTCTGACTGATATTAATGTCTATCTAACTTAGCTGCTATAAGATGGTGAGAAAAGATACATTTCTGAAGACTTGAAAGTAGGTAAAAAGGAAAACTCAGGAAAAAAAATATAAAAGATTTTAGACCCTGAGATAAGAAAACACCTTGAACACAGATTTTTACTCAGTGCTGCATCCTATGAAAATTAGAATATTAAACAAAGATAAAAATAGAGGATAACTCTATCAGTCTAAGAAAGCAGGAATGGTTGCCCTTCATTTCACAAAAGCATTAAAGGATTTAGGCTGGATGTGATAAGACAGATCTGGATGAAAGAAAAAGAGTCAACTAGTAACTTGCTGTCCTCCAAAAGGTTATGATGACTCAGAAAAAACAAAGCAGATGCTGGCAAAAACATATTTAAGAAGAGGGATCACAAGCAGGGAGTGGTGGTGCATACCTGTAATCCCAGCTATTTGGGAGGCTGAGACAGGAGGATGGCAAGTTCAATGTCAGCCTGGGCAATTTAGAGACCCTTTCTCAAAATAAAAGGGGCTGGGGATGTGGCTCAGTAGTCTTTACATAGCACACAAGAGGCTCTGGATTCATTTCCTGGTACAGACAGGGGGAAAGGGGGACACCAGGGCTAAGAAACAGATGGGACATGGGAAAAAATAAGAAACAGAAACTGTTCATTTTAATTCATTTTAGCACTGCAACCAATCAAGAGCATTTGAAATCTAGGATATATCCTGCAATATACCAGTAATCTAAGAAATCAAGAGTTTCTCTTAGAAACAATGGCCAGGCATACCAGGAAAGTGGATGAACAACTACAATATAGAACTGCCATACAGAATTTGCCGTAGCAGGCAAATAATGATTTAAAAAAAAAAAAAGACATTAGAGACACTTCCTCTGCTATAACAGGTTCTTGGTCCACTCAGTCCCCTCAGGTTTCTGAGGTGAAGAGAGGAAATGTAAATTTATACTATCTAGGTCTCTTTTGTAATATCCATATTCAAGGATAGTGAGGTTATTGCAAATGCATCTGCTCACAGGTCTCTCCAGATGTCATGTATATTATATATCCCTGCATAAAGACAAGTAAAAAGGGCTGGGGATTTATTTTAGCTAACAGCACTGCACCTATGCACAGTCCTGAGTTCGATTCCTGGTATGGAAAAAAAGGATGAGTAAAAAGAGAGGAAGAATGAGAGAAGTGGAAAAAGAATTGCAGCAAGGGCAGGAAGAGGAGAAAACATAACACACAGTTTTGAAAAAACTAGAACAGAAGTAAATTTTAGTTAAAATTGCACTACATGAAATTTTTAAAAAATTAGAAAATGCAGACTCTGAAACATATTAGAAAAAGATACTGGGCAACAGACAGATTTAGCTAAGAGTAAAGTAGAAAAAAGAAAACTGAAAGAAATAAGAATGAGAAGAGTATAAAAATGTAATACCAGAATAAGAAAGTATAGCAAAAATAACCCAATAGAATAATGAGGAGGAGATGTCAACAGGTGCATCACAAAAGCAGATATCCAGGTGGCTAACAAGAAAATGTGCTCACTCTTTGTCTTGGTCTGTTTTCTCTGCTCTAACAGAGTACCTGGGACTAGAGATTCACAAAGAACAGAGGTGTGTGTTAGCATACGATTCGGAAGGCTCCAAAGTCCCACAGCATCGCACTGGCATTTTGTTGGTTTCTTGTGAGGGTCCTGTACGGCTTTAATTCATGGCACAGAGTAGATGAGCAATCGGTGTGCAAAAGAGAAGAGAAAGCCAAGGGACTAGGGCTTACTTTATAGCAATCCACTCTTCAAGTACATAATCCAATCCTGAAAGAGCAAGAATTCAGCCATACAAGGAGGCAGGAATCCATGAACCCATCCATGAGGGCTCCAGCCCACAACCCAAACACCCTTCCATGGCACCCCACCTCCCACCAGTGCTGCACTGGAAGCCTCAATGTAGCTTCTGGAGGCAAAAAAACATATTCAAACCATAGCAGCCATTACTAATCAGTAAAATATAAATCATAACCATAAAGAGATATTACCACACACCTTCCAAAATTGATAAGAATGCTGTCAAGAATGTGGAGAACTCTCACACACTGTGTGCAAGAATATAAGTGGGAAATATTAACCTTGAAAACTCCTTCAGCACTATCTACCCAAACTGTACCTGGGCAGACATCTCTATGCCTTGTCCCTGGATCAGTAGCGTCAGCAGCACTAGGCATTTGCTAGAAATGCAAACTCTCAGGTGAAAACCCAAACCTGCTGATTCAGAGTCAGCATTTTAGTAACAGCCCAGGTGTTCAGATGCACACTGAAGCTTAAGAAGTGCTATCCTGTAACTCACCAATTCCACTCCAAACTTATTCTCACTATTCCTTGTCCTGTTCCCAACAAACTACACACGATTATTCAAAGCAGCGCTCTTTTGTAATAACTAAAAGCTAGAATGGCCAAATACCTCCCAATAAAATTAATCAGCAAACTATAATATGTATAAATTCACAAAGAATGGACTTTAATTATCAAGCACAGCTGGTGAGAAAGGAAAATCATATAAACACTTTGAAACACAGTACAAAAGTTTTTATAAAGTTAAATACTCATTTACTATGCCTCCCAGAAATTCTGTTTTGAGGTATTATCCAAGAAAAATTAAGGTAATACACAAAGACATGTAAACACTCATGGCTTTTTATTCATAACTATCCCAAACTAGAAATAACAGGAGAATAGGTAAACAAATTGTGATATATCCACTGAAATATGAATCAACAATGTGGACATATCTCAAAAACTTTATGCTAAATTAGCCAGACACACAAAAAAATGCATCCCATAGAATTCTACTTGCATCCTTTTCTGGAAAAGGTGAACCTAACCTCAGTGACAGAAGGAGCAGAGAGAATACAGTTAGTTGTCTGGAGAGGAAAGAAGGGGACAGCAGGAACATCTTGAGGTATGAGAAGCACTCCTCTTTAATAAATGGTGTTGGAAAAACTGGATTTCAACTTTTCAAAGATTAAAACTAGACCCTTATCTTTCACCATGCACTAAACTAAAATCCAAGTGGATTAAAGATCTAAATATTAAAAAAGAAACACTAAATTTCCAGGAAGATAAGTTAGGCAGAACTCTTGAAGATATTGGCATAGGAAAAGACCTTATGAACAAATCCTCAGTAGCACAGGAACTAGCACAAAGAATCAACAACTGAGATATCATCTTTTTAAAAAGCTTCTGCACTGCCAGAGAAATCACAAAAAGAGCTAAGAGACAATCCACAATGTGGGAAAAATTGTTACCAGCTGTTTCTCAGACAAAGGTCTACTATCTAGAATAAATAACTAACAAAAATCAGACCCCTCCCCAAACATAAAGACCCAATTCAGAAATGGGCATCTGAAATGAACAGACAATTCTCAGACCAACAAGTAAAAGCAGCAAATAAAACATATGAAAAAATGTTCAATATCACTGGTCATTGGAGAGATGCAGATGAAAATAACACTGAGATTCCACCTCACCCCAGAAAGAATGGCTGCTATCAAGAAATGAACCAATAACAAATGCTGGCAGGGCTGTGGGGAGATAGGAACCCTTCTCCACTGTCGGTGGGAGTGCAGACTGGTGCAACCACTATAGAAATCAATATGGAGATACCTCAAAGAACCCCAGGATTAGAGGTTCCATTTGACCCAGCTATCTCTCTGCTAGGGATCTTTCCAAAAGAATTAAAAGAATCATATCACAGCAACATATGCTCACCCATGTTTATAGCGGCACAGTTTGTAACAGCTAAAATTTGGAAACAGCCCAATTGCCCATCAACTGGAGATTGGATAAAGAAGATGTGAGTTTTCTTTTTAATAAAATAGAGTACTACTCAGTCATAAAGAATAAGAAACTAGAGATATTTATAGCTAAGTGGATGCACATTGAGGCCATACTCAAGTGAAATTAATAAGCCACACGTGTAAATACTGAATAATTTTTCTGGTGTGAAAAACTAAAAGGGTAAATAAGGATCAAAATGTATAATTGATATTACATAATAGGAAGAAAAGGTCTAAAAGGAGTAGAGGAAGTGGGAGGGGTAGGGAAAAGAGAAAAAGGGAAAAGAAAAAACATGGAAAAAATATCTTTGTAAACAGGGAAGGGTGGAGGGGGTGAAGGGAGGGCTGGGGAATGGGGAAAATTAAGAACCAAGAGATGTCATGTAAAGGTGCAAGATCCCAATGATGAATGTAACTGCACTGTATACCTAAAATGTACCAATAAACTTAATAAAGATAAAAAGAAGCATTCCTCATCATGTTGTATGGATTTACAGATTTCAGCAAACTCAATGGTATATTTTATCAGAAATACATTACACTAAAAATAAAAACCTCATTTTAAGAGAAGCCAATGACAAATCAGGAAAAACATTTCAACATATATTCAAAGATTTAATATTCTTATTTTAAAATACATCTAATATCTATGACAAAACTCCAGTATTCTGGCAGAAAATGAGAAGGATGCTGTGGATTTCCAGAAAACTGAAAAGCTTGAAGAAAAGTTTGTGGGCCCCAAGCACTGACAGCTTTGAAAAAGGCACAGATGTGAATCTGATGCTTGTAAACATTCCATTAATTAGAAGCTGACTGTTTGTGTAAATCCTTCTGGAATGGCAGCATAAGTCTTAAGAATAAAAGGGCTATAGCCCAGCAAAGAGTGAATCTTCCCAGAGTCTGGCAAAAACCAGCGAAATAAGAAAATGGGGTTTAGACAAGCTTTGCCGAGACTCACTGTATTTATCCCAGTTATGGGTGGTCACCTCACCTCTGATAAAACTCTACTTCCTTTGCCAACTGAGCACAGAATGTCATACAACTCTGCTGTGCCTGGATGTACTTTCTCCTGGCATCACCTGAAATGTGACAACAGGCACAGACACCGCCACCATCTCTGTAGTATGGAAGGAGGGCTGAGAAAGCCAGTAAGAGGCCTGAGGTCTGAGGAAGATTCGAAGGGACAAGCACCAGCAGAGTAGTTACGTCAATTTTTTCTGGAGTATTTATTTAGTAGGAGAAATCACAGATTATCTCTACAATCAGATTGTGTGCCTCAAATTCCTGTTTTGAAACTTTGCCACCAATGTGACTTTGTAAAGTAGGAGACTTTTAAGAAGTAATTATAATAGGCCTTATAAATGAGACAGGAGCCTTTAAAAGGGGCCTACACAAAGATACAGAATCCATCCCTGTTTGACTCTTTCATCCTTTCTGCATACAAGAACACAGTGCCCTTCCCCTCAAAAGGACACCAGAGGGCAACCTTTGATGTTGGGCATCCCAACCTCTAGAGCCACAAGGAGAAAGTTTCCATTGTGTATAAGCTCCCCAGTCTTATGGACCAAGACCTCCTCTGACAAGCTACACCCAGTGGGTAATTTAAAAAGGAAAAGCATGGTCATCTCGAGCACCATGCACTAGATTCCCACTAAGGTGGTGAGGGTAATCTCAGATCCCTAATGGGAGTTGAAAAGCAGAGAGACAGAGAAGGGATGATGGGGGACACTTCATATGTCTCTCAGATGAGTAGGCAGGAACTTTTCAGGCAAGTACTACAGTGATGCCTTGGTTAAAGAACAGCTCCAAGCTCGAACTTTCCACTATTTGAGCAACAAAGTCTGAAAAAAAATCCACTCAGTGTTTTTAACTTTACTCCATAGTACAACAGAAAATCTGACTCGCTGGCAGTAGTCACAAAGGGGTGACGCTTCAGTCACCACCGATCTCGCCCAGACAACATATAATACTTGTATTGGTGCATTAAAACAGTTTTTTTTTCACTTTATCATAACCATGGCTCCAAAGACAGTTAGTGATAATCAGCAGTAAAGCTAAGAAGAAAACTATGACAGCCATGATGCTATGATGGAGTTAAAGAAAGAAATCACTGCAAATTTCATCAAAGTCCTGCAAAAATGATTTTGTAAGTGTAATGTTTGGGCCTCAGAACCAATTATTTGGGTTTCCATTATTTCTTATAGGAAAAATATGTTCAGGTCTTGAACTTTTTGGTGTTCAAATGTGAATTTGGAATGGATGGAGTTTGACAACCTAGGTAGCATTGTATTAGGTAAAAATGTAAGTTTATTTAGATGTAGAAAAGTATAAATGATGTCAGATATGCTGAACTCATGTTCTCTGAAACTGAAGAATGAATTCTAAGGAACAGTGGAGGTTAAGATTAGGAAACATTTATTGAGAGAGACAGCTCCTGAGAGACAGAGGGGGTCTCAAAAGTGGGTTGCCAAATGAGCAAAGAAAGTTTTACAGACCAAAATCATGAGGTAGGTACAATGTGGGTCAAAACTATGATCAACCAATAAGATTACAAATATAGCCGATTTTGTAATATCAATCCAATGGGGAAGCAGGTCACACAGCAAATGTACATGTCAAGAACAAGGACCTTTTTAGGAAGGGATGGATCAGGAGGTCCTGATCACCCATTTGGGTGACTGATGTCTATCTAGATTTTATTGGGGCAAGTGATACCAACTGTAGTATAATCTTCAATTTATTACTGATCCCTTGGGGAGGCATGCAGGCCTAGTCATTCCATTTTTATCTTGAGGCCTGGCCTTCAACAGATGTGCCTCTGGCCACAGTTGTAATGTGTTCTCATCCTCTGCAATTACTCCCTTCAAGGGCCTAGCCCTGACTGACTGCCTATAATATTTCTATCTAATTTAGCTGTTTATAATATCTCTGTAAGAGGTAATGAGACACCAAAAAAGTGAAACTAAATTGATGTCTGTTAGGGCTTATCTAGATGTCCCCCCCAAAGCTTCAGGCACTCTTAGGTGAGGCTTTTGGAAGCAGCTGGATCATAGGTGTGTGATATTGGATCCCAAGGGGTACAATAATGGTTTAGTTCACTGATTGGTTTAGCAAGGTTCTGGGTGTGACTAAATGGACTTTTACTAAAGAGGGAAGACCCATCTAGTTGTGGGTGGCACCAACCAATAGGCTTGGAGCAATAATGGGACAAAAAGGGAAAGAAGAGAGAGATACTGTTTCCTACCTACCCTACCATGGACTGTTTCTCCTCTGCCATACTGCTCTGCCTTAGAGCCAGACGACTATGGACTGAAACCTCTACAAATTGTAAGCTAAGGTAAAACTTTCCTCCTATAACTTGTGGGTGTCAGATATTTTGTCCCAGCAACAAGAAAATAACTAAGTCAATATGAAGGTTTTAAATGATGGGAAGGAGGAATAAAGTTATGAAGAACATTTTTTTCCCTTATCTTTCTGGAAAAGGGGGCTGAAGAAAAGACTGATTCTAATTTAAGGAACTTAAATAAGTGAATAACTAGATTTTGAAATTTTGTACTAAATCTTTCCTCTTAGACTATTCTACAATTGAGACTGATTTGGACATTTTAAAAACCGGATTAAAATTTGTGTTTGCAGGTTACAGGGTTCCCTTAAATAGGAATGTAACATTTCCACTGGTAAACAGAAAAATTCTTTGAGAAGAACATTTGGGTGTGTATGGGTGTGAAAAATACAAGAGAAACTAAAAACAAAAAGCAGTGACCCCTATCAATTTTATGATGACTCAGGTTTCCCAAGAAAAGAGAACTAAAATTGTTTCAAGACTATTTAATTTCTGTGTCTCAGACATAATTTTATTTAGGCAAATATACTCATGCTGGATCAGAACCTAAGATAAAAAGGAGTGGCTAAAATAGCAGCTAAGGTCTTGGGACATCGTTTCTCCCATTGGGTTTCTTTAGAACCTTAGCTTGACACTTTGGCTTCCCAATTTCTAGGGTGAGAAGGGAGATGAGTTGTTTTGTTTTGCTTTGTTTTGTTTTTCTTGAGAAATACTCCTAGAGGAATTATGAATTATTCTACCTTTTTTAGGGGAAAAAAATCAGAAATTCTTTTCTTTTCCATGCCTTAAATTCCAGATGTGATAAGGGAAAAGGCATAAATTTGATCACATACAAATTAAAAATTTACATAAACAAAATCAAAATAAAAATACAAATTGGGGGATTGTGGAAGATTTGTAATTGAAAATATTAAAAATATTACCATCTCTCATAAGTATGGAACATAGGGAAGAGTGCACTTTTTATTAGCACCCAGAGGTGAGACATTCAACAGCACTGAGCAGACAGCAAAGCAGCAGGTGACAAGGGCAGCCCCACACTTAACGATGATGGGAGGAGGGGTACAGTGAGTATTCAATGCCCCAGAGCCACAGTGCTTCCAAGTCCCTACCATCCAAAGTGATCACAGTGCTCAGCCTACACCTAGCCCAAGCTAAAAGAGATGGTTGGAGATTAACTGAGATGGTGGGGGGTGTCTTCCAGTTGAATGTGTATTTGTGCATGTGTATCTGTGGGGAGGTCAGTGACAGTGTAAAGGGGGGAAGCCCAATCCTACAACTCAACAATAAAATCCAATCAGACCCTTCTCTAAAGAAGACACACAAATGGCCAACAAGCACATACAGATGCTCATCCTCAGCAATCACTAGGGAAATACAAATCAAAACCATGGGAAACATCACCTTATCCACATGAGGACAACTTCAGTACCCATCATCAGCTTTTCACTGCTAGGACACAATACCCAAATCTCACAATTTAAAGGAGTCTCTTGGCTTAATAGGGGTCATGGTTTCGGAGGATCTAGTCCATGGTGGGCAGGCCCCACGGCAGGAACATCAGGGCAGAAGCCTCTGGTGGAGCAAAGCTGCTGACTCATGATAGCATGGAAGCACAGCCAGGGAACTACACTAGATGGGAAGGCCAGGGGCCAGACATAGTACAGAAATTCAGCCTCCACGCTCCACCCAAACACACCCGGATGTCTGTTTAATAATCCAACCATCTCACAAGCCAATGAAGCTGACAATCCAGCTTTATGGTCACAACTGTCATAGAAAAAAATCTTTATTATTACCTTTTGTGACGCAGGGAATCAAACCAGGGCTTTGCAAATGTTAGGCAAGTGATCTACCCTGAATTACACCATTAGCTCCAGGGAAGAATAAATAACAAATATGGGTGAAGATATGGAGAGACTGAAACCTCCTGGACTATTAGTAGAATTGTGAAAGAGTACAACCACTGTTCTATTAAAAATAGAATAATCATATGATTCACCAATTCTACTTAAGGATTCACACCCAAAGAATTGAAGGAAGGGTTTCAAGCATATTTGTTCATCATGTTCACAGTAGCATTAAGCAAAAGGTGGACACAACCCAAGTGTTCAATGACCAATGAATTGGTAAACAAAATGTATATTAATACTGTAAAATACTATTCAGCCTTAAAAAGGAAACTCTGGCCATGCTACAACATAAAAGAACCTTAAGGACATTATGCTAGGTGAAATAATCCAATCACCAAAAGACAAATACTGCATGATTCCACTTACATGAGGTACCCAGAATAGTCAAATTCATAGCTAGAAAATAAAAGAGTGGTTACCCAGACTAGGCAAGGGAGAAAAAAGGAGTTGTTGCTTTGATGGATACAGGGTTTCCATTATACAAGATGAAGAGTTCTAGAGCTAGACTATGGTGGTAGCTACACAATGTGGAATGTACTCAGTGCCACTGCCACTTAAAAAGGGTTAAGGCAGTAAATTCACTGTGTTAACCAATTAGGAAAAAAATTAAAGGTCCAAAATAGCCAAGGGGTGATCTCCTCAGATGCCAAGACTGGAACGTGGAAGCCAGCTGACTCAAGTGCAAGGCAGACTGAGACCTGGCCAAAGTTCTCAGCTTCGTGCTACACCAACCCTATGACATAAATGACAACAGAATGCCTGGTAGGTCTGCATGGAGCCCTCCCCAGGGACATCTGCAGCTAAGCGCAGACACTAAACAAGTGAGACAAAGGGAAACTGGTAACATCAGTAAACACCATACACACAGTTCACCTGAACCACGGCATCCCATGGGCCTCACAGGAGGCAGCATACAGAGCCCTATGAAGTTCTAGGGAAAATGAGTTCAAACGGCAACTCAGATCCAGGCAGGAAACCCAAACCTTTGCTGACCCGTTTGAATTTTTACAAAAACATATACACATGGAGCTGTTACTGAGCATAAGCCATTAGTTTCCCTAAAAGAAATGACTCTTGAGGGAGAGTCAGCTTCCAAAAAATGAGAATAAATACAGCACATTTCAATCCACACCCACAACTAGATTCTCATACACACAAGCAGCTGTGGAATGCCACAGCCATCTCATCCCTGTTTCCCATGAGAAAAATTCCAAAAACAGGTCACAACTCAGATCAGTATGAGGGGAGAGGGCACAGACATGTAATACCAATGTAAAATCGCAATTGAAATGTGTTATAATCCAAATGTATTCGCTATTCTAGATGTTGTTTTATGTGGAGCCCCTCTCAAAACTGAATAAATTGTCTGAGCTGACAAAAACTGTTTTTAGAGAGTAAAGTATCTTTTAACTATGTATTCTTACTTTTATTACAGTTACACATCTATGCAATTTTTAAAATCAACTACTTGTACAATAAGGTTTGATTCAGTAAGAGCTGATTACTTTTAAAATTTATTAACAGAGCTAAATAAAAAAGATAAAACATCTCAGTAAACGCAGAAAAGCATTAAAAAAAACCTCAACTCCAGGGTCAGGAATTTAGCTCAGTGATGCTGCTGCCAGCCTCAAAAACGCAAGGTCCTGAGTTTGATCCCCAGTACCAAAACAAAACAACAAAAAAAACTCAACTCTTATTCACGATTGAAAACAGCAAACTACGGTGAAGGAAACAATCAAAATAATGAAAGGACAACACAAAGAAATGAAGGACATTTTTGCAAACCTCACATCTAATAAGAGATTAATAACCAAAATGTACAAGGAACCCAATTCAACAGTGAAAAGCAAAGAATCCACTTAAAAAATAGGAAAGGACCTTTCATCAGTCAGCTTCTTGTCACCTGAGATAATCAGTTTACAGAGAGGAAAGGGTTCTCTAGCGTAGCCTTGGAGGCTCCAGTCTATCATTGGTTGCCCCAGTGCTGTGGGCCTGTGGTGGTCTATCAGGGTGGAAGAGAACAAAACCACTCACCTCTTGATCAGGGAGCAACTCAGAGGAAGAAGGGGCTGGGCTCCACTATCCTTCAAGGCCATGCCCCAGTGCCCTGAGCCACGCACTAAGCCCTACGCCTTAAAGATTCCATACATTCCAATACCATTCTGGGGAAGCCTTCAACACACAGGTATTTGACTGACATTTAATATCCAGATTACAGCAGACCTAAATAGACAATTCTCCACAGACTGGGTGACAGCCAGCAGCCTACTGAAGAGGTGCTCAACATGACTAATCATCAAAACTATAGTGAGATACCACTCCAAGCTTCATGAGTGGCCATTACCAAAAAGACAAAAGATAAAAACTGTTGGTGAGGATGTGGAAAGTAGGGAACCCTTCCGTATTATTGGTGAGGATGTAAATTGGTACATCTATTATGGAAAACAGTATGAAGGCTCCTCAAAAAAATGAAAAATAGCACTATTATATTATCTAGCAAATCTCCCTTCTAGGTACATAGGTACATAAGCAAAGGAAAGGAAATCAGTATTTAGAAGAGGCAGCTGCACTCCCATGCTGATTGCAGCAATGTTTGTAACTGCTAAGAAATAAAAACAATCTACGTGTCCATCAATGGATAAACAGATAAATACATGCATACATACAAACAATGGAATAATATTCAGCTTTTAAAAAGAAATCCTGCCATTTTTTTTACAACATAAGCAAACCCGAAGTACACAATGCTAAGTGAAATAATAAACAAAAAGAAAATATTGCATGATCTTCCTTATATGTGGAATCTAAAAAGGGTGATTTCATAGAAGCAGAAAGTAGAAGGGTGGTTACTAGGAGTGAAGAGAAGCATGGAAGAAACGGGAAATGTTGGTCTAAGAGTATAAAGCTTGAGTTATGTAGTATGATGAAATTCTAGAGACCTTAGAACAGCATGGTGACTACAATTAATAATACTCTATTTATTGAGAGCAGATCTTAAATGTTCACACACAGTGACTCTTTATTAGGTGATGATATGTTAGTATGTGTGTTGCCGAAGTGAACACAGGTGATGATATGTTAATAGCTTGACTATAGTAATCATTTCACAGGTATATGTATGTTAAAACACCACACTAAATACCTTAAATACATACATGAACAGTTTTAATTTAGAAATTACTAGAATCTTAACGGAGAATAAAGCAACTAGGTAAACTAAGAATGGAAGGGAACTTTCTCCATCTCATAGTGTCTGAAAAAATGTACAGGTAACATTATACTTAATGATGAAAAGAATGAATGTTTTCCTCCTAAGACTAGGAACAAGGCAAGGACATCACCTCTCACTGTCCTAGCCAGCGTAATTTGGAGGAAGAGGGTGGAGGAGCCTGGGAGAGTAAACAGATTGGAAAGGAGAAGGTAAAACTGTCATTAGTTGCAGTAACGGGTTAGGCAGAAAATCCTAAGAAGTCTACATAAAAGCTATGTAATATATGAGTTTATGATTTTTAATATTCATCTTGTGTTTCTATATACTAGCAACAAACCATTAGATATCCAAATTGCAAAAATTCTATTTCTAATAACAAAAATATGAAACACTTGTGGACAGATTTAGCAAATCATTACAATACTGGTCTTAATACTGCTGAGAGAAATTAAAAGAAGATACAAATAAATGGAGACTTAAAACATGCTCAGAGTCTGGAAGACAGTAGTAGGAAGTCAATTCTCCCCAAACTGATTTATAGATTCAAAGCGGTCCCAATCAAAATCCTAGCAAGCTCTTTTGTAGGAAAGCACATTCTATAATTTACATGAAAATGCAAATAACCCAGAATAGCCAAAACAACTTTGAAAGAGAACACAGTTGGAGGAATTACACTACCTGATTTAAAAAATTACAACAAAGCAAAAGAAATCAGGAGTGTGTGTGATTGCAGTAAAGACACACACAGGTCAAAAGAATAGAAAAGAGTCTAGAAATAAGCCAACACATAGAGTACTTAGCAAACATTTTCAAAAAGGCACCAAAGTAATTCAATGATGAAAAGTGGGTTTTTCAATTTTAAAAAACCCCTGCAATAACTGATCTCTATATGCCAAAAATAAACCCGAATCCTTAAACTTTCATATTAAAAACTAACGTTTATTTTAAAATTAATTTTAAAAGTACATTCCCTAAGATCCATGATTACATTTCATAAGATTGCTTTGAGGCAAAGAAAGTATTTTGTAAAATAAATAATAAAAAAGTATTAATACTAAAAATTTAACAGCAGACCATAGTTCTAAATACAAAGCTACAATTATGTAAAGTTTCTAGAATAAAACAGAAAATTATCTTTGCAATCTTGGAATACATGAAAATTCATTAAGTAGCACACAAAAAGCATGAAAGAGCAGAAAAAAACATGGACTTTAAAAGTTTTATCTTCAAAGGATACTAAACAACAACAACAAAGCCTGAGATGGCTGGGAATGTAGCTCAGCAACACAGCATCTGCCTGTCAAGTTGAAGGCCCTGAGTTTGATTCCCAGTTCAAAACAAAACAAAAACAAAACACTGGGAGAAATATTTGCAAAACGTATTTCTGATGAAAAGAGTCTAACCAGAATAAGAACTTTCATAATTCAAATATAAGAAGGTAAACAACTCAGTAGAAAATGGTTAAGAGGTGCACACATCCCCTAGGAGACATGCAAATGGAAAGTAAGCATACGAAAAGAAATGCAAATTAAAACCACTATAAGGCACCACTACACACCTACTAGCTAAAATTAAAAATGACTGACAATACCAAGTGTTGGCGAGGATGTGGTATATCAAGGGCACTCATACTTTGTTTATACTATACAAATGGAACTGGGCCAGGGATGTAGATCAGGGGTGCAGCACCTGCCTGGCAAGCATGAGAGCCTGAGTTCAATTCTCAGTACCAAAAAAGAAAAAGGGGAAAAAAAAATGAATGAAACTGAAAAATAGTTTTGCAGTTTCTTAGAAAGTTAAAGAGAGAGGGCCGGGGATATAGCTCTGGTTCCGGTGCCTGCCTCGCAAGCACAAGGACCTGAGTTCGATTCCCAGTACCAAGAAAAAAGAAAGAAAGAAAGTTAAAGAGAGATATTCCATATGATCCAGCAGTTCCTCTCCTGGGAATTTACCAAAGAAAAAGAAAAACACATGCTCGTACAAAGGCTTATATACATGTGCTTAGCAGCATTATTCATTATTATAAAAAAGATGGAAATAATGCAAACATCCATCCATCAAAAGTTGAATGAGTGAAGTTTATTTATACCACGGAATATTGTTCAACAATGGAAAGATATGCTAATGAAAGGAGTGAACTACTGATAGTGCACAAAATGGACAAATCTCAAAAGCATTATGCTAAAAGAAGAAACCAGATACAGAAGGCTATATTATATTCTATGACTCTGTTACACGAAATTTGAGTAAAGGCAAAGAACTGTATGAAAGTAATGCATATGTGAATCAGCTAGACATAGTCAATGCACAGAGTATACATTCTTCAAGTTAGTATTATATACAGTAAATACACACAATTTACCCAGCGAGTGAAAAAATAGGTGTACTTTAAAAATATATGTTTAAAAAAGAAAAGCCAGAATGATAGTGATAGCAGACCCGTGGCTGCTGGGTGCCGAGGGTGGGCAGAGGAGCCTTACTGCAAAGTGTGCATGCAAGTGCTGGGTCACCTGGAAAGACCTCCACTGTGACTGCGATGGTAGCCATGCAGGGGCCAAGACCTATCTAGCTGAACACTTACAATCTGAATTTCATTTCATATAAATTATACCTCAGGAAAGATAATTTTAAAAGAACATTTTTAAAAGTATAAATCAATTTAGTAATTTAGTGAAGATCATCTCTAAAAAATAAAAAAGGACTGGTCCAGGGTTCAGTCCCCACTAACACCCCCCCAACATAAAGAGAAATCAATTTTAAAAAACCCTCAATAGACAAATACATATATGCACACAACATGGATTAAACTGTAGAGTTAGGGTTATCTTTATATTTCTCAACAGTACCCACTTAACAGCTGGTAAATTTTTCACGGTAGTGCAGACATCATTCCCCATATGATACAAAGCAACCTGTATCAGTGTACAACACTCACAGAGGGACAGAAAGATGGGTCAGAGACAAAGCACTGGGTAGAGCACTGTGCCTGAGAAAGCCAGGCTGCACCTGTGCCACCATTCAGCAAAGACCCATGACCCTGCCAGGGAGAACTAGCCATGTACTAGGTGCCCCTCAGTCGGGACTATCCCTTCCTAAAAGCTACAGAAACCTCATCTCATAGGGCAGATGGAGGCACTGACAATGCCAATAAAGCAAAGTAGTGCAACTCAGGCTGCAGTTCTGCAAGTTGCAAGGAACACAAAGATGGCTTTGTGGGTCACCTCACACTCACTGACAAGGCTGCATTTTAATTAAGTGGAAGGATGAACCATGATAATACACACATGTGGGATGCTACCATTGTGTAATAAGACAGTCACCAAAATTAATGTCTTTTAAATGTATTTGGCCCATTTGCTTATCGCTGTTTCTCCTCACTAGAATGATGACACTCGTTGACATCAGGGATTTCTCTCTGCTGCTCACTGATATCCCTTGCAGCCTCCAAAATGCCCAGCATATTCTAATTGGTCAATAAACATTTGTTAAATGAATAAATTATGCCCATATAGACATCCAGCAAACAGTTGTTATGAATGCATTAGGTCTGGGGGGACAGTATACCTAGCTAAATGATGCAATAACTTTCTACAGTATTTCATTTCTTGTATAACTTCTTTAGAAGTTAATAATTGTCTTATTTCTTCATTCATTTTGTTTCTACATAACCTAAACTTTCAAGCAAAGTGGTTCTTATATATTTCTTCATTGTGAAATTTCCTTAAATATATATATAAACACACACATATATACATATATATATTTCCTTAAATATATATATATTATATATACATATATATAATATATATACACATACATACATACACACACATACACATACATATTCAGAATAAAGAACAAATTTATCTTTATAAAATTGGGAGATTTATGGAGGGCTTCATCAATTAAAAAACTATTCTTTGTTTCCTTTTAGTTATCCCTCTGCATCTGCGGTTTTCCCTATCCAGAAAACCCTGCCCAGTCTTCTCTGTAAATCTAGACTGTCTTCAAATCAATTTCCCCAATTAAGAACACTTCCTTACATACCAGTCAATCTCAATCCTTTGATCTACTCTGATCCCATTAACCCTAAACTCCTTGAGGGAAGGCAATATTCAGTATGCTGCTCTCTTTCCCACTATTTATACATATATTCCCCAGAACTGGGGATCAAACTCAGGACCTTGCACTTGCAAGGCAGACGCAGGTGCTACTGAGCTAAATCCCCGGGCCCTGATTTTCCACTATTATAGCAGGTTTGATGTTTAATTTGTTGAACTTAATGAATTTGGAGATGGAAGAAGTATGAGGGTACAAAAATTAATGTAAAGCTAAAGAGATATAGAAACATATTTGCATATTAAACTATTAAGCATAAAACCTACCAGTAGTGTCTGTCCTTGGGAAATGAAGAAGTGGCCTGATATAACTATGGTGAGAACAAGATACCCAGATTCTTCATTGGAATCAAAAACCTTAAAAAACAGACAGAGAGAAATATGTTTTAAAAAATATTTCTGTAATCCTGATAAATTTACTGTTATAATAACCAAACTATGTTCTCAGATTCATCCTTCTACCTTAAGTGTTCTCTTTCTTTTCATTCAATCTATAATCATTCCCTTTTAGTTCCAAGTTTCTCCAGTATATATACAAGCCATCAGCCAGCACTTTAAAAGGTGAACATAAATACCAATGTTTTGAAACAAAAAAGTACCAGATTAAGAGCCAAGAGCTAAGCCAAGAACCTTTCAGTTACATTTTAAGAAATTATTTGTTCTCTCTGAGCTTCAATTTCCTTTCTATAATACAGAGATAATGCCTTACAGAATTTGTGAGACTTCAGAGTCCCTTTTTCTTTAGCTAAATAATTCATGTTCCACATCCCCTTGAAACCAGATGCTTCTCTTTGGATCAGTTCTAGTTTTACAGTCATTCAAGATATAGTGCCACAAACCTGACATAATCCTCTCAGTATCATCTATTTCCTTGGTGCATGCAGTAGTGTAGCCTACTGTCACACTAACCTTTTCAGGGGTACAATAAAGCAACATGTAGCTCATCACCTACATTTGTGAAAGATCATACTTTTCCTTTCTTTATCTTAAACCTAAATGTAAGACCTTGGATTTACCCCCTTTATATTTGATCTTGTTAGATTTGGTCTGTAGTTCCAAACTATTAAGCTGTGGTGAGGAGCTGAGGCAATTAAAGTAGCAGGGAGGGCATGAACACTATGCACGTCGAGAGTGGGATTGGGTCTTAAATGACTACTGTGTAGGTGGCTTTAATATCATTAACAAACATTATAATGCATACATCTCTTATAAATGATGTGATAATTATAATATACTTAATGCCCAAAGTTCAAAGTAATTAACATATAGCTAATTTGAGTTAGTTATACTTTAAAATGGTCCTATAGGGCTGCGGAGTTGGCTCAGTGGTTCCGGCGCCTGCCTCTCAAGTACAAGGACTCGAATTCAATCCCCAGTACCAAAAACAAAACAAAACAAAACAAAACAAAACAAAAAAAGTCCTACAGTCCATCGAGATATAGTGCTCTATCTTACAGTTTCATATGTAAGTTTGGAGCTTTACTACTATATTTAAATTCATTAATTTCTTACTGAGTTCTAATTCATTTAAAATCTCAAATTTAAAGAGCAAACACTTTAGGTGTCAAAGGGAATATGCTAAGCCCTACACAAACCCCTCTAGTGGCAGTTATTTTACCTCTTTTCTGGTACTGAGAACTTGCAAAACCCACCACAGTCTATATGGATTATCCGGTATGTTCCATGACCGCATAGAACCAGTAGGACAGCTAGAAGTTAAGCACAACTTTCAAAACTAGAGTCTAGACAACAAATTCTTTGGAAGACAATATGTTAACACAGCAGTTGAACTTTTAAAAGAAATATGGTATATATACCAAAAAGTAACCAAAACATAAATGTATATAGCAAAATGAACGATGAATCAAGGAAACAACACATCATGACCATTCGATGCATTAAATGAAGAAACACATTACCAGATTTCCAGAAGGCCCCTTGTACTGTCTTCAATCACTACTTGCTTCTTTCTCTCCTAAAATAATCTCCATACTGACTTCTAACAACATAGTTTAGTTCTGTTAACACAAGTGGAATTACACAGAAAGAATTTTACATTTGGCTTCATCAATGTTGCACGTACATTGATTTCATTACCATCCAAGGCCTTTCTATGACTACACCATAATTTATTCTTTCTTCATATTTGTATTTTCCCCAGTATAGAGCTACTACAAATAACGCTTCTGTAAACATTCTCATAAATGTCTCTTGCTGGATAGGAACACTTATTACAAGAATGCCAAGTCTTTCCAAATTTTATAATTTTTTTTTCAAATGGTGACAATGACTTCCAGGAGAGTCCCAGATTATACTTCTCTCCCCCTATGCTCCAAACTGTCACTTCTAATTCACAACCAACATCTCATTTGAAGATCTAATAGCCATCTCAGAATTAAAAGTCCCAACCTCGAACTCCTAACCTCCTTATTCATTTATCTACTCAATACTTAACAAAGCATGTTCCACGTGGTAGGCTTGTTTTAAGCATCTGACTCCCACAGTTCTTCCATCTCTGAAAGTAATTCTGTCCTTCTAAGTCTCTAGAATTAGAAGAATCATTCCTTCTTTTCTCATACCCATATCCAATCTATCCATCAAATCATTCATGT
The DNA here is from genome assembly GCF_012274545.1 of Fukomys damarensis. Classification (NCBI taxonomy): domain Eukaryota; kingdom Metazoa; phylum Chordata; class Mammalia; order Rodentia; family Bathyergidae; genus Fukomys; species Fukomys damarensis. The sequence goes on along the minus strand of NW_022900937.1, from coordinate 22,952,874 downwards.
CTATTATCAAAATATCGAAAACCCAACTTCTCACAGGCCTAGTCTGAATGATCATTCCTGCTAGCTGGATTATTATAATAACCTCCTGATTAGCTTCCCCAAGTCCCCTCTTCCTTCTCCTCTCCAAAACAGTTTATCGTATTTGCAAAAGAGTAAGCAGAGTTACCCTTTTAAAACTTCACAGTCAGATCACGTCATTTCCAGCTCAAAGCCCCAGAGCAGCTTTCCAGCTCATTCCCAAAGTCCTGGGAGGTGCTCCATGGTGTGGTCCCTTTGCTTCCCTGCTCTCCACCAAGCACACGGGCCCCTCCTCCCTGCTCCCTGAGCCACAAGGCATATTTAAAACTATAAACTTTAGGGCTTTACAATAGCTGTTTAGCTGGAATTCTCCTCTCCTGGACATCCACAGGATTCATTTCTGCATCTCCTTCAGGTTTTTGTCTCAATGTCATATGGGTGGATAAGACCTTTCCAACCATCTTGCTGAGAACTCCCTATCACTAGGCCAGACTTCTGCTGCTCCTTCTTCAGTTTTACTCTTCTCCATACCTCTTACACCTTTTTCATTATCTTTTCTTATTTTTTATCTGTCTAACCTGAGCAAGATTTAATCTTCATGAAGACTTTTTTTTTTCTGTTTTAGTCACTACAAATGCCTAGGACAGTGCCTGCCACATAATAGGTGTGCAGGATATTTTGACTGGAAAAATGAATATAAAATTTCCAAAGGGTGGGGAATTTAGCTCAGTGCAAGGTCCTGAACTCAATCCCTGATACTGGGGAAAAAAAAAAAGGGGAAGGCACCAGATTAAGAAAGCAAGCTTTTCAAAGGAAACGAAGGTGTTTTCAGAAAGAATCACTAGAAGATCTGCCCTGAAAAAAAAATGTTGAAGTCTTTCAGGAAAAAAAGGAAATAGTATCAGATGAAAAGTGAGAGCTCCGTAACAGAATGAACATTGGAAACAGTAATTACATGAATAATTATGTACTAATTTATTATGTAAATATCTTTAAAAACATCATTGATAAGTGAGGTTATAAACAATACATAATTAATTCAAAAGAAGGCAGAACAAAACGAGAACAAAGAACAGATCAATTACATAACAAAATGATTAACTTAAATTTCAATAATCAATAATCACAATAAATACAAATAGTTTAAATACCCCAATTAAAAGCAGAGGTTGTCAAAGCAAAGGACAAAACACAACTAGATGCTATTAGAAATATACTTTAAATATAAAATGTAAAATGGAAAATATGTGTCACGCTAATGCTACTTAAAAGAAAGTGGCAGGGCCGGGCGTGGTGGTGCACGCCTGTAATCCCAGCATTTGGGAGGCTGAAGCAGGAGGATCACTGTGAGTTGGAGATCAGCCTGGGCTACATAGTGAATTCCAGGTCAGTCTCAACTATACAGTGAGACCCTGTCTCAAAAAAACAAAAAATAAATAAATAAATAAATAAAAGCAAAGAAAAGAAAGCTGCAGTGGTTATAGCAGTATCAGATAATAGCAAAAGGTAAAGAGGTCATTTCATAATGATACTTAGGTCAGTTAAACATAAGCATTTGAAACATTTATGCTTCCAATAACAGCTTAAAAATACATGAAACAGTACATGGTAGAACTATAAGGAGAAACAAATCTACATTTAGAGTCATATTTCTATACCTTTCTCAATAACTGATAGAACGAGAAGATAGAAATTATCAAGTACAAAGAAGCTTGGAAGAAATTATCAGCTAACATGACCTAACTGACATTTACACAATACTCCACCCAACACCCATACTAGCACAAAACACATTTTTCTTAAGTGTACACAGAACATTCACCAAGACAAACTATATTGTGGACCACAGAACAAGGTTTGGCAAATTTTGACTTCACTAAAAAACTATTGGATCAATAAATTCAATGAGATTACAGGATACAAAAAATTAGTAGCATACCTATACGGTAATAGCAAATTACCTAAAAATCAACAAGTGCCATAGCTATATACAAAAAAAAAAAAGCTATGTAGGAAGGAATAAATTTAACCAAGAAAGTGAAAGATTTCTACACTAAAAGCTATAAAATAATGAAAGTGAAGATGACACAAATAAATGCAAAAATATTCCACCTCTGTGTAGTAAATTATTGTTAAAGAAACCACACCATTTAGTAGTGTGCAGACTGAATGCAATCCACATCAACAAAGCAATCTTGAATCCAGATGTAGTGTTGCACACCTTTAAACCCAGCTACTCTGGAGGCTGAGACGGGAGGATTACAAGTTTTTTGTTTTGGTACTGGGGAATCAAATTTGGGACCTTGCACTTGCCAGGCAGGCGGTGGCACCACTGAGCTAAATCCCTATCCGTAGAAGGATTACAAGTTTGAGGTCAGTCTGGACAACTTAGTTAGACTTTATCTCAAAATAAAATATAAAGGGCCAGGGTGAGGGTATCACTGAGAAGCTAAACAAAGACCCAAAGCTATGAGAGAGTTAACCAGTCATCTAGGGGCAGTGGGTTCCAGGCTTAGTGATTTTCAAATCTGTTAAAATCTCTCATTTAAGAGGTCTATATAGTGAGTTCATACAGTTCATCAAAGCCTAATTTAAGAACTTTTAAGGGCTTCAGGAAAAATGGTAGCTTTACTATATCCCTACAGTCTTTCCTTCCCTAATCTAATCCAAGTGGATTAGCCCATTGTGACCCAAACTTGGAGGATTAGCCCAACAAATGTTGGGTTGAGGTTGAAGGTGTAACATGTTCCCTCTCTAGGAGAAACCGAGTCCCAGGATGAGGGCAAGGCTACTGTTCTCTGGGAGAATGTTGCCAAAGAAAATTGGTGGACCTCAAGGTCAGGGGCAGTCACCAGACTGCATTTTGAAGCCCCTACTGGTCTCTCAATCTCCACGGAGTCACAATGCACCTGGACAATTTCAGTAAACCCTTTCTAATTCTCTGCAGGAGGCCAAAAAGACCATTCTGTGCTTTTCCTAACAATTAGCACTTAAAAGTGTCCCCTGACAAACTTTGAGGCCCAGGATGAAAAGACTCAAGAAAGTTAGACAAAGGAAAGTAGATACATACCCAATAGGCAAAGGCAATGAATAACAATCAGGAAACCCAAAACAGGCAGTTCCTAAAAACAAACTTGCTAGAGATCAACAGTTGAATCAAAATAATAATTATTATTAATAACACTTAAGGGAAATCTTGGAGCTAAAATGTTGTTTTATAAATATAAAAATTCAATAGCTAATTGAAGATTTGGATGGACACTAGTGAGAGCAAATTAAGTCTGAAAGATGAAGCAGGAGAAATATTTAGAACTGCAGAACAAAACCACAAAGAAGAATTCATGCAGTACACTGTAAGATACATGGAATGAAGATTCAGAGCCAGAAGAGCAAATGTTAATGACAGGGGTTAAAGTGGAGGGAGGAAAACAGACTGAGAAAAGGCACTGAGTAAACTAATAATACAAGAAAATATCCTACAATCGCAGAAAGGTATGCGACTAAACGAAGGTGGAAAGGGGTCAAGTTCCAGTCATTAATGGGGTGGAAGAAAAATCAACAACTAAGCACATCTGGTCAAATTCCTGAATTCCAAGCATAGAGAAAAATCTTAAAAGCTTCCAGCTAAAAACAAAAATATCCCACTTCAATGTTAGAGTATTCTAGGGAAATAACTCACTTTAAAAAAGTGGTTAATAAAAAAAAGAACCAAGCATTTATCCTACCTTTCCTATATAATTCAACTGCCAGATAAGCTACAGTAGATATGAGAAAGTCTTTCTTTAGAGAAATATTCCAGATAATAAAGATTCACATTGCCCATCAATAACATTTTCCTAAAAAGACACATTATATATCTCTTTAAATAGTATTAGCATGACACATTTTCCATCTTACATTTTTGTATTTAAAGTATATTTCTAATAGGTATACACACACACACACACACACACACACACACACACACACACACACACACACACACACACACATATATATTTCTTTCTAATAGAAAACCAACCTACCTAAATAAGTAATCTTCTCCCAAAAGAATCAACCTAATTTGATGAACCTGTAGATTAAATCATCAATTCACAAGAAACAATATAAAAGATCAGATTAACCTGCATCAAGATGCAGTCAGCAACAACCATGCCCTTAAGAATTTCTGTAAAACAGCATGGTTTCTTCATCAATGACAAATTGCAAGGAAGTGAGAGAAGAAGGAGGGTCAAGGAAACATATGGCCAGGAAACCTAATGATTAAAAAAAAATCTACCAATCAACCACAATGTATGGTCCTGTTTAAAAGAATTATGGTGCTTGTGAAAGAACATCTCAAATCTGAATACTGACTACTTTATAAGGGTAAAGAACTCTTAATTTCTAGGGAATCAGGCTATGTTTTTAAGTCCTTTTCTTTTAGGGATAGAAACTGAAATCATTACTGGTTATATAAGACATGGTATTTACTTCAAAATAAACAACGAGGAAAATTTTTTTTAATCCTGGTTATTGAACCTAGGGCTTCCTGCATGCTAGGCAAGTGCCTCTACCACTAAGATACACACATAAATATTTGTATTATATTATTCTCTCTACTTGTGATCATGCTTGAGATTCTTTAGAATAAAATGTTATAAGAAGCTTCCATGTTCTTTAAGTAAAAATCAAGGTTAAGGAAAGCATTGCACTTATTACAGAGACGCTACACTTAGGACGTGAATGTAACGTATTAATTCTACATAGAAATTCCAGTATCTTAACATCTAACATAATCCAAGTATCCAAGGAAAAAACACTGCTTATTTCTGACTCCTGGAAAGTACTCTGTTTTTGTTTTGTTTTGTTTTGTTTTGATACCAGGGATCAAACTCGGAATCTTGTGCTTTTGAGGAAGCAGGCGGCAGCACCACTGAGCTAAAATCCCCAGCCCCTGGAAAGTACTCTTAATGAGGGATAACTTAGTATTTTACTAGAATGTTCACATTAACACAATACAAAAAATTCAAAGAAAAATGTTATCTCTAATGACTAAGTCATAATTGAAAAAAGATATTAACTGTAAGCTCTCAGAGAACAATAATCACAGTCATATTTGAGTCACCAGCCTAAAGATGGTTTAAGATTTACATCCAGGGGCCCGGAGAGGTAAGTCAATGACACCATGCCTGCCTTGCAAGCACAAGGTCCTGATTTTGATCCTGGTATCAAAAAAAAAAAAAGAAGATTTACATCAATCTGACCCCTATTTACCAGTGTTTTGCCATCATCTTGATAGCATACGTTTGGATTTATTTGGAGTCTATCTCAATTTAAGATCAGTTAAAACTCCAGAACATGGCTTATATTGATTAAATACAGAAGCTTCTCATAATTTATATGAATATATTTATGCAAATCTGTAGTACATATCTAAAATGAAGTACAAATTCAGAAGAATTATATGAACATACTATAGAAAAGTATTTCAAATGTACTTAAATTATACTATAAGAAAAGTTAAAACACTTTTTCAGATTGTGATGAACTAAAATTATGTACTTGATTAAGGATTTTGTTTTCTACTTTTAAGATCCTTCAAAAAGGGTTACAGCTTTATTTATTGGCCCAAACTGCTGACCTACGCATTAGAAAACATGAAAAAAGTGCAAAACTTGCTAAGCAGTCTATCAACTGACTCTCCATCCTAAAGAGTTTCATAAATTATTTTGATAGATTTGTAGATTATGTTAATGAATGTGGTCCTGCCACATACTAGTTACCAAACTGTAAAATTATGCTTTTTTCTCCCAAGAAATATAGGGTTACCAGTAACAATAAAAATAATGAAACTCCATCTCTGTCCTCCCAAATAATGACATATAATGAATTGTTTTAGAAAAACACAAAAATGATTTCATATATACCAAAGCATAAGAGATGGTTGCCCTTTCCTTACCACATAACCCTACTTAGATTACTGATCATGAAAGAATCCAGTCTTTTTTTTGGTGCCAGGAATCAAACTCGGGGCCTGTGCTTGCCAGGCAGATGCTGTACTGCTGAGCTATATTCCCAGCCCATCCAGTCCTTTTAAACTAGGTGCTAGAATTAACTAAAAGTGGTAGCAAACCTATGGCATGTATGCCACAGTGGGCTGTTTTTAATCATTGAAAGGTCTAAAAGGTTCGCCATCACTCACCTAGAATATATCTACTCAAAACACCTTCTTGCAACCAAGGAGAAAGTTCTTTATGTCTCTGAAACTGCCAGTCCAGGTCCCTCTAGTTAATGTTCTTTCTGTAACAAATGCTCTTACAACACTTCTCCAAAACGCTGAGTATCCTTAAACATTTCCCAGACTAATAAATCCTGCAGAAATCACCAAGACCAGGAAGCAATCCTTTCCATCAGCATTCCCACAGCAGAGCCTCCAGCTCTGTGTGTCTCTCACACTCGCTCCGTGCCCTCTTCCATTCCTTCAGAAACCCATGGAAGTCCCTAACAGGGCCACTGTCTACACTGCACTCCTAGGTCTGAGTTATAGGAACACAGCAATGTATTTTATTTCTCAGATACCACACTGGCACTGGTTAAGTAAGGAGCCTCCGTTTTCCATACAACCAAGTCCCTGAGCTTGCTTGAGCAACTGACTCAGTACTGTCGCCTTAACTATCTCTAAACAAAGCTTTGCTGTGACCAGCATATAGTATGTAGGAAATAAATCCTAAAAATGAATGATTTCTTAATATTCTGGGTCTCATTTTAAACTTTATCTTCTTCAGCCTTCTTAAGATGCTAAGCTGAAAAGCATCTTCACATCTGTCCTTAAATCATGTTATGTAAATATGCCATGGCCTCTACGAAAACTGTGTTACACAATAAAATTAAGCCTTTGTTTTTGTAGGAAGAGAACAGTCTGACCCCTGAGGTAGAAATATGTATTTATAAATTGGAGCTTTGGAACAAGTAATGATTTTGTGGTAGAAAAAAAAAATGTTAGAACATCAGTTACAAAGTTCTTCCTCAAAAGCTTATGCAATCTACAATGCATATGACATGTGATCCAATTAAACATAACTACAAATATGAAAACACTTCTATACCTATCAGTCAGGTGTAGGACAGAAATCAACAGACCCCAAAGCCAAGGCTTATCTCTTGCGTATACAGATCCATCCATCCTCACTGTGCCTGTCTTTGAGTTCCACAGCACATTCCCACATCCTCACCACAGGACTCAGGCCAGCAGAGAAGCCTTATCTGTAGCCCAGGGGAAAAAATTAGATGAATCATGCCCAGGCTCCTAAAGCTTCTGCCTACAACATGTCAGTCCTGCTCACGACCAGGCTCGTGACACTTAAATTCAAGGGGCCCAGGATATGCAATCTTAGTATATTTAGTGAATAGTACTGATGACTACTGCCTTATGAAAGATATCTGGAATGAGACTCAGGATTCTCAAAGCTCAACTTTGCCATTTAGAAGTACATTTAATTTTCTCATCCATAAAATAAAAATAGTAATAACTACCTAACAGAGTTATCAGGAAGATCAAATGAGACATGAATTCAGTTGCTTAGCTAAATGCCTGGCTTTGATTTATTCAATATTTCGGGGGCATCTGCCAAGCACTATTCTAGATATTAACATTCAATAACCATGCACCAAATAAGTTGTTTTTGTTGTTTCTATTAGTCTATTTTCTGCTGCTATAACACAATTCCTGAGGGTGAGTACTTTAGAAAGAGATTTATTTAGCTCATAGTTTTGGAGGCGGAACATCCAAGATCAGTGACTTTGTGGGCTTGGCCTCAGGGGAAACTCCCATCCTCCAGCCATGTTATAACACAGTGATGAAGCACAAAGGAAAGGCTAAGTGGAACAGAGACCAGGCACATGGGATGGGCTCACTTTAATTCTCTTAAGACCAGCTTAGTCCCTTCTGAGGTGGTGCCCCCATGGCCTAATCATCACTCACCAGCTAAAGGTTCCTTCAGCACACCACCACCACACTGGGGAACCAAGCTTCCAGCAAACCACATTCAAACCAGATCAGCTTCCCATCTATGGCATCATAGTAAGACCTGTAGTTGGGAGTACTAACCAGGAAGAGGTTTATGAAAATATCAATTGCAAAGCACAATTTGGCATCAGCACTTCTTTGTCAACTGTTCTTCCCCTTTCTGCCTTCAGAACTGAGGCATAAGGACTGGCTGCAGTGCATATAAATCACAACAATCCCCTGAAATCTGATTCAATAGGTCTTGCCAAGGAACAAGGAAGCTGTGTTTTCATCACACACATAGAGATGCTAACGAAAGTCACCTGCCCACCTTGAAAAACCTGGCTCCTGTTCTTGTAATCCTGCATTTAGTGCCTAATTCAGTCACAGTCAAATACTATAGTCTGCCTATACAACAGTGGTCCCATTAAGATTATATCACCTAGTGATATCACCATCTTAATCTGTAAATATACACTATGATGTTTGCACAACAACAGAATAGTCAATGCATTTCTCAAAATGTAAACTTGTTACAGGAAACATAACTGTACTTTAAGATTTTGTGACTCACCAAAACAAAATCTCCAAACCAAAATGACAGTTCCATAACATCTCCAGTGCCTAGATTAGTGCCAACTAGCCCAGATAAGTTAATAATATTTTGTTGAGTGGAGGACCTGAAGTGGAACTGAATCCTAAGACCCACTATGTACTACTTCAGACTAGCACAAAATAACTGGGACCAAAGTTACTGTCCTGCCTGAAACTAAAAAAAACTGAACAAATTAGAAGCAACCATTTTCAGATATTGAATACCAGTTAATAAAGGATATGATTCCTGAGGAATTACAAGAAACAACAGAGGTGAACTCTACTGCTGTCCTAGGCTGAAGAGCAAGGGGGAGAAATCTGAGCATGGCTGGAGTATTCCTGAATTTAGGAGATGGAGCCATGAGTTCAACAGGGTCAGAGAAACTAGAGTTTGCAGGACAGACTTCAGAGGCAGCGACTCATGAAGACAGAAACCCAGAGGCTTGTAAACCCTCCCCTTTCGCTGACTACCCCTCAGCACATATGTGTGTGAGGAAACTACCAGAGCCTGGGGAAAGAACCACCTGAAAAGATTTAAAAAGCACTCCCCAGAGTTCACACAAGGTAGGGAATAACACCTGTTCTAAGCAGCCAAAGTGAAAAATTTCAATTTATGGAGCATTTGGCAGAGTTCTCTGAGGAGTTTTGCCTTAGGAGTGGGGGAAAAAATTAGCTCTAAGTGAAACACTTCTCTGGTCAATCTGACACAGTTTAAAAGCAAGACTTGAAAGGACCCAACCTCTTCTAGCTCCAGAAAAAAGCTCAAGAATATTTATAGAAATTCAAAAATATCCTGTACCTAACAAGGTAAAATTCAGAATAAAGATCCAATCAAAATTCATCAGGCATGCAAAGAAGAACTATTATATATTTATAGATTGGTTGGTTCTAGAGATAACATAGGGCCTCAAGTGCCAGGCAAGTGCTCAATTAGTGAGCTACATCTTCAGCCCTATTTTATTATTTTAAAAAATGTCTTAGGGTTTACAGAATCTTAAATATTCCTAAAAACAAAACACTGCCATCTTTGTAATTTTCACCATGTGTGCTAATCTCAAAATTCCTCCTCCACATGATTGAATTGTTATTCTCGTATGAGATATTAACGCTTCTAAGGCAAGCAGGATGGCAACTAAAAGCACAAGCTTTAGGGACAGAAAAATCAAGACCTGAATTTTTTTCTTCTCAATTTACATCTGTGTTCCCAAAAAAACTAATGAAACTCAGTTTCAGTTCACTTCTCTATAAGATGGGTATAATACCATTTGCTTCATACGGCTGCTATAAACAAAGCAAAACAAACAAATAGTAGCTACCATTTCATAATATCACATTATTATAAGAAAAGTTATCATACCACATATTCAAACATTTCCTAAATACCTATTCATACACTAGGTAGTAATGAAGGCACGTGGAATATGAAAGAAAAAAAAGAACACTGTTGAGAGGAGTCAAAGTATATTTTATGTTGAACCTACATTTAAAAGTTCATCTCAAGTACAAACTTCATATTCTACTTCTTAATTTCTAAGTAGGGCAATTATTTTAAGTTCCTCCTATAAAACTTAAAGGATGACTTTTTTTTCCCCTTTGAAAGAAAAAAAACTAAGAAGCTGTCAGGTTCAACCAATTAGGACACGTCGAGAAATACTTGGAATCTGAAAAACATGGTAAAACCTTAATTTAAAAGCAATCTGCAATTAACATCACCTTTCAAAATTATTCTCAAATTAGTAGACTAAATTATATTCAGACATAAAATACATAAAATGGACCAATCTGTTATTATGATAATCTTTTCAGAAAGGCTGGGCCAACAGATGTAAGGAACAAAAATCAAGTTCAAGTTTGTAATTCATTTGCTCACCCATTTAAATGATGACAGATGGTTTAAATATTAACCCTATTAATAAAATGTTTGCATATTCATAACAAATATGATTAACTTACATCATAACTCCATAAATTCATTTGTTAATTTTGCTATACTTCATTTTGCTGCCCACTTCATTCAAGACCTGCTAAACTCCTGCCTCTCAGAGTGTGGCCCCCAATCCATCAGCATCTGTGTCTACCTGAGAACTCTTTAGAACTTCAGAAGCCCACATCCCACACCAAATCTACCCAACTGAGTCACAATCTACGTTGCTAACAAAATCCCCAGATTTCTATGCATTTTAAAGTGAGTAGTATAGCTGTAAAATATTACTTTTTGTCCCACTTTTATTATTTCTTCTTTGCTGTTACAAAGTTTGCTTCCTAATTATTAATTTCTCTCTAAATACTGACTTTTAATAGAATAACTCAATTTTAGTGAGAATAACTCAATTTGGAGAAGTAAATTAAATCAATATACCTACATGTTATATTACATATGTAGTCTTTGTCTCAGATTTGACTTTACCTCTCAACTAAGCTTTCAAGTCTTAGAAGTCTTGTTGTACTACTCATTTTTTTCTCTTGGGTTGACATTTTTGTCTTAGCATATGGCCACAGTGATGAAAATCTTTTCTGTAATTAAGCACCTTAATAGTACAGAACCAGCACAGGTTCTCTCTATAATTTCAGAAAAAATTCAAAATAGGTTTATACAAGATTGAACTTGAAAGTTCCCTAGAGGAAAAAAAAAAACTATCAGAATGACTTTATCCTCCACCATAATATATTTCTGTGCCTTACCTAACATATTTTTACTGCAGGCACCACATCTTTTTTAAAATAAGAAATTCACATGGGACTTAGAGAGTACAGTTCTTTAGATGGCTCATCTTTTATTATTATTAGTATTGCACAATAGTCACAGTGCTCATAAAATAGAACAAATCTTATTTCTCTTTCACTTTTCAAGAAAAAAAAAAAGACCTAGGCGAAACTGATCACAGCAGGCAGGACGGTTCGGCAGAGATTCAAAGGAAGGTACAAATGTTCAGTTTCCAAAAGCTCTGCAAAAGCCAACCTCATCTCTTGTCACTGTGGCCATGGCTTTTTGCCAAACATTTGAAAACTATTGAAAAGTGTTGTTCCTTATAAGCAAATATGAGAAGCTTTGCAAAAAAAGAGAAAAGTTATAACCATCAACTGTTAAGATGGTCAAATATCCATAGCCCCCGAGTTGCAGTACAACATTAAGAGTTACTTGGCTGCACCTGAGCCAACCTATGCGACACAGATGCTCTAGGGCCCTAGGTAAAAGGGCTTAAAGAGTGTTAAGAGAAGTTATCAAGAGACCTATTGGACCAGTTGCAAAAGTTCAATGTCCTCAAACATCCCCAGATTTTTATAAACATTCAATTGTACAACTATCATCCTTGAATTTAACTCTTTCTTACCCTGTTCTGTATTTTCAGCTTATATAATTTCTTAGGATACTGAATTCCACAAAAGCACAACTAGTTATTTAATGTTTTTAAAAATGGGCCTAGATATATTGACTTCAAGCCTTAAAGAGTGCCCTTTAACATTCTAGAATGATGAATAATTTACTCTGCTCTATCTCTGCTCACATTCACTGCGAAGCCTCTCAGAATTGTCCAGGCACTTTGGTTCTTCTCCTCCCATTATCAGTCACTCTTCAGCTCACTCCTAACTGGCTTCTATTCCCTTCAGTCCACTGTAGCTTCTCTTGGTAAAGACCATTAAGGACCTTCATGCTGCTAAATACAATGAGCACTCCTTAGTCATTATCTTTCTCCGGTTTACAGCTTATTCCACAATTTATCAATCTCTCCCTCTTGAAATAACTCTTGCTAGCACTGAAAGGCCTTCATTCTCCCCAGGGATTCCCAACTCTATCCTTTTGGGGTCTCTCACCCCTCTACTTGACCTACAGATGTTGGACTACCTTGGGGCACAGTCCTATAACCTCATCAAGTCCTATGACTATAAGTATCACTATTATACTGCTGACTCACACCTTGACATCTCCACCCTAGATCTAACTTTTGAGTCCAGAACAGTATACCCTGTCTTCTCAATGTCTCCATGCAGATGTTTCATAAACATATTAAACACAGTGTATCCCCAACTGGAGTCTTAGATCTTTCCCTCACTTCCTCCTCCAGAGTTTTACATTCTACAACCTTGTACCTAGTTGCTCCCTTACTCTTACCACACATATCCAATCAATCACCAAGCCTTGTCATTTTTAGCCTCCAAAATATATATCCAATTTCCCCATCTCTACTATCATCCTCCAGGTTTAGCCCATGTCATCTCTGGCCTACAACATTGCAACAGTGTTCTAAGTGATTTTTCCGAATCCTCTCATACTCCCCTCCAATTCCATCTACACACTGCACTCAGAATGATACTTTCAGAGAGGAAAAATGCTCCTGCTTAGACCCTTTCAGTGGCTTCCCACTGGTTTTTAGATGATATTCACAAGGCCCCAATTACTTACAGATAGTTCCATCTTTTCTCTTTGTTTCCTAAACACCAGCCTTATTGGCCTCTATATCATATGTGTGGAAGTTTTTCCTGGGTGTGGGTCCCTTCTGCATATTCTTTTTATTCTACTAGCTAATGCTGCGTAAAACACACAAACACAAGTGCACACACTAGTGCATATGTGTATGGGTGTGTAGATAACCCCAAACCCTAAGGTCAACACCCAAAAGTCAAATCAGACCAAAAGAACTGAATGATAGAATACACCAGCAAAACAATACCACCACCACCTCATATAACTTAGGCTCTATTACAGATGACATATATATGTGTATATATACATATATATATACAACAAACAAACGCACAACTGATTCAGTGCTCAAAAGGATCCTATGAAGTAGGATTGTTTTCTCTATAAATATCTATTTCACTTCTATTATTTTTGAGACAATATTAAGGTATTATTTCTACTTTACGATAAATAAGATATAAAAGAGGTTCAGTGACTTAATCAAGAACACAGAAATTCAAGAAGCAAAGCTGGAAACCAGGGGTTGGCAATGTAGCTCAGTGGCAGAGCATATTAGCACTTTGGAGGGCTAGATTCAATTCCCAGCACATGCATAAACAAAAATTAAATTGAATTCAAATTTAGTCCTGAGCATGGGGCCGGGGATTTAGCTCAGTGGTTCCGCCGCCTGCCTTTCAAAGCTCAAGGACCCGAGTTCTATCCCCGTACAAAAAAAAAAAAAAACAAAAAACAAAAAACACACGACGACTTGGTGAACTTAATCTCTCCTTCGATAATTTACGGTTATTTGGGTAGATATTTCATCCTCGACTAGAAGGTAGGGCTCATTTATGTCTTGCTCACTGCTATATTCCCAGCACTCTGACTAGACTCTGCAACATACTTGATGCTCAATATTTACTGCATAGCTGTGTATGAATGCTTACTATTCGCTCACATGATTATTCTGATAACTGTGCTTCCTAGAAATACACACATACATACACATGCACGCACACATATCTCCTGTGTCAACTGTAGACCTGCCCGCCTTCAACAAGCCAGTCGGTTCCTCAACGTCTTCTCTTCCCGTCCTCCTGCCAGTGCGGCCTGGCTAATCTTGCCTTACTCCCTGGAGTACGAAAGCCTGGTGATCTTTTCTGCCCCTAGGCCTCACCTTCCACGTAGGGGAGGGCGCTGCCCCAGGTTTAGAGCCAGACCCAGACAGCTCTCCGACTTCCGAGAGCATGAAACGGCCATAGCGTTGCAAAGGCCACTGAACGGCGTCACCTCCTGGAACTCCGAGGCTCGTAGCTCCCTTTCCCGCTTCTGCCATATCTGGCCGCCCTCACGCTCAGCCTGCTGGGACTTGCCAAACTGCCCAACTAGCCAATCACAAAGCAAAACAACCCAAGTGCCCCCTCCTCCTTCGCGGAAGCCAATGGGAAGGCCTGAAATGTTCCTACAGGTGGCGCTTCCAGCCCGATGGTCTCACCTAACTCTTGGCACCGGGTAAGGGTGGTGACCCCTTCCTTGAAGCGGCGTTTCATGCTTATAAATGGTAGTAGCCTTCTGCGCTGCAGCATTGGGACCGTCACATTCCCTAAAGCCTTTTGTTGTCCAGCAACTCTGACTTGAGAAATTTCCCAAACGGCTGACTCCCTGGTAGTTCTACACCCAGGGCCTACTCTGGTTCTGTGGTCTCCCTCTGCAGCAGCCTTTCCGATGACACCTCAGACACACCACAGCACAGCCCCAGTTCCACTGGCCATGCAATAAATGTGGTTTATTTCTCATCCTGCCCCCGTAAAAATACTCCATCCAGACCACCCGTTTTTCACAAGAGAGAAGCAGATGGGTAGGGCGCTGCTAGCAACAAAAAGTGTGCCTTCATCAAACAGCAGGTGCAACTAACTAAAAGAAGTTACTGGGTGACTTATAGTTGATGAAGCAGTTCTACATGTTATTTCATTTATCTTCCTAACAACCTTGTGGTAAATTAAAGAATAAAAAAGGAATCATTACACCCCAAAAATACAGAGGCAAAATAAGGTCCAGAAAGTAGATATGATTTGCCTCAGGTTACACAGCCAGTGAATGGCAGAGCCAGAGTAGAACTGTGGACAACTCCACAATTTCTCCATGTGTCAGCCCCACCTGCAAAGCATTTAAGTATTAATAAAGTCTGTGTCAAGTCAGAAGCAAAGTAAACAGAATGTGGTGTCCGTGTTAACCAAATATATGAAATAGAATTAAAATGCAAACATTTTTTAAATTATACATACCAAAGCTTACTATGTATAGATGACAGCTGGAAAGATGGTAACTTAATCTACAAAGCATCTACAAAGTATCGACAGTGTGCAAATAATTATGCAAGTCAGCATCTGGTCACAGAAATGGGTAATGCATACATGTAACTTCCAGGAAATTAGGATCTAATAAGGATGACAGAGCAAGGTACAAATATACCTAAGACACCTAACAAGTAATGCCATGAGCTCTAAAGTTTTCAATAAAGTGAAAGTCTACCAACAGGGAGTGCAGTGGCATTTGAGTTAGGACCTGAACAGTAAGAAAGCTTCCCAAAGGAAGGAAGATGCTGGTATTCCATGTGGAAGGGAAAATGAGGAGGAAAGTTTTTAGAATGAGGATAATGACATAACTAGCTAGAATGTAAAGTTTTCTTGCTTGTTGGTAGTGCTGGAGGTTGAACTCAGGGCCTCACACATATTAAGTGCATACACTACCACTGAGCTCCTAGCTTCTGAAGGTTTCTTTAAGGAAGATGAGGCTACAAAGGTGAGTGGGGCAAAAGAGCATTGAACAGTAGCTAAATTTGACTTGGAGGGTGATAAGGAAATGTGGAAAATGCGCACGGGGAAGTGACACTATCCTAGTGGTGGTCCAGCCAGGTTTATCTCTCAGGGCATGCGGGATAAATGGATTAAAGGCAAGAGGGATTTGCTACATATCTTTTCATTAGTCCAGTAAAGCTTACTGAAGGAGTCAGATTTCAGAAACAGCTTCTGAAGGTCCTTAAATGACACAGCACTACTGCACTTAATACAGTAGTAAATGGTTAAAAGTTTGATTTGAATCCAATGTCTGTCACTTGCCAGCTGTGTGTCCTTGAGGAAGTAAGTGACTTAACCTGAAATATAAGGTTATGAAACAACTATTTTACAGGGTTATTAAAAGGATAGAATATAATACGTTAAAAAAAAACCTTGGTAAACTGCAAAGTGGTATGCACATTGGTACTTTCTGTTTCCAGGGCTAAACTGACTTTCCATGGGCCAGCTACAAAGAGGGAGGATTGAAAAGGAACCTGACCTTGGGTCTCAAAGGCACTCACCTTCTAGGTCCAGGGCTGCAGCTGCTGTCAGACACCCTTTACAGGACCAGATGGTGCTCACAGTTGGGACCCTGTCAGTGCACAAGGACACCCAGGGCCCTGCTGGGTTCCCACCTGCAAGCTCCCTTTCTAGACAATGGCACCTGCACTTGAGCTTCTGGGGCCACCAGTGTCTGCCAAGAACAGGTCATGTCTGCAGAGGGAGCTATGACAAAGCCACAGCTCAATGCATGAGACTCATGCATAGTTAAAATATTAGTGATACTTAACGGGACCCAACAGTGTAAGAGGTGCTGGGATTACTATAGAGAACAAATCAGACAAAAGCTCTGCCCTCTGAAGCTCTGCCCTCTAGTGCGGGGGCCAGAACATCCAGCAAATTTCTCCATGTTTTTAATGGCCAGTGTATTTTCTTTTTAAAAGGTAAAGCTATAATATTTATTAAGGCACAGTTTTATATAATAAAAAGCACATATCTCAAATGTTCACTGAGGCACATTTTGATACCTATGTCCACTCATGTAACCACATCCAAAACAAGATATAAAATATTTCCCCAAAACTCCTACATCCCCTTGTAAGTGCCTCCTTCCAGCTAATCTCCATCCCACATGGGCAACTCCCTGGCCTTATTTTTTTTTAAGAGTAGGAGATAACTTATTGAAAGACAGATAGGTTTCATCTAAGAGAGACAGCGGGGGGTCTGTAAAGTGGGTTCTGGTCTAATTTTGATCACTGTAGCTTAGCTTTCCTGTCCCCAGACTCTATATACATGAAACCACACAGAATGTACCTATTTCTTTTGCTCAGTGTATTGTTTTAGTTCCAAACATGTTGTGTTGTTTGGTTTGGTTTGGTTTGGTTTTTTGAGACAGGGTCTCACTATGTAGTTGAGACTGACCTGGAACTCACTATGTAGCCCAAACTGGTCTCAGACTCAGAGTGATCCTCTTGCCTCAGCCTCCCAAGTGCTGGGATTACAGGCGTGTGCCACCACACCCGGCTCAAACATGTTGTATACATCAGTACAGTAGTTTACTTTTTTGTGCATGAATAGTGTTTTATTGTGTGACTATTTCAAATTTTGCTTGTTTTGCTTTGGTTTTTTGAAATGCTGGGACTTGAACTTAGGGTCTTGCATATGCTGGCAAGCACTCTAGCAATGAGCTATCTATCCAGCCCACAATTTGCTTGTTCCACCCTTGTTGTTGGACATTTGGATTGTTGGCCAGTATTTTCTCCCAAACTCTTATGAATATTACTGTACAAGTCTTTTTTTGTAGAGATGCACTGTCATTTAACTTCAGTAAGTACCTAGAAGTAGAATTTTTGGAGCCTAGAGAGATGTGTTTAATTTAGCTTTTTTTTTTTTTTTTATAATCTGCCCAATAGTTTTCCATAATGGTTGTACCACTTTGCATCCCTATCAGGAAAATATGAGAGTTCCAGCTGCTCTCCATCCTTTCTGACATTTGCATTGCTGCCTTTAGTTTTAGCTATTCTAGTGGGGGCACAGTGATTTCTCACTGTGATTTTAACATGCATTTCTCTAATGAATACAGTTGAGCCCCTTATCAACCATCTTATTGGCTATTTGATTATCTTATGCCATGAAACGTCTTTTCAAATCTTTTGCCATTATTAACTTGTAGGGGTTCTTTATATATTCTAGATACCAGTCCTTTCTTAGATCTGGATAATGAAAATATGTTCCCATCCTGTGATTTGCCTTTCCATTTTCATAACAGTGTTTTTCAGAGCAAACATGTTTAATTTTAATGAAGTGCTTCCTTAATTGTTCAGGGGCTTTTATTAGTTGAGATTTTTTTGTTGTTGTTTTGTGTTTGTTTGTTTTTTTCTGTTTGGCTTTTGGTTTTTGGTATGGGGACCAAATTTGGGACCTTGTGCTTGCAAAACAGGAGGCAGCAGCACTGAGCTAAATCCCCAGCCCTAGGGGCTTTTTTCCAAAAAAGCGTAAACCAGGCGTGGTGACACATGCCTGTAATCCTAGCACTTGGAGGCTGAGGCAGGATCTCTGTGAGTTTGAGACCAGCCTGGGCTACATAGTGAGTTCCAGGTCAGTCTCAACTAGTGAGACCCTGTCTCAAAAAACAAACGAAAAAAAAAAAAGTGTATTTTGTATTTGCCTTAGAAAACATTGCCTATTCTAAAGTTGTACACATATTCTCTTACAGCTTTCTTCTAGAAACACTGCGGTTGTGGTTACAATTTTTCTACCTAGCCTATGATCATCCTTGCATTAAATTGTGTGGAATGAGTTAGGAACTGAGGCTCCTTTTTTCCAGATAAGATATATATATAATTGTTTCTCAAGAGCATCCCTCAACCATTGATCGATGGAAACTGACACATAAATATCCTGGCTCCCTCAGTCCTCAGGCGGGATACCTCTGAGATTTGTGTCCTACCTTGTTTTCCAGAGTTCCCCAGTGGGACTAAGCTCCAGTTGGAATGATTCTTTTCTGGCTTACTTACTTTGTTTGTCTCTCTGCCCTACTACTGTGTCCTGGGATCACCCCTCAAATAAATTACTTGCAGTTAAACCTTTGTTCCAGGTTGGCTTCTGGAGGAACACAAACTAAGATGGTGAGAAGCAAAACTGACAGTGCCTACAGTCATGTGTTTAGTTTTAATACAGTTACATACAAGCAGATGGTGCAAGAGGCATTGAGGCACTGAGTCCTTGTCACATCTGAAGAAGACCCTTCCATGGCTCTCTGAAAATCAGCAGCAGAACAACAGCATTTATGGTCCAACCTAATGGATGACAAGTGATGAGGGGCTAACACGTGCCCCTCTTAGGAGACTGTCCCCAGGTAGAGAAACATAGCCCCTGAATATTTAAGAAAAATCTTTATTCCATGAAGATCCTCTTCATCCCTTTTCCTGTGTGACTCTATTTTTCAGTTGAGTAGTGAGCATCATTCTTGGAGGTGTGTGCAGAACCTATTTTGGAATCCTACTATGCCCTTTTAAAGGCAGATCAGAGTCCCTGGACATGCCCTCTTCTTAGAATGCTGAATTAGTAAAGGAAATGATGACTTCAGTCTCCTTGAGTCCCCTAGATGACAGGATGACAGAGAGATCCACAGCTTTGCTCTGTCTGCCATGTCCCTCACCAGCAGCACACAGAGTGGCTGGGAACTACAGGGCTCGGCTGGTGGCTGTGGAGTTCCCAGAAAAGCCCCATTCACGTCAGGGAAGCCAGATGAGCTGTCTCCATAATGTCAGGCCTGGGGATGCTGTGTAGGAAGAGGATGTTCCCGTGGATCTTTACACTCATGGCTAGAAAGCAATTATGTTCCTTTCTATTCTGTATCTTCCACGTGTGAAAACCAGCTGCTCCGTTGCAGGTAATTGAAGGGATTTCAATGTGACACAAGCAATCCCAACTTGTCCACAGGCTGTGTTCATTGGCACAACACGAAAAGAGATTAACACTGACTTTTCCCATTTATTAAAGGCACAGAGAACAAGCTAGTAAAAAATCCTTGCCAGAAGGTAAATTGGAGAGCACACTTTATAAAGCTGGGTTAGAATTAGAAATAGGAATTTAAAGCAAGTCCTACAGAAAGACTATGAACTCACATCTTGAAGAGAGGGACTATATTTTATTATGTTAAAATACAGAGTTGCTGGCATAGGGTAGGTTTCGATTTTTTTTTTTTAAATGAAACCACTGCAAATGTTAATCTGGAAGAGAGATATTTAAAAATCACTTTGAGAGTATGAAGGTCTAATGTGGGGTGTTTCTTAAAACCCTCTCCTGTCCT
This sequence comes from Fukomys damarensis, assembly GCF_012274545.1. NCBI lineage: Eukaryota > Metazoa > Chordata > Mammalia > Rodentia > Bathyergidae > Fukomys > Fukomys damarensis. Next base: position 22,932,721 of record NW_022900937.1, on the reverse strand, counting down.
TATATCCACATAGATTGGAGCTCATATTAAAGGAAAAGAGTACTGTATAGTATCCACAAACCCTACCTAACCTAGCAGTTGTTCTATTCAGGAAATCCTAACTGTGACACCTACAAATGTGTGGTCAAACACAAGAGCAGGGACTGTCCCCCCTGAAATCTTTTCCAATTTGACCTATTGTTTATCCAAGTTATTTGTTGCCCAACCCTAGAGAAGTCATTGAATCAACCTCTCTGTAGAGTGAGACTGCAGGATTTGCAGTTTACACCTCACAGGACAGATGAAAGCATCATAAAGAAAATGCTTTGTGCTGGCGAGTGACTCAGCAAAGATGTTCTGAGCTTACTTGTTGAGAATAGCTTGGGTAATTTAGGCTGCAGCCATGGGGACTATGCCTCCAGTAGATGGTAGGTTAGGACTCGCAGAGGTTGGGAGGTCAGAGTTCTAGCGGGATACCTGGGGATGAGCGAGCTTTAGCTAAGAGGAAGTCACCATATGTTTCAGATGAAAACCCTGTCCCCTGGGGAAGTGAAAACCTTCCCCCAGAAGGTCAAGTTTTCGTGGCACAGTCACATCCGTTTGACTAATTTGTCCGTTCATTTATTAAGCAGTGATTTGTGGGACTTAACTCTGTGCCAAACATTAAGCAAGATGACAGAGATACATATATGAAGAGGACATAGCTTTTTTCTTGCAAATGCTTATGGTCTGGTAGGGGGATACCTACGAAGACAAATAATTTGTGATAGAATGTGATGGTGTTCAAGAAAGATAGTACCGTGCTGGTGCCAGTGAGGAGGGATACACTCGAGCAAGGGCAGTTAGAAGGTATGCAGAAGGCCGAACTCCTGTTCCTTGTAGTAAAATTCACAAAGCATAAAATTCATGATTTTAACCATTTTAAAGTGTCCTATGTGCATATAAAGTGTATATACAATGTCAAACAGCCATCACCATTGTCTAGTTCCAGAACATTTTCATCATCCCAAAAGGAAACCCTTTACCCATTAGCAGTCACCTCTATTATTCCCTCTGTCGCCAGCTAGTGTGGGTCTTTGCTTTCAGAGGCAGTGGAAATTAAAACTAAAATACAACCTTGCAGGGAAAAAGCTTTAGTAGCTAGAGGGCTCCTCCCCCTCCCCCACTCCTTCTTTCCTCTTCTTTTATTTTGGTTTGTTTTTTGTTTTCTTGAGACAGGGTTTCAGACTGGCCTTCAGCTCCCTATGTAGCCCAGGCTGGCCTCAAACTCACAGCGATCCTCCTCCCTCAGCCTGAGTGCTGGGATTACAGGTGTGTGCCATCATGTCTAGCCTCGGAGGGACACTTTCTGATGCAGGTTTCAGATTGGCCTACCCACATGGACAGGATGCCAGCTTTTAAGGATCAGCTGAGGCAGATGAGGGACTTGTTGATCATGGTCTCAGTCTTAGATTCCTACCGCTGGAAGGGTCCATTCTCATGAGATGACTGTCTCTGTGGTGGTTTCAGTCACGTGAAGATTTGCTTCTTCTTGGATCCACGCAATTACCAAGTTAAAACAATAGCTGGAGACTTCTAGGCATTGCTCCAAGGTGGAAGATCTGGAACTGGATGTTGTAAGGCTGGTAATCAGATGTCCCTCTGAATCCTAAAAATTACTTTCTTTACTTACTCTTTTATCTTGGTGTCCTCCATCTTGAAGGGTGACAAGCTAGATAAATTCAGGGCTAATAAATTTTGTTCTGCCAACTTCTCTTAAATGAGCAACATACCTAGATCCCAAGATGTAAGGTGATAAAGAATACAAAAATTAAGCACAAGCTTTGTTTTGATTTTAGTTACCTATTGAGCATTTATTGACCCCACTTAAGAGGCATGCGTTTTAGCAATGATACACCTTTGAGTCCCTGACTGTCTCAGAAAAAACACAAATTATCTTCTTAATGAGTAACAGGTTAAAGGCCCAGGAATTTTTCCTTTGTCCCCGTAGTGGTCTCTGACTATGTTGCCTACCTTCAGCCCTCAGAAACCACCAGCTGGCTTCTGTTTCTATGAATTTGTCTATTCAGGATGTTTCATATCAATGTGATAATATAATATATGGCCTTTTGCATTTGGCTTCTCTTTCTTAGCATAATGTTTTCAAGGTTCACCTGTGTTATAGCATGAATCAGTACTTTTTTTTTTTTTTTTTTTTTTTTTTCCAGTACTGGAGATTGAACCCAGGGCCTTCACACTGAGCCACACCCACAAGCTTTTTTAACTCTTCAGACAAGGTATCAAGACATCACTAACTTGCCTGGCCTGGGCCTGAACTTGTGTTCCTCTGGCCTCAGCCTCCCATAGTACTGGGATTATAGCCATGCACCACTGTGCCCCACGTATACTCCATTTTTAAAATGAATGACTAGTATTTTTTTTTTTAATTTATTGGTACCGGGGATTGAACTCGGGTCCTTGTGCTTGTGAGGCAGACTGTGGAAACCCTGAGCTAAATCCCTGGCCCTGTATTTTGATATTTGATATAGCATATGTTGTTTATCATTTGATCTGTTGAGGGACATTTGGGTAGTTTCCAGTTGGGTGGAGAGTTATGAACCTTTTATTTCTTGCTTTTCAGGATAAAAGTGATTTTGTTTTTCTCTGATGAAATAAAGCAATGCAGACTCTAGGCATCATAGTACAATTACCTCCACTCTTCCACCACTTCTACCTCCAGACACAGAGCAAAGATAAAGTGATCAAATATAAGAAAAAGAATAAAAAAGAGATACCTGTGACTGAAAATAGGTCAAGTATCTCTGAAACCAGAAATTCTCAGATATAGCTGGGTATGGTAGAACATACCTGTAAACCAGCACTTTGGAAGCTGAGGCAGGAGGATTGCAAGTTTTAACCTACACTGGGCAACCTAGCAACTTAGTAAGAACCTGTCTCAAAAGAAATACATTAGAAAAGGGCTGGCTGGGGGATTTAGCTCAGCAGTTCCTCCACCTGCCTCGCAAGTACAAGGTCCTGAGTTCGATCCCTGGTACCAAAAAAAAAAAAAAAAAAAAAAAAAAAACAAAAAAAAAGAAAAAAAAAAAGAGCATACAAAAAGGGCTGGAGATATATAGCTCAGTGCAAAGCCCTGAGTTCAGTTCCCAGTAGTATTGCAAAACCTGGAATGGTGGGAGGAATTGAAATTCACAACTCTGAGTGAAAAAGAAACCAAGGGTATTCTGGCTTGTAGCAGAGAAACAAGGAATAACCAGCTTCACACCAGGCACAGAAGAGAATTGGGCTCCCTGCCTGAAGCCAGGAGCTGGAGCAGGCACTTTTCCTTGGAAGGAGCTTTAAAATGCTGCCAACTTACTGCCTGGTGTAACTGCTTCCAGAAAGACAGGCTGAAGGAGGCAGGTGGAGAGACATGGTTGCATGAGCAGAACCAGAGCTAAGTTTCTAACAGGCCCCTGGCTGGGTTTCCCCAACATGGCTGCAAAGGAGAGGTCCAAAACACCTCTATAGATTCAAGCCAGCAGTTGGCGGATAGGGGAAGATGGTAGCATACCACTCCATGACCAGAAAGTAAGGAAGGAGAAGCAGAGAGCTTCCCATTTAAAATGACCTTAAGAAACCAAAGCCTAAAACCACCTGAGGAAATACAATTCTTAGAAAGATGAACAACAAAATCAACAATAGGAATACAAACTCACTTCCAACAAAATTGGTTGCACAGACTGACAGGCTTTAAAATGGTCAATGCTTTTATACCTGCAACAACACAGTGAGTAACATAATATTGAACCAAAGAAGTCAAACGCACAACAGTGTAAAACTCATATTTCCATTGATATAATGTAAAAAACGGACCCATGGGGTTAGAAATAGGACAGAGGTTACCCTAGGAACAGAGCCCAAGGGGAAAACTTGTTATATGGATGCCTTAAAAAAAATCATCATGTTGCATAGACAGACGTTCTTCCTACTTGTTAAATTTTTTTTATAAACCCAAACCAATACTTGCTGAGCTTTGTGGTCATTTGCAGACATACACAACGAGGGGGACATCTGAGTCACCAGGTGCACATGTCCCCAGCTGAGGTCAGACAGGATGACTCCCTCCTGGTTTCAGTTCTCATCTTGGAAACCTCCCTTTTTCAGAGTCTACATAGGATCACATTTGGGGGTTTTGTTTGTTTGCCTTTTGATGCTTTTTGAGGATTATTTCACTAGAACAGACTCCAATCATAGTGTTTGAAGTGTTATCTAAGTGTATCGATACACAAGGCTATGATGTGCTTTACAGAGAAAATGCCATCAATCAACCAAGGGTTCTTTTACTCCATTCCGATAGAAGTCATGAACTGGCAAAGTGTTACTCTGCTAGCAGCCCTGATGCCATGGGTAGACACCAGTTAACACTGGATGTTTTCCGTCAGCTTTGCTGGTGCTGCTCTCTGTGATTGATCTTTCTCAGCTCCTGGTTTCTGGAGCTCTTGAGAGTTAACGGCTCCTAGTGTTTATAGCTCTTTCTTTCAAAGTGACTGCCCTGGCCACATTATTCAGGATAAGAATCCTGAGCAGATTTACAAGATGTTACAAGTCCACACTACCCAAGAAACAAGAGGACCACCTAAGTGAGGACTTATTAGAACAAGACCTGTGCTGAAATGGGGAGAAGGGGGTTATCGCTACACCAGAAGGAGCTCTTCTAGGCCAACCCAAGGATTTTAAGAGGAATGCTACTTATATAACCACAGCAGGCCTGTGATTGGTCAAAATCCAAGCCTAATGATTGGTCCAAATTGGTCTAAACACAAACCTTCTGCTCCGAGCTTATTGATTGGTCCAAATTCAATTCTACTTCTTAGTTTAAATTTAAGAAGCTGTGGTCAGGGTAGACATCTTCTAGAGTGTGTGCGGGGTTTCCAGACAGCTGCAGCTGTGATGGCAGTTGGTAGGTGGAGTCTTGAGAAACGTAAGCTATTTTATTGACAGCTGTTGCATCTTTGTTAAAAAAAAAATGGTGGGACCCAAACCAGGGAATTTTCAGAGGGAGCACCTATTTTAATCACAACTTATTGGGGTTTGAGTTGAGCATGTTAATAATGGGCTTGGATCCCTTCCTAATCTCTGCCATGTGAGAGGTGGTTTCCCCACTGCTTCTTCAGTGGCAAGAGCTGGGTAGGAGCACCAGTTGACTACAGCTACTCCTATCTGATTGGTCCAGGAATCAACCACAGGCAACTGTAGGGGTTGTGGGAGGACACTGAGGCAAGCTGTGCCAGTCCCTTCTCAGAGGACCATAAGAGCATAAAGGGTAGCAAGGGGGAGGTAAGAGCTGTTGGCCAAATCACACCCCTAGGGCTGTCACGGAAAAAGAGGAGAGTCAGGTGCTTCTTGTCTATCTCTAAACTACACGTGTTAAAACCCATTCAAGTATGGGTCATAGTGTAGCTGGCCCTAGGTTCAGTATTAATGAATCAACAATATATATTAAACAAAGTGCCATTAAACAAAAACACACAAGCCAGGTGCGGTGGCGCACGCCTGTAATCCCAGCACTCGGGAGGCTGAGGCAGGAGGATTGCTAAGTTCATTCGAGACCAGCCTGGGCTACATAGTGAGTTCCAGGTCAGTCTTGACTACATTAGTGAGACCCTGTCTCTAAATAAATAAATAAATAAATAAATAAATAAATAAATAAATAAATACAAAAACACATAGAACACAAGATTATATTGATCATTTGATGGAAATACTGTGACCAGAGGCTCATGGGAGCCTAGTCCTGCATTTCACCCAGGAGTAATGGTTCAATATTCACTAGTGCAGTGTTCATGGTTTATAGAATATAACTTCCATGAATAAGGTCAATCAAATGTACATATTTTTGTAGTTTGTCCTATGTATATTTCAATTAAAAAGTTGTGCATTTAAAAATTTTAATCAATAAATTATCAATGTATTTAGAGAATTCATTCTGCCAAACTTTCACTAAAATAATTAGTAGAAACTGTATTTGATGATAGCTCAGACATTAGTTGGGTTTTTTTGTTTTGTTTTGTTTTGTTTTGTTTTGAGACAAGTTCTCACTATGTAGTTGAGACTGACCTGGAACTCACTATGAAGCCCAGGCTGGTCTCTAACTCACAGCGATCCTCCTGCCTCATCCTCCTGAGTGCTGGGATTACAGGTGTGCGCCACCACACCCGGCTGCTCAGACATTAGTTTTAAATGTAGAGAAATTTAGGGGCCCGGGATTTAGTTCAGCAGTGCCACCACCTGCCTTGCAAGCTCAAGGTCGCAAGCTCAAACTCCTGAGTGATCCCCAGTACTCCTCCCCCAAAAAGTAGAGTTAAAAACATTTTTATATTAAAAATTTTAAATGGAAACTCAAAGTAAAAAAAAAAAGTTTCAATGAGTGCTTAAACTATTACATTGTCCAAAGGTAGAGCTGAAATGTTTAACAACATTTATTTTGTTAGAAAAGAGAGGAATTGTGATGGCACACACTGTAAGTGTGGTGCTGTAATCCCAACACTTGGGAGGCTGAGACAGGAGGATTACTTTGACTTCAAGGCCAGCATGGGTTACCTAGTGAGTTCAAGGCCACCCTGAACTACATGGCAAGACCCTGTCTCCAAAAACAAAAAAACAGAGAGGAGTTAAGTGTGAATATGTTCAAACAAAAAATTAGAGAAACTACTAAAAAATAGAAGAATAACCTGTAGTTTCAAATGGATAAACTTAAGAAAGTGGGCTGAATTTAAAAATCATCAGAAGGGTTGGGGATTTAGCTCAGTGGTTCCACCGCCTGCCTTGCAAGCACAAGGACCTAAGTTCGATCCCCGGTACCAAAAAAAAAAAAAAAAAAAAAAAAAAAAAAAAAAAAAAAAAAAAAAAAAAAAATCAGAAAAAGAAGGAATAAAGAAAAATGGTAAACAGAAATTATCCATAAGCTGGTTCTAAAAGTTCAAGTATATACATAATCACAGAAATATGAATAGGTTATAGTCACTAAGTAAAACAAAACATCAGAGTGGACCTTTAAACCCACCTAGTTTTATACACACCCCATAAAAGCAATCACAGATTATAAAGTGAAACATCAGGTGTAGTAAAACACCAAAAAAGAAGTATTAAATGCAAAGAATCAACTTGAAAGGCCAAATGCACTGTCACATGAAGAAATGTAAAAGTCAACTCACCTAGAGGGGAAAAAAAGGCCACAATTGCAAAGCAAAATGAAAGACTTCAGTAAGTTTCTGAAGAGAAAAAACTACATGAGGAAGAGTGACAAGAGAGTAGTGCAAGGGAAGCTGCAGCCTGCAAGAAAGCCAACACGTCAGGCAGAGATCAGTGTCCCTAGAAAGCAGGAGTGACGGTGTAGGGCTGGAAACATGGGTTCGTCAAAGTCCATAAATGGAACACTCTCAAAATTTGAGTATAAAATATCTAGCTACAGGGCATTTCTCCAGGCAGAGGGCTACTGCATACAGAAATGATATAACTCCTATTTATCTGAACTTTAGGGCCCCTCAGGGTAGATGTGAACTTCCTGATAACCTAAAGCTATGTTCATACATTTTTAAGACTGAAGCCATTATGTCTCTCTACTCAGCTATTTAAGAGAATCACTTTTAAATAAAACCCAATAATAAATATTATCAGACATCTGATTAAAATATTCACCATGACATAGAGGCAAGAAGACAGGATAAATGACTCCAAAGAACAGAGATAGCATACAGAAGAGAAAATAAAAGATAATTTAAAACTTCAGAGAGACACAAGAAACTATTATATCTATAAAACAAGAACAGGTTGTCATTTAAAAAAAAAGAGAAGCAGTTAGAGAAAAGAGAGTGCTTGTAGAAAATTAAAGATGTGCTGGACAAATGGAAAAGAAAGAAGTGATTTAAAATAAAGTTGAGGAACTCTCCTAGAAAGTAAAACAACAGAAAAAGACAGCATATGAACGGAAAAATCTGGGCTCTTCAGCGGTGTCCTGCTAACTATTCTGACCTATGCAGAACATGGAAATTTGAAAGAGTGAAATTCTTTTTGTATTTGATTGATTTATTGAGGTGCTGGGAGAGGGCACTATATTATTAAATGGTCCTTGACAAGTGGAAGCTAGCAGCCCATGAATAAATGTGTTCATTTTCTATTCCTGGGCAAACAATTCCATGTAGTTCCCAAAGGAATCTGTAGGGGGATCCAGCCCCATGAGAGCTGCCTACAATGTGACCAGCTACATACATCCTGGCTTTTCTTTTTCCCTCTGACGACTGCCAGTGTTCCTGCCTTTGTTTCCTAAGGCCAGCTTCCAAAGTAAACTTCAATTGGCTTTCTGTCACTGGGCTCCTCATCTGTGGAATCAACCAGCCATAAAATGAAAATATTGTTTTAAAAATGCATCTACCCTGCACATGTTCGGACATTTTTTTCTTGTCATTATCCCCTTAAAAAATATAGTATTACAACTATTTACATAGCATTTACATTATAAAAACTACTTGGAGTACTCTAGAGGTGATTTAAAGTATGTAAGGGGACTGAGCCCCTATGTATCTGGGGATCTTTAGCACTAGTCTGGAGTAGATACCGAGGACCAGTTGTACTTGTGTGCAAGACCTGGAAACTAACCTAAGAAAAAAGGTTCCCAAATTTTTCACTACTACAAAAAAATCCTGCTTTACACTTTTATGTATGTTTTCTTGTGAGCGGGTGTGAGTTATTCTTTAGAATATCAATCTAAAGGTAGAACTGCCAAGTCACATCATGCATGCACTTTAAATTTATTTGAAACTGGCTAAGTACCTTCCCATATAGTAATATGAACTTACATTGTCGTTCACATTGTTGAGAATTTCCATTTCCCCATATTCTGTTTAATATTGATATTGTCTGTTTGTTTTGCCAGTAACACAGAGCCTCATTGTTATTTATTTATTTATTTTTGGTACCGGGGATCGAACTCGGGTCCTTTCGCTTGCAAGGCAGGCAGCGGAACCGCTGAGATAAATCCCCGCTCATTGTTATTTTTGAAATGTATTCCCTGATCACTGCTGAAATCAAGCATCTCTTCATATGTTCACTGCCCATTGTGTTTTCCTGTTATGTGAATTGGTTTACATCCTTGCCCATTCGCTACTACATTTGGCTCTGTTGTTGATTTATAGGAGTTTTTCATATATTCTAAATACTAATCTTTTCTCTGATAAATACGTTGCAAATATTTTCTCCTTTAGTTTTTTATTTTAATTTAATCAAATTTATTTTTCCTTTATTATTTGTCATTTTGGGGGTGTTTTTATGTTGTGCTTAAGAAAGCCTTTTTCATGGAAGTTTATCATGATAGTTACTCTTTTCTCATAGTCTTACATTTTGGTTTTACATTTAGATCTTTAATACATCTGGAATTTATTTTCATGTGTGGTGTGAGAAAGACTTGTTTTTGAGGTAAAAAGTGTTGAGAAGAAGCATTTCTTTATGTTAAAAAACATTTCTTGCAGCAGCATCTTGCCATTTTGCATATTGTACGTTTGTCAGACCTAGAAATAGCAGAGACGTAGAAAAAGAAGAGAAATCACAAACCAGAGATGGTAGAGGAATTTCACATTGCATCCAAATGTATGTACTAAGACCTTATTTGGGTAAAGCAATCATATAGAAACCACTCTGAAAAGTTTACAGTGCTCTTGATTGTCTACAGGTGGCACATTAGTGACTATTTTTGAATTCCCCACCTCCATTAGTCAGTTGAAACACGCTTAGGGAAATTGCAAAAGCTGTGAAAGGGAAAACTAAGTAGCTTCAGTCTGAACCAAGCACCATGGGAAAAGGAGGTATGGGGCAAGAAAATTACATTTCAAAGACTCAGCCAAAGTGTTTAGGGATTTACTGCACCTTTGGAATAGCCAGGGTTTTGGAATAGGTAGGGTGAGTACACCCTAACTTCATTCGTCCATTCAGCAAACATGTATTAAAAATGTACTTCATTCCGAGGACTCTCCTGGATATACAGGAGCAATGGAAATGAATAAGCCCTCCTTACACTCAACAAACTTCCTCTGAGGCAAAAGATAACCAGATAAGGAAATGAATCTCCATTCTATGTGAAAAACACAATGAAAACAACTACAGTACAGTGGTCAAATGTAACAGAGACTAAGAGGAATGAAGTATTGAGGCTGGGGAGGCAGAGCTGATCAGGATATTCCTGGAGAAGCCAGCATCAGAGGGTCTATTAAATTGAGTAGATAGCAATTGTGCACGGGTAGAGAAGGGTTTGAAAATGTCACAGAAATAAAAGCAACTCCACCAATTTGAACTTGTCTTAGTTCTAAAAAAAAAAGATAACCCTTTCAGCAAAGAAACAAGTATGGGCTGAAATCTGTACATCTCTGTACCTAGATTTCTTTCATCAATATGATACATACTTTTTAAAGCACCTAGTACGTGTTAGCTGCTAGCAACATTCAAGAAAATCTTGTGAAAAGATAAACAGAAATATAGATGCTAGGGCTGGGGATTTAGCTCAGTGTTTCCACCACCTGCCTCACAAGTGCAAGGACCCGAATTCAATCCCCGGTACCTAAAAAAAACCAAACCCAAAAAACAAAAACCAGATGCTAAAAAGATGCTAAGATGTATGTCCACTAACAGAAAAATAGATAAAGAAAATACAGTATGCATTCACAATGGAGTACTACTCTACCATAAAGAAGGATAAACTTGAGGCATTTGTAGGAAAATGGATGCACTTTGAGACCAAAATGTTAAGGGATATAAATAAGACACACAAGCTTAAATATTGCATGGTTTCTCTTATATGAGAAATCTAAAATAGGAATAAGGAACAAAATAAAAGACAGATAATACGAAGATAGACCTTTTGCAAAGGGGAAGGGGACCAGAGATGGAGGGAGGCAGAGAAGGAGAGGAGAAGGAGGTGATGTAAAAAGAATTAAAATGTGTTATGCACATGAACCAATTCCTCATAATGAATGTAATCATTATGTACTATAAACATATACTAATAAAAATTAAAATAAAAAACAAATTACAGTACTAAAACTGAATGACCAGCCAGAGTAGGATAATGAAGCCAGTATTATAGACAGTTACATTAGGTAGAAATATTATAGGCAGTCAGATAGTGCTAGACTCTTGAGAGAGTCAGTGCAAAAGATAAAAACACATTACAACTGTGGCCAAAAGCACAACTGTTGGAGGCCAGGCCTCAAGATAAAGATGAAATAACTGGGATTATATACTTCCCAGAGGGATAAGTGGTATCACCTAGCCCAATAAAGTCTAGATAGATATCAGTCACCCAGTGGGTGACCAGGATCTCATGATCCGTCCCTTCCTAAAAAGGTCTTTGTTCTTTCCATGCACATATGCTATGTGACCTGCTTCCCCATTGGATCTATTTTATCTAAGTGGCTATACTTGTAATCTTATTGGTTGATCATAATTTTGCCCCACGTTATTGTTACCTACCTCATGATTTTGGTCTATAAAGCTTCCCTTGTAGCCAGGAGTGGTGGCGCACACCTGTAATCCCAGCACTCGGGAGACTGAGGCAGGAGGATCACTGTGAGTTTGAGACCAGCTTGGGCTACACAGTGAGTTACAGGTCAGTCTCACTACACAGCGAGACCCTGTCTCAAAACAAACAAACAAACAAACAAACAACAACAACAACAAAAAACCCCACTTCCCTTGTGTGGTGGGGTTCCCAGCAACCCATTCAAGTCCCCTCCTGTCTCTCTCAGGAGCTGTATCTTTCCCCTTCAATAAATACTTCTTACTTTTAACCTTCATTGCTCCTTAGAATTCATTCTTCAGTTTTGGGAAACACAAACAGCATATCTGACATCTAGCAGGTTGGGGGTTATATTATTTTCCCTGTATCATTTGGAGGTCCTATATCAGCAGCACTTAGAGAAACAAACGGGCCAGGTTACCGTGGGGATCTTGGACCATAGCTAGCTTTTTTAATGCCAGATTCAGTCCACATGTGTTTTACAATAAGGCTCCTTTCTCTGTAAAGTAGCTTCATTACTCCAGGTCACACCTGTCCACACACATACACAGTGTGATAGGTGACGAAGGGTTGAGTAGCCCAATATCTCAGAGCCCTTGCAGAACTTCAGGGCAACTCAAGGTGAGACATAAGGAAAGTTCTAAGAGTTAACATCTACTGAGTGCTTGTTATGTGCCAGCAGCTGTTTTAAGTGCTTCACAAATACAAACAAACCAAATCTTCAAAAGACTCTCCATGTAGCACTATTAGCCTCATTTTATCATTAAGGAAATTCAGACACAGAGGGGTAAAGCAACATGCCCAAGCTTGCTCGGCTGGTAAGTGACAAAAGATTTCAACGCAGGCAGCTCAATTCCAGAGCCCTCAAACTGAGCCCTCCATCCACGCTTCCTCCGCAGAGACGTGCTTTGGTGGCTGCATGGAAGGCCTTGTGTGCCTCGCTAAGGAGTCTGCTTGAGTCAACAGAGCGGTTCTACACTTACCTGCTTTACAAATTGCATCTGTGTTTGAAGATTTCATTTAGATACAGAATTCTGTCTCAAAAACTGCTATAGGCAATGGCAGTGGCCGAGGGATTTTGAGCTAGAGGGTGATTTGGTCTGATTTGCCTTTGAGGAAGATAGTGCTGGCAGCAGTGTGGAGGATGAATTGCTATCTGCCCTGAGACACAGGGCAGAGCGGTCAGACTAGAGACGAGGAGGTTTGATGTTGAACAATGTAGCAGGGAGGAAAAGCAGAAGTGGATGTGAGATCTATTCAGGAAAGGATTGAAAAGGATTGCAGAGGCTGGATATGGACCAAGAGTGCATACTCAAGGGCATACCTCACGCGTGGTCAGTGGCACGCGCATGCGCATGCATTACCACGCATGCGCATTCATTAGCGCTTGCACACGTCCCCGGAGGATTACTACCTACTAGCTCTGAAGAAGGCACGTCCACAGATTCATACATGCATTTCCACACTTGGTGGAACCATTCATGGTCACCTCTGCAAAGTTCCTTCCCTCCTCTTACTCTCCGTCAGAATCCTGCTCTGAAACAGGAAGTTGTTCCCTTTATTACAGATAGATTCTTTATAGATCTGTCTCAGTGGTTGTCAGTCTGCGGTGTACCATCCCACTCCTCATTGAGAAAGGTTTTAAAATGTGGTAGTGCTTCTAGCTGTTACAGTGACCTGAGTGTGTTATTGCTCAGGGACCAAAGTTGCTAACTAGTCAATAAAAACACTGTTCTGCCCAAAATACCAAGAACATCACTTCTGAGGAATACTGGGAAAACTCTGCAGTCAACAAGACCTACGCCTGAAAGGGCCCCTCCCCTTACCAGCTGGGACAGATTCCTTAGCATCTCTGAGAGTTAGTTTCTCCGCCTGTAAGACAGGAATCGGCTGCCCCATTCTTGTGCGGGTTCAGAGAAACAGCCCCGCTCCTGATGTGTATGCAGCTCTCGAGAAGCATAGTTTCCTTTCCTTGTTTAGCATCGCATCTCTTTTCTCAGCTTCCTTTTATAGGTCATGAACCAGTGTGCTAATTTCCAAGAAGCAAATGTTGTTCCCACCCCTCTCATGACCCTGGGCACAAGGCAGGCCTATGCAGTCCACTTCAAGGGCTCGTGATTGACAGCCAAATATCCCTTGAAATAACTCGTGAACAGCTTGTGGAAGTTAAGCTGTCAGAAATTCCACCTCAGAAAGAGCTGTTGCTAGCACTAATGGCTGTCAGCCCATTGTATTTATAGAGACAGAAGCAGTGTGGATGAATGAATAGTTCATGCCCGAGATGGGGGTGTGTGAAATTATGGACAAGCCAGTAGCCACTTCTTTATTTCAGAGTTAATCATCCATAGGAAGTTGCTAAGCCCCTTGACAGTCTGAAGTTTTATAACCAGGCCCTTGAGATGGTAATGAGATGTTTACCAATGATTGAGTCCCAACTAGGTTCTAAGCCCTGAAATAGATCTTTATTTTCACTATTTCTATGCTATCATTTCGGTATGCTTTATCTCCAACGGGTTCAAACATTAGCTTGGACCTCTCTTCACCCATCCTGTTCCTGAGCCAGTGCCATACTGTTTGACTATTTAAGATACGCACTAAGGGTCCACAGCAGAGGGCTTAGATGTGCAAGGTTCTGAGTCCCATCCTCAGCGCTCCCACTGAAGGAGGAAAAAGATATATAATAAGTCTTGGTGCCAAGTTGGCAAATCCTTTCCTTTCTTACTCTTTTCCCAGAAGCATCTTGCCTATTCCTAGAACTGTGCTCATCCTTCTGAATATTATTTGTTTTACACAAAAGTTCATTGATTTTTGATTGTGGTTCCCTTGAATGTGTTGATGGAGAGACTGTTGATACCTTTACAAAGCAGACACTTCCTGCCCACAAAAATGACCCTTTCCCCATTTATTTAGCCATTCCTTTATGTCCTTTAGTCAAGTTTTATGTCCTGTGACTAATATAACGTTCTTTCATCTTATTTGTCTTTTTTAAAATTGGTGTATGTTTGTAACATGAAATAGTGATGTTCATTTTGGGGAGCTAGTAATGCCTATAACCTATCTTGATCATTTTCAATCCCTTTACCCCTCTCTCCTTTTCCTCTTTTTTCTCTCTGGTCCTCTTCTTCATCTCTAAGAGTCTCCTTTCTAATTTGCTATCATCTTTCCTCTATCTTATTTTTAAATTTTATTTATATTTTAGTTTCTCATATAAAATGAGATCATTTACTTTCTGAGTCTGGCTTATTTCTTTTTGCAGTGTAGACTTAAGTTCTATCCATTTTCCTGTAAATGACAAAAATTTATTCTTTATGGCTGAATAATATTTCATTGTGTACATGGTGTGATCAAAGATATACATCTGAGTACATGGTATTAAAGCATTCTCCCTCACTTCAAACACATTTATTCTATCATTATCGCCACTTTTTGAAGCAGTTCTGGAAATCCTTTCATATCTTTATTATACATTTTTTTTCCAGTATCAGGAATTGAACTCAGGACCTTGTGCTTGCCAGGCAGGCATGGTGCCACTGAGCTAAATCCCCGGCCCATGTCTTTGTTATAAACAGTGTGTGTGAGGCCCCTTGGAAATAGGCTTTGTGAGAAAAAAAAAAAAAAAAAGGATTTATTCCTGTCCAGGTGCGAAGAGAGACTGAAACTGGGGGCAGATTTCAGCAGCTAGCTGGGAAGAGTCAAATTTATTTCATCCATGTGTAGATGGGCTGACATTGAGAGAGAGAGAGATTTCAGCAGTTAGCTGGGAAAGAAATTAGTTTTTGTTTTATTTTGTTTTTTGGTCAGGACTTTGTGCTTACAAGGCAGGTACAGTGCCACTGAGCTAAATCCCTGGCCTAGAAATTAGGTTTATATAGGGCTTGTAAAGGGTTATGATCAGAAGGAATGTTTATGACTGATGGTCCAAGAATGGTCAGTGCAGGTGTGCAGACAATCACTGGACTTCTCCAAGCCAGGGAGATTTTATACTCTGTCATAAATTTTCTTTATGATCATCTGTGCTAATAGTCTGTTATTTGCAGAGAATGGCCTGTTTGTTTGTGAGGGTCTCATTCAGGCTAGGCACGACAGTCTTTAGTTGTGCTGTTGTGGCTGCTTTGACATCCTGAATTAATTCAAAACATTTATCCTTCATTGTCATTTTGACTTTGGGGGAAGTCATATGGTTTCAGATACAGTGAATAAGAACACACTGTAATGTTTTCATTGGTCAGAAATTGTTGGAAACAGTTGATCAGTTAGGAATAATGAAAAATATGGTTTAATGTTTAAATTAAAAATGTATTACAGTAAAAATACATTGCCATTAATACCCTTAAAAATACTCACCCTTGTTTTGAACACAATTGTTCTTGGCAAAATGTCTTTTAGTGTAGTAAGTTTTACAAATGTAAACATTCACCATATCTTTTGATTGCCACATATATATCACATTTTCTTTATCCACTCATCTGTTGACAGGCATCTATGCTATTTCCAGAGCTTAGCAATTGTAAATTGTGCTGCTATAAACATAAGTATGCATGTAACACACTATAGTATGATGTCTTTAATACTTTTGGGAATATACCTAAAGGAGGTACAGCTAGGTAAAATAATATTTCTATTTTTACCTCTTTGAGGAATCCCTATACAGATTTCCATATTGCTTGTACTAGTTTACATTCCTATTAACAATGTAGCATAGCCTTTATTTTTCAAACCAGTTCAAATTGAATTTTTCATTTCTTGCAACTGAAAGTATCCTAAGTGATACATTACTAAAATAGATTTTAAAGATAAAATTAATCACCCACAATTCTACCAACCAGTGTTATTAGCATTTTAATATGTTTTCTTAAACCTTTTCCCTCTATTGTAGCTATATACTTTTCTCACAGATAGGATGGCTTACAAAATTTTGTGTTTCCCTTTCTCTTTAACATTCTAACGTAAGCACTCTCCTTGCCATAAAAAATGTTCTGTATCATTTCAGTGTAGAAAAGAACACATAATGTATGATTTATCATTATAATGGTTTTCAAGCATACATACCAGTGATGTTAAGGATATTCATATTGTTTTCAAACAGCTTTGCAGAACTTTTTTCCAAAACTGAAATTCTATACTCAACTTCCTTTGTCTTCCTTCCCCAAGCCTTGGTTCTAAGAATCATTTTAATGGTTATAATTATATCATTTGGCCTTATGAAAAATCATCTCCTTTTGTTGTATAAAAGAAATTTGTGTTTCTTCCTAAGCATCCCATGGGTATCACTGGCCTAAGATACATTTTATATTAACTTCTTAGTTTGAGCTTAGGGGCCATTAAGAAGTGTAAATTCAAACAGAAAGCCTATGTCAGGTACAGATCCATGGTTAGAAATTCTCCAAAGATAACTTTCCCCAAGGAAAGAAAAGTGATCCTACAAGGTAGGTGGCGATACTAAATCTGCAGCCCAAAAGTGATCTTTCTTGACATCTCTCTTTATGCGGGAGGTAAAGGTGAAGAATTTTTATCTAACTTATTATAGGATGTACCATTAGTGCATACTCATAGTCCATCAGCATTTGTCCCTTGCACACCAGTGTACCCCATGATAAACATCTGTGGCTCTCCACTGAAGGCTTTCACTTGCTTGGCTCATGAGTGAAATAAACCAGAAGGGCTAAGAAGTTAAGGTTCCTTGGAGTGATATTTTTGCCAGTGATGAATGGGAAGAGAGGGGTTGGCACCATGGTGGAAGCTTGTGCATTGATATAACTTCTATTGACTGCCTTCCTTGCCTTGTCTCCTTTCTCTATCTCCACACTAGTGCTGCTTGGGATTATAAGCAAATAAGCTACTCATACTCGAATCCCTGTTTTGCTTTTAAGAAAACTGGTGCCAAAAGTCACTCAAGGAAGCAGATCCCCAGTATGGGATTCTGAAACTGAATGAATCACCTGCTAACCCAATGTCAGTGGTTTGTGGGGTGATAATGCCAGCAGTCATGCTACCTTACCACAATTAATAAAACCCTTACCTATGGACCGGAATGTACTACATGTGGAAGAAGACACGGTGCTTTATTCAGTAGCTCCAGCACCTGAAAGATACAGGGACAAGGGTAATTATAGGGATGGCAGAGTTGGCTGGCTATTGTTATCTGTCATAGAAACCTAGAAGGAAAAAAATAGCAAGCTCATGTCAGCCTACTATCAAATCAGGACACATTGTGAAGGCCACAGGGCCTGCATGGCAATGTTTAAAGTGATCTTCATCTCCTGCAGCTAGAGGACAAATTGTGTTAAAAATCAGGCCAAGATCTGATTGCAAGAGTGGTGGAGTTATAAAAGAAGATGGATTCATATCCCTAAACAGTCTCTTACGCCAAAATCAGGGTCCTGGCAAGGTGAGATCAGGACCCTAATATATGTGATGGGGATATTTAGGTATTTATCTTGGAGAGCCCGGAACCCTCTGAGCCAGCAGGAGGTGTGTCCCTCCCCTCTCCCCCACCACTTGTTAAGAGAACATCCCCCCACTGCCACCCTCTTTGCATCTAGATTGTTAACATCATCAGGTGTCAGCATTGCTTCAGAGGGGCAGTATTGTCCTTGCCATGGAATAAAAAAGAGCACAGGACACAATTCCCATATGGGAAAACTGATATGGGAACAAATTCTGAAATTTCTAGATCCATGAAGCTGGACTATAAGGCTGGGTGTGGAAGATTAGATGATATGGAGACTCTCCATGGCTGGAGCTGGTCCTATATAGGAATGGTTCCTCAATGCTTGGAACCATGATGCTCTGTAGGAAATTAGACAGAGTACTGATGAGGAGGACTAAAGCTCCAGGGAAATAACTGTGTTAGAATGGATTTATTATGTAATACCAGAGAACCCTCCAGCTGATTGTATTATTGCCTGGGAAGGCTCAGAAGACTTTAAAGTAATGAGGAATGTGCTAGTAAGGGGACTCAGTGGTGACTGTCTTCTTGTCCAGGGTTGATGGTAACAGATGTTCTATGGAACTGAAGTCCCCTGGTTTCAATGAGATGATAGAGTTCTAGAATAGCACAGACATTTGGATAATAAATAATGATGCTTCTTAGGGTGGGAAAAATGGATGGCCAATGGGAATGCTGCTTAACTTATAAGATCAAAATCGATTGAGAAAGAGTGAGCAGAAAGTTGACTGCAGTAGAAAAACATCAGGGAACTATGATTTCCCACCTATGTCCAGTTTCTAGACACTTGATGAAGGGGGCTGTGCCCCATAAAGAAGGACTCTGATATGTCAGTGCTCCTCACTCTTTGTCCCAAAGGGACCTACAGTCATTTATCATGATAATTATACAGTAGGGTACGGGAATATCCAGGACTTTGGAAGGCTACTGGATATAGCCTTCAGAAGGGACACAAAATGCCATGATGGTCTCCAAGATTAGAGCAGGGATTTGTGGAAGCAAGTGTTACATGGAACCCTGGTCCAAGTTCATCTTCCCAGTTTCTGATGGCATAATTGGGATGGATAAACTTAGTAGCTAGCTGCCTGGCTTCTGAGGAAAGAGACATTGCAATATGAAAGGCCAAATGGAAGCCCCATGAGCCCCACCTCTACCCCATCAACTGAGATAGTAGATTAGAAGTTGGTAATAATGCATTCTGGGTAGATCCACAGAGATTAGCACCACACATACAGACCTAAAAATCAAATAGATCAAAGCAAACGCTGGCAGATTACCATACATTTAAACATGTAGCAATCTCAATCCCAGCTATGGTGCCAGACTTATTACTTTACCATATGGATCAACACAGCATTTGGTAAGCTGATGAGTGTTTTTTTGTTTTGTTTTGTTGTTGTTGTTGTTTGTTTTGTTTTGGTACCAGTAATCTAACTCAGGTCCTTGTACTTGGGAGGCAGGCAGCAGAACCACCGAGCTAAATCCCCAGTCCTTGGTGAGTGTTATTTTTAATCTTCACTAGGAAAGCACATCAATAGCAGTTTCCATTTACCTAGGACAAAGGGCAGTAGACATCCACTGGTCTTGTCTGAGAGCTAAGTTAACTCTCCTACACTGTCACAGTACAGACCAAAGGGACCCTGCTCATCTCTATATTCTACAGGATTTCATGCTGGATCCCAAATCGATGAATCAGATCTGATAAAGAGGAGCTGATAAGGATCCTGGAAGCCCTGGTAAGACACCTGAGTGCTAGAAAGTGAGAGGTAAATCATATAAAACTCATGAAGCCTGCCACAACAGTGAAAATTTCAGGTGCCAACTATGGTGGGGTATGCTGGAATATCCCCACCAAGTAAAGGGGAAACTATCGTGTTGAGATGGGCCACCAGTCAGCAGCAAAGGCTCATTACAGAAGCTTGGATCAGAGAGAGATGGAATTCACTCAAACCTAATTTCTCCTACATCTAGAACCATCTCATGATAGTCTCATAATTTGAAATATGGGACTACAACTACATCTAGGTGACCATCCAGACAGTCGAACAAGGTTGTCAGTTTGACAGCATAGCTGCAAATCATTTATCCATCCATCCATCCATCCATCCATCCATCCATCCATTTCTTTGGTAAAGCAATAAACTTTGAGCATCAAGGACCCAGCACTGGACCAAATGGCCACTCTTCTAGGCACATGATATATAAGATGGGTCAAGGAGACAGAACAGGTCCCTGCTCTCACAAATCTCATGTTACAGCCATGCATGGAACTGGATAGCCCCTGAGTCTTCCTGCTCATCTTCCTCTACCAGTTTCTATCCACAGACAAGACAGTGGCTCCTTCAAGGCTGGCCCCTTGGCACCCTCAGAATGCAATTAGAATGATCCAGATAGAGACTGTCAAGTGTGCACTTTCACAAAGAGACAATCTGGGTTTAATTAGAGGATTCCATTAACCCATTATTCAATCAACTGAAAGGCCCTCTAACCTGGAAATTTGGAAATGCAAAGGGAGGCAGACACAGTTGGAGAGATTTTTAATTTTTAAGCATCAGAGGGCCAGATTACAGCCAACTCCACATGCACAGTTAGTGCTCTCCAAGCATTTTCCAGTAATTATTGTAAAAAGCTTTGAGAAACCTCAAGCATAATCACAGTTCCAGGAAAACACATTAGACAGCATATTAATTACATTGGTTGCTGAAAATACCATGGACAGGGCAAATAACTACATAAGGATTAGGGCCATGGGACAATCAGGATGAAACAGTGTACTTCATCCTATAAAACTGCAGATCATGATGTCTGGGGAACTGTCATCTGAAACCCAGATGGCCTGGGGAGAACACTGCTGACGGAGGGCCTGATGGTCAGAGGGGATCCTCAAAGCTGCTGAGCACATCTCCACACTGAGCCCCATAGAGGGGTGCGGTCTTGCCCTGCAGAGCCTCTGCTGGGTTGAGAAGGAGCATTTAGATACAAACAAGCTTCACTGAGCTTTAGCACAATGGGATAGAGACAGGGATACGGCCCCACAAAATGCCACGTCAGAAAGTGCTGTGAGACGCTCTGATGGAACTGTTATACTCCTATATGAAGGATTTGCTGAGGTCAAACTGACCGCTGTCTCTGTGCTGGCCTGGAGTATCCCCGCTGCCTTTCCCATACTGCCACTGCCCAGGCTGGGATGGGCAACTAGCCCACATTGCTCTCCCCTTCCCCAGTCATTAGTGACTGTATATGCCAACCCAGGACTGCCCCCTGGGTAAGGACCAGGTCCTTTGTTCATTGTCAGCCATCCCTGTCTCCCCTCCTCTATCTCCTTCATCCCCTCTCCTAGGCTGGCCATTCAGTAAATGTCAAATCAATATTTTGCATTGTGCCAGGTCCTGTGCTAGACACTGTGAATATAGTGCCTCACAGCTTTTACTCTCTTTTAGGTAGTTCTCTTCTTGACTAAGAGGTAATAAAACTACAAACCACCCCAGCCAGGCTTATAGTTCTAGAAGTGTCAGCTGAGGAATGTGGAACAGAACAGGGAGCACCTTCACCACAGAGAGCCTCAGAAGCCCCAGGCAGCCGCTGGAGCCCTCTGGGTTAAACCTCTCGGTCCCAGCTCCTCCCACTGCCTGAGCTATTAGGTGGGGCTGAGATCCAAGGGAGGATGAAGCCTCCTCGCCAGCCCTGGTGATGATCCAGGCCACCTGGAAATTTCTCCTGCCGGGTGTGTTGCTTACTCTACACAGGGTACTGCTGACAGATGCATCGAGAAATGGAAAGGACACTGGAGAGAGTATTAGCCTGGGAGGCGGAGTTTTGGACTCTGTTCCCTGTTTGATTACTCCTGAATGGCTTGGGATGCCTCATTTAAAGCTCTCAGATTCAATTGTCTCATCTGAAAATGGAGACAAAAGACATCTGATCTGTTTGATGGGATGGACCTACACCAGAGGGCCTCTTGAAGTCCTTTCCAAATCTAATATGCATTATTTTACACCATTTTATCCTGAAATATAATTCCCAGGAAGTACATGCAATATGAACACGGAGTTTAATCATTCTCATGTGTTGATCACCCTGGTAATCGACACACTCAAGAAAGAGAATATTTATCTCTTCACTGAGGCACCCCTATGACCCTCTGGATTGCAGCCCTGCTACTAAGAGGTGTACACAGTCCTGCTCATTATGGTAACCACATTTTACTTGAGGATAAAGTCTAGTCTGGATAGTTTGATCTGCTGGTTTTTAAAATCGCACAGAGATGGGATCATATAGTGTTTACTCTTTTGCATATTGCCTCTTTTGATCAGAATTGTATTTGTGAGATTCACCCATGTTGTTGCATTTAACCAAGCTCATCTTGTGTTACTACATAATATTGTGTTGTACAAATATACCACAGTTTATTTTCCATTCTACTGTTCACGGACATGGCTGTTTCTAGTTGGAGGCTCTTGAGGGAATAGTGCTATGAACATTGTGTCCACATACATTCTTGTACAGGTGTTTCCAGGTCGTGGATATGCAAATCTTCAACTTTATTAGAAAATGCCAGTTTTCCAAAGCAGTAGTGCCAGTTTACATGCCCATCAACAGTGAAAGAGAATTTCCCTTACACCACACTCTAGTCAGCACCTACAGGTGTTGACTTTTTTTTAATCCATCTGATGGGTGTGTAATAGACTGTAGTTGTGACTTTTCCTTGGTTAATAATGCAATTGAATCCCTTTCCTTATGTTCACTCTTTAGATTTTGTCTGTGTGAAGTTCCTGTTCAAGCAAGTTATCATTTTTTACATTCCATTATTTGTTTCTTCCTGACTTTGAGGTGCTCTTTCTTATCAATCATATGTGTGGACAATATCTCCTCCCAACACATGGTTTTATCTCTTTATTCTTGTAGCATCTTTTGATGGTCTTTGTTTTTGTTTGTTTGTTTAGGTACCAGGGATCGAACTTGGGTCCTTGCACTTGCAAGGCAGGGGGCAGAACTACTGAGCTAAATCCCCAGCCCTATTAATGAACAAAGGTCTTAATGTAGAATGATTTTTTTCTTTCATGATTAGTACTATTTTGTGACCTATGAAATCTTTCTTTATCCTTAGGTCATGAAGATATTCTCTTATGTTACCTTTTAAAGGCTTTGTTATTCCTTTTCTCTCTGGTGCTGGAGGTGGGGGTTTGAATCCAAGGCCTTCATACTGAGCTAAATTTTCGTACCTTTTTATTCTGAGATAGGACCTCACTAAGTCATTCAGTTACCCAGGTTGAGCTCAAACTTGCAATCCTCTTGCCTCAGCCTCACAGAATATTGGGATTACAGGTATGCACCACCATGCACAGGTTCTGTGTTTAATTTTTAGAGCTCTAGTCCATCAAGAATTTTCCAGTTCATCTGAAATTTATTTTTTATAGATGATGTGGGAATAAGAGGCAATTTTTCTCTTGTCTTTTTTTCTCTTCACTTCTCTTTTTTCTTTTTCCGCACAGGGATACCCTCTTATTCCAATCTTTTCTCCAGTGTTCCACATGGTTATCATCGAGTGTCTGTCTATGCACAATCTATTTTATGTTTCTTTATTCTACTCCATCAGTTCAGTTTTCTGTCTCTACACTAGCTCCGCACTGTCTTAATCACTATTACTTCGTACCAAATCTTGATATCTGCTAGAACAAGTCCTCTTACCTTGGTTTGTTTTTTGTTTTGTTTTGTTTTGTTTTCTGTTGTTGTTTCTTTGTCTGCAGCACTGAGGATTGAACTCACAGCCTCACACATTTAAGAGAAGCGTTCTGCCACTGAGCCACATGAGCCATACCTCCAGGCTTTACCCTCGTTTTTCTATTTCTTTTTTTAGTACATGTTTAAAGTACATAATGATTATATTTACTGTGAAAAGTTGGTACATGTACATAACACATTTCAATTCTTTTTTGGGGGGATGGAACTCAGGACCTCACTCTTGTGAGGCACACTGTTCCTTTCTAAGAGCATCTTGGATAAACTTTTTATACTTCCATATACATTATAGAATCAGTTAGTCATGTTCCAGAAAGAAACTTGTGATTGTAACTGGGATTTTACTGAATTTGTTGATCGATGCTGGAAAACTTTCCTTGCTTATGTTACTGGCTTCCACTCTATGAACATGGTACCAGTGTATTGCTCCATTTACTTAGACCTTCTTTAAATCTCTCAATGTTCTAGTTACCTTTAGACCATCCATAGTAGCTACTACCCTTGCACTATCTCAGTGCTCCTCTGTGAGGCCACCTTTCTCCCAGGTCTCTTCACAGCTCCAGTTTCCCCTCAACCCTAAGCCATCAATCCAATGAGGACAAAGAATCTTCCGCTGTCTCCATCTTCCCAAGCCATTTACCTGTTCACCAATTTCTTTTCTTAAGCTATCCTAAATGCTATAACCACCTCTATGTCAACTCAACAATGAGCACAATTCCCTGGTATCCCTGAGGCTCCCCACTGGTGCCACACAAATTAGCTGGCAAGTGCCCTTAATGTGTGGGTGGTACTTGCAGTGGAAACCTCCTGAGTCTCTCTTCTCACAGTAGCCCATGTGTCCCATATACAGCTTGTATATCCCATGCTTCAGCTCCAGGAAGGCCACTAATATGATTAAGATGGGTTAATCCATCTCTAGGTTCCAGGATGTAAAAGATCCTACCTTTCCTCTAATCAATACTTCCTGTCCAAGGTCCGAGGATGCCTACAAGACACAATGAGGCCAAGGATGTTGGGGTGGACATGACAAAGGGGCCTCTCCGTCTCTCACTGTGCAAGACAGATGCTCCGTGAGCACAGACTGACATCTTATCTGTGTCCCACACTCCCTTGGTTAACACAGACATAGCATATGATGGCTCTCAAGCTTAGACTGCTCACTTATAAAACTGGGATAACACTTTCCCTGGCAGATAATATGGATTAACTGACTCAGCATGTGTTTTGATCATATTTTCTCCTGCCTTACTCTGTGACGATGGTGAACCTTTTAGAGTTTTCAATGATATAAACAGACTGCTGTAGCACATGTGCCATAGGCTCAGCACCACTGCTGTACGACAAAGCAAGCGAAAGCTTCAATCCCCATCCCTGCTGCAGAGAGTGGTAGCCATGATATCACATAGCTCTAGTTAACAAGATGCAAGCAGAAGTCCTCTGGGAGAACTCTCCTTCCAAAATAAAAAAGCAACACCTGATAAGGAGGAAGCTACTACATTTTACAATTTGCTTTTTGCCTCCCTCAACCTCCTTTCCTTCTGCCTAGAACTTCAGTGGGATGTCTGGAGGATCAGAACCTATTTCATTCTTTTTAACACACATGCACACACACACACACACACACACACACACACACACACACACACACACAGTAAGTAGACAGAAGAAGCCTAGTTCTTCATAGGGCCTTGACCAGCCATATGATCCTGAATTTTCTAACGTGAACATTGGTTTGTGTGGGAAAAGCAAACTTCTCACGTATCTAATTAATTGGTAGGCTTTTCTCATGTTTATGATTAATAGCATTCCCAAAATATACCCACTACAGGATTACGATCAGATAGACAGTGGATTCAAAGTTCAATCAGTACCTTATACTCAACAAATCAACTCTGTTACAGACCCCTGAGTGTGAGTCCATGTATCCAGACAGACTAGGAACTTCCCAATACAGGAGGACCTCAGAAGATGGACCAGGGCACACAGCGGAGGCCAGCGTGGACTGAGTTCAATTGAACTAAACTGTCTCCCGGGCAGGTTGTATATTTAAGGGTTCTAACAAAGGACAGATGGTATCCATCAGTGTAGCATAGAAAAAATGTTCTAATTAATTACACAGAATGAGATTTAACATAAGCAACGAGGTAGGTTTGGGAAAGAGATCTGTGGTGGGAAAGCCAGGGTTCTGCCACTGGGCTACTGAATAAATGACCACAGCACTAAATCTCTCAGGAACCCATGGCTGCCACCACCACAACTGCCCTTCATCCTGCAAAGCTGAATACTGGACACTGGAACGCAGAGCTGTGGCCACAGCCTCCAAATCTTCTCCGGCACCACCAGCAGTATGACAACAGTCTCCCTCCCATTTCTTCCAAAGGCCACTTGAGTGCATTTATTTGGTAAAAGCTACTTTTACCTCAGCAGTCTACATGCAAAGGAACCCGAGAAATCTAGTTTTTTGTGTTTTGATGTCTACAACTAGAACAAAGCAGAATGGAGGTTGCAATGGGGACATGGAGAAGAGAAGAGGTGGAAAAGAGAAGAGAAAGGAGGAAAAGATGTGAGCCACGTTTTTCCTGTGGTTCTGTTGGAGGCAGTGATGAAAGGGGACCATCCATGCTACGTTCTGATCACTGATGGCGTTGCAAGAATACATTCTGACAGGCGAGCTGACAGCTCATGGGGAAAAAGTAAAGCAGACCACCGTGGCCATGTGCGTCTCAGTGAAACCGAAGCAGATAAGGATGAGCTGAGGGGTGGCTGGGAGTTGACAATCTCCGTCATTTTCTCTTGTCTGGCTCCATCACACTTCAGAGCGAGTACACACAGAGGCCAGGCAAGGGGTGGGAGGCTGGAGCTGATCTCTCCTTGCAGGCTTGGTCAGGGAGACCTATCTGTCTGAGTCTGTGAAGGCCTCATTCACCCAGCATTTCTCCAACCAGCACCCAGAGCTGCCAGGACTGCTCAGATCACAGTGTGCCAGGCCCTGTGCTAACTGTGTGGGTTGCAGTCAAACAAGGGTAGAATGCCTTTGTGTAGGAGGCTCTAGGTGAGCAAAGAAAATAAGAATATCTTTGCATATAGCAAGTATGAATGGGAGCCATGATCCCTCAGGCATTGGAATTTAGCATTACTTTATAGGTGACAGATCATTTCTGAGCACAGATCAGCACCCTTTCATATACAAAGAAGCCCTGAGCACTCTGTGCCAATACTATGAATCCTTTTCCCCACGACGGGTCATGCTTGGATCCACAGATTACCTGGGACCTGGCCCTTATCCCTGTGTGATTAATATGGTTCTTTTTGTGCCTTCTGCTGTCCACTGCCAGTTCCTTCCATGTCCGGCTCTGCTGTTCTGCATGGGCTATGGATCTACTGACCCCAGCCTCATATGCCATTTCTGGCCTTCCTCCAATTCAGTTGTCCCTAACTTCTCAAAGGTAGGTGCTCCCGTAACACAGAGGGGTCCTCCACTTGCAGGAAAAGTCCCAAATGGAAGTCTTCTGCTTGTGAGAGCTGTGCTCAGAGAAATCTGCACACAACTAAATTTGGCTCAGCAGAGAAGCAGCCACAAAGGGAGGACACTGCCTCACTGGGTCCTGCTCTGCAGCATTGAAAATGCCAACTGCAGCTGGGGACAGAGAAATGCACCCTGTTCCGGCAGGGGTGGTGGTTTCCTGCTGCAGCCTCTCTAGAAGAGTCTAGCCTTTGCACAAGCCCTGCTGAAACTCGGAGCATCAACACAGGGGAGACCTTCTTAAGAGATACAAAAAAAGCAGGCTGAAGAGAATTTAAAAAGTGATTACGCCAATAAGAACAGGAGGAGGGAACATTTTCCCAAGCTCTTTAAAGTATTCTCTTAAAAGTTTGGAATAAGACAAAGATACCCCTTGATAGTACTGCTTTGTTAATAAGGTAATGAGAGTCATATCAAGGACGGGGGAAAAAAAAGACGTTGGAAAGAAAAAATACATGGCACGGATTCTGTTTTTTTGTGTTTTTTTTTGGTACCAGGGATTGAACTTGGGTCCTTGCGCTTGCAAAGCAGGCCACCGAACTGCTGAGCTAAATCCCCGGCCCCAGATTCTATTAAAGCATAAATCAATAGTACAAAGATGTCAAAAATATTAAAAGTAAATGAAACCATTATCTATAGAATATTATTTGCATAAAAAGTCAAAATAATGTATAGTAAAATTGAAAGAACTAAAAGTAGATGAAAATATCAATGGCACTCAGAGATAGCAGTAAGTATATTCAAAATAAAGATTTAAAGTGAAATATGGTCAAAACAACAAAGCACAATAAAGCTAGAAAGTAACTAAGGATAAACCTCACTAAAACATCCAGGGAGAAAATTTAATGGACAAAAAAATACAATACTGCTGAAATATTTTTAAAGTAATTACATAATCTCTGCTAAATAAACATGGAGATATGGAAGTAACTCTCAGATTAATATATACAAGCAATATTTCTGAGCAACCGTGTTTTCTGTGGAAATGAACAAGCCAATTCTAACATTTATACAGAAGACTGAAGTATCAGTAACAGCCAAGAAAACGTTGAAGAGGATGCTATGAAGTAGGACCCCAACCAGATATCAAGATTTCACATAAGCCCAGCGTGGTGGTGCATGCCTGTAATCCCAGCACTCAGGAGGCTGAGGCAGGAAGATCGCTGTGAGTTCGAGGCCAACCTGGGCTACATAGTGAATTCCAGTTCAGTCTCAACTACATAGTGAGATCCTGTCTCAAAACTCCCCCTCCAAAAAACCCCCACCACATAAAGCTGTGGTGGCTAACAGACTGTGTTACTCAGCTAAGCATTAACAAAAAATAAAAACCTAGTAGGACAGAGAGCCTATATATGCCTATACTGATATCAGCTACATGAAAGAGGTAGAATTCTGAATCAGAAATAAGTGCTGCTGGAACATTCATTATCCATATGTAAAAAATTAGATCTTTGGTGCAGGCATACGAAAATAAATTCCAGATGGACTAAAGATTTAATTGTCAAAGGCAAAAGTATAAAAACTTTAGAGAAAAATATAAGAGAATATTTAGATAGCTGGGGAGTGAGGAGGTCATACATCTTACATTAAAAGGAAAAGCTGTACCAATGAAGACTAGACAGATTCAGCTACATTAAAAATACAACTTTTATGTAAAAAATACACCATAATCGAAAGGTCAAATTATTGGCTAGTAGACAATCTATAAAATGCACAAAATCCATAAAGGATCAGTACCCAGTGTGTCATGGACTGCTACAAATCATTGAGAAAGAGACCAATGATGCAAAGAAGAAAAAATGGTCACATGGATAATTCACAAAAAAGGAAAATTTAAATGATTAATAAAAGGGAAAAAAGTACACAGCCTCAGAAGTAATCAGACATATGCACAACTAAGAAAACATGATACACTATTTCACATTCAACAGACTGGTAAAAAAAAATCAAGAACTGTTGTGTGACAGGAACTCTTGGAGAAGAGCTACTAAATGTAAGACATATACATCCCAGAAATCAAGAATTACTCTACTTGCAGCTAAGTTGAAGCTCTTGTATGATTGCATGAGAAAACAGGTTAAAAAATTGCTATTTCAGTGTAGTTTGTAGAAGAAAAACATTGAAACCACCCAAATGTCCATCAACAGCAGAATGAATAAATTGAAATACCATCAGTATCAACACAAATAAATCTTGAAAAATATGTGTGAAAAAAAAGCAAACTTCAGAAAGACACTTAAGGACAATATAATTCAAATAAAGTTTTAAAATACATGCCATTGCATTACATGCTGTGTATAGTTACATACATACAGAGTTTAGATAGGAAGGATGAACAACACATTCCAGCTAGTGGTTACCTCTGAGGAAAAATGGAAGAGAGTTGAAGGCTTCCACTGTGCCTTTATTATTTTATTTGAATTTATAAAAAAAAAAGAAGTGGGCATAATAGTGCATGCCTACAATCCCAGCACTTTGGTAGGACTGCAAGTTCAGCCCAGCCTGGGCAATCCAGTGACTTAGTGACTTAGTCTTGTCTCAAAATAAAAACTAAAAAAGGGGCTGAGGATATAGCTCAGTGCAAAGGCCCTGGGTTCGATCCCCAAGTCTGCAAATTAGTGTAAAGCAAGCACTGCAAAATGTTAAAATTTAAAAAGCTGAAATGTTAGTTACATGGATGTTTGTTAAATTATTGTTATATTCTCCTGTAGGTGCCTGAACTACCTCCTAGTTTTAAAAGTGACATGGAAAACAACTACCATGGAGGTCTGGCCTCTGTCTCAAGGACTTGCTTGTCATCCCAGGTGGGGAGAGGGATGGAACAGCCACAAGAAAGCAGCCACGCCATCAGCTGGTGCACAACTGGAATCCCAGAGGAGGCTAATTAGACCTTTATTTGGGGTCCAGATGATATTGTCCCAATTATCTGCAGCAAGCTGGTAGCGAAGATTCTTGCATCCAGGCCCCTGCCTCCTTCCACTGTCTTATCTTTCTCCTTGATCTCAAGAGAAGCATGTGGCTGCCTGCCCAGGATGCAGGAGACATCTCTGGACCCTCTCCTCATTCGCTCCCCATCTCCTCATCTCCCGCAACCCTTCTGTCCTTTTCCATTTCATTATTTTAAACCTTGTATTATGAAACATTTCAAATATATAAAAAGTAGAAAGGATGATAAAATGAACCCTCATCTATCATCACCCGGTTTCAACAATTATGAATATTAATACTTGCCAATCTGATCTCATAAATCTCCCTGCTACTTTTTTTTGCTGCAGTATTATAAGACAAATCCCAGACGTTACTTTATTTCACCTATAAATACTTCAGTGTTAGCAGCTGACTTTTAAAAATTACCACAATACTATTACCACACCTTAGAAAATTAAAAATAATCTCTCAATATCTTCTAATACAATAACACAGTATAACGTTGAGATCGGAGCTAGGCCTCATGCTTAGAGTTTTCCATATATTTCTAATACAAAAAATTAATTTCTTAAAGAACATGTGGACACTTCTAGCACCCTGGATATAGTGCCCAGGCCTGATACCAACCACCCACAGTCCCAACATCTGCTTTGTGACTAATACCATTCAGGCCCTGGAGAATTATTCCTCCCCTTCTTCGCCCAGACCTTCAGCTAAAAGGTGTCTCCACTCAAATATTTGGTAGACTGGAGAGCTGTGCATCTCCTAAGGTTGGAGATGGGTCCACTGGCCAGAGCCTACAGATTTTTAGCAACAGAAGCACTTGAGTAGAGAAAGACAAATTAATTAACTTGTCAAACCCTTCCTTTCAGAGAACGTGAATGCAATAGATTCCGGCATAATGAAGTATCTGTCCCAGTGGTGTCAAAAGACCATTTTCTTGCTTCTCTTTGTATTCTAGTTCACGGTTCTGGAGACACTTGTGAATTCTCAAAGTATCTGCTATAATTGTATGTGGTAATTGAGGGATGTTTTGCAAAATTAAACAATTCCTATTATTCTTCAGTTTGTAATAGGCTAGATCTAGATGAAATAGCACTGAAGTATGATGTTGGCAACTTCTATACATAGACTATTACTGCTAAAATTGTAATTATTTTTAATAAGAATACTTCACATAATTTAATTTGAAGAAATAAATGAAAATCCCATCCAATCAGTTCAAATGTCTAAGTAATTTGGATATAAACTTTTGATATTCACTTGCTATGATTTTTATTTTGTCCTTCAGTTTAGGTAGATAATTTAGAATATTTCAGGCCAGTGTTCAGCAAACTTTTTCTATAAAGAATCACAAACTGAATATTGGAAACTTTGGAGGACACATATGACATGCAAGTCTCTTAAGTTGTTCATTGCATTTGTTTGATTTTACAATCTCTAGAAATATTAATTACAATGGGATACCACTTCGTAGGCACTAGGATTTCTAAAATAAGAAAGGCAGACAATAACAAGTGTTGGCGAGGATGGGAAGAAACTGAAAGCCATCACACATTACTGCAGGCAGGGCAAAAGGTATGATCTCTTTGGAAAATAATTTGGCAATTCCTCAAAAAGTGAAACACGATCCAGCAGTTCCACTCCTAACTATGTACCAAAAGAACTGAAAACATGTTCACACAAAAACTTACACAATGTGTTTATATTCCCAGCAGTATTACTCAGCTAGCCAAAAATAGAAACACCAATTGTCTATCCACAGATGAATACATTTATGATTTTTAAAATGTGATCTTCTTGTCCCCAATTCCTGGCACAGAGGTCCTAAAACCTTTGGAATTTTTTGATAAAAATGTCTTTTGCTAGTCAGTAACACCCGCTTCTCCACATTTGAATTTATGCTAATGAGATGACTCAGGATGGGGCCCCTAGATTCAGGGTGAGTATTGGTCCCCCAAAAGACAAACTCATTTGATTAGAGCATAGAAAATTCAGCACCTTTTCCCTTCTCCCTCTTCGTTGGGGAAAGGGAGCTAGAGATTGATTTATAAAAACTTATGAACAGTGGACTCAGAATTTCCAGATTGATGAGCATGTGGAGGTGCTGGAAGAATGGGGTGCCCAGAGAGAAGAGGGGGACTTTGAACCCCACCCTAACCTTGCCCTATGAATAGCTTCCTTTTGGCTGTTCAGTTGTATTCTTTATAATTAGCCAGTAAGAGAAAGCATTTTTCTGAGTTCTGTGAGTCATTCTAGCAAATCAATGAAACTGAGGGGAGTGCTGGAACCTCCACATTTGTACTCAGATGGATTCAGGTGTTGGTAGCCTGGGCACCTCACCGATGGGTGATGTCTAAAATGGAGGTAGCCTTGTGGGACTGAACCCTTAACCTGTAGGGTTTGTGTTGACTCTTCAACAGTGATAATGGTGATGCCACTGTGTTTTACACCATTCTATTTTAGATTAGCTATACTTTGAAAATTATCCCTCGTAAAATTATTCTTTGGTTTTCCCTCTGCCCATTGAACAATTGAGACACTAACTACTGGAGTTAACTATTGCAGGAAAAGGAACTAAGTAAAAACTGGTCCCAAGACCTCTCATCAGTAATCCTCCTCTGGTTTTTCAGAGCCCAGGACAACTGATGGTCTTTAGATAACATCCAAGTATGGGCCAAGAATTGCAAATCTTACTCCCTAATTGAAAGTGGAATAATGTCTAACTTGCAGAAAAATAATATGTTTACCTAAAGAATTACAGATCCTGGCCTGGGAGATGAAGGTCAATTGTTATGTGAAGGATATCCCAGCAGAAAAGAAAACACAGGCCCTCGATGACAAAGACTCCACTCAGTAAGTGGCCTTCCTGTTCCTTGTCCCCTATACCTTTTTTCCTTCCCTTTAAAAGCCCTTTTATGTATCCACATTCCCCAAGGTTTTTGTTTAGGAGACAGTAGCTTTCACCCAACTTGTCAAGGTGCCCTTCGATAAATTGATTTCCCTCACACTGACTCTCATCTCCTGAGTACTGGCTGTAGAGGACTGAGCAGATGGACGTGGAAACTTAGTGTCAGAACTGAACTGAATTGAACTGTATTGGTGGACACTACTGTGGAATGGATCTGAAACGTCCCCCGCAAAGCCTCATGCATTTATAGCCAGGGGTTGCGGAAGGTGACTGGATTAAGGGCCTTGATGGCTGACTTGCTGTTAGAAGGTGGGGCCTGGTTAGAGATGGGTCACTGAGGGCCTGACCTGGAAGGACGTATGTCCCTTCCTTTCCTCCCTTCACTCTGCTTTCTGGCGGCCATAGTTGAGCAGCTTCCCTCTGCTGTGCCCCTCTGGAATGCTGCTTCTGCCCTGGAGCCAGCCAACCATGGACTATAACGGTGAGCAAAAATAAATAAGTGTTGGGTTTTGTGCCTCAGCAATAAGAAAAGGGACTAAGTAGGCACTCAGTTGGTTTATGGAGGATTGGGTATTGTTGATATGGAAAAGTGACAAGAATTTGATTTGGGAGGCAAAAAAAGCACATATTTGGTGTCAGAAGTGGTATCAGAAAACACCATATATAATTCATACAATGGAATGTTAGTTATGTGTGGTACATGCCACAACATGGGCAATTCTTAAAAACATTATGCTAAGTAAATGAATTCAGATATTACAGGCCATATATTATGTGATCTTATTCTTGTGAAATGTCCAAAAAAGGAAATTCATAAAGACAGAACATAGATGAATGGTTTCCAGAGACTGGGAAGGTGGGACATGGGGAGTGCATGAAAAAGAATCATCTTTATTTTGGGATGATGACAATTGGAATGTCTCAAAATTACATTGTGGTGATGGTGAGAGGACTCTGTGAATATTCTAAGAAACCCTAAACTCGGCAAAATAGTGAATAGTGAGTTTTAGTGAATTTTATGGTTTGTGAAATATGTACCTCAATAAAGCTAACATTTAAAAATACACAAACCATTTTAACTCAAGGGTCACACACAAATAGTCAAGGAAGAGACTTGACATGCAAGCTAGCCTTTTTCAACTCCTGTATTAGATGACAAAGCTGCTCTTTAGAAACATACAAGGGGAAACAATTTCAATTTCTACTCTCGATCCAAGTTGTTAACATAAAGGGTGGACCTGGTATCTAATATGTAATCTCTTTTCAAACTTTATCAGTTTTCTCAAAACATCTCAACACATTCATTCTCCTCCTCTCAAGGTTCTGTCCTCTCTGTGTCTGTGTCCAGAGCCACTGGTCTTTTTCTATCCAGTGTTGCTGGTTCCACACTGATGACAGGAGTAGAAGAAGAGGTCTATGTGCAACTGGGTCAGATATCTAAATGCAAGGGGAGCGTTTACATTGCGAAGATCTGAGAGCAAAAACTCTGCGTTTTTAATATAATCATGAATGAAGGTGTCGTGATAAATGGGTAATGGTGTTATGGCTGGTGTTGGTGAGAAGGTGGTGGTGGTCATGGTGGACAATCCTGGTGCAAGTAACAGTGACCTGTAATGAAATGATTATCAAAGGGGAGATGTTTGAGAAGAGCCTCTTTCTTTGTTAGAAATTTTACTATCTTCTCTCATTCTTGAGTCAGCTTGGAAAATGAGTCTCTGCCAGGGTCTAGGCAAGTCAGAGGCTGCAGTAATATTTAGAATTCTATTTTGTGACTTTATGGAACTGCTGAAAAGGTCAAGAACATTTCTTAAAATGTCAATGGCCTGAGGGTCCAATTACCCAGGGGAAGACATTCTTGGGAGAGCAGCTTTGTGAGGCTGGTGGAATGGTGTGGGAGGAGCTCAGAGAGCAGGGAGCCAAGGAGTAGCCCCAGGCTTCTGAGGGAAAAGGTCCTGGGTAGAGCTCAGAGGGAGGACACTTTTGAACAGAAGCTGTTGATGCTTTCTCTTGTAGAAAGGGAGGGCCTAGTAGAGTCACCTTCTCCAAGGAGGGCTTGCTGTCCCCTCTCCTTCTTATTACACTGAGCCCAATGAATTAAGGAGCCTGAGAAGCCAAGCACAAGCTGGAGCTGGTGCACCCTCCTTTCTAAACTTCAGACTGAGTTCCTAGAGTTTTCAGTGCAGACCCTTGGGACTAACTTGAGGAAACCCACCAAATGCCTTTAGTGCCATATGTTCAAACCACTGAGCAGGTGTTACCAAGCCTCATGTGTTCAGAGCTGAGGATTCTGGAAGGTGACTGGATCATGGGAGGTCTAACTTCATCGGTGACTTAAGTCAATGGTGAAATCATAATTTGATGGCATTGAAGTGATGGAAACAGGAGGTGGGGGCTAGTTGAAGGGAGTGGGTTACTGGGATACGAACTAGGGAACACCTGTTCCCCAACTGCTTCTCTGTCTCTGTCTCTGGCTCCTCTCCCTCCCCCTCCCCCTCCCCCTCCCAAATAAACCTTTCCTTCTGTAAGTTGTCTTTTTACATCAGGTATTTTGTCATAGTGACAGAAAGCTAACACCGCAGGTATTATCAAACTTCATTGAACATACAAGTCACCCAGAAAACAAATGGAAAACATAAATTCCTGAGCCCTGTACGTAGGAATTTCATCAGAGTTCATCTTACAATGGATGGCAATTTTTTTTTAATAAAGGAGAGGAAAGCTATTTTCATGGGAGAGAGACAGCTTGTTAAAATGCATATTCCTAGGCCCCCAATTTGATGAATCAAGATTTGGAAGAAGGATACATAGTGAGGGGATGACACCTAACAATTTGCGCTTTCAGAAACCTTCCCATGTGATTTTGAGGGTGATTCTACCCAGGCCTCCCTGCAAGCACCAGTGCATTTTCCTGGAGAATTTTCTGTTCCCTGTGAGTCTCTCCCTTCAAAAACAGGGTCTGAGTCGGGCGTGGTGGCGCACGCTTTTAATCCCAGCACTTGGTGAGGCTGAGGCAGGAGGATCACTGTGAGTTCGAGACCAGTCTGGGCTACATAGTGAGTTCCAGGTCAGTCTCAATTACCTAGTGAGACCCTGTCTCAAAAAACAAAACAACAACAACAAAAAACAAAACAAAACAAAACAAAAACAGGGTCTGTCTCCTGTCCACCTGGGCAATAGGAGAACGGGGTTTGAAATCAGACAGTTTGACCTTGAGCAAGCTACTTAGTGCTTGAGCCTCCCATCCCTCATGTAAAAGGAATACTAATGCCCATGTCAGTGGTCATGGAAAGGATTCAACGAAATAATGAACTCCAAGAGGTTAGTCCGTGTCTGCCACGCCGGAAGTTCTTGGTAATACAAGCTCAATTAGTGCTGTTAGGCATCTGGGAGGCCTCAGGTAGGGGTTCTGGTCCTGGCTATCTGTTTCCCTCTGCATGCAGAGCTGCCACATATGTGTCTAAGCACGAGCTTGCTCACATCTTTGGTCCTCCTTATTGCCTGCCAGCACCATCACTGTATGCCCTGCCACCACCAGCCATCTGCTCAGGGTTGTGGACCACATGGGAGCAGAGCTGAGGTGAATGTGCAGTGTCCCATCCCTGGCCATAATCAGCTCTTTGGAAAAGAAAGCCTGTGTTGACACCCAAGGATGAGCTCAGCACAGAGGAAACCACAGCTCCAAAGGACCTTCTTCTCAGGCTTTCCTGGTGACCTGAAATATTTCAAAGTGGAGGCTTTCACAGGATGGATGTGGTCAGGGTTCTGTGTGACGGACTTGGGGAATCAGTTCTTTTCCTTAAGGCCAGTGGGGGGGGTCCTCAAGAATGCACCAAGTCCTTGACATTCTCCTCGGAAACAGGTAGCCTGAGGGGTGTGGAAGACTTAGCTGGGGAGGGGAGACTAAGGTTTTCTCCTGCAGCCTGCGGCTAGCGGGGGCAATCCCTCCAACCGCCCCTACCTGCTACCAGCAGCTCCTTCCCGCACTGATCTTGCAGTTAGAAAAAGGAGCTGAGAAGACTCCACCTCTTAATGTGGCTTTTCTCAGGTTTTCACTCACTGGCTGCCTCCTACCTGTCAAGAGCTTACCTTTGCTAACTCTGGAAACCTGCGCCACACACCGGTGGTTAGGTACCAGTATCTTTTCCATTGTACAGATGAGAAAACAGGACCCAGACAGGACCCTCAGTTTCAACCACACTCAGCTATTTCTGACTTTAAATTTTAGGATCCTATTCTTGGGCTCCATTCCATCCAACCACTAAGTGAAGATGCCCAGGACAAGAGGATGCCAGGATACAATGGCAGGTGTGGGCGACTGGGGGCCAACACCTGGGGTGACAAGTGAGAACAGTCCTTGAATCAGGATGACAGTTTAAGAGCTGTGGATGAAAGGAGGAAATGTGGTTAGAAGTATGTGCCCTCATGAACAAGAGCTGGTGAGAATAACAGTCACAAAGCATCTCTAGCTTTAGCTTGTAAAGTATCTCTACACAGTGTGATCAAAAATACAGTGAATGGCAGGGTGTGGTGGCACACACCTGTAATCCCAGCACTCAGGAGGCTGAGGCAGGAGGATCGCTGTGAGTTCGAGAATGGCCTGGGCTACATAGTGAGTTCCAGGTCAGTCTCAATTACCTAGTGAGACCCTGTCTCAAAAAACAAAACAAAACAAAACAAAATACAGTGAATGCTGCTGCTGAATGCCATCCAACAGAAAGGTAGGCTGGTAAAAACACGACGGTGCGCCCTCATGTACCTTATTCTCTGGATCTGGCACTGTGAGACTTCTGGCTCTTCCCAAGGTCAAAATGACCATGAAAAGTAAATGTTTTCAATAGGTTCAGGACATCAAATCAGCCATGACAGCACAACTAGAGACATTCATGAAAGAGCATTTCCAGAACTGCTTCAGAAAGTGGCAAGATGGTGGCACGCACGAGTGTGTTCAAAGTGAAGGGGAGGATCTTTAAGGGGATTAACGACACTATGCCATTTACTGTAATACTTTGTAAAAATCGAAATATTAACTATGTTTTTAATCATACCTCATATTCTGACAGGGGAGAAGGGAAGGGAGACAGCAGAGTAAAACCTGCAGAAAACTATCATTTTTGTATCAGTAGTTTCCTTTTCCTTCCTCCAGCAGATGCTAAAGACTCTATTTTTCTTTTTGGATTGTCTGGAAGGCATGATCAGGAGTGTGGGGCTGAGCGGCAAGATTCTGCAAAGCTCCCCAGGACCCCTTCTGGGCCTCAGCTGCTCTGTGGGCTTCTCAAGCCTGAGCAGGGCTCCCAGAGGACACCCACTTCAGCATGGCGAGGGCTGGGCCCTGAGACTGTGACTGCCTGCTGTTCATACAGGAGACAGAGCTGAGGATTGGCCTCTGTCTGCTGCCTGTAAATGAAGGTGGGAGTAAATCAATAAGGTCCCATAGCTCTTGGCTAGGGGGCTTCCTTTTGGAAGTCACAGCAAGAACAAAGGCAGTGCGCCCCTAACACACTCATTACCCTAAACTCAATCTCCCTCCAGTTTCCAATGTACTTTCCCTGTGCCATCTCACAGAAGGTCCTAAGAGAAGGTCCCTTGAAGAAGGCCCAGCAAGGACCATCATGTCTCCGTTCCCAAAAGAATAACCAGAGTGGGGGCTCAGCAGACCGGAGCCACACAGCACATCCTATAGAACTGGGATCTGCCTGGGGTATCATTTTTCCTATCCCATAACCCTGTCCCCACCTCTGTACCTCTCCGCTATTTGGCGCTCCGCTCCCAACTCACACCTTTCCCCGGAACACTTCTAGCTTTTGTTGTGGGTTAACTTTATATGTGTTGTACTTCAGCCTCTTCAGTTAGTGAGCTGGCAAAGGTCCGAGGCTGTTTCACCATTTCCGGAGTCCCTCTTCTCTGTCCTTCCTCCCTTCATTCATTCGCCCCTCCCCCCTGGGGAATAGCCCCTGCCTTGGGGACACAGTGGCCTTCTGAAACCTTAGGGGAAATGGCAGGGCTTGCTGTGCTCGGAAAGCTGCCTGGATCCCACTCCATTCTCTCTCGTCTTCCTCGCCCAGCCTTCCCAGACACCCTTGAGGGTTCTGTGGGGCAGCCCTGAAGCTGGATAACACCGAGGGTGCTGGGAGAGGAAGCTTCTCATTAAAATTCACATAGAGAGAAACAACTAATCAAAAGCCATTTGTTGCTTAATTGATTTTAAACTTCAAGAAGATTCCTCATTAACCTAGGGGTGACCTAATCTGAGCAGCCCGATTGGAAAAGGAAGAATAGGGTGGGGTCCCTTCCCCCTACTCTCCACTTGGGCACAGATGGTTCTACACACCTTGCAGTGGACTCCAAAAGCCAAGCCACCGCGTTGCCACCCTCTTCTTTCAAGGCCCTCTCTTCCAGGCAGCCTGTGCTGCAGTCTGAAAGTTTATGTCCTCCTAAAATACATATTTGGAAAGCTAATCCCCAGTATGAAGGGATTAAGGCGGAGTTTAAGGAGGTGATTGGGTAATTAGGGTAATTAGGCGGGAGGGGGGCAGTCTGCAACCTAAAAGAGGGCCTTCACTAGAACCTGGCCGTGCTGGCACCCGATCAGAGACTTCCCAGCCTCCAGACTGCAAGAAATAAGCTCCTGTTATTGCTAAGACACGCAACCCATAGTAATTGTTACAGTAGCCCAAGTAGTCTAAGATACTTAGCCTGATCACCCAGGGGTGCATCCCAAACGCAAGCTTTGTCTGCTTGTACAGTCTGCACCACACAAGCTGGGCACATTTTAAAGTCTGAGAGCCGCACTTTCCCTCATTCTCATCACCTCCCTTTCCTTGTTCTTCCTCTGCCTCCCTTCTTCCTTCCTTCTTGTTGTCCTCCTCCTCCTCCCACCTGCCTCCCACTTCTCCTTCTTCATCCCTCCTCCCCAGTCAGCTCCCCTTCTGGATAAAGATCAGTGGTTGAAACTAAGGGGTACAAAAGACCCCCATTATTTTTACCAGCATTCCAGCTGATAATTCTCAAGTCTGGGCCCCATTCCAACTTCCAACCAGATTGCTGCCTTCTGCCCAAAAGTAGAGGAAGGGGAGGGTGGAAATCCATTGTACTCAGAGAGATGGAAGAACTAGAAGAACTTAGCTCAGAGAAAAGTAG
The DNA here is from genome assembly GCF_012274545.1 of Fukomys damarensis. Classification (NCBI taxonomy): domain Eukaryota; kingdom Metazoa; phylum Chordata; class Mammalia; order Rodentia; family Bathyergidae; genus Fukomys; species Fukomys damarensis. The sequence continues at coordinate 22,892,514 of NW_022900937.1, read as the reverse complement.
ACTGGGGAGGTCATGTGACTCTTCATATTTCTGTAAGACAGATTCAGCTGAGGAACCAGCTGTGGTCTGTGCAGGCCGAGAGGACAGAGCTAAGAAAACTGGCTCTGGACTGAAAGTTGTCAGAAGGACAGGGAATTAGTCCCCATGTAAGGAAGAAGAGTAGTAAACATCCACTGGTTTTGCTTGTCCAGACTTCTAGAAATAGCACTTTTCCCTTGTGAAACCTAACTTCTCGCGCTCCATAATGCTTCAATATGGCCACCACTCAGAGGATACCATCGCCTACCCTCAGGTCATATGACAAGACTTGGCCAATCATAACCACCTGTGGCCCTGTCCACAGTGATTGGTTCAGGGATGGTCCTGTGGCCCAAGACTGTCCAGTCTCAAGCCTTCCCTAGGAATTCGTGTGGGGACACTAAGAGAAAAACGTTCTCTCTTGGTTCTCTAGGCTACCATGACACTGCATTGCCCCAGTCTCAAAGAGAAATAGAATGAAGATTTGGAGAGACAGAGAAAAAAAAAATCCTAACAACACTTTTGGGTGTCTAGAGTCCTCAAAGTCACCTCTACTTCTGCCCTTTCCAATTTCTTGGGCTTTAAATTCCCTTTTTTGGTAAGCCAGCGAGTTGAGTTGCTGTCACGTTGACTCAAAGTTTCTAACTGACATAAGAACTTTCTCACAGTTGGAGCTGTCCAAACAGGGGCTGGGCTGCTTCAGGAGGTGGCAGCTCCCAGGAAGAGCTGGATAACCTCCTGCCAGGGATGCTGAAGAGGAAATCTCTGGATCCAATTGTGCCAGCCAACAGCTAACTTTTATAGAGTGCCTGACATTTTATAACCATTACATTGGTTAGTACTCAAACACTCCTCTCACAAGGCATTATGTTCTCCATTTTATAGATGAAGAAACAGTCTCAGTTATCAAGGTGCCACTGATCCAGGGTGAAGTGCAAGTCTTTTGGACTCCATAAGCCCAGAGATTTGAAGGACCTTTGCCCCCATAAAGGTGGGGTGTCAAAGCCTGGACACCTCTGGAGGAGGCAAAGCTAGTCCTGATTTTTGCAGTCAACTCAGCAGTTCCTAAATAGGGCAGTCAGTCGATAGAGGCACAGCTCAGTGTCAGGGCCACACGGCCCAAGCTGGCTCTAGGGACAGTCTGTCTGCAGATGCACAGAAGTGGAAGAAACCCAGAGGTGGGGAGCGGGGAGTGGGCAGGAGGTGCTTCCTCCTCCGAAGCCCTGGATGGGGGGCTCTGTACCCTTCTGTGTGTCCCAAATGCCTTTAAGAATCGGATGAAATTCGTGGTCCTTCTAGAAACAAGGACATATGTGAAAATATAGGATGTTTTACACACAATTTCAGAGGTACAAAAAACTCCCTGAAGCCAGTGTAGAACCTCAGAAGCTCAGGTAAGAATCAAGCCATGAAAAGTGCTCAGAGCCCTAGGCCAAGCATCAGTAGCAACAAGATTTACAGAAGCCATATTGCCCCCCCTCCCATCGATTTTTTTCTCCAACTTCTCCAGCTGGGGAAGGTGATAAAGTTACCTTTTGGACTCCACTCCGGCATCCTGCTCATCTGTGACTCTCTTGCCTCTGTTTCCTGCAGCGCCCCTGTCTACATTAGGCCAACTGCTAGTGCAGCATGAGGCAGGGAGAAGGGGAAGAATCATGGTTCCTCCTCTCTCCATCACTGTCTCTGCCTCCATACTTCTCCAGAAGAAGTAGGGGAAGAGACTGAGTTTCAATGCAACTCAATGAAGAATAATGGGACCACGACTTGGGGAGCTGCTAAGGTGGGAGGGGTGCGTATCCAGCAGGTGGAAGGAGCGAGGAGGACAAGGAGAGCAGGATGATGGAATTTCCTGGACCAGCAATGACTCTGAAACGAGACTGAGGTTCACGGTTGAAGAGCAAAACCCAATCTGGCTGCCTCAGAGTGCAAGGGTCCTGGAGCCCGGGGCCTCCACACCATTCCCCACTCCCTCCTCACACAGGCCTTGCCTTCCACTGCCTGAGGCCCCTCCATATGAGCAGTCTGTCCCCTTGGCCTCTGAGGTGTGACTCTTATCAGACACACTCACAGGCAAGTAGGAGACAGATCAGCCCAGACGCCAGGGAGGGGGCGATGCCCAGGAAGGCTCTAAGAGGAGTATGAGGCATGGTTCCTTTCTACCTCAAGCTCCTTGCCTGACCCTTTACCCCAGGTTTGTACTAGGCATTCCTCCTCCTGGCTTCCAGAGCTGGGTATACTCTCCTTATCGAAGGCTTGATTAATTGCCTGTCTCCTTCCCTGTCAAGTCAGTATCTAGTCCGCACTATATCACCGGCACCTAGCAACTCGCTTGGTATGTAATGGGTGCCCCACATCTAGTAGACAACCAAGCAATATTTATTTATAAGGAGAAGCACTCGCACCTCTGCCCTCTGGAAAGGAGGTCCCCAGCACACTGGAAAAGTGGCCTGTGGGAGGAGGAGCAGGCAAAGCTGGGAGGCAAAAAGCCTGGAGCCTGCTTTAATTCCACCAGCCTCTGTGGCTCTGGATATGCCCTTCTTGTTCTGGACCTCAATTTTCTTATCTGAAATTCAGACTCGGTTGCACTTAATAATCCACGATTCTAGTGCCAACATAAGACTTTTTTAAAGTGTCATGATTAATACATAAAAATCTTGAATCACAGTCACAAACCTTGGCAATTTAGCCTTTCTTTTCTACTCATGGCCAGACACCACGGGTATTTTTATCTATATGTTCCTGGTCTAAAAAGAGCCTGGCTCCTCATCCAACCATGTAAGGCCTCTGGGCTCACAAAATGAATTAATTCACTCGCCCATTTGTTCATTCAACAAATATTTATGGAATCCCTGTCATGAGTCAGAGATAAATCACATTTCCTTCACTGTCTGTAGGAAGCTCAGAGAGAGCCTGTAGGGTCTGTGGGATGGTGAGGAGTCTTGACATGGGTATGGGGTGGGTCAAGGAGGCCACTACCTACGATACCCCTCTTACTGATTAGAAAAGGTGCTGCTTCTGGGAAAGAGGCAGCCCTGCCACACTGAGCAGGAGGCTGGCAGGCAACCAGGCTCCCCATGGGGCAGATGGTCACATCGGACTCTGGATCAAAAGCTCAGGGAACTGGAAAGAGCTGAAGGTTAAAAGCCCCTGAGAAATTCCACATAGCCCAATGGAACCTACCCACTCTTGGCTACCAACTCTTTCCCAGCACATAGCAGCCAAATTCAGATGGAAGCATCATTAGGCTACTCTCAGTGGCCTCTGGGCCCAGCAACTGCCCAAGGGCTCCTCCTGAGTGGGACTCACTGGTAGGGGAAGGATAGGCCACCAGCCCAGGCAAGGTGAGCATGCTGACTGTCCAGCCGGAGTACAGATGCTACCTGGGACTCCTAGGGACTCTGGCTGTGCTCTGGCAACAGTGCCTTTGCCCCAGATCTGACTCTGACAACGTCCTCACTCTTCTTCCCACTGGTCCAAGTGCAGCTTTGTGTAGTGTGGCAAATACAAATTCACATAACCAGAATGCCAGCCGCAGCATTGACCTTCCGCTCCTGCCGAGAATCCCCTGGTTGTTTTGGCCATCCTAAGCCCTCATCTCTTCCCATTTGGTCGTGGGTATAGCTGGGCTTGGGGTAGTACTGTGCAGGGTCCACAAGAGGAGGAAAGTTTCACTGATGTCCTCTGAACCAAACATGCCAGCTCGAGAGTGGACTACCGAGCCGAGGGTAGGTCCTCCTGGGTATGTCCTGGGGCAACTGCTGGGCAAACCTGGGATAAAGCATTGCTAAATCTGGCCAGGTTGTTTCTCCTTCTGTCTACAGAGCTCTGAGTTGTACCTGCTGGGTGCAGCAGGAGAGAGTACACCCAGCCTCCTGCCCTGGCCTCTTGACAGATTCCTCCTCCTGCTGCAGCTGGGGTCCCCTGACTGCTGGGTGATCCTCTCTTTAAAAATAACTTTGGTATTTAACTTCCTAAAAACAACAAAATCACCTTGTAGAAAACTCTAAAAAATAATGTTAAGTAAAAAGAAAAATCATCCACAGCTCTACTACCCACAAACAACCACTGCTAATTGGACATATATTTACAATCATCTACCTGTGCATATATAGAAATATTAGAAATTATTTGAAAAAATAAGATGATTGTGCTCATACTACTTTTTAAAATGAATATGGCCTAAATATTTCTTCCATGTCATCAAACATTTTCCAGCATCATTGTGAATGCACGCCAGTCTATTATAAGGACCTGTTTTATCAAATTGGATTATAAATTAGGTTAACATTTTATAAATATTCACGTTAGCCTCTGGTGCCTACTCAAAGTAACAAGAAGTTGAATTTCTCTTTTGGGGACTTCCTTCACCCTCAGTTGTCCAAGTACACCAAGGACTTTCTGAATCCAAGAGGCTGATTCATCCAAAGTCAGGTGCAGACAGCCCTGGAGCCTCTGATGAGCTGTGACTTCCATTCCCCAAGATGTCACTATACAACCTGGTCCTGTCTAGCTGATCAAGCTTGCCCACCAATGCAGTGATGGCCTTGTCTGTCCAGATTTCCCTTGGCACTGTGATTGTTCTCTAATGGAGTAAGACCTCAATATGCGAAAGTGCTTAGCATGGCACTGAGCTGAGAAAGCTGTCCTGGGTCCCACCCCCAGGGATCTCAGTCCATCAGAGATGGTCCAACCATGTTAATCCTCAAGGGACAGTGGTGGAGGATTTCTACCCCTTTCTTTTTTGGAAGCTTTGCCCTGTGCAGATGAACCACCTCTCTTCTCAAAAGAATTTGAGTTCCTTCAAACTCCCTTCTTCGCTCCTTATCTTTCTGCTAGTTTATCATGTACCATTCTGTTTGCCTCTCCTGTCATGAACCGTCTTTCCTTCCCTTTCAAGCAACCCCCTGCTCACCACAGGCTGTTGATATTAACCTCTCCCTCCTTGTACTTCTCCTCCATATTATTTATCCTATCTATACCTTCCATCTCTCTCTTACTAAGTCCTTTCTCTTCTCACTGGAACAAATAGCCTAGAAAACAGACAAGCAAATGTCCTCTGCTTCAACCTTAATTCCCCTCCATCAGTGATCTCACTCTCTCCTCTTTCTAGGCAAACTTCTAAAGGGAACAGTCAGTGTCACGCTCTTAAGTCCTCAACCCACACAACCTAGGCACTTAGGCCTTCTCTACACAGTGACCATTTTCTTTTCTCTCCGCAGAGACCACTGGGGACACCTGTGTTCTGTTTGCCAGGAATAATCCTGCTTTACCTCATCCTCCCTGAGCTTTCCCAAGAGTCCAGCTGGTTGATTAAACGGCATGGCCACCTCATCCCTAGCCAGCCACAAGCAGTGCAACCCAAGCCTCCATCGCTGTCATCCTCGGCAACTTTCCTGCAGCAGAGGACTCGAGTGATTCTACTGCCCTTGAACTTCCCTCTTCCCCTGGCTGACTTGACACTGCTCCGCTGGTTTCTCGCCTCTCCTCTGCCTGCTCTCTCACCCACATTTTTCTGCAGTAGTCTCTCTCTCCATAGACGGTGCTGTGCAGGGCTCTGTTCCTCTCATTTAGCATTTAGTTTCCTCTGAATTTCACCCACACCCACAGCTTCGGCTCATCTTCTCCGCCTTCCCCCTCAATTCAGGGCGACTCTAAAGACTTCAGGGAATTGTGGTAGCTTAAATGTAGGTTTACAAAACTACCCTCCCCAAACTTGACAGAAAGGAACAAAAAGAAACAAAAATGAGAGAAAAGGCTGCAAAGGGCTGAAACCCTGGCATGCTTCTCCCAGACACAAAAGAAGACTTAAATAGAGGCAGACCTTTCTCTCCAAGGCGAAATGCAATGATACAAAGATTATTTTCCCTCAGTTATTTGATAAATTCATACAATCCTACTCAAGATGCCAGTGGGATTTTAAAAAATATTGCCAAATCACTTTAACCAGATAGTTACTCTTGTAAAAACATTTTTTTATATTTCTAAAAGAGATGAGTAATGAAGGAGAGAGAGACTTATTTTTTTTTTTTTAAGAAAATAGTATGTCACAACTTAAGGGGGAAGGAATGGTATAGGGATAGGAAGCAAATCAAAGGAGCAGATACACAATCTAGAAATATATACTCACGTACATAGAGACATTTAGTATATGAGACAAGAGGCACTGCTAATTAATGGTGCAAAGATGGATTATGAGTGTACGAAAATTTATGGAAAGAAAAAGTAAATGGATATTGGTTTTGTTTATTTGTTTTTGATGGTTCTGGACTACCACGCATGCTCTACCACCGGACTACCCCTCCCAGCCCTGAGTACTTACTGAGGTGGAGAAAGCTCTTTCAGCATGATATTCTAAGTCAGAAATCAGAAAAGGAAGGGTTGATATACTTCACACAGAAAAATGAAAATTTCAGCTTGGCAAACACCACATAACCAAAGTTAAATGGGTATTTGTAACAATGAATAATAGGAAGTGCTCCCTCAACTCAACAAGAAAAAGATAAAAACTGAGAGAAAATGGGGAAAGGGGATGAAAGAGCTTGGGAGTCATCATTTGCTCACTCAGCTGCAGTAAGGCCGGAAGGGGGTCGTCAGCCAGGAGAGCAATGTGACACAAATGTTATCAGACCCTCCCAGACGGTGACTATAAATAAGTTCCATTAACATCCCTAACCCAAAGTCCCTGCTGTTTCTCTTCTCGCGCCCACAGGACCTCTGCCCTCTTCCTCCTCTGCCACAAGTATTTCTGGGAGTTCCAAAAAGGGAGCACACATATGCTAAAGCATCACCCTGTCAGCCGCCATCCTCACATGGCTTCTCTGGAATTCTCCTCCTCCTGTCCCAGTTCAATGCCTCCCGCTAGCAAGGCCCCTGAAATGGTCCGGGCTTGTGTGTGACTCCCGCCCCGGAAGACGTTACCTCCTCCCAGTGTTTCCAAAGCCGCCGTTCCTTGGAACTGGTGGCACAGGGCTTAAAGCAGAGTTGGGGACGATCTTCCCTACTGCCAGTGGTCAGCATCCCTCCTGAGTCAGGGAGCAGCCTGGCAAGGAGGAAGTCAGGGGGGCTGCACTGCCTCTTATGGCTGCATAAAAATTACCACACATTTTTGTGGCTTTAAAGAACATACAGTTATTTTCACATGGTTCTGGAGGTCAGAAGTCTGAAAAGTCAGCTTCACTGTGCGAAAAAGAAAGTGTCACACTCCCACCAGAGGAGTTTCCATGCCTCTTCTGGCTCCAGATGTGTCTTTTGTATTTCCTGGCTCGGGCCCCTTCCTCTATCTTGAAAGCCATCATGTTTAGGGATCACATTGCCTTCCCGTTCCATGTCAAACTTCCTTTGCTAAGACTGCATTTAGGGCCAACCCACATAATCCAAGATACCCTCCCAACTCAACACCCTTACTTACACACGCAAAACCTTCTTTGTCACAGAAGCTGACATCATAGCTTCCAGGACTAGGACCTACTTACCCTTGGGCACCGTTAGCCCACCTGGGGGCAGAGGCCTTCGCATCACCTCCAGCCTGCTCAGCTCCTTTCTCCTCAGTTTAGGAGAAGCGGCTGCTATACATCTTCGCAGATGCAAATACATGATGGTATTGGGGAGGATGCTGTCTCCATGAGGAGTGGCAGGGGCCCCAGCTGGCAGGCCACGAGCCCTGTGACAGGGACGAGACAGCCAGGCCTGGGAGTTCCTAGCGTGTGGGTGACAGATCAGTGTCACAGAGCTAAGACTCTAAGAATGTCAAAGCAGCCCCTCAGCCAATCTCCAGGAAGCTGGCAGCAGAGAGGGAACTTGAGGCTGGCACCAACTGGCCGGCCCTCCCAGGGAAGCCTCTGCCATGAGCCCCAGCAACTGTGTCTGTGTCCCTGCTGAGTGCCAACAGCAGCAGATCTTCATGTCTGATATGATGACCCTCCCATCATCCCCCCTGCTGTCCCATCACCAACATGGAGGTTCAAGTGGGAAAGAGATGAGCTCTACACACGGGTGCAGGCTGATTCCAAGAGTCAGAGTAGGTGCTGGCTAGGGCCCTTACCAGAGGGTCCAAAGTCAACCCTGATGTGGGGCCCGGGAGGACAGACATGGTCAACCTTCCAGGAGATAGGGACAGAAATGTCCCTGGGATGGAGTCTGTCTCCAAAGACCATCTTTAAAATATGGTGGGTAGTGTGTTCACGGAGGCCACCTCTATAATCACCTCCCCAGCTGTGCATAGCATTGTCACCGTCACCACCCACAGAGAGCCTCAGAAGATGCTGAGCTCACAGCTTGAGATAGGGAGGGAGCGCACTGGTTGGCGAGAAGGCTGAGGACAGAGTGGCAGCCAGGACATAAGCAGCTTATGTGCAGGGAGCTTGGGCTTTCTCTTCAGGCCTGTGGAATGCACTGAAGAGTTTTAAGCAGATATGGCCAGATTTACATTTTGAAAAACCATTCTAGTAGCATTGTGGATGATGGATTATAGTAAGGGAGCAGGATAGAGGCAGGGAGGCCAGTTAGGAGGCTGATTTCCAGGCAAGAAATCATCTGTGGCTGTGTCAGCACACATGGGGAAAAGTGGATGTGTTTGAGAGAGATTCATGGGGAAGAAAGAAATAGATTTCTGAACTGATGGGATGTGGGACATGGAGGAAGGAGTGAAGAATGATGTCCATGTTTCTGGCTTCAACCATGGGGTGGATGGTGGTCTCCCACACTGAGTGGGAAGAGCAGGGGGTGTTGGAGAAGAGCACGATATTTAGGCATTGGGAGTGCGAGGTGGTCCTAAGATATCTAAGAGGCTGTTGAACAGACAGTCTGGAGTGCAGAGAAGAGATCTGGGGTGAGGACATGGGTGGTAACCAGAAGTGAGTGCATGGATGACAAGTGTCCCAGGGGACGGATCCCACGTCTGATAGGATGCAGGGCAGGCAAAGGAGTCAAGAACAGAGCTGACATGGGAGGAGCCAACAGAGAAGCAGGGGACCTGAAGGGAACCGAGGACTGGCGAGCAATGTGGAAAGATCA
>NW_022900937.1:22873089-22883372 GCF_012274545.1 Fukomys damarensis | reverse complement strand
ACATCAAGGGAAGAAGGCATTTCCGGAGGGGAGAAATGGCAGTCCTGCATAATGCCCAGAGGTCAGTGAGGGACGAACAGAAGGTGACTGGTACTCAGGAGGTCGCCAGTGGCCTTGCTGCAGATCGGATGGGGAGAGGAATCTTGCTGAGAGCTGAGGAAGGAGCAATGGAAGGCAGGGAGTGAAGCCCACCCTCTGGTGGAGAAGGCCAGATGCGATGGGAACCAGAGAAAGGGACCACGAGGCTGGAGGACAGCAGGACAGCAGAGCTTTGATCAGGATGAAATGCTGACAGGAAGGATCCCACAGAAAGTGGTTGAAATTGTGGCAGAAGTGGTAACTGATGGAAACACGGCAGAATAAGAAAATGCTATTGTAAATGCACTATTTAACAGATTGGTAGGCAGCACTGAGGCATGTTAGAGACTGGGAATTTTTTTTTTTTTCAGTACTAGGGCTGGAACTCAAGGCCTCAGTACTGAGCTACATCCCCAACCCTTTTTCATTTTCTATTTTGAGACAAGTTCTTGCTAAACTCACTAAATTGTCCAGACTAGGCTTGAACTAGCAATCTTCCTGCCTCAGCCTCCTAGAGTGCTGGGAGAAATCATGAATTTGAGGCAGCACAAATCTGTGTGGTTTTCTCAGGTGGCATCAGGGGGATGCTATAGCAGAGAGGGTCATGGGTTGGAGTGACACAGAGCTGAGGTTTCCAGTTTGACAGAGCAAAAGGTTGATGAGACAAGAGAAGGTAGAAATAGTGGATCTCAGGACCTATGCTGAGGAGGGGAGGTATTGCAGGCAGGAGAGATGAGTGGGCAGAACTCACTATTGCCAAAGAAAAAGCCAGATACTTGTTAAAATGGTAAGGACAGATTTTGTTCAATGGTAACTACTTCAATAGAGAAGAGAATCCAGTATGACCTGAATTCTGCTTCTCTGAAATACGAGGCTGGAACATTTTTAAAGGTTTGGTAAACCAGGAGAGAGGCACGCAGGGAAAGGGGGGTTTGGCTCAAGTGGCTTGGCCATCTGGGTGAATGATCTGGTCTTCATGAAAGTGAAGGGATGTCCTCCCATCTCACAAACACCAGGACACAGAGACCTTCCAGTGCAGACCAAAACAAACAGTTAATCACTGTGGCAGCCCTGAGCTTTCCCAGGCAGGAGCCACGTGGAGCTGGAGTTGTCACTGTAGGGATGCAGCACTGAGCTAGAGAACTATGCCAGTGTTTATTTAAGGCTCTTAGGGTGAGGGTTTGGATGCAGTCATCATGCATGACGAGTTCTTCCACAGCTCCCAGGCTGACACTGGTGAGACGCAAGGGAAAAAGCAGAGCTGAGGTCCAACAGCGGAGCCTGAATTTCAGATTTCAGAGGTGGAGCCTTTCTAGGTTGTGTCCATGAACTCAAGGTTCAGTCCCTGAGCACCAAAAGTCAGGGCCAGAGTTCACATGGAGCGTCCTCCGTGACGGCAAGAGTTAGGCAGGGAGGAAGCCAGCTAGGAAAGGAGCCTGGGTGACAGCCATGGGTGTCGGCTGTGGGAGCCTCAGAGGAACAGGTGGTCATGTGCATTTTTATGGGCAGCAAGGGTGATGGTCTGGGAGGAGCCTTAGGAAGTCCTCACCTCACTTCCTGACCATGGAGGGCAGGGAGAATGGAAGTCCATCCCTCAAGGAGAACAAAGGAGTGGCCTTCTATAAAAAGCCGGAAGTAAGGCCCTGACCAAAAGGTACAAAAACGATAGTCCTTGAAATTGTTAATAGTGCTCTGGCAACGTGGGTAGAAATTCACATCCTGGCCGGGGATTTAACTCAGTGGTGCTGCCGCCTGCCTCAGAAGCCAAGGTCCTGAGTTTGATTCCCGGTACAAAAAAGAAAGAAAGAAAAAAAATCATTCACATCCGGCTCATCTCCACCACCCAGTCTAGTTCTGGGGTGGAGGCAGAGAGCAGACAGAGGGTCCCATGCATCCACAAACTAGACAGCTGCTTCCCTGAAGGTCCCTGCCGGCTGAGTATGAGGACTCCTTTTCCACTGAAAACATTTCTGCCTATGAACTTCAAAATACACGTGACACAACAGCAACTGTGATTTCAAAAGCTACTCATGGATAGGAACATAGACTAGGTCACCCGTGACTGGCCTTAAGCCCTGCTCTTCTCTAACCTTGGAGCTTGGGAAGTTAGTCAACCTCTTCGAGTCTCAATTTAATCATCTGTAAAATGGGGATAATACCACTCACCTGACAGGGCTCCAGCAGGGATTACAAGAGCTAATCCATGCTGGGTACTTGGCGTGGTGCCTGGCACAGAGGAAGCGCTCCAAAAACGTCAGTGATCCTGACTCTAAATTTGCTTATCCTTCAACACAAACACGAGTCTGGTTCCTTGCAACACAGCAACACCTGCACACACCAGGGAAATACTCGTATATGTGGAAGGCACATCGTGGACACCATCAGCAGGATGCACTTCGAGAGACTGGAGAGTCAGAGACCTTGTAATAACTTAGGGCCCCCACAGTCCACGCTAGCACCTACCTCTCTCTGTAAACGTTTCCTGAGGTAGGCAGATTCAAAAAAAACAAAAGAAAACTGAGGGCCAGTGTGGTAGTCAGCTTTCTGTCACTGTAGATGATACAAAAGGAGGAAATCAGCATGATGAATGTAATCATCGTGTTACTACAAACATGTACTAATAAAAATAATACTTTTTTTTTCAAAAGGAAGAAACGAGCCAGGTATGATGATGCACGCCACCTACTTGAGAGGCTGTGGCAGGATGATGGCTTGGGCCCAGAAGTTGAAGACCAGCCTGAGCAACAGGCAAGACCATGTCTCAAAAAAACAAAAACAAAGGAAGAAAAGTTTATCTAGGTTCCCAGTTTCACAGGGTTTCTTCATGATCTCCACCCCACCCTTTGGGTCTGTGGTGGCTCAGAACATCACAGTTGGGAGTCATGGGAATGAAGAGGCTCCCTCCTAAAGAGCAGAGGAACTCCAATCGCTACACCCTGTAAGGCCACGCCCCCGATGACGCACTTCCGTGTTAGGCCCCACCCCTGCAGGTTCCACCACCCCCTCAATAGCACACAGGCTGGAGACGAAGCCTTCACACTTGGCCTTTGGGGACATGCAAAGGGCAGCCCCCAAGAGCCTGCCCAGGGACACAGGCTTCTGCGGCAGCGCTGGAGGAAGCAGCCACTCTCACGGCCCTGACACCACGTTCCCGTGGCAGCCTCAGCCTGCAGCGTCTCCACAGACGCCTGGCCCGGGTCTGTGCTGTGTTGCTGCTGTCACCGCCAACTGCTCTGTCACCGTGGGAGTATGGGCCCAGGCTCCAGGAACTGTTGTCCCAACTCTGACTGTGCTTCCAGATTTAGTCACATTTCTGTCTCAGTGCTTTTCAAAGCCTCTGTCACAGCCCATCACAGCCCGTCAGAGACCATGCCTCAGCCCGTCACAACCCTTGTGACAGCTTGTCACAACCATGTCATGGCTTTTAGAACAGCCCACTACAGCCCTGCCACAGTCCCAGTCATAGTGTCTGTCACGGCCTCTGTCACAGCCTCTATCACAGCTCCATCACACTCTCAGTCACCGCCTTTATCACAACCTCTGTCACACTCTATTATAGTCTTTATCACGGCCTCCGTCAGAGCCCTTGTCACAGACGCATGTCACAGCCCTGACTAGCATGTTACTGGTTCTAGTCATAACCCATGTCTCTGTCTCTAGCATAGCCTCTGTCACAGCCCATGTCGTAAATCCTGTCTCTATCATAGTCTCTGTCACAGCTTGTCACAGGTTTTATCAGAGTCCTTGCCACAGCCCCGTCACTGTGTCACAGCCCTCATCACCGTCCGTCGTAGCCCCCGCTACTGTCTGTATGAGAGAGCCATGCCAGAGTGTGTCACAGTTCTTGTCACATCTGTCTCTCACGGCTCCTGTCACTGTACCACACAGTCCCTGTTGCAGTCCCTGTTGTTGCTCTGCCTATTCTCTGGGCCCTGTGGGTGGCCTGCGAGGCATAGCTCTGTCACACACCAGAAGTGGCTCCGTGACAGCAAGTTATCCTGCCTTAAAGGGAGCTGGGGAGCGGAGCTCCCAACCAGGCACCCGCTTCAGTGTGGCTCCCTCCGTGGGCCACGGGGGGACAGAGCAGCCTCAGGCAGGACTTTCCTCTCCTGGGCCCACTGTGGGCTTCTGGGGCAGGGAATGCATCTTCCTCTTTGCAGTTTACTCACTGCAGAGCCGGGCACAGGGATGGGTTCCCAGGCACAACCCGATGGTCCAGCCCAAAGTCCTGGCCTCTCTTAAGTCACTCAGGTCAATCCCACTGTTCTAGAACCAACCACCTCTGTGTCTCCATGGCTGTGGCCCCCAACCAACCTGCTACCCACCCCTGCTCCAGGGCTCCCCTCGGCCTCCCTCTGCTCACAGTGTAGTCCGCTCTTCTGCCCACCTTGCTCTCTCCACTTCTCCAATCATACCTGCCTTCTTTTTTGGTGAGGGGGGCACTAGAAACTGAACCCAGGGCCTTCACATTGAGCTATATCCCCAGTCCTTTTGATTTTGAGACAGGGTCTTGCTAAATTACTAAGTTGTCCAGGCTGACTTACACTTGGGTTCTTCCTGCCTCAGCCTCCCAGAGTGCTTGGATGACAGGTGTGTGCCACCACGGAGGGCAGGCACACCTGCCTTCTTGAAAGACCAATTCAGCCCCGTCTCCCCTGCCCCCCTCTGTGCTCTGCCTCCTCCTTCTTCTGTCCCCATGCCACTTGTCCACAGCACATGCTCTTGTCCCTGCCTCTTTTCTCTGTGGGCTCTAGAATCTGTCTCATTCTAGCCACAGCCTGGAGGTGGCTGGAGATTGGGGGCTGGATTGTCCGGTGTCACATAACAGCTGCTGTGCACACTTGCTAGATAAATGAAAGGGCTCATGTGAAGTTGGGGAAAAGAGAAAACATGGAGAAGTTGATGGGGTGGTGTATAAAGTATCAGGGAGGAGGGCATGAGGGTGAGCTGTCCTGCTTAGGGGAGAGAGAAGCCAGGTCCTGGGCCATCTTGGGGTCCGTGGGAAGCCCGGTCTCCCCAGCTGTTCTCACCCCTCTGCCTAACACCTGATCCTGCCCACTTTCTCATCCTGTCCCTTCCTTCCTTCCCTCTGCAATGCCGGCAGCCTCTTCTCCCCTCCTCCACAGGGGCTGTGAACCCACTTCAGCCCTGATATGTGGAGAATTCCAGACTCAGGATACAGAAGTCTCTGCTACTTATTTCTTGGCAGCTCCTCTCAGCCCATACCCCGGGAGCCTCCCCTCCCAGTGCCTCTCTCTCCACCCTGGCTCCGAGTCCAGGTGGCCCAGACGTCCTGGAGCCCTGGCAGGACACAGAGACACAGTCCAGGCCTGGCTGAGCTGTCAGCACGTCCTTCCCCAGCCTTCCTCGGCGAGGGGTGGGGCTAGGGGCCCGAGGGCCACCCGGTGCCCTGGCAGAACCCCAGGGAGCCACCGGCTGCACAGGATGGGGGAGCATCGGACAGCAGGAGCCCAGGGGCCAGCACTGGCTTGGAGATGAAAGGGCACTGGGCTCTGCATGGCTGTGGTGCTCACAGGCGGGGTCCTGGGAGAGGCAGGGGCTGGTTCAGTAGCTCTCACGCCTGGATCCTAGAGAGGCCTGGCAGAACTGGGGAGAAAGCAGATGGTGACCCAACAGGAAGTGGGGCCTGGAGGGCCTTCTTGCTCCCTGTGGGCTTAATGTGGTTAGGAGGAGGGTGGGCATGTGGGCTCCCGGTATAGTTCAGGGCTGAGGGTGCTGGAGGATGGGATCAAAAGGACCCAATACTGTCCTTCTGTGGAAACAGCAGACTTTCTCCTAGGGACAGCTTAGGGCAGCAGCTTAGTAGTCTCCAAAGACAGGACCCCCAGCCCTATCCTTGTTAACCCCACCAAGAGAATCATAGGCTTCCTTCCTGCCAAACTACTCCACTCACTGTTTCCCCGTAATAGATATGCAGACTCACTCAGAGCAATGCTGCCTAGAAGTATAGCTGTCTTTCCACCTCCTCCAGGCAGCCCACCATGATTACCCTGAGGAGAGCCATTGTTCTGAGCTTCTGAACCACTCCCTCTGAGCCTCCATTCTAAAGGCTTGGGGTAGCCTTCAGCTGCTTCTACCAGACCAGGCACTGCCCAAGTAGGCCACCCACTACCTTCTCAGCCATCACCACACGCATAGACACACTGGGTTGTGTACCTGAGGGCTCGGTCAAGACGGGCTGGTTTATTTATTCTCCCTTGACATCTCTGGCCAGTCCCGCTTGCTTCCTGTGTGCCCTTTCCTGTTTGGGAAGGCTTGGGACAGGAAAGCTAAAGAGGATGCTGCTTATGCCAGTGTTCTTTCTCCAGATCAGAACCCCCAGCGGGAAGTCTATGTGTCCCTGATCCCTCTCCAGCCCTGCACAGCACATAGGCTGGGGAGCAGAGCAGAAGGTGGGCTGGGCTGAGCCCTGTCTACACGCGACAAAAAGATGAAGCTGTCCCCAGGCATGGTTCCCCAGCCCTCACAGCCTTCTCAGGGGTCTGAGCACAGCTGTCTGTGGGGCTTGCAGTCTGGTTTGGGGCTTGGAGACCCAGCCAGCTTACCAGGGATGGAGAAATAAAAGGAAGCACATTGTACAGTAAGAGCTCCCTTTCGTCCCAACACAGTGTCAACATGAATAAATCAGAACTGGATTCCAGAAAGTCAAGTGACTAATTGGGAAATACAGGTTTCACTCTACCATCTCTGCATTTGACATTTTCTGAGATTTTACTACAAATCAAAGTCTACAGTGGGTGCATGCAGTCTTCTCGATAACACCTGAGTTAAATATCATTGAGACCATTTTACACATGGGGAAGATTGAGGCACATACATGCAGCAAGTGATGGAAAAGAATTTAATTCTACAACTTCTGTTTTCTAGCACCACACTCTATTGTTTACAGCTGGGGTTCCCAGGCTTTTGGAACTCACAGACCTTAACACTTCAGAAACGATTTTTGGGAACAAACACAGAACCTTATGCCAAGTTTTTATTTGGCCAAGGGCAGAAAAAATACCATCTCCCGGCACCAGGATTTCACAAAAGGGCATTTTAACACAGAAAATGTGGCAAGGATATAATCTTAGAATAAAGACAGACTTCTAAGAAAGGGCCGTTTAGCAATCTGACGCTAAACTATCCTGTTGTTTGAGTGTGTGTGTGTGTTTCATCTCAAGCAGAACTGGCCAAAATCTTGACACTGCAGGGTGTGGGAGCCTGTGCTATCCCAGAGCTGCCTCTCCGAGCAAGAATAATGCCCTCGCCATAAGCAAATAAACTTCTGGAACTTTCCATCCCCCTCTGCCCATCTAGGTTCCCACCAAATAAGGTCGGAGGCTGATGCATATAATCAGCTACATTCCTACTCCTGCAGTGGGCCTTCCAACCCCCTATTTACCATCCCTGTGGGGGGGGATCCAGCCCACCCTTCCCAGGCCCCTTCTCTCTGTGGCATGGATTTCCTCTAGCTTTGCATTCTGGGGACTTCCATTCCTCCTGCCCACTCCCCTGGTCCCCCTGGTACCCAGGATAGCAAGTCTCCTATCCTTGTCCCAAGTTGGTGTCTTCCCCTTGCTGAGGTCCCCAATTCCTGGCTGATGCATTAGAGGAAGCAAAGTGGACCCTATGGCTTCTTCTCGTGTAACGAGAAGGGTAATAAATGTGGGGGCTTGGGTCCTTCTCCACCCTCAGTTCCTGCACCTATGCCCACCCTCTCCCCACTCCTGGGAGCCAGCTAGAGCCTGACCTGGGAAGCCCTTGGTTGGAATTCCAGCTCCCATCATTTTCTTGCTCAGGGGAATTTGGCAAGTCACTTAACCTCCCTGTGTTTTAGTTCTGTTGTTCACAAACGGGAGTAAGAATGATAGGTGAAGCCATATGAAACTGCCAAAATGTGATCCCACTGGGCACATCAAAATGACAATTTCTTATAGGTTTAACAAATCAGATGTAATCTCTTACATGTTGGGTCCATGTCTCTAACCAAGTGTGACCACCTCCTCCAGGAAGCCCTCCCTAATACCCCAAGCTCAGTGAGGTCTCCCTTCTCAAATCTCCCATGGTTGGGGCACACGTTAGTACACACTTTTTTCCCATCACTATTTTTCCTGTGTGTGTGCCTTCTCCACCTAGTGCAGCCCACCAAGGGCAAGACCAGGGCACCACCTCCTCCTCCGTCTTCTAGACTGCTGGCAAACCAGATTATTCTCCATTAGCATTTTACTTGAGGGAGCCGGGAGAGGGCTGGCCTCAACAGGGGTCCCCTGGGCCTGACTTACTAATGGACATTTCTGTAGCCAAAGTTGGTTCTACGTGATTGTGAGCAGGTGATGTGATCAAATTGAGGCTAAGTGGGATGCTAGAAGGGGAAGGATCTGGAGGCCCTGACTGGCCAGCCGGTGGCAGCAGAATCAGAATCTTGGTTATCTTTTCCTAGGACCCCCCCCCGTGGTCAGCTGCCTTCGCGGACCACTCACTCACTCACAGAATTGACACTGATGTGCTGTCAGTCCACCCTTGTGTTGCTGCCAAGGTCCCTGCTGTGAGCCATACCTGCTGTATCCCCAGGAACTCAGGAGGGGACACAGACTGCACCATCATCAGTGCTCGGGTTGCTGGGAGCTTGTGGATCAAAGCGGGACACCATCAAGATTTGGGTGGTCAGGAAAGGGTTCCTAAGGAGATGTCATGCCATGGATCACTGGGAGGCCTGTGTGGGCCACCTCCTGAAGCCGGGGCAGGACAAAAAAGTCGGAGGAAGTGAGCCGAGGCAGGTGGTCTTCGCCCTGTGGCTGGTACACCGGAGCAGACCTGCTCCCAGCCAGTTACGAATGCTCCTTCTCAAGGATACCCAAGGACATTCAGGGATTAGGCCTCTCCGCATCGGTGCAGAGAACTGTCAGCCCTGAGCTGCTCAAAAGTAGAAATGCCAGCCACCGGTGATGTCACCACCCAAGTCATTCCCTCCCCCATCCCAGGTCCTGTGCTCTGATGACAGACCAGAAAAGCCCCTGACAGGCTGCCCACCCTCCAAACCTGCATTCTGCCTCCAAAATTCCTGCTTCGGGTGCAGAATGGAGAGACGGTCATAAGGGGCTAAGAATTTGAATTTTTTAATTATTTGAAGAAAAACTTATTGCTATTCTTTAGAGTTTGGGACCTTTTTGTTTCCCTCCTGCCGCACATTGCTGAGGATCCGAGTCAGCATGAACCCAGACTCCAATCTTCCCTGGCCACCTCCTTCCTTCTGAGGCCCCATCCATGCCCCCAGCCCACTTCTGAGCTCATCTGGGGTGTTGGCTGTCGGGGGTGGGGGGCAGAGAGTACAGCCACACCTCAGGCTGAGCAAGTGGGGTTTGTCTTTAAACCTGGCTACTGCACCGGAGAGATGACACCCAGCTGGACTGGAGAGGGGGCAGCGGACTCAAACGGGTGCAGGGGCGGTGCAGCTACTGGGTGGAGTTGAAACCCCCCTATCGCGGGTCCACAAGAAGGTGTCTCCACTGGACAGGATCATAGGGAGAAGGGTGTCCAAAGCCAGCCCTGAGTGCCAGGTCCCGGAGAGGCCCGCACGCCAGCTCCTCTGGGAACCCCACTTCGGATGGGATGTACCCTGCGCGCGGCGCGTGGGGGGACCGGGTGCTGGAATCCCACGTCGCTGGCTGCTGCTAGCGCATTTCCTCGAAGTCTTACCTCGAAGGGCTGGGTCCCACCCGCGCGCTCTGTGTGTGCCCCGCGAGTGTCCCCCACACCCTCCTCAACCGACGAAAGACTGGCGCGGGGCTCGCCCTTCGCCAGAGCTCCGGGAAAACCCTGGGAGCCGCCCCGGCGCCGCGCGTTTCCCGGAAACCCCCTCTCCAGGCGCGCTGCGGGAACGCACAGCTCCGCATCCACGAGCGCCACGCCTCCCGGAGGGCTGGGGACCCGGGCAGGGAGGAGCCGAGCTGCGGGGATGCGGGAGCCCCGAGCTCGGAGCGGGAGCCTAAGGGACCCAGCCCCCCATCTGGAGGTGGGGAATTTGCTACCCAAGCCAAAGCCTAACGCTTGGGGGTCGCCCCCCAACCCTGGGTCAAGAAGGGCCATTTGAGGGCGCAAGCTTGCGGTGGGAAAGCACCTCGGCTCCAAAGGTCTGGCTAGGGCCCACCCTGCGCTCCGGGCCGGAACCGCCTTCCGTCCCCCGCCTCCCGCCCCCTTCGCGG
>NW_022900937.1:22858897-22872015 GCF_012274545.1 Fukomys damarensis | reverse complement strand
CCCAGCCTCGGCCTCCCGCGAGCAGCCCGTGGCGGACACCGCGATCAAAGTGGAGGGAGGCGCGGCCGCCAGCGATCAGATCCTCCCGGAGGCGGAGGTACGTCTGGGCCAGGCCGGCTTCATGCAGCGCCAATTCGGGGCCATGCTCCAGCCCGGGGTCAACAAATTCTCACTAAGGATGTTCGGCAGCCAGAAAGCCGTGGAGCGTGAGCAGGAGAGGGTGAAGTCCGCCGGGTTCTGGATTATTCATCCCTACAGCGACTTCAGGTAAGAGGCTCATTGGGGATCCTGTGGGTGCCTTGCTTGGTGGCAGGCATGCTCATCTGTCGGCCCTGCCTTCCAGCCGGAGTTAACTTTCTTGCACTGCGAGCTCCAAGAGAAGCTAGAGTCTGAGACACCCCCAGTCTTCCTCCTGCACCGAAATGGGAACTTTCCTGTGTTCCCAGCTTCTGGCTTTTCTCTCCTCGGTCTGGACCGCATTGGAGTCAGACTGAAAAGGTGTCCTGAGCCTGGCCTAGCCTTCCCTGCAGCCAGACTAGAGCTCTGCCACCTGGAGCGTCATGTTCCACCTCCCCTTAAGAGCTGCAGAGACAAGGTGGCCATCCCAGAGGCAGCCCAGGTCTGTCACCCTGCAGAGTGGGGCCAGGAAGGAGGCGCACCTCTCAGTAGCTGGGCTGGCTCCTTGGGTGCTGACTGCAGGCGATAATATCCTTCTGCACCGGCACCTTGGGAAGCAGTGGCCAGGCACCTGGAGGACTGAGGTCCCTGGGGCCTTGGGACCTGCTAACCCTGGGCCCAGCCCCTCATGCTGAATAGTGGACCAGCAGTAGACTCCCTGGGCAGCATGCTGCCAATCAGCAGAGGGGAATGACCTTGCTCATAGTGGTCAGTGAAGATGCGTGGTGTTCTACCTGATGTTCAGCTGTCCTGTGACCCCAAGCTCAGTTCAGGACACTTTCCCCAACCCAGTGGCCCGAGTTCCAGCGGCTGCTAGGTCTCTTGTGGGTCTGTGTGGGTCCAGAGACAAAAGGCGTGACTGCCAGTCAGGGAGAGGGATCCTGCCCGCTCCTGCATCACTGGAGTCAGATGCCACTGAACCACAGATGCCACTCTGGGTTTGTAGACGTAACTGTGTAGGAGTGGGATCATTGGCTGCTCCTGGGGTTCAGGACAGGGATGCCCTTAACCTAGCCAAGGTCCTGAGGTTCCCCAGTGCCCCTCTGGGCATCCCTCCCGCACCAGGTTAAGATGAAGGCCTGGGAAGCATTAACTTTTTCCAGCTGGGTACCTCATTCTCCCTCTCTCCAGCCCTGCCCCCTACTTGGCTCCATCGTTTGCCTATATAAATGAGCATGGTGTCCACCCAGAGCCCTCTTTGCAAACTCCAGGGAAGCTGGATTTGTAATGAGAGCAAAGCCATTTTCCATCCAATGAGAGAGATTTCTCTGGATGGGAATGACCAGTCAGACAGCACTTGATGGCTTAAAATAGGAGGTGAATAGAGGCCCCCTTCTTTTTTCTTTTCCTTTTTCCCTTTTGAGGGACTGATCTTTCTAACCCTAAGATCTAGGTTTACCATTCCCAGAGGGCAAGGAGGCCAGAGAGCAGGCTGCACAGAGCCTCAGCCATCAAACGGTGTGAAGAGATGTGGGTTTCTCCCCTCAGGGATGGCAGCTGGGCTCTCAGTGCCAGCTTCCTAAGAGTGAACTCTCCCTGGCCAGGACTGGGACTTGAGTATCCCAGGCTGAGCTCGAGAGGAGTGGAGAGGTGCCCTGTCTCCTCCATCCCAAGTGTCCCAGGCTCCTCCTCTTCCTGCTGAACTCCTCAGTGGTGGTGACAGGCATTTCCAGTGTCAGCCACTTGAGATGTTTGAGGGGTCCTCCCCTGCTCTGCCCCTGCCCCCAGTGATAGGAAAGCTTCTGTCCAGGGTTCTTGTCACCAAGCCCAGTGCCAACCCCGGGTGTGTCCAGCCTCCATGAACAACAAACCCTGATGGAGGACTTTCTGGGCACTGGGCCTTGCCCTCCTGGTCTTTATTACCTTGGATGGTGAGGAGTCAGGACGGTTGATTTTGCCCATGGGAAATTCCCACCTTCCTGGTCCAGCCTCTGCCTGCCAGGTCTGTCTGTCTGTGGTCCCCTTGCTACTGAACCTCCCACCAACTTCAGGCTGCCTGGGTCCTGGCCTTAGGGGGCGTTGGGGGATGGTGAGAGGGTAGATGTAGCAGGACCGATAAATGAACAGGGGGAAAATGGTCCAACTGGGTTGGCTTTGGGTTTGAGCAACAAGCTGCCAGGATGGGTGGCTGGAAGTGCACATTCCTCTATGCACACCCTGTCGCTGTTTGATGTTGGGTCTGGCAGAAGGAAAGAAATCCAAGAAAGACATCTGTGTGTGTGTGTGTGTGTGTGTGTGTGTGTGTATGTACGTTCATGTGTGCTTATGTGTGTATTTTTGGAGGAGTCGTGGTCATGTCTCTAGGCCAAAATAGCTAGTTTTGTCTTCAGAAAGTCAAAGAGGCAAGGGCCTGGCTGAGTCAGCTAAGCTTAGAAAACCCACCACTCAACCCATTCTAACCCATGTCCCCTGTACTTAGCACCCCAAGCTTTGGTCCCTAGAGTTTCAGTGCCTGGCCATGGTCTTCTCTGTGCAGCCAGTTGTCATTTTCCACCTCCAGCTTGACTAGAGCCTCTGCAAACATTGCCCAGGATTTATTCATCATTTTGATGGGCAGGAAGCATTGATCCAGCAGAATTGATTTAATAAAGAATTGCCAGCAAACCATGATAGATAGAGTTTGTTGTTTAGAGTTTAGGGCTGGCTGTTATGGGCTGCTTCTGGCCTTTCCTTTCTTGGGGAGATGAAGGCTGGATGCCTTTGCAGGGTTTTGATGGCTTACCAGGGGGACTAGGGGGGGTCCCACAATACCCTGGACATGACTGATAATGGGCTTTCCTTGGCAATTTCTGCTTTGCTACTGTGCCACTCCCCCTAGGCCATGCCCTAGGTCCTGCCTGGCTCCTCCAGTTGATGTGAGTCTGCCTGGCCTCCCCCCTCCCAGCTCCTTATTTACCTTTTGAAACTTGTCTTTATGGTTTGTGAAGGGAAGAGGCCACTTGTGGCTGACCCTCTGTACATTGCTCCCCAGGCTTTGCTTGACACTAACTGGGTTCTTGGACTCCAGCAGGTCCTTCCTTCCACAGGAGCCGTGTGCTGGAACCAAGTGGATCTGAGCAAATAAAGCATAGTATTGACACTCTGGCTTTTCCAAGAGGAAAGAAAGCGGGAGAGAGGGAGTGGGGACCACAAGGAAAGTTGTAGCTGGCTTTGTTTTCAGAAGCTGGTCAGCCTTTCCAGTGCCAGGCTCAGGGAGTCGGCCCAGCACGTGAACGTAGGTGTCTGAGCAGTGTCTTGGGGCTGTGTGGGTGGACATGGAGCTGGCAGGGCAGGCCATATGTGGAATGTCAGTTCTGGGGCCACTGCTGGGGCCCAGACACCAGCTCAGCATGCGCACAGAGGCAGGTAGATGTGTGGCCCTTCCAACTCTGCCCCTACCCTCTCCTGGCCTGAGCCACCCAGGGCTGTGAGGAAGGGAAAGGAAGGAAACCCTTAAAACATTCTTTCCTTGGGATAGATACAGCTAAGCTCTGAAACCAGGGACATTGGGATGACAGTCTAGTAGGTCCTAGGTTGCCTGAGCTGACTTCCTGATGTACTTGTGGGGCCCTGCAGCCAGTCATTGCCATTTCTTACCTCCCATCCCCGCCCTGCCCTGTCTGCTTTGAGGCTTTGTTTGGGATATGAGCCTTCCTTGAACCTCCTTGGAATGCTATTGCCTTTTTCCATGTCAAACACAGATTGTACAGTGGACACTCTGTGACCATCACTGTCAAAGGCTCTGGGACGCTGTTGTGACCACACCTCTCCTGCCTCCTTCCTTCCTGGGCAGATCACGTGGCCTGCCTTCCAGGCTGTGCCTTGGGATTTTGGACCTTTTAGGGGTCAGAAACCTCACTGAGAATCTTCTAGAATCTATGGAATCTGTATCCAAAAAAACAACAAACATACATGCAACATAGCAGTCAATTTGCAGTGTCTGGCCCCCTTAAATTGAGGACTCAATGTGGGCCACCCCAAAAGAGGGCCTGGGCAAAGTAGGGAGGAGGCAGGTGCTATCCTTCCCTGGAATGTGGTGTCCGCGGCCCCTCTGTATCTGGGGCTTGGGCCTCCCATGGCTAGTAGAATGGAAATGAAATCAGAGGTCAGAGTTAGACGCCTGGAGAAGAAAAGGAGATCTGTTTGGAGACCAATTTTAGCCTTCCTGGGAGCCATTGCCCTGGAACATTACTGCTGGCAGCATGGAAAGCGGGCTGAAAGAAACTGCAGCCCTGCTTACCAGGGAGGGATGGTGCGGTGGTGCAGAGGGGAATTCCAAGGTGAGCTGCCTTTGCAGTCTCACCCGTGGGTACAGGGGACAGTGGGTTCTCCAGTGTGAGGTGCCCCCCACCTCATGAAGCTGGGTTGGTAGACCTCAGGTGCAGTGCCCCCAGGAGCCTGGCCCACAGAAAGCAGCTGGGGCAGATGACAGGACCCGCAACCACCTGCGGGGAGGCCTGGGTTCTGGGTTCTCCCCGGTCTGGTGGCCACATGGCAAGGCTGGGGACTGTCTGCTCCCTGCTCTGGCCTGCCCTCTTTGCTCTTTGAGTGCTGAGAATCTCGAGGCTTTCACTCTGTTGGGTATCCTCAGGCCGTGAGCTTTGATGGTGCCGTGCTGTCCACCTGTCCATCTGCCCTCCTCTACCCTGCTTTAAGGCCCCACATTCCTGGGTCTTATGCGATGCCCACTTGGGCTGCTCAGCCAGCATCCCTCTGTCCTTCTTGGCCACCTTGTGGTATCTGATGGAGCTCTGTGTTTGTTATAATACAGCTTCTCATTGTAATGTCATCCAGCTTACCCGAGGATCTTGTCAAAATACAGATTTTGATTCAGTAGCTTTGGGATGGGGTCTGGGATTCTGTTCATGGGATGAGCCCCCAAGGACCATGCTCAGAGTACAGAGCATTTGTTCTTATTCCTGGCTTGATGCCCCCAAGAGCACAGCATCTGTCTTACATCCTTCACCTGAGCCCTGGTCCTCCAGCACCAAGCTCAGGCTGGGCCCAAATGCTGAGAACTAGGCAGAGCCAACCACAGAGGTGTGCAAGCAAACTTGGGGTGTTGGATTCACAGTCCCCCTTCTTGTCGCACTCCTGCATGGACCCTGCTGGCTCTGGATGCTGCTTCTGAGGTGGGGTGAGCAGGTGGCCAGAGAACCCTTGCTCATCCATCTTAGCTCACTGCTTCCTCCCATCCGAAGGGCCGAGTGGAGAAGGGGAGGGCGCCCAGTGAGTGCTGTGCAGCAGTGAGATTTCCGGGAAGGAGCAGATGTTCTCAGTAAGAGAGTCCAGAGGTGGCAGGGCAGAGAGCCGTGTGAGGTGGTTCTGGCAGTGGCCAGCTGGAGGGCACAGGCATCTGGAACAGTAGCAGCCTTAGCTGGGTGAGCAGAGGCTTTGCTCCAGGCCCCGCTAGCAGCCTCCCTTGTGGGCTGAGCTTGCCTGTTATTTCTCCCCACCCCTCCCACTTTGGAAAGCACAGGGCTGCATTCAGATGATGAGGCTGGCAAATGTCATTCACTCTGCATGGCTCCTGTGCCTGCCACAACCCTGGCTACCCAAGGGGTAGGTCCCAGCCCAGAGGAGAGGTCCCAGCCCAGTGCCTTGGGAGTTTGTCATGTAACCAAGAGGCAGCAGTGCTGGCATGGCTTAAGAGCTCTTACAAAGCTGCTCCTGCCAGTTGCTAATGAATCGAAGGGCCACTGAGGCCAGCCAGGTAGTCGTGTCAGGCCCAGGGGATGCTGGGGAATCCACACTTCCCGGCCAGAGAGGGCCATGGGAGGGCAGGGGCATTGTCTTGGCTTTGGAAAGGATGTTCTCTGCCAGCCAGGTCTCTTTCCTGAGAGAGCGTTGCCAGGGCCCTAGAAATCTGTAGTCCCAAGGGCCAGGAAGCTACTTGGAGACTCTCTTCCATCAGCACCACCCAGAAGGGGCAGGAAGCAGCAGAAAGGTACTGAGCTCTGTCACCAAAAGCATCCAATCTAAGGCTGAGAAGTACTGAGGTCAGAGCTTGCCAAGAAGCATCCTGCAGACCAAACGCAGCTCCTTGATGTGCTGTGTGGCCAACAGCTGAGCCAGTGTTTTCACACGGAGAGATGGAACAAGAATTGTGGTTTGGGGGCTTTTTTGGGAAAAAAATGAAAAACTCTGTGGGATTTGGCCTTGAGTTCCCATGCTACAACCAGGAGACAAAAGACAGTAGAAGCTGTCCCCTTTAAACTGGCTTTTGCTGGTCAGTCTGTCCACAGTCCCTAGCTGTACTTAGCCATGCCCCATGCCACCTTGCTACATGAACCCTCTAGGCTTCTGAGTTTACAACCCTCAACTCACATCAACAGTAGTTTCCCGGACCGATAACCACCATCCATAAAATACCTACCATGTGCCAGGCTGTGCCAGGAGCTCTGTGTCCCTCACATCTACTCTTCTTAGTGGACCCCAGTTTTATTATTCTCAATTTACAGGTCAGGCTCTGATTGGGGCTGGGGAAGAGATTTGCCCCAAATCACATCACTACAAAGTACTAGAACTGGAATTTGATCCTGGACTCTAGGACTCTGAACTCATGCTTATCTCTCCCTTTTTCCCCTCCCTCTTCCCCGCTCCTCTTTACTTTAAAAAAAAAAAAAAATCAGTTACACGGGTAGTTCAAGAGACTATTCTGAGAATGAACCACTGAGAAGGGGCTGTGAAGGGATGAAGGTCAACGGGCATATGAAATATCAGATTTCACAACCACAGACCTGGAGAAGCTTTGGCAGTGCCAGGAAGAGCCTTTTTTTGTGTTGGTGGTGGGGAGAACATGGAGGGGAAGGGACTGGCCCAAGGTCACAGAGGAAGTCCATGGCAAAGGTGAAACTAGAACCCAGTGGATTATGTAATGTCTGTCTGCCTAGGTGTTGATGCTTTGGTCCATCCACAGCCTTCTGGCCAGAGAGTTTCCAGAGCAGGCTTTTCCTGAACAGTTTTGTCGCTGGGAGCTTCTTGTCAGCCCAGCCTCACACCTGCCCTTCCGGGGTGATAGTATTTTCAGGGTCCCATCGTAATTGGGCTGGGTGTGTAGCTCATTGTATAGCAGGTGCTTAGCACGTGCATGGCCTAGAGTTTGATCCTTGGTACTGCCAAAAAGTAAATGAGACCCAGGACTCCTGCGAGAAGCGAGGCCTTCTGTGTTTGGAGATTAGAGCCTGGCGGCTGAGGCATGCTGCCCCAGCCCACCCTGGGGCTCATTCCAGGACCTTGGCAAGTCCTGGCTGCTGTGGAAGCCATTGGGGTTTTGAAAGCTCATCTGGGTACCTTCACTGTCCCTATTCCTGGAGCTGAGAAGGGAGTCAGTGGTGTCTGTGTTCTGTCCATCAGAGAAATAGATGTCACCAGGCCTGTTCATCACATTCCCCGAGAAATGAGGATGCGGAATCAGACTGTGGGTTAGGATGCGGCATGTGACCAGAATCTGGGCTGACTTTGCGCCCAGGGTCAGAGCTCAGCATCTGATGAGGATTGGGGCTCAGTGTGTAACCAAGATGGAGGCTCAGTCTGAATCTACATCTGGGCTCAGGCCATGACCAGGATCAGGGCTTAGTCTGTGACTAGGGTTGAGGCTTAGTTGTGGCCCAGATCAGGGATCAGCCCTGACTAGGATTAGGGCTTGGTCCAGAGTCAGGAGTTGGAGTCCTGGAACAAAACCTCTGAACTGATCTTAGCACTGTCCCTGGTGCCTTGAGGCTTAGGGCAGGTTGGGCTCATTACCCATTTCCTCCCCAGCTCCCTTTTTCCTTCTAGGAAGCCCACTGTTCACCCTAAGCTCCTCGCACCCGAGCCAGCCAACTGGTTCTCTCTGGGCGGTAAAGTACAAATTATAAATAAATAACAGTGCCACCACTGCCTCGATGCTGGAGCCACCAAATCTCACACGTGACCACTCCCGCCCCATTCTGCAATCTCATTGTTGGGGCTGGTGTCTGGCGTACCCAGCCAGGCAGCGAGCTTGGCACCTGCAGAGCTGTGCTGGGGCTGGGCACTCGGGCCGAGGTGTGCCCGCCTGATGGAGGGAGTCCCCCACCCCACCCCACTGCACCCCACCTCTGGGCCACCACATACTGCAGAGCAAGCAGCGGGGCCTCTAGGTCTGATCACGGCAGCTGCGGGGGCCTGATAATTGGCTGCTGATGATTTTGTGTCTGTCTAAGCATTTACCCATGTGGGTGGATGTGTTATGTCTGCCTGAATGAGGCTTTCAGAAGTTAATACCTGATGGGGCTGGTGAATACATTGTTTTCAGGGCTTGTGGAGGGCAAGATAAAGGGGGTTATGCCCCAGAGAGACCATAGAGTTCATTCCAGGACTGTTGTTATCCATTATGGAGAATGAAGGGTTCACTACTTACCTGAAAAAAGGGCAGGGACCTCATAAGGGTCCCTGGTTTGGTTTGGCAGAGAACAGACAAGTGACAGACTAGTATGGATGAGTAGTCAGGGAAGGCTTGCTAGAAGAAGCGAATCTGAGCTGGACTTGAAAGAGGGAGCCATTCTGCACAACAGGGTTTTGGCTCCTCATAAGGGTCCCTGGTTTGGTTTGGCAGAGAACAGACAAGTGACAGACTAGTATGGATGAGTAGTCAGGGAAGGCTTGCTAGAAGAAGCGAATCTGAGCTGGACTTGAAAGAGGGAGCCATTCTGCACACTTTCTGGAAGCAAGTGTGGGGAGCTGGCATTCAGGGGTCACCTGGGTGGGTGCTGGCAGGCACTTAGGGCAGGTTACTCAGAGCTGGCTCTGTGAATCTGCACTCCTTTCTCTCCACCCTTCCTTCCAGGGCTCAGACCAGCTGCTAGGTCAGTCTGTGATGCAGCCTGGCACACCAGCCTGTGCACCTCAGGAGAGCCCTTGTGGGCCCTGGCCCCAGTTGCACAGCCCTAGAGAAGGCTTCCCCCACCCTATGAGGCTGGGAAGGCAGGTGCTGCAGCTGCCATAATGTCACTGCGCTTGTGGCCTGGAGCCCAGAAGTAATTACCCTGCAGTTCTGGTTGGGGATAGAGCAGCTCATGTCAATGATTAACGTGAGTCCCCAGCCACTGGATGGCCAGCTAGCCATCGGCTTCTCCTACCTCGTTTGTCAGAGGACCCTTCCTCTGACAGAGGACAGGAAAGAGACTTAGGTGCACAGATCTCCTGGACACCACTAGCACCTCTTAGGGTAAATGTAGTCCAGCAGAGACCTCTGTAGATGGGGGCTGTCCTGGTGCAGCCCCTGCTGGCCCAGCCAGAGCCCTGCAACCTCTCCCCCTGAACTCACCTCACTTGAGTTTGCTCCCCGACCCTCATCCTGTTCTGCCATGTGGCCCCAGAAAACTCCTTTTCTCTCAATGGCCAGAGTCAGGGCTCAGAGTCTGAGACTGAGAGAGAGCAGAGCTAATTGGACAAATAGGTGTTGAACCTGTAATCCTGACCCCATTAGTGTAAATTGAGCCAGCAGGGCAGGAATAGCGCCGCTGACCAGGAGAGTTAATGAGAGTCTTCCTGAGGATGGTGCTGAGGACAGCCAGGCACGATCCTGAAGCTATGTCCTGCAGCAGGGGGATTCCTCCCCTACTGAATCTTCCTGCTGAGGCTTTTTGGCCCAGAGACCCAGGGAGTGGGTGGCACCCCCCAGGATGTTATGTTATATGGGTGTGGCCTGTGTGTGTACCCCTTGGTCCCTAGATCAAGGCCCCTGGTGAGTGACATGAAAAGGAGCTGAAATGCTGCTCTCCTGCAGAGGCTCAAACTATGTTCCTCCTCTCAGCTCCTAAAGGCTGACTTCTGGGGACAGTTGTCCTCTCTCGGAGGCTCAGACCTGGCCTCAGAAGAGTCCAGAGTGTGAGCACCCTGGAGACTGCAGTCACACAAGTCTCCTGTAGTTGAAGGAGCCCCAGGGGGTGGGCAGCAGGACTGGCCACTGCGCAGTTGGCAGAGGAGGGATCCAAGAGGCTGCTGCTCCTGCCCCCGAGGCTCTGCAGATGCAACTTCCTGAGACTGGGTGGATTGGACAACCTGTAGGTGAGGGGCTGGGCCAGCTGTGTGGCTTAGCTGAGGCCTCACTTACTGGGGCCTTGCTTTCCCTGTCTGAAATGGAACTGGAGAGGGGTTGGGCTTTAGCTGTGACTGCAGTGGCCTCAGGGACCTTGTGCAGTCATGACTCCTGGGCCTCCCAGAGTGCAGCCATGCAGGTGAGATTTGGGAAAGCACCAGGTGCCTCTGCTGCCGTGACTCTGGGAGCAGGTGCTGGGCCATCCTGCAGGCCCCTTCCACATTGTTTGCAGCCTGCAGTTCCCAGATTGTCTGTGTTTGCCTTGGTCTGCCAGCCCCTCCTCCCCAGAGCCAAGGTCCAGTCCTGACTCCTCAGCCCATAGAGGAGCCCACTGGGGATGGCTCTCCCTCTCTAGGGAGCTGCTCCTCTTTCTGCCCACGCTGCTGTTAGGAATCCAAATCAAAATTCTGGGGCTAGGAGAGACCTCAGGGACCATGGCCTTTGCTTAGCCTCCTTGTTAGACTGGGTTTTCCAGGAGAGAAGGTGACAGAGACCCATCCATCTTCATGTCCTCATGGCCCATGTGACCCCAGGGGGTCTTTATTGCTTGGCTGCTCCTTACCCCGTCTCATCAAAAATGGATTATGGATACGTATGCCAGTTTACAACCCTCCATGGCTGCCCTCTGGCCAGACCTGCCTGGCCTCAAGACGTTCTTCTCCATCCATGCATGCCTAGGCCTCCTGCTGCAGCTCAAGCCTGTATCCTCCTTGATTCTCCCCCACCCTGGTGGCGCCTTCCAGTGAGCAGGTGAGCTGTCCCACCTCGTCTCCCCAGAGTGGTGCTCACGTGCCACTCCACAACAACGTTCTATTTCTGCTCCCTTCTCCTGAGTGGTGGAACAGAAGGTTCCTGGGGGAGTGGTGCTTGAGGCTTCTTTGATTCTTGTAAGCAGAGCTGACAACTCCAACTGCCAGTCCCCTCCCTGATGTTCTCCAGATGGTCTTGTCAGCTAGGTAGAGCACTCGGCTGGGAGGCCACTGGCCTGAAGGGACACAGCACACTGGAGCCCGGAGCCTTGTGGTGCAGAGCAGATGCCCCGGCTGTGTGATTTAGGGTGCGTGCGTGTGCATGTGTACGGTACACGAGCATGGGCATGTACATCAGCATGCGTCTGTCTGGGCACAGGCTTGGGGACCATCAGGGAAGCCAGGGGTGTTCCTTCCCTTGGATGGTCCCCCGTGCAAGTGTTCTGTGTGCTCACTGCCCTCGGCACTGCGGGCCACGTAGGACTCAGTGCGTCTTTGAGGTCGTCTACGTCCATTCTTCCCACACTGGAGGGCAATCTGAGGAAGGGCTGTGAGAGGCAGGAACTTGCTCAGGGTAACAAAGCAAGTTAAAGAGAAAGGTGGAACTAGAACTGAGACCTCGTCTGAGGCTCTTTCTGCAAGGGGCTCATTTCTGTAACCATGGGCGTGAGCCTCACTGCTGTCCTTCCCGACCTGTGGATGCATTTGGGCCCCCGCCTTCTCTTTGAAGCTTTAGCCAACAGCAGGCCATGTTGCCCCGTCTGGCCTAGATCATCAGCACCTGTGGTCTGCCCTTCTCCTAGACTGAGTCTGCCCAGGTCAGGGCCTGCATCTCAGTGGTTAGGACAATAACAGCAACAATGATAATGGCCAGTATGTACTGAGTATTTGTGCTATGTAGCACGTCAGAAAATACTATCTCATTTAATTCTCCCAGAATCCTCTTTTGTGGGAATTAATGGTCTCATTTTTTACATGAAAAAAACAGGTTCAAAGAATGCAGCACCAGAGCACCTCAGCACTGTCCTGCCATGGCCTGGATCTTTAGAGTGTGGTCCCTGGACTGGAAGCTTCAGCATCATCATGGGGCTGTTTAGCAGTGCAGAGCTTGGGCCCTCCCCTGCAGCTGGGTAGGGAGGTCCTTGGCTGTTTGTGTGTATGGTGCAGTTCAAAAGGCACTGTGCTGTGTGACTGAAGGGTCACAGGCAGGGAGGAGTCTGTCAGCCCTCACACAACTCCCTTCTCCCTGGCCAGCAGCCAAGACCAACCCTCTTTGTATAATGTGGGGCTAGAATCTCAGCTCAGGACAGGAGGAGCCTTAGAGGAGGAAGGGGTAAGGGGCCACCGTGGGAGGGCCTTAAGAAAACATGTCCGTTCCTCGAGTGAAAACAGTCATAAAGAGTTAGGAAATAAAGCTATGTCCAAATACAAACCACCCACCCCTAAACTGAGCATTGGATGGATGCCCTTGGCTTTCAGTCTAACCGTGTCGGAGGCAGCCCAGGGAGAAGCTACCTGGGAGCCCTGTGATTCTGAGTCAGAGATTATGAGGTGGGTTAAAAATAGAGCCCTAGTGGCCAGGCGGGGGTGGGAGGAGGAGAGCAGTTCATCTGTTGTGGTGGGGAGCCCCTGGGTCAGTGAGGGGAGGCTGGGCAGGAAGAAGACTGTGGGGGAGGTGTCCCCTCCCCCCCAGGCCTGAGCAGCAGTCTGGCCTGGCCCAAGGTTGTGGGAGGCGCTCTTTCAGCTTTTGGGGGTGCGAGCCTGGAAGGCTGGGCAGCCAGCAGCAGGGGGAGGTGGGTGACAAAAGGAATGTGGACAGGTAGGGACCAGTGGGGTTTTTCTGCCTCCAGTTGGAAACAGTCCTGGCCTTGGTTGTAGTCTTTAGAGCTTAAAAGAAAAGTTGTGGATGGGATCCACAAAAGCAAAGACTGAGGAGACAGAGAAGTGGGGTGGGGGTGGGGTCTCCTGGTGAGGTCCCTGGGGAGGAAAAGAGGCTGGCATCGTGTCTAGTGATCAGCAGAGGAGTCGCTGATTCCTTGTGGCTGGAAGGAGAGGAAGAGGATGAGGAGACACAACACCATAGGCGTCTGTGGAAGAAAGAGGAAGGGGATGTGGTGGTGTTTTGGTTTTTTTTTTTTTTTTTTTTTTTT
>NW_022900937.1:22831075-22858776 GCF_012274545.1 Fukomys damarensis | reverse complement strand
TGTGTTTGTTTTTTTTTTTTTTTTTTTTTTTTGGTGGAGTAGAAGGTGATCGTGAGGGGGATGTGGTGGTCTCAGAGCTTTGAGGAGGCTGGGTCATGGGTAGAGGTGGTCTGAGGTTGTGTGTGTTTCTGCACAGGCCCCAGGCACAAGGGAAATGGGCTGGTGGTGGCCCTGCCCAGGGTTAGAAGCAAGGTGGAGCATGGGAGGTAAGGGTGCTGCATTAAAGAGGTCACAGAGCTGGGCGGTTGGTGTGTGGCGGGGGCGTGGCCGGCTAGGAGGAGGTGAGCAGGCTTTTTGGGAGACTCGAGTCAGCAGACTACAGCTCTAGCTCCAGGGCGGGTAGATGAGGCACAGCTGAATGTGAGCTGGAAGAAAGGAGGGAGACTGGGGGGAAGCTCACCTGCGATCACAGAGGTGGGCAGCGGAGGTGGTGACATGGTGCAGTGCGCAGTTGTCAGGCCGGAAGCTGTAGGTGTTGAGGATATGGGTAGAAGTCACCCAAGGTGATGGCAGGATTTGGAGTGGAAGGATGCAGACCAGGTGCCAACATGGTCCCTGAGGGTGTCTGATAGATTCAGGAAGGATGGCCAGCAATGACAGGATGCCCAAAGGACTCCACAGACATTTCTGTCACCGGCAGGAAGTGAGGAAGTGGCAGCAGTAGGGGACGGAAGGATGCTGACTCACCCCTGACCTTGGGCATGGGGGTGCAGAGACTGACGTTCTAAGCGGGGAGGCCAAGGGGTCAGGGAGTGAAGAAGTTGAGAATAAGATACCACAGAAGACGGCATAGGAGAGGGGGTTGGGAGGAAGAAGCATGGGAGAGGCATGGAGTCTGGCCTGATAAACCGCCAGCAGCCAGATTTGTATTTCTGCAGAGTGGCTAGAAAGTGGGACTCAAGTTAGGCCGTTTGCATTTGAATTCTTGATCCACTGCATAGAATGATGTTCTCAACTTCTTGTACCTTGGTGTCCTCATCTGTGAAATGGATGTAATCACTGTATCCACCTCACAGGGTTTTTATGAGGATTGAATAAAATAATCCATGTAAGGTACTCAGATTAGTGCCTGGCAGAATAGTAAGTGCCTGACAAAGTTTGACCTCTGTCCTCCTCTCACTGTCTTTAGGAGTCACCTTGAGCCATATCTTTACTAGACCCTGGGAAACCATGGGACCGACCAGGAGTGGAGGACAGTCTCCCAGCTCCTGTTCCTTTCTCAGACGCGAAGACTCCTAGATCCTCTGGTTCTGTAACATGTTGTGGGACTGGAATGAGGGCCAAGAGGTTCCTGATAGAAGGGGGCAGTATGTGGCATCTACTAAAAGAGAAGCACAAGCCAAATCTTGCCAGAGGAGGCAGTGTGGGACCTGAGATGACGAAAAGGATTTCAAAAGATGGCAACTCTTGGGAGAAGGAACCCCAAGACTTGGATGGAGATGGGGCTGGGAAGTGGCCCAAGGCTACTTGAGTGGAGGTGAGTAGGGGAAGAAAGAAGAAGTGTCAGGTGCCAGACAGAGGAGCTAGAGCTTTCTTCTGTAGTGGGGTCCTCCACAAGAGTTAAGTCAGGAGCAACAGGATCCTGACTGAGAAAGGTCAGCTGAGAGCACGTGAGGCAGGCAGGAAGCTGGGACTGCAGTCAGGTGAGTCAGACAGCATCGCAGGTAAAGCTGGTGGGCCTGGGTAACTTCTCAGAAGTATATGGGGTGGGTGGGAGGTGACAGAAGACACCAGGATGGCCCTGGGGTTTGGGACCCAAGTAACTGAGCAGGTATGCCACTCAGCTTTGAGGACAACAGTGGGCTCACCAGGTGCAGGGGACAGCGGGCCCTCCAGGTGCACACATGTCACAGGCAGGTGGGGATGCAGGTCTGGTGCAAGGACTACTGAGCCAGAGCCATCTGCACAGCAGGAGCAGGGAAAGGTGGGGTGTTGCGTGTGCCGCTCACCTGGTAGAAAGCCTGGCTGCAGTCAGCATGCAGGGATGGGGGCCACCTGAGACAAGACCCTTCCTTTCCAGAGCCACTGTGTTCTAGGAGAGCCAGATCCATGGCTCAGGCCGGGATGAAGCTCTGCCGGTCAGAGGTTGAGGAGCCCCAGATGAATCTGGAAGGATGAAAATGCTTTAATGGCAAGACAGTGACAAGCTCTAATTCAGTGGACAGGATTCCAGGGGACAATATCTGTGCCAGAGTGAGTGTGCAAGAATATATATATGCCCCAACCTCCATTTTACCTCCCTTCCATCCTCTTCAGCCCCTGTTTAGTCCTTGAGTCTATGAGTTAAGGGTCAGGAACCTCCTATCTTCCCTTGTCTCCCTTTCCTCTCAGAACAAACCATGAAACATTCCAGATACCAGTGGAAAGGGCTGCTTGGCCGTTTGCCATCCCTCATTCCTTCTACACATGAGACTTGCCAGTTGGCTACCTCATGCTGCTGAGATGCCACCTGCCTGCCTAGGTGGGACTGCTGGTCTAAGTAGGAGGTGAGGCCCAGGATTGCGAGTAGATGGCTCTAGAGTCCTGGCATTGAGCCTGGGCCAGGGCCTTCAGAGCACTGTTGGGGTCTTCTGACCAGGGCTCTGTCCTATCAGCTTAGGGAGCATTGGTTCAGAGGATAGTCTTCTGGCTTTGGAGAGACCAAGGCCTCTATTCAGGCACTCACCAAGTCCTGCTTGCCCGCTTCTTCCCTACCAAGGCGTGGCATCTGCCGCCATGGTTGATACACTGGGTTGTGGAACTAAATCATGAATGATTTTAGGGGCAGTAGAATTGTACGGGAGCCCTAGGTATCCATCTTGAGGCTTTGGAAATGCTACTGTTCCCTCTGTGTGGACTTCAGTTTTCCCTTCTACTAGAGGTGTGCAACTATACCTGACTTTCTGACTGCTGGTAACCAGGGTGCTCTTAAGCCTTCAGAGGTGTGCTGCTTCCCCACTTAGGAGGTACCTCAGAAGGCCCCAGTGCCAGGAAGAAAGGTCCCCTCTGAACCTCTTTGTAGTGCCCTCTTCTGTTTCTGGGGCACAGGTTGCCCTTGCTGTGGTGGGCCACCTCCCCACTGTGTGCCTGAAAGGTTGTCTGCCATCCCTTACGCAGAGAGGTACCTATAACCCCAGGTTGTGCGTCTTAGACTGTGTCTCAAAGACACATCTGAATCTGTCTGAATCTGCCTCTGCTCCTTATTAGCTTTGTGGTCTTGGGCATACACTTCACTTTGAGCCTTGATGTCATCCATGCAAAATGCAAATTATGGTAGCTGTGATGCTGGTGTGACGGTTAGGTGAAGTAATTCATGGAAAGCACAGTCAATGCTCCTATATGCGCAATATTTGGGGTCTTTGTGAATACAGGCTTTTCAGCCACAAGAAAGCCCCAGTGAAAAAGCCCAGGGACGTTAGGAATCCCTTCTGATGGTCTGACCACCAGGATTGGGGATGAACAGGGTCCAGAGAGTTGAGGATGCCAGTGAGAAGACTCCTGCCAACTTCCCCTGACTTGACCTGCAGAACCTGGCTGGCCTCCACGGCGGGCGCTGTCTTTGGTGCTGAACATGATTTTTGGCTCTGGCCTGGCCCAGCTTTCAGAGACCTGTGCAACCATCTGGTACAGAGTCTGGAAGAATGGTCCACGAGGCCAAGGGCAGCTCCCAAAGCTGAATCCTCTCACCCCATTCAGAAGCACTCACCTGGCCTCACCCTTCTCACCCACCTTTCCAGATTCTTATGCTGTATGGGGTGCTTTTCTACGCCACTGCCTGAATTATTTTCTAACCAAGCCTTGTGCTGTGATGGGATTGTGAATTTCCTGTGGTCTGGGCATCTGGATGCTGAGGCCCATAGGTTCCACTGTCCGTTTAGTCCGTTTAATACTGTGGCCCCTGCCTTCTGCCACTGCCTCTCTCTGTTCAGTATAGGTTCCCTTCCAGTCAGTCCCACTCCCAGTAGAAGCTTTGCTTTGGTTCTTCTCTGGAAGGCTTAATCTACCAGTGTCTTACTTCTTTCCTGCAAATCTGTTGGTTTGAATGATTTATTATTTCATGATTTAGAGCACAGACCAGAATGTATAAAATATCAGCTCATTTCACTCTTTAACGACAGCTGTCCTAGATGGGTACTGTGATTACGTCCACTGAGCAGATGAGCTGGAAGAATTTAAGTGTCTTGGGGTAAATGATGGAGCCAGAGTGGACCCCAGTTTGGCTGGCCCCGGAGCCTGTACGGCTTCCCAGTAGATCTTGCTTCACCCCCCTACCCAGCAGCTCTGTGCTGGTCCAGGACAGTGTTTGTGGGAAAAATGCTTTAATATTCCGACCCCAGCCCAGACTAGGCACCAGAAATATCTTGAGCATCTGGAAACTCAAGATTGAGACAGTTAGTCAGAATGCAGGGAAATGGGTGTTTTTGCCTCTTGTAATTTGGTTTTATGAAGACCACTAAATGCAAACATTCTCCTGTTAATTACTGTCTTGAATTTGGTCTGTAATTGAGGGAACTAGATCTGGGGGGAGTGTAGAAACTCGCTGAAGTGGCAGGCCTGCCCGAGTCAGCATTCCCAGCCGCCTTGCACCCGATCAGTTAATTTTAGAAACTCTGCTAGCCTGAGTGTATTATTAGCTTTATGTACAGAGGGCCACATGGCCCACCGTGGCTTCTCTATGCCACAGCTTTTTTGTTTTGTTTTGTTTTGTTTTGTTTTGTTTTGTTTTTCCTAAGAGATTAAATGAAAAGTAATGTGGTGGTGTGTATACAGGGGTGTTTGCATGCTGTATGTGAATGGGGATACCTGGGAAGGGCTTTTAATGAGTGTACACAGCTGTCTTTGAGTGACATGTGCAGCTGGGTGGAGAGTGTACACAGCTCAAGATCACTCATCAATGCTTAAACCATTCTCCCGGCTCACAAGCAGATATGCTGTGTTCTGTGCGGGAAGGTGCGATGGCTAGGTGTGTCCCTAGGCTTTGGTCGGGTTCTCCCAGCAGGCTATGGGGATGGGAGTTGGAAAGGGGGTGGGTGGATTGGGAGGCAGAGAAGGGGCTGAAGTTGACCTCTAGGCAGCAGTCTTGGAAGGAGAAGCCGTAGCACCTAGGAGGCCCTGTCTTTAGGCCCTAAAGGGCTTGACTTTCAAAGAAACTGTTGGAAGCCACCCTCCCTGAGCTGGGTGACATGGGACAGCTGTCCCACCCACCTTCACAAAGCAGTCCCTGCCTCTCCTTGACTCACAGCACCATTTTGAGCCTAGCAAAGAAAACAATTTGCTGCGAAGTCTTTTCTCGGTAAACCCGGAACTCCTAAGGCAGTGGGACTTCAGTTTCAGGGGAACCCTCTGAAGATTTGAGGAGCTTGTCTGTCTCCCATTTCCTTCCTTCTGGTTTCTCTGCAGTAGAGAATTAAAGATGGGGTTGAAAATGTATTTATCCAGGAGAAGACATGATTCTGCTGGACTTACCTGCTGTCACCTTGTAACTGTCTTAATAGCAGAGTGAAACAGCTCAGCAGTGCAAGTTTTTGGTCCTGGGGCCAGGCCTGGGATGCCTGGTACTTGGGCAGGCCCTGAGAATGGTTGGTTAGACATCAAGATGTGATCAGAGTGCCTTCCTGTGCTCTCTCCACACTCCTAACCCAACACAGACATGTGAGTTACCTCTACCTCCTCACACTGCTTGACTTTTCAGTCTTTGTCCTGAGTATTCCTCCTGAGCCAGTCTCCCTCAGAAAGGACCTGCAGGAAGAAGCCTCAGGAAAAATGATGCTGGAAGTCCTAGCTGGTCTCCCTTCATTGCATTGAGTGGTGCCTCACTGTTGCCTGAAGTCCCCGCCCCCCATGAACCCTTCCTGCCTTTGATGCTGTCTCTGCCCCTCTGTACCCCATATTAGCATGCAGACCTCTGGGGGAGGGTGTCAGATTATTTTCAATGAAAGGGGGATCCCAGAGAGCCAGAGTGGGAGAGAGCTAGGTCAGACTTAGAGAGGTTGCATTGCACAGAGGGGAAACTGAGACCCTGCATGGGGAAGGCACTTGCTTGCTGTCACATAGCATATTGGTGACCAAGTCAGAGCTAGTCAGGGCTCTGCCTCCCAGGCACCTGCTGTGTCTGGACCTCCCCTGTTCTCTGTCACGGTGTGTGGCATGTCTGCTGGACAGCCTGTCTCCAGCCACAGTTAATCCCTCAGGGAGGATGAGGCAGCCTGGCCCGAGCTTGGGGTGGCCGAGGTGAGCTGCTGCTGTCACCAAAGAGCCTCTTGTCTCCGGATGTCACTGTGGGGTTTGCTTGTCAGCCTGACTGTCACTGGGGGTGGGGATGGGTGGATGAGGCCTGTCACATGGGGAGCTCACAGAAGGGCAGGGGAGATGATGTCTTTCGTGAATGAAGAGCCTCTTTCTTTGTCATTCCCTGTGTCTGCAACCTCTGCCTCCTCATGGTACCCATGTGCTACCTCCTTGAGTGTCTTGAGATTTCCCAAGACTTCTCCCTGTCCCAAGTGCTCTCCCTCAGAGCTTCCACCCTTAATCTATAACTGACCCCTCTGTCTCTGGGCAGATTTTACTGGGACCTGACCATGCTGCTGCTGATGGTGGGAAACCTGATCATCATCCCTGTGGGCATCACCTTCTTCAAGGATGAGAACACCACACCCTGGATCGTCTTCAATGTGGTATCAGATACTTTCTTCCTCATCGACTTGGTCCTCAACTTCCGCACAGGGATAGTGGTTGAGGACAACACAGAGATCATCCTGGACCCACAGCGGATTAAAATGAAGTACCTGAAAAGCTGGTTTGTGGTGGACTTCATCTCCTCCATCCCCGTGGACTACATCTTCCTCATTGTGGAGACGCGCATCGACTCAGAGGTTTACAAGACTGCCCGGGCCCTGCGCATTGTCCGCTTTACCAAGATCCTCAGCCTCCTGCGCCTCCTGCGTCTCTCCCGCCTCATTCGATATATTCACCAGTGGGAAGAGGTGAGTGGTCCAACCAAAGCCCTCTGGTGATCTCAGATAGCTGGGCATGAGCTGTCAGATTGCAGAACCTGCCCCAAGAGAACACATGTCATTTGTCGGCCTCTATCATGTGTTAGACACTACATGGAGCACTTTACACATAGATTTGTAGTTGGTGAGTCTCAGCATGTGAAACTGATCAACCTCAGAGGCTGCCCCAGTAACTGCTGCACTGTACTGGAAGGGTTGTACACTTGTGAGCCCGTTGGGCCTGGTGGAGAAAGTGAAGGGGTGAAAAGGGCCAGTTTGCAGATAGCAGGGAGTGTGGCAGCCTGAGAAGAACGAATGGCAGAATACATCTTCCTCCTGTCTCAGCAGCCCCTACTCAGCTCCTTCTTGTTACCACACAAAAATGGGCATAGGGTTGCAGATCTACAGAGACATCTTGGAAAGCAGAAATCTGGAGTTTTGTACCAGTGTTTTTGATAACTATCTTCGATTGTGGTCTTGTGGAACAGACCCTGAGAAGTGAAAGTGATCTGGGGGGAAACTTTCCCAGGACAATCTGGTAAGGGAGTGGGGAAGAGGGAGGGAGAAAGGTAGGAAGCTGAGCGAGAAAGGGTGAGACGTTAAGCAAAGTCCCATGCAGGTGACTTGGACCCAGTCCCACAGGGAGCTCTGGAGACAATGTGCCCCACACTCAAGATTGTCCCATTTAGGGCAAGGAATTGGAACATTTCTACCCCCTTCGCTGTCAGTGTCCACGGTACTCCAGGCCTTGCAGCTGCCAACAGTCCAGGCTCGGCCTCTGATCCAGACGTGGAGCCTGTGCACAAAATCCATAAAGCGATCCTAGGGGTTGTAGGCACTGAATATAGAAGCTTAATAAAAATGGCAAATGAACTGGGTGGTCCAGCACTATTCTGAGAAACCCTAACTCATATGACCAAGGCCTGAAGCAGTTGTCTGTCTGCGGGAGAAAAGGAGGAGCACTGAGGCTATGGTAGCAGCAAGTATGGGTGACCCTGCCAGGTGCTGAGGTCTGTCTTTGCTACCCACGCATGTTACCCAATCTGGCAGCCTGGGGTGCCCAGAGTAGGAAGAGAAGTGCTTGGTGAGACACTCAGCTTGGCATGTGAACTGGGCTGTGCAGCTCACCGCTGGTCTCTGGGCCTCTGGGATCCCTGCAGGATTGGATAGAAAGTCTCATGACTGGGGTACAAAGTGCCCCTCCCCACCCCCAACAGCAGCCTGGGACCCCCGTGCCAGTCCCGGTGGTTGATGGTTGGGGCATCGGCAGATGCAGGTCCAGGTCAGAGGAGGCGTGAACACATGTGCTGCAGGAGAAGTGCCTACACCAGCTTGGCAGAATCGCTCTGTGGCAGAAATTCTCTTTGGCTTGGAAATGTTGCATTATTCCTGCTGACAAAGAGGGGCAGTGACTTGCCCAAGGTCACAGGGCGGACTTCTGGCAGAACTGGGACAGAATCCTGTGAGCTCTCTTGGCTGCCAGCAGGGTGGCAGACCCTGTGTGGTTAGCAGAATGTGTGTGGGCTTTGGAAATAGGAGGACACGTTTGAGACCCAAATTAAAAATCTCAGCTCCACACTGCCTAGTTGTGTGATCTTGGTGCCACCTGGCTTCTCTGAGCTTCTTTCTCTTTATTTGAAAAGTGGGTTCAGGTAGTATCTCATGTTTGTAGAGGCCTTTGCATGAATCTTGGTGCAGAAAAGCTGTTTAATAGGTCTCCTCCCACTCACTTGTCCCAGTAATATTTCACTGGGTCCTTACACCTAACTGGCAAGATAAACTTGGTATCTCCAAGTGCTTGATAAGGGAACTGAAGATCAGAAAGGTCAGCTTCCCAGGACCAGGACTTTTGACCAGGGCCTGTGTCCTGGTTCCATGACTGATTCTATTAGCATCCTCTCCAGTGGCTGTGGGGCACTGCTCAGGGGTGGCAAGACCCTGTTCAGTCCAGGAACCCTTGCTGTGCCCTGTGTGGGACACTGGGGACTGAAGAGGTAAGGACGACTCCCAGCTGAGACTGGGAAGGCAGGCGGTGGGATGGGTCACGGGGTGGGGGAGGAGTTCTGTGTGACAGCTCGAGGACCTGTGGGACACCTAGGTGTAGAGAGATGCTGGCCTGCGGGTCCGAGCTCAGTGCTCAGAAAGGGCGGTATCCATGTGGGTGGGTGGCCAAAGCCATTCCATGTGGCTGCGAAGGGAGGACAGAGGTGTATTTTCCAGAATGCCCTGACGGGCCTGTCTTCTGGTTTCTGTTCCCAGTAGAAATGCAGGTGGCTTCCTCGTACCTTTCTTTGTCTTGGGTCTGTGGCTAGACTACCATCAATAGCAAAGATGCAGCTGCTCTTTCCTCATCTGGCATCATCTTGGGTCTCCAGGTCCTGGCACCCCTGAGGGCTTGACCTTGCTCTCCTCCCTTAGGCCTAGTCCTGGGGGATGTGGTAGTTGACAGAGTTGCCAGTAGCTGAGCCCTGGGACAAAACTAAGCTTTTCTTTCTAGCTGTCCCCTACATCTTGGGAGCTCAGGCCAGGGCTGTGTTCCCATCGCTCACTGCCCCTCTGGCCTGGCTACCCTCTGGGCTCTCCAGAGCTGACCAGGTGGGCTCTAGTCCTGACATGTTTTGGGTTTTTTTGGCGGGGGGAGGCAGAGTCCCCAGCAGGCCTCAAGTCAGGCTATGTCTCTGAACTGGGCACTGCTACCCAATCTCATGGGCAGGAAGGGAGATCCCAGGAGGCCAGATGGATGGCTCTCCCACCTCCACGTACACCCTTATCTCTGCTACCAGCTGGGGAGGAAATTACTTTGAGCTGCTTTCTGCTTGGCATACAGCCCAGCAAAAGACTCCCCCTGGGCCCCTGGGAT
Source organism: Fukomys damarensis (assembly GCF_012274545.1). Lineage (NCBI taxonomy): Eukaryota > Metazoa > Chordata > Mammalia > Rodentia > Bathyergidae > Fukomys > Fukomys damarensis. Next base: position 22,848,945 of record NW_022900937.1, on the reverse strand, counting down.
TGGACTGGGGTTTCCCAGCTGGCCCCTGAAGCCCCATCTCCAGGCCCTGTATAGCTTCCTGCCATTGTGGGCTTCTCCCTGCCTCAGCTGGGCCTGGAAGGAGCCACAAGTCCTTTCAGGCAATGAGACCTGGAGAGGGACATACTGAGAAGAGGAAATCCTGCCTTGTCTCCTCTTCAGTTACTGTGTAAGTGTCTTTCCTTCTTTGAGCCATTCCCCCACTTGTCAGGGATGTGCTGATGTTCTCTGAGGCTGTGGCTCCCAGCTGTCTTAGGGAGGATGGTCTTAGCTCACACTGAGGACGTGGTGGTGGCTGACAGGGCCTACAGGAGGATGCCCCAAGGTAAGGGTTGGGGGTCTCTCTCCTGCAGCCGGGGAAGCTTGTCCAAGGTCCCTGGTGAAGCTGCAGCTTCCTGAAGCTCCTTTGTCCCTGGTCAGCTCTCTCCACGTGAGCTGTCCCAGGCACTGGTGGCAGAGTGGGTGGAATCATCCAGGCTGGGAGCAGACCACCCTCAGGGGCACAACCTCTGCCTCCGTCCTGTGCCATCTAGGTCAGCAGCCTCCTCCTGAGCCTCTCCCAGCCAGCCTCTCCCCTCCCGCCAAGGTGTGAGCTTGTTACAAGGCATGCAGGCTATTGTTAGAAACCCTGGTCAGCCCCCTTCAGATGTTCCCCTGCAGGGCCCAGCCCTCAGTGGCCCAGACTGTAGGCCTCTTCTCTCCCTCAGCAATGGCAGGAGGAGGCTATGCAGCCTCTGCCCAGTCCCTCCCCACTGGGCCTCAGGTTCTCCATCCCTCTCTGACCTGAGAGGTTGGCAGAGGAGCAGAGATGATGGAGGGAGGCCCTGGGGGACTGAGGTCCCAGGATGGGACCCATGTTCCAGTCTGTGCCATATTCTCAGGCCTTGGATAGCTGTCCTCCATGTGGACCCTTGTTCCTGAAACAGGTAGGTATTTGTCACTTTCCTTGAGGAAAATTAGTCCCTGGGACCCAACTCAACCAAGTCCCAAGAAGAGGCCTTCATGGAAACTCCTTGTCAGCCTGGCCACCAGTTTCTGGTGTCTCCTCAGCATGGAGAAACCAGCTGTGTCTGGAGCGCTGGGAAAGAGAGGGAAGGGAAGGAACAACAGGTGTGGAGCTCCTACTGTATGTCACCTATGGACATGGTTTCATCTGGTCCCCAGGGCAGATCTGCAAGTTTGGCATTGCTGACCCATCTCACAGATAAAGAAACTGAGGCTCCGAGAGAAAAAGCAGGTGCTTCAGGTGGAAGCTGTGCTGCCCTCTAAAGCACAAGGCAGAGGACAGGGAACTGCACAAGCTGCTTATCTGGTGAGGCCAGGGCTGGCCTGGCAGTGAAGGTGCTCAACCCCCACAGTCAGAACCAACATCATAAAAGTGGGTTTTAATGAAATATAAAGAGCAAGGCAAATATTTGCCCAGGGCAGCTGCCTGGCAGGTGGCCTGGGGCCCCAGTCCATGGAGGGATACATGATTATTGTGCGGCTTCTCCCAGCGACATTAGCCGTGTGCTCCGTAAAGTGTGTCTCGGGCTGTGTTGAGATGGGGTGAGACGGGGTGAGTGTCTCTACAAGCTAGGGTTTCCTCCTAGCCTGGGTGGCTGGGTCCCCCTCCAGCTCTGTCCAGGAAGCTCCAATTCGGCCATGGAACCTCAGCTTTGCAATGTCAGAACCATCTTTCATCACTCAGCCCCAGGCGCTGCCACCAAAGCTTTCTGCAGGGTGCACAAGTCTGTCCTCCCGGAAGAGACGCGGGTGCTGTTCTCACAAAGGCAGAGGGGCTGCCCTGTGAGCTGCATCGGCCCAGAGTACCAGGCCCTTTCTGCCTGCGCTGTGTATAGTAGTGGGGTCCTGCCCAGCTCCAAGCCCATCACCATTGTCCTTACGCGCTTGTCAGTTCCTGAGACCCTAACTTGTGCTCTCACATATCCATGACTGAGGTCACAGTAAAGGCAAAATTAGACAAAGACCTAATCTTGGAGGAAAACAAATTTTGAAGAAAAGAAAAACACAAATGATGCAAAAAGAAGGGAAATTATTTCAATAAAATAGTCCCACCTTGATGCTTCTGTCGAGAGCAGAGTGATTCATAGAGAGGAGCAGTGACAGGTTGTGACAGCCTGGGACACTTTCTAGGTATAAACCCGAGGCTTTTTCTGGCTCCCGTATGGTCTCCATCCATTCATTTCCTGCTGCGTGCACGTATTGATGCAGTCGCACATGTTCCTGGTGGCTGCCCCTGCAAGCATGGAGGAACAGTGAGAAATACAGAAGAGACCCCTGCCTCATGAAACAGTGTCGTTTCAGAGGGAGAACTCCACTCTACTGGGGAGGAGATCCATGAGGTGGAAGCGTCCTGGTGCAGTGGGAGGGGAGGGCTGTTGCTGCTTCCCATGGGACTGCAGGAAGGCTGACCGTGGGAGGTCGACAGGAGCGTGAGGAAGGACACAGGCCTGGCGGGCCTGATACTGCAGCCCCAAGCCAAGCAAGGACCTGAGAGAAGGCCAGTGTTATCGGGGGGCCTTGGGCACAGCGGAGGAGGAGGGGCGGGCAGGAATTGGGGACCAGGACACTGATGCCCCACTTGGCAGATGGAGTGCACTCCTAAAAGGTTGAAGAGATCTTTCTAGCTGCTTGGTTGAGAATGGGGTGGAGGGGCAGGGAGCCTTATCAGGTTGGGGCAGTTATCTGGGGTGTTTACCATAGGGCCACACTGGGCTCACATTGGGGATGTCTCCATTACAAGGGGATCCCGGGGGGACCCAGCCTGGTCATGGGCTGGCTGTGCGGAGGGCGGGAGAAGGGGAGGAATCCAGGCTGGCTGTTAGGTTTCATTTCTCAGCTGTATGGATGATGATGTCGTCGTGAGATGGGGAGGAACAGGCTCTGGGTGAGTCCAGGTGGAGATAGGGAAAGCTGGATATAGGAACCAATCTGTCATTCTTGTCTAGCTGTGTATCTTGGGCATAACAAGAAGCGGGGCATTTCAGGGACGAAAGAGAAAAGAAAAGGAAGGTGAGGAGGAGCTTTGCTGATTGTCTGTGGGGTCCCGGGGGATAGGGGAAACACAGCAACATCCTGGGGAGCCCCTTAGCAGTGAGACTCCCCTCAGGGTACTTACACCGATGCCCCAGACCAACAGCATCACAGCCAAGGACATCCTCAGCAGAATACCTGCCACCTTGGCACATAGGGTGGGCGGGGGTATGTGTGGCCTCCAGGTTTGTGGGCAGCTGTGTGGCCCAACCCACAGCCTGGCAGGGAGCTGAGGGCCCAGCCAGTTCTCTTGCCTGTCTGCCCACACCATCCCCTGCTCTGTTGCTGGGTTCCTTGCTCTTGTTCTAAGTCCCTTTCCTGGGTGTGACTGACTTCCCCAGCCATACTGTGAGCTCCTGGCAAGAAGGGGCAAGCTTTGCTCCCTGCTCCCCACATGAAAGAAGCCTTCTTAGGTGCTGACCCAGGCTGGCCTCCTGGGGACAGAGAACAGGCATTGGGGTACCTCTGAGGGTATCTGCCTGAGACCCAGGGCAGAAGGGCTCCACTGGGACCACACTCTAGAAAGATGTCCTTCTCACAGTGAGGAGTCTGGGACTCTTTGCAGCTCTTTCCAGAACTCCCAGGGGAACCTGGGACCCAGCATTGCTGACTGAGATGGCTCTGGGCCCTGTCCGGAGACTGTGCCCTGAGGGTACCTCCTGCTCTTGTGTACACCCCGACCCCCTCACTGCAGCTGTGTGTAGGGGTGGTGTGGATAGAGCTTGGCTGTGGGCTGAGGTCCCTCACTGTGGGACAGAGTCATGAGCCATCTTCTGGTGTAGCAAGCCTGGCCTTCCATGGAGCTATGATGGTGTATTCTGTCAGGGCGGGACCATGGCACCTATTTTCTTTTACAGTTTGTCAGCCTGATTTATAGCTTGGAATATCATACCTGTGGTTTGTGCCTCTCTATCTGTCCCCTTCTCCTAGATGCTGCACCTTTAGGGGCAGGCCTACCTCTGTGTCGCCAGCTAGGCACTTAGTCCTGGCTGTATAGGAAGCTACCGTCCTACCTCACACTGGCCATTGTCTCTGCTGCCAGGGGCGTTGACTGTCTTGGCTGGAATAGCTACAGTCTGTTTCACTGGGCTTCCGTGTCCCCTTCTGAAATGGGCTTCAGCTAGGTCTCTGTGGCATTCTGACCCAAAGCGCCTTTCCAGGAGAAAATATTTGCCTGGGAATAGAAAAGACAGGCCAGAATGCGGGGCTGGTGGCTAGAGGTGCCCCGTTCAGAGTCTCCAAGGCCAGAAGCAATGCCAGAACTTCAAAGACCCCTCCAGACTTCCCTCTCCCCTCCACTTCCTCCCTGCCCTGTGGCGCAGGTAGGGCAGGGATGCTGGGCCCTCCCACACTGCATCCTCCTACATAGGGCCACTGGGGTGCAGATGAGCAGGTGTCAGTGGGCTGGGGTCGAGGGTGCCACTGTCCTCTACTGCAGGATAAGGGAGAATGCTGCCACTGCTACTTATTAACTTATCATAAAGATTAATTATTCATAATAACTTATCGTTCATAATGGCTCATAATTTATTGAATACTTCTATACTCAGTATTAAGTATTTTAAATGTGTAATTCAATTCTTTTGACAACCCACTCAGTTAATTTTGATCACCGTTTTCCAGATGAGAAAACCTGATCAGGGAAGTCTGAGGACGTTCTCAAGGTCACACAGCTAGGAATTGGGTGGGAGCCAGGCCTGGGTAACACGGAGCCCACGAGCTATTCTACCCTTCTGCAGTCTCTGCAGTGCCCACTGCCTGGTGCCGGGTCTGGGAATCCACGGACAGGTTTAGGGACACATTGTGCCCTGGGCCCAACTCCAGGCCATGGTTCTCAAGGCGCCTCAGGCTGGCTTCTCCCTGGCGTCCTCTTGCCCCAGGCTACATGGGGCTCCAGGTGTCCTCTCATGCATCCCTGGTGGCTGCCCCTCCCTGCATCTGCATGGGTACCAGGAACACCCCCACCTGGGCCCTCCAGCCTGCACTCTGCCCCTTCAGGGGCCTGGCCTAGTGCCCTCCCTCCCCCGCCCCTGCCTGGACCTGCACTGTGCTGCTCTGGGAAGGGGGTGGTGCCGCAGCTGCTCTAGGGTCCCATGGAGGGGTCCGCTGTGCCTCCTGGCCACTCACTGTCTCCCCTGTGCCGGCAGATCTTCCACATGACCTACGACCTGGCTAGTGCCGTGGTGCGCATCGTGAACCTCATCGGCATGATGCTCCTGCTCTGCCACTGGGACGGCTGCCTGCAGTTCCTGGTGCCCATGCTGCAGGACTTCCCCAGTGACTGCTGGGTGTCCCTCAATGAAATGGTGGTGAGTGCCCCCAGCTGACCCGCCTTCTGGGCTGGAGTTACTTCTCTGAAGGCACAAATGGGTAGAGAGGATTGGGAGTCCTAGCATGTAGGACCCTGAGGTCCCGGCAGGGTGCATAAGGCACATGGCCCTACCACGGCAGTCCCTAGCATTTGCTGCCAGGCCAGAAACCCATTCCCAGCACTCTTGGCTATGAGCTCTTACTACCACCTTCTTATAGCCTCTACTGCCACTGAGAGCTTTGATATTGGGTGTGATTTCACCCAAGGACGCTGACTTGGGCGACCTTGGGTATGTTAGCATGGCACAGCTGGGCTGATGGTTCTGCCCTCCTATCCTTCCCTCTAGAAGCTGAGCCTGAGAAAGCAGGCCTCGAGAACACTGCAGTCCATTGCAGACTGCCACATTGTACATGGCCACTTTCTGCTCTAGGGACAGAGCTGGGCTATCTCTAGCTCCCCAAACACACACCGTGGTCACCAGTGGAGTCCTGAGCAGGGAGGGCAGGCAGGATGGAGCCCGACCCTGGGGGTGGGTAAGAAAAGTTGGACTCAGGACCCCAGGGCAGAGCCTTCAACCCTGCTGTGGACAGGAGGGGCTTCCGTAGGATGGAGGAACCCTGTCCCTGTGTGCCTTTCTGTGGCTCTGGGGACCCCCCTACTCTGTTTGGTTTGGTCTGAAGGCAAATTCCCAGAGCCCTGGGGGAGTAAAAGGTGGCTTTGAAAGAGGTGAGAGACCCTGAGGCGATTTCAGCATCAAACAGGGCTCTACAAAACAACCTTTTGATGAGCTAAGCGTAAATGAATCACCTCATGGATTGAATTCCTGGTCCCCAGAGCCTGGCAGTGAGGCAGAAGCCCTGAGTGGAGGTAGGTGGGGGCTGCCCTGTACCCCTGGGTATCACTCCTACCCACTCTGATGCGGTCTAGACTGAGCCACTTGCCTCATGGGACTAGCTCTGTTCTTGCCCAGGATGGTGACCTTGAACATGACATGCAGTTCTGCAGGCTCCTTCACCTTCCTTCCGGCAGGTGCTGGGGACGTCTGGTGCCCACAGAAACGCTTAGGGCCCAGGGCAGGGGCTCTGCAGGTTGTTCCCAGGGTGGGTTTCTGCACAGTTGCTGCCCTGTGAATACAGACACCGAGGATAATGGGGCCATGGGGCTTCCTCACCTGGGGCAGTTTCCACTGTGTCAAGTGACGAGCCCACACATGCACTCAATTCAGGAGATGGCCCTTGTGAGCCCAGTGTTCCCACATCAAGCCTTCCTGAGACACCCACTGGCTTTGGAGACAAAAATAGCCAGGAGCCTCCCTGCCTCCCTCCGTCCCTCCTGCCCCAGGCACTGGACCGGAGTCCACCTTTGGGGGCAGTGGGAAGACAGCAGCCCCGGCAGATGTGGGCAGATATGGACAGCATTCTGCCGGTCCAGGAAGCTGGTTTGCTCTCAATTTTAACTTCTGCTCACCCAAAAGGAGGCCAGAATCGGCAGCTTGGTCTGCAGAGCCATCCCCCAGGGGAGGCGTAGATGGTTGTACAATTGAGGTCAGTGGGGAAATGGGCTTCACTTGGCAGCTGTTTGGGGTTGGGGGATGGAGCTGTATCAGCAAGTAAAGGACAGCAGCGTGGCTCAGCCTGGAGTCTTTTGCTACTCAGCTAGGAGACTCCACACTGCCCTGTGGGGCTTCAGACCAGGCCTAGGCTGGCTCCCAACCCGCTGATAGCTCTTCTGGTCTCAGGCTGGCCCCCCACTGAAGAGGAAGGCCTAAGGAGAAAAAACTGTCACTGCAGGTTGCCAATATGGGCCTCCCTGTCCCCACCCGAAGACTTCAGCCAGCGGCAAGCCTGGGAGCCACTGGGGAGATTAGGAATCTTCCAGTGCCAGTGGGCAGGCCCTTCCTTCCCAGAGACTTTTGCCCATTCACCCACTGCCTCTGTCCACAGAACAACTCCTGGGGGAAGCAGTACTCCTACGCCCTCTTCAAGGCCATGAGCCACATGCTGTGCATTGGATATGGGAAGCAGGCGCCCGTGGGCATGTCTGACGTCTGGCTCACCATGCTCAGCATGATTGTGGGTGCCACCTGCTATGCCATGTTCATCGGCCATGCCACCGCCCTCATACAGTCCCTGGACTCCTCCCGCCGCCAGTACCAGGAGAAGGTAGGTCAGAGAGCCCCTTCTCTCAGTAGGACCTACTCCTTGATCCTTCGCAAGGCAGCACACACAGGGCCAGCTAGCGGGCTCCCAGGTCCCTAAGTATCAGCTCTGTGATGAGGACACCTCTAGATGAAAATGACTTCATCTTCATAGCCTTCAACCTGTAAATGTCTTTATGTGTACCCACACTTCCTCCTTCCTGCTGTGATTGGGGCCTCTCCCTCCATACTGAAGGACCAATGCCCTCAGTGTGGACAAAGAGTAGGTCCTTAAATTTAGGGCCTCATCCTGCTCTGCCTCTTGGCATTTTTACAGGGTTCCCAGTGTGTCTCCTAGGCATCTCACGGGGTTTCCACGACTGTACGGTTTTCCTCCCACCTCTCTGGCTAGTCCTTGCTCTCCTTTGCTGGCTTTTCTTCTCGGTCATCATGTGCTAGCTGGGACCTGAGCTCTCTGATCCCACCTAGATGTCCTAGGTGTTATTGTTCTACCGCCCCCACCCCACCCCCGCATGCTTTGCATCCATCTCCAGCAGTGGGGCCCAATTATATAATCAGCCCCAGCCCATTCGCAGCTCTAGTGTTCATTGGATGTCTCCCTGGACACCTCAAGCTCATCATGTCCAAAATCAGAGCACTCTCCCTGCCCCCGCACTCTTCCCCATGTCACTAATGAACCTCAGGAGCTGTGGCCTGCCGACTTCAGTGCTCACCTCAGAGCAGCGTCTCCCTTCTGTCTGTCCCAGCTGGGCTCTGTCCATCTTTGTCACCAGCTTTTCCCTCCCCCTGGGATTCCGCAGGAGCTTCCTCACCACAGTGGCCGGGCGCCGAGGCCTGGAGTTGGCTGCCCTGGTGAGTCCCCTGGCAGGCTCTGTGAGCTTGGGCACGCTGCTGCTCGTCCCTGTGCCCCATCCTCATCTGTTAGACGCGACAGTTCGAGGGGTTTCGTGCTAGGGCCTGTGAGGAATCGCACAACCCTGCATTGTGCCTGTGGAGGAAGACATTGGCTAAGCAGGGTCCTTTCTGCTGCTCCCATCCACTTTTCCTGAAGCAGGGAGAGGAGCATTTAAAAAATAGAAATAAGGGCCAGGGATTTAGCTCAGTGGTTTGGTGGCCTGCCTTGCAAGCGCAAGGACCTGAGTTCGACGTGCTAGGGCCTGTGAGGAATCGCACAACCCTGCATTGTGCCTGTGGAGGAAGACATTGGCTAAGCAGGGTCCTTTCTGCTGCTCCCATCCACTTTTCCTGAAGCAGGGAGAGGAGCATTTAAAAAATAGAAATAAGGGCCAGGGATTTAGCTCAGTGGTTTGGTGGCCTGCCTTGCAAGCGCAAGGACCTGAGTTCGATCCCCCTTATTCACATTGTCCCTAAGGTGTAGATTAGCTCTAGGCGTGTCTTCTCACCTGCACCTTCTTCCACTCAGATCCTGCCTAAGCTCTCTTCTGCCCCAGGTCTACACCTGGGTTCTCTCTGGAACTTCTCTCCTCTGTTTCTCCTGACAACTTCACATCTCAGCCTCAGCTGTGCCACCTACACCACCCATCGTGTGACCAATAGCACCCTCTGTTTCTCCGTCACAGCACTTTGCCCTTCTGTGATTAATTAATCACTTGTAGCTGTGTATTTAACATCCATCTTCCCTATCCAGGCCATGGCTTCCTGAGGGCAGGATCCAGCTGTGTTGTTCCTAGCATCCAGCACATAGTAGGGCTCAGGGTTTATTGATACACTGGCTGCCCATCCCCCAAGGGACAGCACATGGCAACCACGCAGGTGTGGAGGCCCAGGTCTGGTGACACCAGAAGGAGAACTCCAGAAGGACTGAAGGACTGGGGAGGGGAGAGTAGCTTGCTTTAGGGAAGCCAAGGAAGGAGAAGGTGGAGGAGAACTCTGGGCCATGTGCATGAGCAAAGATGTGTGGAATGAGGGGAAGAAACCCACCTGATCAGAACAAAGTATTCTAGGTGAGGAGTAGTGGTTAGGAAGGGGAGATAGAGGAAGAATTGGGTTATAAAGGTCTGGACTTAACTCGGGTCAGTTGAAGGGTAGCAGCAGACTCAACCTTAGAATAGGTCAAGGCTTTAGTGTGTGACCTGGGGCTCAGTCTGAGACCAGGATCCTGGGATAAGTTTAGAAAAATCATTAGTGTTTGCTATAGGGCCTGGGTAAGCTGCATGTGACTTTCCCTTTGAGATTTTCCCTTATTTTGTCTTTGACTTGATAGCTCTATAAGTCTTCCTGATTCACCCACAAATCTCTCCGAAATGTCTTACCTTCTTCCCCCGTCCCCACTACTGTCTCTCCCTTGGACCAAGGTGGCAACCTTTTAACTCCTGCACTGTCCACCCCTGCTTGCTATGGGGGGAATTCTCTAAAGCACAGCTCCACGTGTGCTGTGGCCTCTGCCCCACAGCCAGCCAGGAAGTCCCCGCTCCCTGTGTCACACACAGCTTACAGCTGGCAGAGGGCAGGTTGGTCGGAAGAACTTTGGGGAGTGCCCTGCCCCAGACCTCAGTTGCACATTGGCATCTCTGAGGAGCCCTTGATACTTAAGAATGTTCCTCATTGTTCCTGAAGCTAAAGGGACTTCCCTTCCTTCGTGTGTGGGGAAAGTCTGTTGTTGCCTAATCAACATCTCCTGTCCCTTGTCCTCCTGTTCCTCTGACTCCACACTCTACTTGTAATCCAGGGACCTGCGAGCAATGTCTAGCCCTTCTCTCCTAGGATGGGGAGGGCCACTCCTAACTTGGTTTGAGCCCTGGGGACTTAGGCTCACAAAGCTCTTACACCTGAACTTTTGCTTGAAAGCCTTCCTCCACCACATACCCCTTGGGGCTAGAACCGCTCTCAGCAAGGTGACTCGGTCCCAGGCACATGTACACCTTATAAAGGGCCAGGCATCTTTGCTTCTGCTTTGTTCTCAGCAGTTACCAGCTACTGACAGGAGAGAGCTCCTCCCCTCCCAGAGTAAGTGTTCCCAGTAAAACACAGAAGTGACAGGTGTTCAGGGGAAACTCGATCCCCTTCCTGACCAGCTGATATCCTGTAACTGGGCTCTGGACAGTCTCTGTGTCCTCTCCCCATCTCCACAGTACTGAGCACAACACTGGTGGACCTCCTGTCTGTCCAAGAAAGCCACAGGGTTGGAGCCTGGCTCTGGTCACCTGATGGGGCTGCTGGAGGTGACATCTTGTCCCTGTCCCTGTCCTCAGTATAAGCAGGTGGAGCAGTACATGTCCTTCCACAAGCTCCCGCCTGACACCCGGCAGCGCATCCACGACTACTATGAGCACCGCTACCAGGGCAAGATGTTTGACGAGGAGAGCATTCTGGGTGAATTGAGTGAGCCACTGCGGGAGGTGAGCTGGCAGTGGCCTGGGTGGGGCAGGGGCCAGGGCTGGCCATTGGGCCTTCACTTCCTTTCTCCTATGTCCCCATCTGTGCCACTTTGGAGCAGGAGATCATCAACTTTAACTGCCGGAAGCTGGTGGCTTCCATGCCGCTGTTTGCCAATGCGGACCCCAACTTTGTGACATCCATGCTGACCAAGCTACGCTTCGAGGTCTTCCAGCCCGGGGACTACATCATCCGTGAAGGCACCATCGGCAAGAAGATGTACTTCATCCAGCACGGCGTGGTCAGCGTGCTCACCAAGGGCAACAAAGAGACTAAGCTGGCTGATGGCTCCTATTTTGGAGGTGAGGTGGCCAAGGGAAGAGGCTGGACGGAACCCTGGTAAATGGAGCCACTAAGGTCCTGGAGGTGGGGTGTCTGTGAGCCCAGAACAGGGTGTCTCAGTCCATTCAGGCTGCCATAACACAGAGATTCACCTCTCATAGCTCTGCAGGTTGGAGGTCCAAGAGCAGAGCCGGCATAGTCAGCTCCAGTGAGGATCCGCTTGCAGGCTGCAGATGGCTACCATCTTGCTGTGTCCTTATGGGGCCGAAAGATAGTGTGCCAACTCTCAGGCCTCTTTTTGGGGCAGTGATCCCATTTATGAGGGCTCCACTCTTGTGACCAGATCGCCTCCCAAAGCCCCACCTCCAGATCCATCACATTGAGATTAGAGCTTTCATATAGGCAGTCCCGGCAGGGAATGTGGGAGGTTAGCCATTGCGGAGGGGTGGCCCCAGATGGGAAATTGTCACATACCCATTTGGCATCCAGTGTGGCTACAGCCTAGGGCTAAGGCTCGTGAGCCCGAGAGGATTCTGTACCAGACAGAATCAATATCAGGTTGGGGGAGCCCCACTGAGTCTGATATCCCCGCAGAGATCTGCCTGCTGACCCGGGGCCGGCGCACGGCCAGTGTGAGGGCCGACACTTACTGCCGCTTGTACTCACTGAGTGTGGACAACTTTAATGAGGTGCTGGAGGAGTACCCCATGATGCGGCGGGCCTTTGAGACGGTGGCGCTGGACCGCCTGGACCGCATTGGTGAGGCCGGGTCGGTTCCCTCTACTGCATGAACTCACTTCCTATCCCTTGGCCCCACGCTGGCCTGAGCCTGCTCTTTGTTCTATGACCCAGGCAAGAAGAACTCCATTCTTCTCCACAAAGTCCAGCATGACCTCAACTCAGGAGTCTTCAATTACCAGGAGAATGAGATAATCCAGCAGATTGTGCAGCACGACCGTGAGATGGCCCACTGTGCACACCGAGTCCAAGCTGCCGGCTCTGCCACCCCAACCCCCACGCCCGTCATCTGGACTCCACTGATCCAGGCACCGCTGCAGGCCGCTGCAGCCACCACATCTGTGGCCATCGCCCTCACCCACCACCCTCGCCTGCCTGCTGCCATCTTCCGCCCTCCACCAGGACCTGGGCTAGGCAACCTCGGGGCTGGGCAGACACCCAGGCATCTGAAGAGGCTGCAGTCCCTGATCCCGTCGGCACTGGGCTCTGCCTCACCCGCCAGCAGCCCGTCCCAGGTGGACACACCATCCTCCTCCTCCTTCCACATCCAGCAGCTGGCGGGATTCTCTGCACCCGCTGGACTGAGCCCCCTCCTGCCACCCTCCAGCTCTTCCCCGCCACCCAGGGCCTGTGGCTCCCCACCAGCCCCCACACCATCCTCCGCTGCAGCTGCCACCACCATGGCTGGGTTTGGCCACTTCCACAAGGCGCTGGGTGGCTCCCTGTCCTCCTCTGACTCCCCTCTGCTTACCCCACTGCAGCCAGGTGCCCGCTCCCCACAGGCTGCCCAGCTGCCACCCCCGCTGCCAGGTGCCCGGGGAGGCCTGGGACTCCTGGAGCACTTCCTGCCACCCCCACCCTCATCCAGGTCCCCATCATCTAGCCCTGGGCAGCTGGGCCAGCCTCCTGGGGAGTTGTCCCCAGGGCTGGCCACCGGCCTACCAAGTACACCAGAAACACCCCCACGGCAGCCTGAGCGACCGTCCTTCATGTCGGGGGCTTCTGGGGGGGCTTCCCCAGTAGCCTTTACCCCTCGAGGAGGCCTCAGTCCCCCTGGCCACAGCCCAGGCCCCCCAAGAACTTTCCCAAGTGCCCCACCCCGGGCCTCTGGCTCCCATGGCTCCTTGCTCCTGCCACCTGCGTCCAGCCCCCCACCCCCCCAGGTCCCACACCTGAGCGACCGTCCTTCATGTCGGGGGCTTCTGGGGGGGCTTCCCCAGTAGCCTTTACCCCTCGAGGAGGCCTCAGTCCCCCTGGCCACAGCCCAGGCCCCCCAAGAACTTTCCCAAGTGCCCCACCCCGGGCCTCTGGCTCCCATGGCTCCTTGCTCCTGCCACCTGCGTCCAGCCCCCCACCCCCCCAGGTCCCACACAGCCGAGGCACACCGCCCCTCACCCCTGGCCGCCTCACCCAGGACCTCAAGCTCATCTCAGCCTCTCAGCCAGCCCTCCCCCAGGACGGGGCACAGACTCTGCGCAGAGCTTCCCCACACTCCTCGGGGGAGTCTGTGGCCACTTTCCCGCTTTTCCCCAGAGCTGGGGGGGGCAGCGGGGGCAGTGGAAGCAGTGGGGGCCTTGGTCCCCCCGGGAGGCCCCCAGGTGCCATCCCCGGCCAGCATGTCACTCTGCCTCGGAAGACATCCTCAGGTTCTCTGCCACCCCCTCTTTCTTTGTTTGGGGCAAGAGCCACGTCTTCTGGGGGGCCCCCTCTAACTGCTGCAACCCAGAGGGAACCTGGGGCCAGGTCTGAGCCAGTGCGTTCCAAACTGCCGTCCAATCTATGAGTGGGGCCCTCCCTCCTTCCCCTTTTTTTTTCTCCCTTCTTTCTTTCAGGTTTAACTGTGATTAGGAGATATACCAATAACAATAATAATTATCATTTAAAAGAACCCACACACACACCCCAGAAAAAAACTAAAGACAGCAGAAAATAACCAGGTATTCTTAGAGCTATAGATTTTTGGTCACTTGCTTTTATAGACTATTTTAATACTCAGCACTAGAGGGAGGGAGGGAGGGGGAAGCAGGCAAGGCCCAGAGGCAGAAGCCAGAGGAAGGCAGGAGGGGACTTTGGGGCGGGGGGGGGGGAGGGGACCCACGCTTGGGGGTCCTACAGCAGACCCGTCATTGTACTCGCTTTAGAGCAAGAGCTCATCAGCCCTTGGCTGTGAATTTGGAGCCCCACTCCGATGGGGGTCACCTTGTTCCCCCAGGAAGGGACTGCCTTGGGTGTTTTTCTGGGGAGCCTCCAACTCTTGAGTCCTTAGGACAAGGGACAAACTCGGGCCAGGGCCCCGAGGGCCTTGTGTTTTTTTCTACTGTAACCATAGCAAGATGTATATGAATATGTCTATGTATATGTATGTAAGATGTGTATATGTATAGCTACGTAGCACTTTGTAGAGTCTGTAGATAGTGACTCACGCGTGTGCACATGCGTGTGCACATGCGTGTGCGATCCAGTTTCACCCAGCCTCCAGGGCACCCAGGTCACCTCACATCCAGCGATCAGCTGTGGCTCGCAGGCTGGGTGCTGCAGGCTCTTGGGGACATTTTCTGTCCGGTCCTCAGGGAACAGGACCCCCAGGACCTCCAGCAGGCTCCCTTCTTCCCATCTCTGGGCCCAAGTCCAGCCGCAGCCCAAACTCACCATATGGAAGTGGGAGACTCCCGGCCGAGCTTCTCTCTTCCCAGGGTCCCAAGCACACCCTGTCTCTTCTGTGGCCCTCGGTTCTCCCAGCTGCACAGGGGGAGGTGAGGGAACTTCTATTTATTGAGTCTGCTTTGTGCCAAGCACTGGTTTTGCACTTTACACATTAACTCCTTCAGTTTCACAGAGACTGAGAGGTAGGTACTTTGATTCTCCCCATTTCACAGATGAGGAAATTGAGTATGGGGTGATTTCCCCAGAATCACAGAAGTAGCAGCAGAGCTGAGACTGATTAGAGGTTCGAATCCACCCTGCCTGAAGCCAAAGCCTACATTCCTTCCATCAGGCAACTGTGTTTAATGGTCCCCAAACAAGGTATGGAGGGAAGAGACCCAAGTTTAGCAGCAGTTAGGTCTGGATTCAAATTCTAGCCCTGTCGCTTAGCTGTGTGACCTTGGGCAAGTTACCTGACCTTTCTTTGTCTCTTATACCTCATTTGTAAAATGAGAATAATTACGGTACTGCCTCACAAAAACCTATGAGGACCAGAGAAGAAAAAGAATGTGAAATGCCCAGCCCAGCGCCTGGCACACAGCATAGTAGGTGCTCAATAAATCACATTTCTTCTGCCCCTCCTCATGTGCCCAGCCCATTCCTCTGATGAGCTATGGTGAAACCCTAGGGAGCTTTAAATGAGGGCTCCAAGACTTAAAATCTCAGGACTCAGGAGGTGGCTGGGCCTCCCTAAGGGCCCAAGAAAGGCATGGGGGGATGACAGTTGGGCCAGACCTTGAGGTGTGGAAGAGCTGGAGGAGGACAGGCAGGGAGGGGGGTGGGGAGGAGGTTGGAGTGCACAGTAAAAGTTATGCTGGGTGGACAGGGGGTTTGGAGCCAGCTTCGGAACAGATCCATAGGCTGGGGGTCAGAGGGAGGACCTTGCATGCCACACCTAGGGGGTGAGTTGTGCTTGGTTCTGAAGGCGACCAGGAGCCACAGGCAGGTTCCCATGGAAAAGCAGCTCAGGTGCCTCCTGGTGCTTGCCAGATTTCCCAGTAGGGCCCTGGCAGAGCCAAGTTCTGGCTTTGGGACTGAAATAATGCAGAGGGCTGGCCCTACCTTGTCTGTGCAGAGCTCTCACACTGAGGCAGTGTCGGCTTGGTCAGGCTTGTTCCTGTACCTGTGACACGAGGCAGGCTGGTTTCTCTGTGATGGACTGTTGGTGTGGGGGTGGGGCGCTACAGGCAATCATCCAGGAGACAGGGAATGAAGGTCTATGATCCTAGGTAAAGACCAGAAGCCACTGGGTCCTAGCTCCTCTTGGACTAGAGAAACTCCGCAGGCCCAGGAGTCCTTCGGACCTGCGAGGATTTAAGCAGCTGCAGCCTGAGTTCTGTGTGCCCCATACCCCCACCTCCAAGGAAGGCAGCTCAGAATGACAGAAGGACTTGATCCAAACCAGTCTAGTCTTGGAGGTGGCAGGAGTGGAATGGAGGGTCCAGGGGCACCAGGAGCGAGGAGCCCCTTGCCATCAGGGCCTGGCCTAGCCACCCTCTTCTCTGTTCACACGCATTTTATAAAAGCTCTGACCCACCCGGGCGCTCCTCTGAGAGTGTGGGGCAGCCAAGTCCATCCTATGGGCACTCCTGTCCTGTCTCCCGTGAGCAATTTTCAAATCTTCCACTTTTAAAACAGATAACGGGAAATGCGCCGTATTGTATATTTTATTTAAATAAAAAAATTCCAGCAGATGCTGCTTTCTTCTAGGGGATGGGTTGGGAGGTAATGTTAGGGAACCCTGGTGTCTCGGAAGTGGAGGGACATTTCCATTCCCCAGCATGCATGTGCCCTGGAGCGCAGATGTGTACCCCAAGAACATGGAGTTGTATTCTGGGCACCAAGGTGTGCACAGGCATGTGTGAGGCCTGGTGTGGGCACAGGTGTACACCTTACAGGCTGGTGGAGCTACTGAGGGGTGAGAGAAAGTGGCTTTCACTCCTGAAGGGGAAGGGGAGGTGGGGGGGGGTGAGACCCTGACTCAGCACTTCTGCCACCTGCCCCCCTCCCCGGGCTCCCAGGCCACCAGCTCCCTGGAGGAGGAGGGCGGTAAATGCCTATGAGCTCATCGGCTATCCGAGCCACAGAAGACAGGGTAGCTTGGGGGACACAAGGTGACTGGGCTGGGGCAGGACCGCTTGCGGGTGGCTGAGGACGGGGCACAGCTGTTGGGTGCCTGTGTGGGCTGGTAGCTTGAGGGCAGAAGTGGGAGCAGGGGGGGTCTCACTGAGTCCTCACTGTGGTGCTGGGGAGGGGGTACTGGGTCTGGTCCCCCAGGGTTCCTTTCTGCCATCCCTGGCTTCAGAGATTCCCAGCAGACCCTGGGAGCTTGCTGGGTAAGTCAGTTGCCTGGGGCTGGGGAATGGAGTCCCTAGGCTCCTGGCAGTGCTGGGAGTGCTATATCCCGCCCTCTGAAGAGGGTAAGTCCTCAGAAAAGGGCAGGGAACCCGCCAGCCTTTCCCCATCACTACTTGTCAAGGCTGTTTCTATGGTAACTAGCCTGGGAGTCCCGTTGCCAAGGTAGGCAGCTCAGCAGGCCTGGGCATCCCCATGACAACTGCCCCCTGTGGCCAGGCTGTGGTGCTTCCTTGGGGACCCCATGGGCGCTGCACAGGCAGAGAAGGACGCAACCACTGTGGGGGCATCCCAGGCTCAGACTGCAGTGGCCACCTCTGGGTGGCCTCTCCTCCAGGCAGGGGGAGACTATGGACATTCAGCTACTGTGATAAGCCTGGGATACCCGGGGATTAGCTGCTAGTCCTTGCGCAACCACAGAGCAGTTGGCTACTGTACCAGTCACCATCTTCTCTGGTCCCTGTTTCCGAAAGGACACTTAGGAAGTGCCTACTGATGCTAGGCCTTGGGGGCTTTCCTGTGACCTCATTTCATCCTCCCAACAACCCTACAGGGGCAGAAGGAGCCTCAATTACACTGAGCCAAGGACACTGAGACTCGGAGAGGGTAAGAAAGGACCCCATTCCCATCAGCTGGGATGGAAAGAGCCGGGACATACACTCAGGACCTAGAGACTCAAATCTGTTCCTTTTCACTGGGAGAGAAGCAAAGACAGGGTGGGTGGTGTCCCTCATACAGTCCATACAGATGTGTCTGTCATCTATCAAAAATTGAAATCACAGCTGGGGATTTAGCTCAGTGTTTCGGTGGCCTGCCTTGCAAGTGCAAGGACCCGAATTCAATCCCTGGTACCAAAAAAAAAAAAAAAAAAAA
>NW_022900937.1:22782474-22831040 GCF_012274545.1 Fukomys damarensis | reverse complement strand
TCCCGGGAACAAAAAAAAAAAAAAAAAAAATTGAAATCACAACGTGAGTGACTGTGTCAGTGTGCTTTCCCTTATCCCATTCAGCAGCAGTTCTAGACAGTGTCAGGAATGAGACCCTCCTACCTGGCAGACAGCTTCCATCTCCCCGCTTGAATGCCACCATCCCCCTGCAAGGGTCTCTTGCTGTGTTTATGGCTGTCGGAATGACGGAGGCCTGAGGCTTCCCTTCCACCTCTAGAGCACTAACCAACCTGGGAATTTTCAAAGAAATTTTAGAAAGTTTAGTAAATTTCTTCCCCGAGTCCATGTCTCACCCCAACTTCCACCCCATCTGCTCAGCCCAACTTCTCGACATTTTCCCCGATTGCCTGCCTGCATTTCCCCCTCTTCCCCTGGGATGGCTCTAGGCAAAGTCCTCACGACCTAGGTGGCCGAAGCCGGGAGCTACTGTCCTCTCTGCAGTTGGTGACCAAGCTGGCCAGGCCCTCCTGGCTTTGGGGTCTGTGCTGACTTCACTGCCTCCCCTTTCTGCCCAGCCTCCACTTTCAGGGCTCATCTTTCTTCCAGAGGTTGGTGCTCCGTGGTCTCTGGCTGTGGTCCCCTCTCGTCACTGCACACTGCTTCCAGGGGAAAGTTCACCCTTGTCCCTGACTTCCCCAGCACGCTTTGAGCTTTGGCTTGGGTTGCTGCCGGTAGAGTCCTTATCCTCGGAGATGGGCCATGGCCCTGGCATTCTCTGGAGTCTGCAGTTCCTGGTACAGTACATGTCCGTGCCCTCTCCAACCTGCTGCTCCATGTCCTTTCCCTGGAGGGTGGAATATTTCACACACGGAGATGAGGGTAGATTACACAAAAAAAGATAGCAGAATAACATAACCACTCAATTTTTTTAAACAGTCACTCAGTTTAAGAAACAGAGTGGACGAAATGAAAGCATCTGTACCACTGCCCAATTGTATCCCCCTTGCTCCAAGGAAAATCACTCATCTGAGTTTTAATTATTCCCTCACTACAGCCAACAGATTATTCCTAAACGATCCATTCAGTCACCTACCAAGGTAAGGGAGAGGGAACTAGATGTACAGTACTTGCCTTTGTGAGTGGAGGATTCAGTCAGTTATATTGTTAAGAATTGCTGATGCATGGGGATAATAAAAACCAGCTTGAGTTTTAGTTGGTTTTGTTATGGTTTTAAATTTCTTTACAAATACTGTGTCTTTTTATTGTCAGTACTTGGGGTAGGTCATAACCCCTCCATCTTGGTATACCACTGAATATATTATTGTAATCTTTAAACTTTACATAAATGGTACCATGCTGCATGTATTCATTTTTTTCATTCAGTAATTTAATTTTGAGATCCTGTTGATCCATAGAATATAGTTAATTCACATTCGCTGCTCCCTAGCATTTCAGTTTATAAGTATTCTACCACCTACACATGTATTCTTCTGGAAAGGAGTATTTTGGTCAATTCTGGGCCTTGCTACGATAAACAGTGCTGCTTCAAGCATTCTTGTTCAGGGCTCCCCCTGAAGATGTGTGAGAGGGTCTCCCAGTTCTATGTCTAGGAGTGGAATGACTGAGTCATCGGATAAATTAATCTTCCCTTTACAAGATAATGCCAAGCTGTTTTAAGTAGGTCTAACAATTTACACTCCCTCCTGCAGTGTACAAGAGTTACTCTTGTTCCACATTTTTGCCAATAATTGCAATCATCAGACCTTATTTTTCCCAGTCTAGTACTACCTAATTGTGTTTTAATGTGCAAATCCCTAATTGCTAGTAAGATTAAATCTTTGTTCATATATTCATTTGCCATTTGTTTCCTCTTCTGAGAAATATTGTTTATTTTGCCCAATTTTCTATTGTTTTCTTTATTGATTTGTAGGAATTGTAACTCACATAATGTACTTGGAAAACAGAATTTTTTTATCCACTACATGTTGCATATATATCTTCCTGGGGCTGGGGATTTAGCTCAGTGGTGTCCCTGCCTGCCTCACAAGTGCAAGGTCCCTGAGTTTAATCTCCAGTACCAAATCTATATAGATCTAGATCTAGATATCTTCCTGTTTATGGTCTATATTTTCCGTGTGTGTGCAAGTGCACACATGTATTTGTTGATAGATCATGTATGGAGATATATTTCAAATTCTAGAACTTCCTTAGTGCCTTTTTTGCTTAAGAAACCTGTCATACTCTGATATTGTACTGTTCTATGTCACATATTTCTATAAGTGTAAAGCTTTGCTTTACACATTTAAATCCTTAATGTACCTACTTTGCCCTTGCTGTGGTTTGAAGGCATCCTTTCTTTTTGTCCCATATGAACAACCAGTTATTCTTACATTATCAGTTGAGCCTTGGCTAATCTGCAGCGTAGTCTCACTTCTCTTATGTATTATACCAGTTCTATGTTGATTTTCTAGGCTATACTATTAGCTTATTTCTTTTTTGTCCTTGTCCAAACACTCCACTGTCTTAGTTGCTTTAGCCTTATAAAGTATGTAGATGTTTAGTAACGTTCTATGTTGATTTTCTAGGCTATACTATTAGCTTATTTCTTTTTTATCCTTGTCCAAACACTCCACTGTCTTAGTTGCTTTAGCCTTATAAAGTATGTAGATGTTTAGTAGAGAAGGTCCTCCAGCTTCTTCTGAAGCAGTTTTGGGGATGTGACTCTGTGCTACCACAGACATTTTAGAATCAGTTCGTTGAGATGCATGAAGAATCCCAGTAGAGTTCTGATTGGATTACACTGACATAATTTTCAGAGTCTGTATTCCTGTAGTACAAAACTCTACCCAAGTTTGGGTCTTCTTCCTTAGTGTCCCTTGTATCGGAGTAATTAGCACTGACTGCACCAACAGAAAATGCCCCAGGTTTCAGTGATTTACCACAATAAAGCACCAACAGAATGCCCCAGATTTCAGTGATTTACCACAATAAGGGCTTAGTCCAGCTTGGGTAAAATCCTGAGCAGGGCCAGTAGCCATTCTCTTCCCTGACAGCAGCTTGAAGCTCTGCTCACCAAGATCCCTGTGGAAGAACAGACTCAGAAGAGATGACTGGGTCTGAAGCATTTTTCTCTAGCAGCCAGTAGAGAGATGCATCACTTCCTCTCATATGGTTTTCACAGGGCCCTGGCACCACTGCAAAGGGAGCTGGATGTGTGGGGGCACCTGGGATATTTGGTGGGCATTAGCTATCTTGGGCAGTTCTTCCAGTGTAGTCTTATGATTTTCACTGCCAAGGTTTTGCATTTTATTAGATTTACTCCTTGTGTTTTTGTTGCTATTGCTAATTGTCTTTTTCTTAAGTCTATTTTATATGTAACAAAATTCGCCAATTTTAAGTGTATAATTCGATGAGATCTGACATATAAACACAGTCCTACAAACCACCTGAACAGTTAGGATATACAAGATTTCTATCACTCCCCCCAACTCTCCTAGGGCCCTTTGCAGAGAGTCAGTGTGGGAAGGGACTGACAGCAATCTGGTTTTTTTGCCATTTCTAGAATTTCATGTAAGTGGAATCATAGAGCTTTTGGTCTGTGTCTGATTTCTTTCATTTAGCCTGATGCTTTTGGGCTCAGCTCATGTAAGACTGAGTAACACCCCCCTGTTGGGTATGTCACAATCTGTTTATTCATTAACCCACTGATGAACAGCTGGGCTGCTTCCAGTGTTTGGTTATTAAGAACAAAGCTCCTAAGAACATTTGTGTTCAAGTCTTAATATGAATGTAGATTTAAAATATTAAATTAACAATTATAAACTGTATATATCATGTACAACATGATGTTTTAAATATATATATATACACACACAGAGTGAAATGGCTAAATGGAATTAATTAACACATGCATCACTTCACATAATTATCTTTTTCTGTGGTAAGAACACTTCAAATCTACTCTCATAGTAATTTTTAAGATGAATATAGTTTTTGTTGATCTTAAGCACCCAGGAAGAGTTTTTATTAGAAACTCCTGGTGATAGTTTCCAAAGCCCGAGTACTGCTTTGCATTCCCATCAGCAGTTGTATGAGACCACCAGTTACTTACATTCAGTATCATCAGTCTTCTTTTGTTTTTGGTACCAGGGATCGAACTCGGGTCCTTGCGCTTGTGAAGTAGGCGGCAGAACCACTGAGCTAAATCCCCGGCCCTATCAGTCTTCTTGATTTTAACCATTCAATGGCAAATACTAACTCTGGTTTTTAATTTGCATTCTGACAATGACTAAAGGTGCTGAGCATCTTTTCAGGTATTTATTTGGTGTCCACATATGTGCTTTAGTAAAGTTACTGTTTAAATCTTTACCCATCTGTTTTTATTGAGTCATTTGTTTCCTTATAATGAATTATTAATATGTTCAAGATACAAGTCCTTTTGAGATATATGTTTTGCAAACATTTTTTCTTAGTTTGTGGTTTGCCTTTTTATTTTCTTAACCATGTTTTTAAAAGAGAGCTGGAGTAGTATACTAATGCCAAAGTAGACTTTAAGACAAAAATTACTGCTAAAGGACAAGGACATTTTATAGCAATAAAATGGCCAATCCATCAGGAAGATTTAACAATTACAAAAATTCATACACATAACAACAGGGTCCCAAAGTTTATGAAGTAAATATGGTATAATGAAAGGGAAAAATAGGTAATTCAACAGGAATAGTTGTAGGCTCCAAACCCCACTTTCAGTAATGGATATGACAACTAGACGAAAGACCAGCAGAAAAAGCCAGAAGGTTTGAAAAATGCAAGCCAATCAGATGGAATAGGCCTCTCTTGAACAGTCCTTCCCAAATCATAATATACATTCTTCTCAAAGGCATATAGGAAATTCTCCAATACAGACCATGTATAAAGCCACAAAATCAGTCTCAATAGATTTAAAAGGATTAAAATCATATGGAATCTATTCCTTGGCCATAATACAATGACATTAGAAATCTGTAAAAAAGAAATTTGAAAAATTCACAAATAAAAAAATTCTCCAACACATACTCAAATAAACAGTGAGTCAAAGAAGAAATCACAAGTTGAGATAAATGCAACATACTAAAAGAGAGGGATGCAGCAGAAGCAAAGCATCAAGGGAAATTTATAGCCGTGAACTCCCACTTTGTGGTCAGTTTCCAGGTCCTGTACTAGGGCTCTCCCTTACTTTCTGTGGAGCAAATCATCTAAAAGCACTTTCATTGTAATTTTCTGCTTTTCAGAAATCATTCAAGCAGTGCTAGAAGGAACCGTCATTCCTTTTTTAGGGGAACTCACCATCATTCTCACTGTTACCTGTATGGTGGGCCGTAATGGTTACAAAGTCTTCCTTCCCCAGGTCATTTTATTCAGGTCTCTTAGCACTTTCCACACAGGATGGCAGTTTCCGTCTGTTAAAAGTCTATACTTTCCTCTAGACGATGGCAAGAGACAGTCTCACTCATTTGCATCCTCAGTGTCTGGCATTCAGGGGTATCTGGAAACTGACAGGAAGTCTGCCTCTGTCTGGCCCCAGTGTGCCTTCTCTTATACCACCTGCCCACACAAGACTGCTTTGGCTTCAGTTGCAGCCAGTGTCTCTTTTGGGTTAGTCTAGGATGTTCATGAGTGGGTTCCCCTGCCATCTCCCATGCAGCTTTGTCTATGGGAACCTGATCTATCACTTTGCCTTCAAGACTAGATCCTCCCTCTTCCCTCTTTCAGAAAGACATGAGCTGCCAAGAATTTTCAGCAAGGCCTGGGTCTTGAGTTTACCTACCTTATTCTTAATTCACTACAACTGACCCTAAGCTATGGTACCTGACCTGCAAACCCAGCTTGGCTGGGCCCAACACTGTCCCTGAGCAATCCACGGCTGTGGGGGCAGACAGCAGCAGCTCTCACTCTCAGCCAGGCAGAACTGTGAATTCCGGATGGCCTCTGCCCTTAATCCAATGATAGGAGGCTGAGCACAAGTCAGATACAGGATGGCTGGGACCTGTCCTCTTTCTTGTCCCTGCAGGTCCCTTCTATCTATCATGTTAGACTCAGCTCAATCTTACTTCCTCTGCAACACTTTCCTAAGAATATGCTCCCAGAAAGATATCGGCCTTGTCAAAGACACAAGCACCAGGCCATGATATATTAAGTTACCTGATTTCAAATTTTATCTTCCTCATGTGACAAGTTCATTTAAAGAAGACCTACAGCACACCGGGTTGGAGAATCCAAGCACAGGCATGGTTCCTTTCCTTAAGTAGGTCACTGTGTATTGAAGGAGACAAAAATAGGAACAAGAATGATCAGGGATGCTGGGTATGGTGGTGCACACCTGAAATCCCAGCACTTGGGAAGCTGAGACAGGAGAACCGCCAGCCTGGACTACATAGTGAGTTCAAAGCCAGGTGAAACACATAGTGAGACCCTGTCTCAAAAAAACAACCATCAAAACACAAAACAAAGAAAAAATAAGCAGCGGTCTGGGGCTTTTAAACATAAAGAGATTTCCTAGCAGAGAAAGCCAGTGGTGAGGCAAGAGGATTGGAAGAAAATGTGGGACACCAGAAATAGTACGAAGATCAGACACAATAGCTGATTACGCAAGAGCAAACTGCTTTCTGTTGCTAGGCCCAAGTGGGGTGAAGGGGTAGATTCAGTGGGAAGTAAAAGGGAAGAGGCTGACAGGGCCAAGAACTCTGTTCTGTAGGGCAAGTGATAGAGCTATTGCAGGATGTGGAGCAGCAGCGGGGAGACAGATTTGAATGAGAAAAGGCATCTGGACAGCCATGTGGATGATCATCAATCATGGGGTTACCAGGAGGCTGAGGCAGGAAGACCTTTAGGGGGTCCTAGCACACAAGGAGGTGACATTTCAGAAGTGGAGCTGGCAGGGTTTGCTGAGCATTGGGCTGAGGTGTTGAGGGAAGAGCTAGAGTGGCTCCTAGATTTCCTCTCTAGGACAGATAAGAGTCATAATGAGGGCCAGGCACCTAGCAACAAGGTGATGGGGCTCTGCCCCAGGATGATGGGAGGGGTGGAAAATCAAACCAATGATCCAGACACAAATGCCTTTTAAAATCTGGAGAATGCTGACCGGAGCCCCCATTTCCTGACCTGTGAAAGGTCTCACACTCTCTCCTCTGCCCCTTGGATTCTCAGGTTCAGCTTCTAGTTACTTCTGAGTGCAAGCTCCTGCTTCCAGTAACCAATTGCATTTATGGATCACTGCACCATGCCAGGTGCATTAACTGTCCACTGCACTGGCTAGAGGCTTTCTCTGCTTGGGGAGTGACCCAGAGCTCACGTAAGGCTGTGTGCATGTGACAGGTGTTACATAAAGTTTGGAGAGTTCAAGGGGTTTACTTTATAGAAGCGCAAACAACATTAAACCATCCCTGAGACCTCTTTTTTTTTTTTTTTTTTTTTTAAATTCTTTGAGACATCCCAAGGCCAGCTGTTTCCACATTCTCACCATCTTGATAGCAGCTGCCAGACTCCCATTCCCAATTATTCCAGAAACTTACAAATTCTCTCAAGTTTAGCAAGCACTCCCTGTAAATTTACTTGAGCTTAGCTCTAGGTCACTTTTTGCTTCCTAAATCCATCAAATTCTTAGTTGAGTAAGAGCATACTTGGCAAGAACATCATCCACTAGGCTTAATGGTAACTGTAGTTTTAAATATTATTTTACACATTATTATGCAAAATTCAAAACACTATTTTCCTTCTACTGCTCTCACACACCTTTTTTCCAAGCACCCTGTGCTCTCCCACTTTGCTAACGGAAACCCAAGGTTGGGAGTCAGAAACCTACTGTCTAGGGCCCTTTTGTCTCTGGAGTGGCCCCACTTTGGCTCCCTGCTTGTCCGTGCCCTGCCCGCACCCCCATGATCACCTTTTTGGTGACTTGTGTATTCCTCTCTTCCCCTGATGGTGCTCCCCACGCCTGGCAGGAAGGTGGCTGAGACTGGGAGGTGCTGGCTGACTGGATGGGTCGGTGTCTCTTCTTCCTGGTCCAAATTGCTCATCTCCGCACCAATCAGGAGGACATCCTTGTCGTAGTTCCCAGTCCAAGTTAGTTGTGCATCAGCATCATTTCTTAGGACCCTGTCAGGGAGGTAAGTTGTCTTTCAAGTTCACTCCAGGATGCCAAAGGGCCACAGCTACTGAAATGGGAGGTCCTGGTACCTGAATCCTAGGAACTGACTGGGATCCCTGTAAAGGCAAGGAGGGTATACGGGGAAGCCTTACATAATGCTCCAGTCATGAGTCCTCAGGACTTGGTCCACTCATCTGCTACTGTCAGATGCTATCTCCAACATTAAGTGTTCACAAAATTTGCTTGTCCCCACTGAGTCTGCAGGCCAGTTGGAAAAAGGCTCAGAGATCCATCCTGTGAAATGTACTAAGAGCTCCATCTAGGGACGCAAGCAGGTAGCACAGGTGCTGTGGCAGTGGAGAGGGCATCTTTGCACAAAGTGTCTCCCAAGTAGACCTTTGTGGCTAGAGAGGCGGATGCACCAGGTGACTTGAGACAAGCAGACTTTGAGCTTGGGGACCTCAGACTTCATTGATGCCAAAAGGGCACTGCCAGTGGGAACAATGGGATCTAAGTTTCCTACATATAGGTAAACACGAGGGCAGATGGAACACAGGGACAGAGGGACACAGCACTCTGTATGTAGCCCTGTCTGGCAGGCTCGGGACACCCATGGCTTTTCCGCTTGGGCCATCATAAGGAATCTTACAGACTGAAAGCACCGAGGGGATGAGGCAGCCTGACAAATGCCTGGTTTCGCTGGGGACTGCTGCCTATTATGAGGCGTTTGAGAGTGGTGGGCTGGGTGTGGGAAGGCCAGCCCCATGTGACAGAGGGAGCTGTATATCATGTGACCCCTGCCATTCCTCGGTGCTCAGTCCCTGTAGGGCAGCAACAGTGGTGGTATGGACAGGGACAGAACTCGTCTTTGGGGATAGCAGATGGTCAGACTTCTGGCTCCTGCGACTCTTCCATAGGCTCCCTTAAAACTAGAGACTCAAAAGTTTTGAGAGCAAGAGGAAAATCAATTAGAGATTGGGAAACAGTGGGTCCTAAAGTTGTTTTAAGGACAAAGGAAAATAACTCTTTGACCAGACCAGAATTTGATTGGATTAAAAAAGTGTATTGGATTTCCAATACTAAATAAAAACATGATTTTTAAAAAGCCATAGAGTTTACAGCATCAACTACAGCAAAGGCCCAACAAGTGTGTACAGAACCCAGTCCCAGCAGTCCTCCAGGCCCCCTCCAGCAGGCAACAAGGCAACAGACACAGTTGTTCCATATCTTCCCGAAGGAAGCTGCTGAGCAACAGCTCAACTAGGACATAACACGACACACAATGGTTTAGTTTCAAAAATCACAGGAAAATGTATTAAACTGTGAAAAGGTGCAATACAGAATAGCTTTCCCTTTTCTTAATTTTTAAAAAATCCCAACTTTGAATAGTCTTTTTATTTAAAAATAGGTCCCTCCCCTAACCCACCCCAATTCTGCGGCAGTATCCAGGTACCAAGGCCCTGAGGTAACAGAAGTGTCGGGGTTCCCGGAGGAATGCCCTAAATACCGAGCATGTTCTTTGGGCAAAAGGGAAGACAGTTTCTAGCCCTCCTGCTGGCCAAGATGCTTTGACTGCTTTTTAGGATCAGATGATATGCACAGGGTTTCCAGAACCCTGCCTGGCACCATGGTGCAACCGGCTAGCATGGCAGCAGTTCTAACACTGCACTTTTTGTTGCCCCCCAATCGTCAATGCAAGCGTCCATCTTGCAGAACAGCAAATGTGTGCTAAGACACAAGGAGGGGCAAATGACTCATGTTCAGAGGCCGATGGCCTGCCCACAGCCTGCGGGGGGACCTGCGAAGGAGTGGGGGGCACACATGGACAAGTAGGTGGGAACACCTGCTGGTTAGCTAAGAACCCAGACCCTTTTATCTCTTCACTGCCCCACACTGTCTCCTGGGGAGTAGGACACTTGAGGGTCAATCTTTTATTTTTCAATACATTGTCTTAATATTAAAAATAAAAAAACAATCATACATCTTAGCTCCTTACCTTTTCAAAACAAAATAGAACAAAACAAAAACCCACAAGAACTCTGCAAAGGCAAGGGCTTGTTGTGTGTGGCTGAGCCCTCAGCATACCTCAAACTTCTTGCTGCCTCATTCTACCTGGGGTTTGACTGAGCTGTGGGAGGGAGGGGCAGCTGCCTCTGCAGGCCCTCTGCTGCCTGTCCCCTGACACTTGAAGAACTATGTTCAGAAATATGTGGGGAAGCCTCATGGGTGCTATAGCCCCCACCTTGCCTCATCTTTCATATGCTTCTTCTGACGGGACTCTGCAATGTGGAAGTGAGAGCCAGCCTGCCCGAGGACACAAAGCTCCTTACTGGATCTCCCACCTCCCCAAAGGCAATGACTGCCAGCAGCAAGGAAGAGTGTGCTTTCTGACTTCCAGGAACAGAGCCAGGCTCGTGCTGTACTCAGCATCCTCCTGCAACTAGAAACACAGCCCAGGGTCCTCAGAACAGACATTACTATCAGGATATGACCAGGACTCAGGGGGCTACATCCTCAAACCCACCTATTGCACAGAAGAATTTTTAACCAGACTCAAACGGAACTCCAGTCACAATGCAGTGACAATTAAGATGGACATGCCAGGAAAGGACAATAAAGATGCTTCCATTCTCTGCAGGCTTCTGGAAGAAAGTACAATGACTGAAACATTCACAGGACCTCAGCAGCCCCTCCGTTTCCTTTTCCCAACCCCCAACCCCCACCCCAATACTGAATCTGCACAGAAAGCAACAAACAAGTCTTTTCAACGTTACATTTCATTCAAATAGATCTGTAATCTCACAGTGATGAGAGGAGAAAGTCAGGCCTTTAATAATTATAATAAAAAAATAATAAAAAAAGCTTACAAACAGCAACGCAGTATTTCCTCCCCCTCAAAGTGATGGATTAACAGCTGGTAGAGGATGCAACATCTCAGAATTAAACATAAAAACAAAACCAAAAACAAGCCAACCTCTGGAACAACCCACACTGTCAATGACTTTCCATATGCGTTTAGAACAAGCAGCCAAATGTCAACCACTTGTGGAGAACACCATGGACTTCCTTGGTTTTTGATAGTTTTTTTTTTGTTGTTTTTTTTTTAGGGTAAAATAAAATAGGACACAAATAAAATTGTACATAAATGCCAATGTCTATACTCCATAAAGGTGATGCAGTCGCAGCACAAAGACACAGCCTGACAACAAAGTGAAACGCAGGTTGCACTTCTCGCCTCTTTCCTGGACACAGAATTTTGGCCCATGATGCCCAGTCCTGCAGGCTATCAGCAGGCAAAGGGAAGCGGCCTCGACACAGGCGTCTTCCAGGCTGACCAGAAGGCAGGTGGCTGTGCCTGGAGTCAGCCTCACGCAGAGGTGCTGGCTGGTTTGCTGGCTCACTGTGTTCTCAAATGCTGTCCTCTCATACTCTGTACAATTCCTTGCTTTCAAGGCTAAGTTCCAAGACTTGTAGACTCAGGCTTGGAGCTGTGTCTTGGTGAAGGTCGTCATGCTGTTGTGATGGCATTTAGGTCCTTCATTAGTCCTTCCAGGTGGGCCATCTCTTTGGTCAGCTCATCTGGTTCATAACTCTGTGGACAGGAGAATACAGTTACTGGGCGTGACCAGTGAAGCTGTCTAGGAAGGAAAAGCCCAGAGAATGGTCTAGAGAGACTCAGGTTGGCTTAGAAGAGTCACAGGTAGCAAGATGTGCTCAAGGATACTGAGATGTCTTTATCTAACATACAAAATGCCTTTCTCCCAACACTGCCCAGGTCACAAGGACCTCACAAGCTACAAGCCTGGTCACTTGCCCCTTCTAGGTCTCTGCCACAGTTAAGAGTTAGTATCTCCTTGTTTCTCTGGGCCCAAGCTTTCCTTTTAGAGAGTCTTGTACCTAGAAATGCAGAGGCAAACATACTTATGGGGAGTTCAGAGTAAAAGATCAGGGAGGGGCCAGGCAAATTTGTTTATAGAGGGACCTCTCAAGTATCTTCTCCAGCATCCTGCTTGGAAAAACTCACAGAGCAGAACTGAGGGGTAGAAAAATGTACATAGTTCAAAGCAAGAAGGAGCAGAAAGAAGGGAAGAAACTGAGAGGGAGGCTGGTCTGATGTGATAAGCTAAGTGAAGGCACACCAGAATAGGCAGAAGAAAGAATCCTTCAGAATGTGTCTAGTTCAGAGGACATGCTCAAAACACATCTGCCTCACCCCTCTGAGTGTTGAGGCCTGGGGATGCATATACTATCAGCTTCATCAGCATGCTTCCAGACCCTGGGACATGGGCCTACACATTATAGTTGGCCTGATGGCCTTGTGAACTTACACTCTCAGAGTCTTCCAGCATCCTCGTGGTCTCCTGCACTTCAGGGGCACTGGGAACAACCACTGGCATAGGAGGCCGGCTCCTTCCTAAAGTCCCGATGGAGGCTGTCTTCACTGAGTGAAGGTGATGGTTCAGAGCTGAGGCAGAAAGGGCATGTCAGGTGGTGGCTAAGGCTGCACCTCAGACCTTATGAAGGCACCCAAGCTCCAAAGGATGCTTCAGGATAAAGGATGCACACAGGCCCAGTACAGAGATCCTGCTCTGAAATGCGATGGGAACAAGATGGAAGGGCAGCAGTGTGGCATTCACGAAGGCAGAGAAAACAGTCCACTGGCTTGAGAAAACTAACAACCCAGCCTGGTGGTTCACAAAGTGTACTGGTCCAAGGACTCCCTGCAGAATGTCTGGGAGGTCAAGACTCCACAAAGAGCATCTGTTGTTACCTCTGCACCACAGGTACAAAAGCAAAAGTACGCAAAACTCCTTAGAGACTTGGCACAAATTAAGGTAGAGGCACCAAACTGAGAAGGACTTGCAATTACAAAACCTGCTTCACTTAGGACCCCCCTTAATTAGTAAAAATTCTTTATTATGTTACAGCTTGACGTTTGATTTCTCACACACACACACACACACACCCCCATACTGGAGATTGAACTCAGGAACTTGCGCTTGTGAGGCAGGTGCGATGCTACTGAGCTAAATCCCTGACCCTGACTTCACATCTTTTAAATACTGCATTGACAAAACGGAAAGAATGCAGAAAACGTGTTACCAAGTATAATGTTATCTTAAAGAAAGGGACTGGTGACAGACAGATTCAGAACACTTCTTTCAAAGACCAACAAATGGGCCCTTCAGACATTTTCTAGACATTGAGTAAGCCTACCAATAGAAGGAAAATAATGGACAGTATTTATTGTCAATGATAAAATTTAGTTTTTAACTGAAAACCATAATCTTGAAAAACTAGAATATCCTGGTGCTGACAGCTTAATACTAATATTCTTTGATTTTAATGAATATGCTTTTAGATACTTAATAATGAAATGCATCAATAATTGAAGGATTTGCATAAGTTAGTGAACCAAGATTTTCCAAATAATTAATGTGTGGTTTATTTCAGTACTATACATTAAAAATGCAAGATAGAACAAAGGATTCTAATGGCATTCTAATGAGGTGTTCACGGTATGGTTTCAGATTCCACACCACCAATAAAGCTTTAGGAAATGACAACTTGTTGAGTTTTGCTATAGTAACAACAATAAAAAGAATATCCACAAATATCTCAAAAAGTTATAAAAATACTCTTCCTTTTGCCAACTATGTATCCGGGAGGCCAGATTTTCTTGTATTTCAACCAAAACAACATATTGCAATAGCCT
Source organism: Fukomys damarensis (assembly GCF_012274545.1). Classification (NCBI taxonomy): domain Eukaryota; kingdom Metazoa; phylum Chordata; class Mammalia; order Rodentia; family Bathyergidae; genus Fukomys; species Fukomys damarensis. Next base: position 22,817,238 of record NW_022900937.1, on the reverse strand, counting down.
GAGTGCAGAAGCAGATATGAGAAGACTCCAGCTGTCTTCTATTAAGTCAGGCTCTAAAGATATTTAGAAAATATAACTCTTCTCACTGTATTTTTTGAAAAAGCTATTTTTCATAAAATATGCTATTTATCTTACATGATATATTACTGCTATTTTAAATAAACTAATGAAATGTTTTAAAAGTTTCTAAATTTTATTTCTAATACAGCAAATGCTGGCAAGCATAATCCATGAGAAAAAAAGCTCTTTTGTGTTCTTGGTAGCTTTTAAGATATAAAGAGGTCCTGAGACTAAAAAATTTGAGAACTGCAGATTTAATTTGAAACAAACCATCACAAGAGACAATGATATCAAAGAGTAGGGAAAAAAGAAACTATGGTCAGTGGTCCCAAGTGAATTCCCTCCGGCAGCATTCTTCGTCCATTCCAAGACTCCTTCTGGTTTAAGTCCTGGCTTCCCTGACCCTTCTTTAGCTGGCAGGCATCTTGTGGAGTGAAGTGATTCCAGGGCGCTGGGCAGACCACATCTGTTGCCCACTCCCATGCCACTCCATTTTACAAAGCATAATTCAAAAGATCATTCCTTGCTCCCCCCAGATGTATTCCCAAAGGAGGAGAGCCCATGTAGTCATTGTATGGGACAATGACACACTGCTACTCTAACTGCTGGAAAAGCACAAAAGACATTTGCTTTCTTATTCATCAAACAAGTGGTGTGACTTCTGTTCCAAGCCTGAACCAAAGGGTCCCTCTAGTGGTCCTGCTGTCCTCACTCACCTTGCTGGGATAGTAACGGTGTGCTTGGCAGCGCAGGATCATAAGTGGGAGGTCCGGGGGGCGGGATTGCTGGCACCGCGAAGCTCTTTAATGGGTGCGAAGGGCGAACGTGGGCTGTGGGAAGACTCTGGCCCACATCTTCCTCTTGGGAGCTGGCCAAGTAGGAGGAGCTGGTAGCACCTTCAGGATCCTGATGGTCAGTACAGCATGTTTGAGATGAGGAGGCTGGCATGGTGTCAGTGCTGGGGGTATTTCGAATGGATTCTACAGCAAGAAAGCTTAAATGTTAGTATTTCTTTTATAATTAAAAATATGCAGACTTTTGGCTACTTCTAGGGGTTTCTTAAATCAGTTGGGATCAGTACTACCCCAAGGGAACATGGACTACCCACTACTACCAAGGATTAAGAACAGACTGAGTCTCAAACAATCCTCAACTAGCTGTTTCAATATTTTCAACTACATAGGCAAGTGGCCACAATTTTACAGATTTAAAGTTTTCTTCAGTACTTATGGAGCACATACAAATATTCCTGAGACTACTGTCTAATAAGTTATAAATAAATGAATATAAAAGAAAAAGTAAAATTTTACTCACTGACTAACCTTTCACAGACAGGGATGTCTGGTCACCAAGGCTGGCTGAGTACTGACAGGAGTCAGCTCTGCTGGGAAGACCTGGTGGTTACCACAGGGGAGGCCAATGTCATAGGTCCTATATACCCACTGGGGACTGTGACTGGTTTCAGCCTTCCCAGAGCAAAAGACTCACAGCTCAAGAGAGGACTAGACAGCCATGCAAGAGGTTTGCAAACAGCTCTAAGATCATGTCAAATGAAGGGCAACGTGGCCCAGACAAAAGTACATGGAGGTGAGCCTGGGGAAAGACTCAGGAAGACCTTGGTAACAATTAGCTGTCCTGAAGGCAGTATGATGGGCAGGAAGAGCACTGGCTCTGGAATCAGACACACCCACACTCCAGTCTCGGTACACTAGCTGGGTGAACTTGGCAAAGTTCAAGCCTCTGAGTTTTAATATCTTAATCTACAAAATGGAGAACAACACATAATCCACTGAAGATTAAATGAGATGTACGAAGAGTTGGACACAGTGCCTGAACAACTGAAAAGGTTCTTTTCTTTGCAGATTACTAAAGTGTTTTCTCTATACCAGGCTGTAGCTCAGTGCTTTACGTTCATCAGGTCATTTACTCCTCAGAGTAACTCAGAAGGCACTGGCAAAGGAAGTAAGCAAGTTACCCATGGACATAGAACCAGCAGGACGGAATATAAATCCTTGTGCACTGACTCCCACACCCATGCTCAGAGGGATCACATAGTTACTGCCTCTCCCTGCAAGTCTCCCCACTGCAGGGCAGAAGCAGCACTAAGGTCACTGGTGGGGGGACTCTCCAAGGAAGATCTTAACAGCTTAAGTGGGGCAAACTACCACACTCTGGAACAGAGGCATGCAACAGGCTGCACACCAAGCAGTCTGAAGGTCTCTTCTGACTCATGGAGTCCTCAGCCTTACAAGTAATGCTTCATGAGCAATCTGCAGAAACCCACCTGCTTCCCTTGTGAGGGAGCAATGAACCTGTTCCCTTGGGTTCTGAGGAGCCTGGCCATGAGCACTATCTCCTTAACTTAAAGGCCATAGGGCCCCAGTGATGAGGGACCAACATGCCCTTCTAAGTGGGTCTGGCTGTAATAATAACCCTCTGGGCCTAGGTCACTTCTCACCCTCTAAAGGTTTGGCTGAGCCTGGCACTTAGCTTACTCAAGCTGACCATCGTCTGTGTGACCCTGGCCTGAGTGGGGAGCTGGTTAGGAAGGAAGCAGGGTAGGGGAGATGAGAGTGGGTTCGAGTCATAAACACCTCAGGCAGACATGGTGGGACAGCTCTGAGCACACAGGCTTACCCTGACTGCCTCAGATGCCTTTAAGAGATGGTGGGAAACATGAAAGAGAACAATGAATCACCTGCACGGATCAGAGCCCTGGCTGCTGCCACTGACCAGGGCTGCCTTATTCAATTCCAGGAGGCACCAGGCATGATGCCTTTTCTGTGAGGGCTGCTTCCTGACACTGTAGCACTACCTACTCAGACAATAGGCTGTGACTAAAACTTCGACTTTGGCAAGAGGCCTAATTCCTCACTTACCTCTCAAGAATTTAAGACACACAAAGTTCACAGTGGTCAAGTGTTTAGACAAGTGACAAGTTCTCTTCCTCTGTTAAGTGGTGGTGACACAGTAAATGCCCCCAGAATGGGGACTGCCTGGCTAGCTCAAATCCTACTCAGTCCTCATATCCAGGGCTGTGAAGTCACTGAGCTCTAGAGACACAAGGGCTTGACCTGGACCACTTTTAGACACTTTTCAAATCAATCGTCAGTGAATGTATCAGTTTTACCTTCTTTTATTCTCCTCTGGTCATTAAAGCAAGGAATCCTTTGGTGATACAAACCATTGTTTTTCCTCTTTTTACTTTCTGCATCAGTCCATACAGAGGGGAACTTTCACCAATATTAGACCTTTTGGATGGAGGTTGGTGCCATGCCTCTCTTCAGTGCCTAAGCCCTTCCTAGCCAAGGAGGAGTCAGGGAAGGGGGCTAATATGACTGGGAGACTGCCATCCACTGAGGCAGACCCACATTCTAGTGTGTGCGATTCCTTGGCCTTCAAAATGGAGAAGCACAGTTGGGCAAAAAAACTTTCCAAGAACAAGTCTAGAGGGCTGTCTGGTACTTTGCTCTATTTGAGATTATGTCCAGGAGGCAGACTTTGGTTCTCTATGCAGCTGGCTGGAGTAATTGTCTATCTTGGAGACTATGTTTCCCTTAAAGTAGAACCCCAAACCTGGATTTGAAGGGAGTTAGCAGTAAGGCTGAGTTTAGACATGGGTTCAAGCAGCATTCATCAAACCAGGTAACAGTTTTTGGAGCAGAAAATGTTGAGTTTTTAGGCATCCCTTAATAAAGCTTCGATCTTCATTTGATCTTTTGGGTATATTTATGAATGATGAAAACTTAAGAAGAGAGGGATGTTATTGGCAATTCAAACTTCTACACATAAAGTTCTTTTAACTGGAGCTCACTTGAGATTTCCTCATTTTCTAGAACCATCAAAACTTAGGTCTACCAGTAATATAAATAACCTTTTTTTTTTTTTTGGTACCAGGGATCAAACTCAGGACCTTGTGCGTGTGAGGCAGGCAGGAGAGCCACTGAGCTAAATCCCCGGCCCAATATATAACTATTAACAGGGAATGTTCCAGTGATGGAAAAAATAGTATGCCATATCCATAAAAAGCTACTAGATTTGCAGTTTATAAGTGAAAGATGGAAATTAACTTGTAATTATGAGGAACAATGATATTTATTGTTTTCTGTCCCTTTACCTTATTTCCTTCTTAAAACTGTTTGATAATGTTAAGATTTTCAAACTAACGTTATTTGGCAATGTATTTCTTTAGCTACACTGCAAATTATTATGCTAATTTTGTTTTTTAGGATGGGCATTCCTTCCTAATTTGCATGATCCATTGGGCAATCTGAGGGTTACCAGAGACAAAACCTTGATGCGGCTGGTGACTCCACTGCCCCTGGATATTTTCTACTTTGGTTCATGGAGAGCAACCTGAACCTAATGGCTGCCTGATGTACTTCTCCAGTGTTAGGGTGACTGCAAGGCAAAGGCAACCACTTGCATCAGAAAACTACCCAGAACGCGTTTCCTTCCAAACTGGATGATTACAAAAAAAAATCAAAGTTAGAAAAAGGACTAATTATGATATCAGTTTTACAGAATAAGAGAGCCTTACAGGATTTATTATTATTTTTTACTAAAATGAAATTCTTCACTGAGCAAAACTTAGGGAGAAAAATGGGCTAGATTTCACAGAAACAAATTTGAGTCCATCATAACAACGTTACAATAAATACACAACACTGAAAATTTCTAAGTAGGGCAAGTCCTTCCCCATTCTGCTTGCCAACTCTTTTTTTCCACTTGGGCTCGAGCCTCATCTCTCACCTGTGGAATTGGCCCTGTCTGAAAGGGACATGGATGTGCCAATGGGCCATGGGCTGCCCGGGTGGTAGAGATGACTGCGAGCTGGAGAAGCGAGGCTGCTGGAGTGGAAATGATGGTGAGGGTTATCGAGGGAATGGATGGGATGGGCACTAATCACAGCTGTGGATGAACACAAGACAGAGAAATGCTTAACATGCTTGTACAGACACACACAAATCACAGTTTAAGAGCCAGTCACCCCCTCCCCACCACACATACAGCCTTGGCTTTTTATTGCAGATAGCTAGATTTGGACAATCGGCTAATGATTTTTACCTTTGTTTTAACAAATGAATGCACTCCTTTGTGGTCATCTGTGTATGTATAGAAAAAAGCCCCAAGGAATATGTACTAACATGTTAACAACGAAAGCAATGATGCAGGAAGAGTGGTCAGAATTTAAAAAATATTTTTATCAATATTTTCCAAGTTTTCTATTATAAACATAGACTGCATTAGTTATTAAAAATATCTATTTGAATATAACAAAAATTGCAAATCCATAAGTAAATAGTGGTTTAGGGATTTTAGGGGAAGGGGGGGTTGCTGAAGGTACTACAGTCCCTTTTCCTTCACCTTGAGTACAGCCCTAATTCATTCTCTTTTCTTACATGCTTAAAGAGGCACGAAATGGCATTAATACAGGAGCATCTGTTTAACTAGTTTTCATATCTCTCTCCCCACCCTGGCCCCATAGCGGGGATCAAACTCAGGACCTTGCGCATGAGAGGCAGGCATGGTGTCACTGAGTTAAATCCCTGGCTTAGTTTTTGTATTTTAGAAGGAATGCAAATCAAATTGACTTTGATGTTCCAATTTAGTACTAAAAGCATGGACTATAGGCTTATGAAACCATTTCTTCAATCATACCCATCAGCATTTTAAAATACAAATGCATCTTTCCTAAAGGATTCAATTTATTGCACTTAGTTCCACACTGAGATTCTACATACAACTTTCTATGAAGCCTTTTTAATGAGGCTTCATGTTCAACTTCAGAGATGTAAACAAAGAAAGAAAAATCAGAAGGCTAGTTTGGGAATAAAATTTTCTTAAAACAGTTGCAGAAATTGAATGTTTGAGATTAAGATCACCAGCTCTAAACTCCCTCACCAAATAGGCAAGGTAGATACAGGGAATCCCCCACCCCCTGCCAGCAAGGACTTCATTAACTTTATAGTAAAATTTAGCCCTTTGGAGCTGGTTAAAACGTCTTCTGTCACCAAGGATTTCTAGATCTTTGTGGGACCATTAACCATTTGGTGAAGAGAAATCCTAGAAAAAGAAATGGACCCATTTATTCTTTAGCTATCTTCTGTCCTAGCCGCAAGCAAACAAGCAAGTGGAACAGCCAACTGCTCCTCCCTTGCTCAAGGCCTGGGCAACAGAATGAGGGCTGGCTTTTTCTTCTGAGTTGTTCTTAGAAACCAGAAGGCTCCAGGAGGTCTACGGAAATAAACCAAATAATCCAGAAGAGATAGTTGAAGAGGGCTCTAATAGTTTTTAGAAGTGAGATGCTGAAGAATCAGCCTTTTTCAAAATTCAGGCTGAGGTGAGGGAATAAACCTCCTGATTTTGGTCCAGAAAGCACAATCTGAAGGCATGTGAAGTATAGTGGACTTTCACAAAAAAAAAAAAAAACAGAATGGACTTTTTTATTTTTTAAGGCATTGCCAAATAATAACAATGAACCATGAACAGCACCTATCTATACTACAGTAGGCAGCAACAGCTGTTAGCTGAATCTGAACTCAAATAGTTCTATGAGGACTGGACACCATTCTGATGCCAGCCAAGTCCTGCCTAGCACTGGCCTGCTTTTTCAGACCAGTATAGGTGGATAATGAGTGCATGGCTCCAGCCTCAAGTCAGAACTCATGGAAACCCAGCTTCTTAAAAAATATATTAGTTATATGGATTTTTAAAAGGAGCTCTCAAAACTTAAAATCCACAAGTATGTCTGGGCACAAATGTGTCTGTTTTAACATTTAACCTCGTTTCGGATTCTTGAATTTAAAATATTCTATCTGATCCCTAATTGTTGAAGTACAAATTACATACTGGATATTCCTGCATGCTCCTTCCCACCATCAAAAAACAGAGAAAAAAAAAGAATGATGGCAACTGGCATCACATATCTTTTTCCCTTAATACTTTTAAAAGAAACAGAGACAGTTAGTTTAAGTTTTAAAAATAAGCTTGTTCAGGTAGGAATTGAGATCTTATACAAAACAAACAGAATAAGCAGTCAAACTAGCATCCTCTTGTGAGTTAAAAACAGAATGGACTAGCTTACTCTTTCTGGACAAGTGTAACTTTAAACCTGGGGCCACTATGCAGGACACCCGGACAAGAGGAAAACCCTGGTTTCTTCCTGCATACTTCCAAGTCCAGGCTTTTCTATCACAGACCCTAAGCATAAGTTACTTATCCATTATACATTCAATGCCATAAATCTGAAGAATAGAGCCTTTTTCTTCCAAAGCTGATTTTTTTTTTGGTACCAGGGATTGGACTCAGGATCTTGCACATGTGAGGCAAGCGTGGGGGCCACTGAGCTACATCCCCAGCCCCTAAAGCTGATTTTTTATAATTTAATATCTACCACATTTGTGTACTGTGAGCCTGGGGCATGGAGGGGGGTGCACACATCTGCATATTTGCAGTTTATACCAGAAAAGAGAGGGAGAGAGGAACTTTCCCAGGTGGAGGATGCCATAGTGCACCTCTGTATGTGAAAGGGCATTCATGGCTATTTAAAGCTCATCATCTTTTAGCAGAGAGATGGTTGAGCACTCCCTCAATGAATAGCCCCACAGTGTCAGCTAGTCTGAAAGGTATCTTAACTTGAAAACTGAGACCAGGAGAGGATATAGTAGTTCAAAAAAAAAGAATTGGTCTGTAGCATTACTGTTTGATTTTTACTTGTGTATTTTGAAAAAGGAGGTTCAGCAACTTTTAAGCTTATTAAAATGAGTTTCGAAAGACAGGTACAGTGGCATACACCAATAATGAGGGAGTCGGAGGCAAGAGCATCAAAAATTTGACCTCTGCTTGGGCAACTCTAGAGAGACCTTGTCTCAAAATAAAAATTACAAAGGACTGGAGATGTAGCTCAGCAGCAGAGTAGCTCTGGGCTTGATTTCCAGTACTGTGGAGTGCAGGGAAAGAAGGTTGAATCAAATGAGTTTCAAAAATCCATGCTAAACTAACCCTAAAATAACTCCTTAAAAAAAAAAAGTCCACTAATTAAAAAAAAAATAAAAGCTCCACAGGGGCTCTTCAACAACCACCATGTGTCAGGAAGCCTAAGGAATGCTTGTGATACCTGGCAGCCACTTTCAGAGGAAAATGATGCTTTCCCATTCTGGGGAGACTGAAGAAATCAGCCTTTTAGTTTATTTACTCATAACTTCAAGATGCCAGTCTCCAGAGCAATACTGCAAAATACAGCAGCTGTTTGATATTTCTTCCTTCAAGGTATCATAGCTTTGGTAGATTGTCTTGTGTTAGAATTGTGTGAAGTCAGAGATCATCCACAGCTCTGCCCTACCATGATGGGACAACAATGGAGAAAAAGAGAAACTTATACGTACGCTGGGGTGGCTGAGAGTCAAAGGGCATCATCATTTTTGGTCTCATCCCCCGCCTTCCAGCCAGTGTAGACATGCTGTCCTCTGATTCATGTCCTAGATATCAAATATAGAAGTTAGCTGTAAGTGTGTGCCATAAGCCACTGAGTAGCCTCAGCAGTAAAATATTTCTAGGAGAAGATTCAGGACTCACAAATGATGCAATAGAGACCAGGCACGTCTGCACTGGAGCAGCACAAGAAGAGAGCACTGACAGAGTGGGTGACATCACGCTGCCTGCTAAGGTTCGGTGTGGTGTTTGTAAAAACATCCAGCCAAGAATGACCCGAATATCATGAGGATAGCTGGAGTCCAATGGAAGGGACAGAATGCAATGCATGGTCATGTGCTAGGTAACTCAAATACTTTAGAGAAACCTGATGAGAGACTTAAAAAAAGATCTACAGTCCCTTATGGGCACAGAATCTCTCCCCTGTCACAAAGTAACAGTTCTTCATCAAATGTTGACCAAACCTTGTAACATGTTTCCTTAAACCTAACCTCTTATAGGAATCACCAAATTAAGGCAATTTTACAAACTGGAAATGGAAATAGTCTTCCTACATTTGGAAAAACAACTGCATTGAGAATGGTACCTCTGTATGAGTTCCGCCTTTGATGGATATTGCTGTCCATGGAATTGTCCACTGGCGTGATGTCTTGAGAGTTGCGAGGAATGGGAGTATCAGTCATAATGGGGTTTGGGTCAGGAGACTTGTCAATGGGTTTCAGCTCTAGTCTCTCATGATGGATCCAGAGATCTGGAGGTTTGACATCTTTGGAGTTCCCTTTATATTTGTGGGAGCCATTCACTGATTTGCAGGCAGCTCGTTTCCTAGGCACCAAATTAAAAGGAGCTTTAAAAAGTAAATTCTTTTAACATATTTGTCAAAAGGCTTAAGTAATTAATTAAAAACTGACCTCCTAATAGATGCTTCAAGCAAAGATGGGAACTAAAACAAAACTCAGAGGCTAGAAGTTTATTTTTAAAAAGAGTAAACACCTCATATCTCTACCTAGTACACATACATTCAGAGACTATATTAGGGTATATTGCCTTGGGAATACTTTTATTGAATGTTAAAAGGTGGCATTTTAAAATCAATCTCTAAAAAAATGAGAACCAAGACCTGTCATATAAAGGTACAAGATCCCAATGATGAATGTAACTATACTGTATACCTAACGCATACCAATAAACTCAATGAGAAAAATAAAATAAAATCAACCTCTAAAGCAGAAGGCTCCTCTATAAGTTTCCAATTCACAGAGAAAGAACTGTTAAGTAGAAATACAACAATGAAGCAGAGGTAGAATCTATGCCTTATAAAGGAAAGAGGGAACCATTTTTTAAGTAACTCTTATGGCTTGCATTTAGATGTTCCCCTCAAAGCCTCATGTGGTCATAGGTGAGGCTTCTTGGAAGTGGCTGATCTAGGGTGTGTGATGCTGGGATTAAGGGTACCCTACCCTGGGTGTGAGATGGAATACGAGGGACAGAAACAGGGCTGCTGCTGTTGCTGCCTTCTGCCTGCCATAAAGTGTTTCTCCTCTGTGATGGCCCTCTACCATGTCACCCAGCCTTGGAGCCAGGTGACCTCTACAAACTGTGAGCTAAATAAACCTTTCCTCCTTTAACTTTGGATGCTGGATATTTTATCTTTGCAATGAGAAAAGTAACTAAGACAGTAACCCAAACTAGGATTATTAAGTACCAGAATGGAGATAGTGTGTCCATTAGTTTAACGGCTGGGCCCAAGATAGCATGGAGAAAGATGTGACATTTAAAGTATGTTGTCATGGCATACAAGGAAGAGTAGGCGTCAAGAAGGAAGTAGACTGAAAAGCATTCTTTGTCTTGAGCAATAAGGAGGTTACTACTAGTAACCCAGAAAAAGCAATTTTGGTGAAACGGGCAGAATTAGAAAAACTGAAATATGAATAGGCATTGAAGGGAGGGACAGTGAGTATAAACAAGTACAGCTGGTGCTTTGTATCTGTAGATGCCATATCCTCAGATTTAATCAACTATACAATTGAAAGTATCTTCTAAGAAACTACACTAAACATGTATAGACTTTTGTCATTATTCTCTATAAACTACATAGTATAACAACTATTTATATAGCATTTCATTGCAGTTTCATGTTGAATAATGGGAATATCCTGAGAAATGCATTGTTAAGCAATTTTATTTTAAGAATATCAGAGTGTACTTATACAGACTGAGATGACTATGCCATCATTCACTGGTATAAGCTTATGGAACTATTATCACATGAGTAATATTTGGTCTTATATCCTAATCTAAAAATATGAAATCCAAAATGTTCTGAAATCTGAAATTTTTGATTTATGAGCATTCAACTGGTGAACTATGAAAATGTTCTAATCTAGAAAAGTGGTCAGGAAGCACTTAAAGAAAGCCTTCATTCTCTTAGAAAGTGATGTAATGCTATGAAATTATTCTGTTCGAGCAGAGAAAGAGATTTGATATATCAAGCACTTAGGATAAGGGATACTCAATCTGTATAAATGATCTAGAGATAATTTATAATATAAAGGAGAGTATGTATAGCTTAGATGTAAGTAAATACTAAGGCATTTTATACAACACTTTGAGCATCCTTGAATTTTGGTACCCATGGAGAAGCTATGGAACCAAATCCCTACAGATTCTGAAAGATGACTGTATTCAAGGAATTCTGGAGAAAAGGGAAGACAGGCGTTTGTAAACACCTGGTGGTAATAACCATGTAGTAGAAGAAGGGTTAGGACTGTAATTATATTTTAAGATGGAAGTTTAAGCAAACTTTAACGTTGAAAGGACAAACCCAACAGGGAGTGAGAGATCAGCTTTACTGGAGACAGGGACAACAGAAGTTATCAAGTCTTAGAAAGACAGGAGACAGTGAGGTCTAGAGCAGGCTCTAAACAGGATGAAGTACACTTAAAAGGGGGAGAAACAATTTTAACCAATGCAGAAAGGTTTTAGATTAGATGGTTTCACTCTGAGGTAGTTCTTATCTGCTGATATTAATGGTGACAAGAGGTGGTGGAACCTTAAAGAGGTAGGGTGGAGTGGGAGGTCCCTAAGAAGAGATTAAGGGAATTCTTGCAGGGTAAGGCTGGTTCTCAAGAGAACCACATTTCCTAGGGAGCCTAGCACCTCCTTCCGAGTCCCTCTTTTTTACATGGCTGGTTCTCTTTCTGATTCTCTGCTGTGCGGTGACTGGTGGTCGTCACAAGGCACTAGTACCATATTATTTGGACTCTCCAGTCACTACAATCATAAGCCAAATAAACCTCTTTACTTTCTAAAATACCTAGCCTTGGGCATTTTGACACAGCAACACAAAAACGAATACATCATCTGATAGCCTCTATCTTCTTCAAGAAGGAGAAGCCTGGGTATTCTGTAGAAAGTGAGGAGACAAATGAATGTGCTGAAGAAACAAGAATGACAAATTCTCTATTTACTTTGAGGTTGTAAAATGCTATAAATAAACTACTATCTAAATGGGAGGAATTTCCTGTATTAGGAAGAAAAGCAGTGAGAAAAGCTCATTTATATTTTCCAGTTGCTGACAGAACACTTGTAAAGCAGCTCACTGTAGAAAAAGAAGAGCAAACATCTGTGAAGATTTAAGACACCATTTTAAACAAAGGAACCCAAATCTGGAGGGGTTAAAGAGTCAAAAACAGGAATACAGAACCATTCTCAACTCATTTTCCTAGTCAATCTGCAGAATACCTCCTTTATTACTTACTTTGAACTATATTTTTTTCCTTTTTATGTTTTTAATATATTAAGAAGTAACAGTACAATTAACAGTACAAATGCTGATTAGTATTAAAAAAGGATCCAAAATTTTCAAGGAATGAATTTTATAAACAATTTTGCAATGAAAGGGAAATAGCATCTTGTTACATAAAAAGTTTAAAGATTTTTAACTTGTACTCTGTAATAAAATGTGTCCTTGGTACAGATCTTAGGAACTTAGAAAATATTAAAATTTCTGACATTTGAGTGAGAGAGGCAGCATATAAAGACTTCATGAGCCTTTTTTCCCAAAAAGAATACTTTCAGTAAAACATTTTACTATTTTATGAGTACGCATTAATATTTTTGTTCTTCCAGAAAAAGTGAATTTACATTAATACTGTAATTTTCCATGTAAAAATATAGATATTTCACATAGATACTTTAACTTCCTGAGTGACCAGTCATATATCAAATATGATTTCATAAAAAATTTCTAAAATTTTAGAATGAAATAGTATATGTAGATTTATACTTATACAGGGTAGTTACAAAGGGCATCTCACAGAACTTACATTTAAATTCTCCATTAACCAAAATGATTTATCCTCTAACAAACAATAACTTTCTGAAACTTAAAAAAAAAAATCACTCAAAAATTATATTTTCTTATTTATTAACAAAATACAGATAGCCATGTGATTAGCTGACAGCTATCAATATGGACTTCCTATTATATACACCAAAGCTGAATTCACTTAGAAATTAAAATACTTGCTTTATAATTCAACCATCTATGAGATCTGATCAAAGTATATGGGAATGTTTAGATTATTAAAACTTGTTACAGTAAAAGACACAATGTCATTATGGCATTAGAGATATATCTTTTACTATAAATTTTTTTTCCAAAATTTAAACTTTATGTTTTTTTTTTTTAATCATGCCCGGTATAAAATCCACCCTTCTGAAGCTGGTGAAAAGTTATTAATGAAATAAAACTGGAACAACAGTTCTTCTCATTTCTGTATTAAAACTGTAGCAATAGCTTTTTCAAAAAACAAATGTGGCAACTGGAAAAGCTTTTCTATACAATTTTTCAAAATATTTTCAGCTCAACTTAGTCAAAAGAGCCTAAAATGGCCCTATAAACAATGTCCTTTTTAATATTTGCTAGTGTCAAGATGAGCACCATTTTCTATCTCTACTTACTGTTCCTTCTTTTATCATCATCATGGCTCTAGCCATCTGATTCCTATCTTCATAGAGGAAATCTTCTCTGCTTCTCTGTAATGGTGGTCAGACTCATGATCAGTATAACGCTTTTCTCAGCTATAATGTCTGTCTGCTAGGTAGGGACGAGAATTGTCAGATTTTACGCTGTGATGGTGTGTTCTGGTGCCACTGGGAGCTTGAAGACTGGTTATAAGATGATTATGTGATTGAACTGATGGTGAAAATCCTGACTGATCCACATGTGGAGAACCAAATTTCCTACCATATGGTATCTGTCTTAAAACATCACTCGTCACTGCTTGTCTCTGGTAATTTTCTGGAGAAGAGAATGATCTCTGAATTATCTGTGGTCATGGTGTCATCTTATCCCCAGTCCTTTCATATCTGCTAGGAGATGTGGAGGTAGAGTGTGAATTTCCAACATGATGCTGGGGTTATGATAAACTGACATCCTGTGAGACATGACTACTTCCTGATCTAAACTGAATTTTGATGGGCCTTCCAAAAAGTCTGATCCCATTAAGTAGATTTATTGCATAAGGAATAGATACTTCATGTTTAAAATTGACAAACACAAATTGCTTTGGTTTATCCTCCTTATCTTTTGGAATTTTCACCTTTATTACTGGCCCAGTCTTGTGGAAAGGCTCAAAAAGCAGCTCCTCTGTCACTTTAGTTTCAAAGTTGCCCACAAAGAGAGTGCAGTCTGCTTCCTGCAGCCGCCACCCCCATCTCCACGTCGCCCCCTCCCCTCCACTTACTTTGAATCTTAAATCTCCCATGGCATTAAAGAAGTCTGTCATTTTGGTTTTTGGATTCTATTAAATAAAGATCTCAAGATTTCTAAAACAGATCTAAAAGCAAATTTATAAAGACAGACAAATGTGAAATGCCGAATAAAGAGGCTTGCAAAAATAAGTTCTAGAGTAGGAAAAAAAATGTAATCTTTGAGGCTTTTAAGGGAAACCATTTTCCATAATCAAAAGCAGACAGGGCCAGGGATTTAGCTCAATGGTGCCACCACCTGCCTCACAAGTGCAAGTTCCTGAGTTTGACCCCCAGTAGCAGGAAAAAAAAAAAAAAAAAAAAAAGATTTATTAGCAGAGATTTTAAAACATCACACAACCTACAGAAGATAACAAAGTCATTACCAGCAGTAATTATAAGGCAGGTTGTACATACCCAATATACTGAAAATAAGCAAATTTATCACCACTAAATAAATGCATTCCTGAAGAGTGATATAATGCAAGCTGTGGAAAGCTGTTTTATTTGAGCAGAGATTTTAAAACATCACACAACCTACAGAAGATAACAAAGTCATTACCAGCAGTAATTATAAGGCAGGTTGTACATACCCAATATACTGAAAATAAGCAAATTTATCACCACTAAATAAATGCATTCTTGACAGGTAGACCAAGTATGATCCTGAAGAGTGATATAATGCAAGCTGTGGAAAGCTGTTTTATTTGAGCAGAGATTTTAAAACATCACACAACCTACAGAAGATAACAAAGTCATTACCAGCAGTAATTATAAGGCAGGTTGTACATACCCAATATACTGAAAATAAGCAAATTTATCACCACTAAATAAATGCATTCTTGACAGGTAGACCAAGTATGAAAGATAGTCACAAGCACAGACATGAATTTCTTTCTCTTTCACAGAGCAATCATCCATCTTACAATCTTTCAGGATACTATAAAGTAGTTTTGTTATCACTACTGTCTTGCTGGCCAGAAATGAGTTAAATATGATCTAGGATCAAGGACTGTCTTAAGTTTAAAAGATCTTCTCTGACACACACAAAGCTGTCACCTGTGATAAAGTCTTCTTTGGAATTAATTCCTCCTGATGCCCTGGCCGAGGCTCTTCTTGAGCAGGTGTCACCTTTCAGAGTTATGTTGTTATGGTTTGCTTGGTTTGTCTGCTTCTCTTCACAGATTTGCTTGTAAGCAGATAATGCACCATGAACATTCCTCTGTTAATGAAACCCTTTCAGTTTTGGGGTTATTTTCAAACTTTGGGGATAGAGAGGACTAAATCTAGTGCCTTTACACTAAGCTACATCCTAGCCTTTTTAACACAATTGTTTTTTAGATAAGGACTCTTGCTATTGCTAAATCGCCCAGGCTGGGCTTAACTTTGCAGTCCTCTTGCCTAAGCCTCAGTGCTAGGATTATACCACCATGCTCAGCTTCAGACTTTTTAAGCAACTTGTTGAGGTATGTGAAAGCTTTTGTTAAACTTTTATTGTAAAGTCTCTTATGGCTTTTATTCTCCTGTAGTTTCTTTTTCTCTTCCTCTTCTTCATTTGTATGTTTACTAGTACAGGAATTTTTCAGCTCCACTATAATCTTATGGGACCTTCTGTGACAGTTAAGCTGTACTGTCCACTTGATTAGTTTGAAAGCTGCCTAGGAGATTGTAATAAGGCACTCTTCTGGTTGTGCTGGGTGTGTCACGGGGGCATGACTTTGGGTTCTATAATCGGTCCCTGGATCCTCTTCCACTGGCACTTCTCCACTGCTGTTTCCTGTCTGCCATGGATTGAACAACTTTCATCTACCAGGCCCTCTGCCAATGCTGTTTCTGCCTTAAATCCAGCCCCCATATGGACTGAACCCTCTGAAATCATGAGCCAAATAAACCTCTCCTTTAAGTTGCAAGTATCAGATATTTTGTTCCAGTGACATAAATGTGACTAAGACATGCTCATTGACTGAAACAGTGTATGAATGTACTTGTATTTAAAATTGCTTCTGATGTAGTCTATGTAATTCTTTTTACCACTCTAAGTCACACAAAAGCAAAAAAAAAAAATCACAAAATCTATGGACTATATCTGGGGATCCTTACTTTTTCTGGTGAGAGGTGGTACGCCGGGTACAAAAGACAGCAATGATTACGACCACCACAATGGTGATGACGCCAACAGAAACAATGATGACCAGCAGGATATTGCTGTCTAGAGGAGAGGGGCTCCCATGGGGGCTGTTGCTGCCTGCACAAGGAAAATGGTTCAACTATTAGTTTGTTAGAGGATTACAAATGCATTCAATTAGGTCGCAGAACCATTACAATATACTTTAGACAAGCTTCCTTTATGGTACTCATTACCGTGCAGTTTAAAGTGCCAAATGAATATGGCTATCTCCTATACATTACGACCTCCTAGAGAGCTGAGTCTGCTCTGTATGCCAGGCTCGCCACAGAGAATTGCTCAAAGATGGTATTCAATAAAAGTTTCTTCAAATGTATTGAGCATTTAAGAACATTCAAGTGTTTGGATATATACTTGGATAAATAAATAGTTTTGCTTCTCTGGTAATTTATAGGATGTACAAACTCATCTTGAAAATATGTCACTTCTAAATCTTTTTGTTTTTTTGGCTTTAAAAACCATTTTAAAAGTGTATACACATACAAGAGTTTCTCTAACATGTAAATGTCTAAGATTATGAAACTTACTTGAAAAAACACCTCTCTGGGGCCAGGGTTTTAGCTCAATGGTGCCACTCCTGTCTTCCACGTGTAAGGTCCTGAGTTCAATCCCCAGTATGGCGGTGGGGTGGGGGTGTGTGTCAGGGAGCAGGGGTGGAGGCGGGAGGACACATCTTTTTTTTTTTTTTTTTTAAATAAAAATACAGCTTGCAGAGGAAATTTTCTTTCTCAATTTCAGGAAAGAAATAAGTCTGAACATACACATTAATACTATGTATTATGTGCCAGCCATTGTTCTAAGTATGCTCCAAGGATTAAATGGTCAACAACAAAGATATGAATGTTGGAGGCAGGGCTGGGGTAAACAATAGACAAGTAAGGTATTACTAGTGAATAATGAGCGCTACAGAAAAAATGAGGGGATGGATAGAGTGACTGGATGACTAGACTGAATGGTGAAAAAACTTTTCTGAATCTAGAATGGATACTCTCAGGAGGTCACTCTCCCTGGTTCTGTCCAAGAGAAATAGGGGAGCACAGGGCTCTGTCCATGTGTACAGACACTTCGCATAATTTTAGAGAAGTTGCCTGGAGGCTAAACTTGCATATTTCTATAATTTCTTTTTATTTATTTATTTTTGTATTTTTGAGACAGGGTCTTGTAACATAGTTCAGGCTGGCCTTGAACTCACCATGTAGCCCAGGCTGATCTTGAACACAGAGCAATCTTCTTGCTTCAGCCTCCTGTGTTTAGATTACAAGCATGCACCACCATGCCCAGTTCCTCTACTTTTGAGTCCTGTGCATAGTACTAAGGAGGCAAGCCATTTAGGAAAGTCCCACAGTACACTCAACCGGGATCCTAAGTTTGATTTTCTTTAATCTGTTTCAGTGTATTGATAATTTTTTAAAAAGAAAAAACTTCTGAGAAGATGATAGTTGAGCTGATATTTGAATGACAAGAAAGATCCAATCATATAAAGATCTGAGGGATGTAAACACTCCAGGAGGTGGGAACAGCTATGGAAGGACCCTGAGGCCAAAAAAGGCAGCCAGAGTTGCTTAAACACAGAGAGAGGTAATTTAAGGAAGGGAATGAGGCAAAAACGATGCAGATGAGGCCAGAGAAGTATACAGAGGTCAGACTACTTAGGACCTCAAAGAAATTCAGATTTCCTTCTTCCTTCTGTTATTGTTCTTCCATTGCTTATATGATGAGGTCCAGACTTTTTTTTAATCAAGGCCTTTGGTAACGTAGTTGAGTCTTTTGCCTTCTATTTCTTGAAATATATTTCTTTTCTTCCCAACTCATGTATGCTCATATTATGAAATACAGCAAATCCCATAAAACTAAGGTTATCTGCTGTCTTTCCTTGTAGCTACTCTCTCCCTCTTATGTAACAATTAGAGCAGTATAATAATGATATGTGCTGCTGTGCCAAGTAATGAGTCTTTGGTTACAGAAAGTATTTAAGAAGGGCATCTTACCAGTGTGAGATGTTATGGAAGATTCTACCCAGGAAGTATGGTCTGTGAAACTGTTTTTTTTTTTTCTTTTCTTTTCTTTTTGGTACTGGGGATCAAAATTAGGACCTTGTGCCTTCAAGGCAGGTGGCAAAACCACTGAGCTAAATCCCCAGCCCTGTGAAACTGTATTTTTAAAAAATTTCCCAAAGTGATTCTCACATACCACCACTTGGGTTATAAATTTTTGATCTAATCTAAGCTCACACTCATTGTGGCAATCCCTTTGGCAACACTGGATTCACTGACCTTCCAGTTTTGATTCTATGATTTTATAGACTATATCTATGCACAGTGCTAAATCTAGGGCTGATTTAGAAGAGCTTAATAGCTTATTCTTCTACATTTGGTTCAATCACTTTTATCCTTAATTTCTGAGAAAAAGGTAAGCATACCTTTAAGGACAACTTAAATTGTACACAGCAACCTTTGAAAAAATAACATTTTTTATCTTTGGGAAAGATAATATGAAAACCAATAATATTAAGCACATGATTCATGTTAAGAGTAAGGTTTCCCCTAACACTATTATTACAGTGCTGAGCTACTGGGTCAAGCATTTGGTGGGGCAGTCACTGTAGAGTAGAGGCTGGAGAGCTGGATATGAGAGGCAAGCAGAAGTGGTGGCAGTTCTTTCCTGTATGCAACAGAGATAAACTCTCATTTTACTGCATCTGATATCTAATACACGACCTGGACAAAAGCTTCCACCTAAGAAAGACTAAGAGTGAGCGGCAAAAGGGGATATCACACTCCTTCATGAGGCAACAGCACATGCCATTTCTTTATGCTTTATCTGGACTACTGCAATAGCTTCCTAACAGCTTTTCTCTTACTCTTTACTTTTACCCCTAACACTTTCTTCACTGGTACCAGAGTAACAGCAGACCTGAGTAAATGGAAGTTTCAGTGTACCAGTAGTGTCAGAGTTCACACGCGTTATCTAGCGGCTAATGCTCTTAATTATTTTGGAGTGCTGTCATTTGAGCCCCTTCTGCCTACCTCTTCAACTCAATCTCTCCCTTGTCTACTAGGTAGAGGTGCTTTTACACTGCCTCCCTTTGCATATGCCATTAGTGTTTTCTGGAAGGTCTGACCCCTCTTTGACATTTAGCAATCTTCTATGCATCTTTAAGACTTGAGTTCTACAGTTTTTCCTTTTTTCTATCAAGTAGTTATTCCTCTTCACACCATAGCCTACCACATAGAATCTGGACCTTTAAAAACACACATGCATGAATAAATGCATAAATGAAAGAAAAGACAAAGGAGTAATTACTTTTCTCACATCTTGATATTATACTGTGGATACCACAGAATATAAGAAATTCATGGAGAAGGAGGACCTGTAAATAATCTTCAAGTTTAGAGCATAAAATGTTTGGAAGCACGAAAGCTTGTATGGTTCTCCTAAAAACAGGCTGATTTCACTGAAGAATGAGTTGAACCATTTCTGATTCAGACAGCCAGACA
This sequence comes from Fukomys damarensis, assembly GCF_012274545.1. Lineage (NCBI taxonomy): Eukaryota > Metazoa > Chordata > Mammalia > Rodentia > Bathyergidae > Fukomys > Fukomys damarensis. The sequence goes on along the minus strand of NW_022900937.1, from coordinate 22,797,309 downwards.
GTAAAAGATCACTGCATTCCCATGACTAGATTGTGAGTTTCCAGAAGACAGGTTCTTCTACTCAATACTGGGCAGAGGTGACAACACAGGGTCAATTCTATTAATCACTTCTGTGGACATTTTGCCACTTTGGATTCTCACATGTGGCATGGAACCCCCTGCTTTTTAGGGTGCTGTGACAGTGAAAAAAGCAGTCAGAAGACAAGAGACCTAGATTTTGGTCCATGTTAAAATCAGTGGATGGCTCCAGGTGTATTACTTCTCCACTGAGACTCTGCTTTCCTGTGTTCTGAGGATCAAATGTGATTTCATGTGTGAAAGTAACTTAGAAATGGTGAGCAAAGTTCTGTAGAGAAGGATGTGCTATTAAATTAGAAGGCATCAGCTCTTAGGATTCTGAGAACAGTGGGAAGAATTTTCTAGAATTCCCAAACTAATCAGTACAGTAAGTGGTACTGGGAGAACTTTAATGGTTCTGAAATATTTCTTTAGCTTGTTTTGAGTGATGGCTAATACTGCTAGAGGGTTTATTTTTGAAAAATATCTCTCTCTCTTTTTTTTTGTGGCACCAGGGATTAAACTTGGGCCCTTGCACTTACAAAGCAGGCAGCAGAACCACTGAGCTAAATCCCAGGGCCAAAAAATCTCTTTTTCTAGAGATAGGAATTTAGAAATTGTTTAGGAATTTGTCTAAATAATAGGAATTATTATTATTATCATTTTGGTACCAGGGATTGAACTCAGGACCCTGTGCTTGCAAGGTGGCGGCACCACTAAGCTAAATCCCTGGCCTAATAATAGAAATCAGCATTTTAATTATTCTTAATTTTAACAGTTAGGACTTACCTTAAGTTGGATATGTGGGAGAACAATTTTATTTATGGATCCTATAATAATGGGCTTAAAATAATTCAGCAAACATTCGTCATAAAATGATAATACTAGATCTTGTAGTTAAAAGGGAATAGGCAAACATGATGCAACCCACTGCTCAGGCTACAAAAGACATTTCAGGACTTAAGCAAAATTGCTTCATGTCCACAGGACACTAAAAATGCAAAAGTAAGGGGTTTACCACTCATGGGAGGTTTGTAGTCATGTCCTAGGTCTGGCAGTCGGCTTCCTTTTCCTGCAGACCCTGAGGCTAAAGTAGAAGAGATCATGTCAGTTAACGACTCAGCACATTGCTGTGACAGTTCACTTCACAGCTAGTATTCTGACAAAAAACAAAAACATATTCAGTCTACTTATCCATGAAAAAATGAAGCAGCACATCAATAATGGGAAAATACAGTCTATTTGTGTAAAGCAAACTAAAGTTTAACTTTCTGTGCAATGGGGCATCTGAAAGGCTGACACTTTTGCTCCACGGCTGGGACCAGACTGCTACTGCTGATCAGCAAGTGGGGACAGACCCAGTTCTCTCACTCAGGAAACACCTCCTCAAGGGCTGCTCAGGACTTAGGGCAAAAGGAGATTATACTGGAAAAGGAACCAAGGGACATTTAGGTTGATGCTGCACTGCAGAGCTATGTTCTTCCAAGGGACTCAGCTCTGCTGATTTGGCCTACTGGTTGTCAATATTGTTTCAGTTCTTTTCTCAAATTATAATAAGTTAGCCTAAGCAGGAGCAAAAAGATAAATGGAGGTTTAAATTGAATTCTCAGTTCTTGCTCTGTCACCTAAACATCCAAAGATGGAAAAAAATTATCTTCCTTTTAACTGTTCACAAAGGATACCGTCTCCTAGCCCATCGTCACAGAACACAGAAAGAGAGGCCATGACTTCAGGTTTGGGCCATTCAAACTTGGGGCAGGCTTCAGAAAATGCAAGTATCAGTTTTTAAAAATATTCTTATTCTTGGACTTGAACCTGTTTCTCACAATTATAGGGAAAGCTGCTTTGGTAAAGTAAATACAAGGAGCCATTCCCCAGTAAAACGAAGGCATCCCTTAATCTAAGGCTTGTAGACAGAAAGCAATATCGTGCTCCTCCTGAAAAGAGGCTTGAAAGAACTACAAAGTGAAAGCTTTTCCTCATACTCAATAGCACACTTAACACTTCAATACTTGCTCCATTATATATAACTGACTTTTGGAAGTTGCTTTTCTTTTTGGGCCTCAGTTTCCTCAATATAAAACAGGTGTAAGAATGGAATCTACTTCATAAAACTGTTACGAGGATTAAAGAGAAATTTAATATCATAAAATATTTTGACTATTGTTTCATGTACAGTAAATGTTCAATAATGTTACCATTATTATTACAAGCATAATAAATCTTCAGGGTAAATACTATATTTTTACAGAGGCAGCAAGCATGGAACTTCAGAAAACATTGGTAAATGAGTTATTTCTACTAATAAAGCTTTACTAGAAAAGCATAAACTAGATGTGTTTCTACAAAACAGCAGAGCTAATATCAAGTTCTGTAAATCATCAGACTTTAAAGAAATGAAAGCAATTGTCTGTAACTAGTTCACTTAACAGAATAAATTTGTGGAAACAAAACAATGTTTGCAGTTTCCAAAAGCTGAAAACCCCCACAAGAAAGTAACAGAGTTCTTAGATATCCAAAAGGGCCAGTTTCTGAATTTAATTTAATCCCCCATCCCTTTCCCATTGTCTATACTTCTTCCATTACCATTTATTCTGCTCCATCACTTCCCCTCAGAGCATATACCTCGTGTCAAGGCTTGTTATCCATGTGTGAGTCTAGGTGGCAGGGCTGGCTCAGCCCGCTGAGATTCTTCACTTCTGAGTGTATGTGATCATTAGCTATAGAGTTAAGCAAGCTTTCAACAGCACTGTATCATGGAAAGAATTGCCAAAGAACACACTTTCCCAATAAGCTGATCAGTTTATACTCTTATTTCTCAACATTTTTTCTTTTAAACTTAAACTAGGGGCAAGAAATTCAAGGATGAACCTAACACCAAAAGCACCAATATGTAAAGAATTTTAATTACCACAGGTGTGGTACAGCTGAGAGCTGCATCATAGCTGTCAAGAGAATGATGAGCACATTTATATTATGTGCATGTACATTATAATTATTTTTTGTATTATCACGCTTCTACACACACACAAAAAAATATATCTGCAGTTTCCTCATTGATTCACTGAATGCAAACACCTGTCCAAAGCCCTGAAACTTGATACCTCAAATTGTGACTCTTCCTTACATTAATCACGATTCAAAGATCCTGTATTTCTTTCTCTTTTTTTTTTTTTTTTTTTTTTTTAAAAAATACATTAATCTGTTCAAAGGTCCTGTTTTTCTTTTTTTTTTTTTTTTTTTTTTTTTTGGTTCCAGGCTCGGAACCTTGCACTTGCAAGGCAGGTGGCGGAACCACTGAGCTAAATACCCAGCCATCCCTGTATTTCTAATAACTACTCTTACATCACAAAATTTACAGTTAATGTTCTTTCTCAAAATAGAAATCTAGCTAGCTCACTTCTGAGAGATCAAAATCACAAGTACAGCTACTCTTCCGCCACGGGCACTGCAGCGAAGTGATAACAGATGATTTTAAGAATGATCATATCCATGCTACCTATGTTCCATGTTAATAGTTTTATCCTCTTTTAAAATGATGAGACACATTTAAGAGAAGAAATGGAAAAGAGCTCTGAATGAACTCACCGTAATGGAATAAAGGCAATATTCTTGCTGATGGATAATCATGTAATTTAGTCAGATAAACATGTAGGTTGGGGGGCATGATATTCACTGAATTTGATTCCAATTTCACATTCCAAGATTCTACTAAAATTCTATGAATAATCTGTTTAAGTGGTCTCTTCATGATTTCAATGCCCATCACTGTTACAGAACTTCAGTATCCCAGCATATAAAGATAATCTGGCTCACACTTGCCAGTATGCTATAGCTGAGGACTTGGTTTATTTGACTCAGTTTTCTTCCACCAGTCTGTTTAGCTACTAAGTAAATCCTCCAGCTTTTCAGATACCCCAAGTGCTACAAACATGGGACTCCATTCCACGCTGGCCAACAATAAATAGGCAGTTTTAATACATGATACTGGCTTTTAAGAAGAAGAAGAAGAAAAAATAAATGAAAACAAAAAGCTAATAATAGGTCACAAAAGAAAGAAGAGAAGACAGGCCATCTACTCATTTACCTTGGTCATTAGGCATTTTATCAGAGGAGTCCGCTAACAGGCCAAGCACAGGGGAAGAAAAAATGAGAGCAAGGATCACAAGCTTTGAAGATGGGACATACAGAAGATTTAAAGGAAAAAAATAAAATCCCCACAAATTTCCAAATAAACTGAGTCTTGCTTTCAGTGCTAACAGAAAAGACATCTGGGCTTCCACAATTCCAGACTGAATCCCCAACTAAATTTCATTAGCCTAAATTTTTGATACTTTATCTCCATTTTCTTTTCTCAAATTTTATACAAAAGGTATAAAGACCTTTTAGTTTCTTATTCTCTACAAAGGCCCATAAATAATCCTTTTAGATTAACAGTTTGTGTGTGTTGAAAGAGAACCACCCATTACAATAACATGCTGTATCACTATGAATATGAAACAAATGATCCTATCTGATTTGACTGGTAGTAACTTGTACAGCATTGCAATTCATCTGCCCCAAACAACCTCAAGCCAAAGTTCCCCTGCTGTGAAATGATTAGGCCAGTAACCTGGGCAGTAGTGATTTGGTAGTGAGTAAGTGAAGGATCCTTTGGGATAAATTGTCACATTATGGCTGACATGTATTACTCACAGGACTTCTTGTATTACTCATAGATGCTATCTGCCAGAGTGATATGTGTAAGCACAGCCCCACTAAAGAGAAACAATAAAAAAACAATATAACCCTCAGCTCAGGGAGATTTACCTTTAGGTGTTCTGAATTGCACAGCTTCAGACATGGGCCCCATACCCTTTGAGTTCCGGGCCTGGATTTTGAAGTAATATGGAGTATCAAGCGTTAGCTCTTGAATCTGGTGAGTCAGTCTGTTTCCCACCACAGGCTCAATAACCCAGTCATGTATCTCTGCATTCACATCTGTACTGTAATATATGATGTAGCCTGTCCAAAGGAGTTAATGGGAAAAGAAATCTCATTCCTGTTTTTCTTTTTGTAATAGGAAGCCAGTAAGTATATATTACCATTACATGCCTACTACATCATGGTGGTAACAAACCTATGGCACACGTGCAGCAGTGGGCTGTTTGTATCACTGAAAACTCTAAAAGGTTTACTTCCTCAAGGGTCTCCAATTAAAATAACACAGTTTTGAAAACCAGTAATGGCCTGACATGCTGGTTTAGCTCTCATCAAATTGATATCCCAGGAGGAAAAACTCCTGGCAGATGGGTGGCAACCTCTGATTAATTCCCTCATACCCTGGTGAAAGCCAGTGAACTGTCACCAAATACTTCCACCAGGGGGCACTCAATCCTTACCCATGAGGAAGAAACCTCAACTGCCAGACTACCTGATCCACACCATCCATGCAAACACTCTCACCATTGTTAGTGGTTTTAAAAGACAAAGTAAAATGTAATCTGAATCACATTGTGCTTAATTCTTTCATGGAAGCGGAAAGAGTAAAAAAACCAAAAAAATGACATAAAGATCAGAGTTTATGGAAAGGTAAAAGGAAGACAGTGCTATGAAACACTTCTTTAGGTCACCTTATTCATATTTCAGAATGCAAACTCAATTCTTCAGCACCCACTTTCATGGAGCAGAGGCTCAAAAGGGAAGGACCAACAGCCAAATCTCATCAGATTCCCCTGCCTGATAAGGCTGAGGAAGGCATAGTTCCTCTCTACTGTGGAAGATCTTTTGAAAGTCTGCGGAAAAATTCCAGATCCTTTCCAAAGTCAAGGACAATTCAAGCTCTTAACTAGTTGTAAGAGCCTAGGACCTGAAATGGTAGGCCTTGCAGGGAAAAGGAATCAAAACTCTAATGGGCATTTGAGGTTTTAAGGTAAAAGAGCAGAATCGTTATTTCTGGGTTATTGTCCTATATAATCAAGTGGGGCTATAAGACTCCAAAGATGGTGATCTAGGCAGTGAACAGCTTTTCCAAGGAAAAAAAAAAATATATATATATGTCCATAAAGTCCCAGTATAGCCAAAGGTTGTCTAGGGCACTTCATTCCCATCAGTCTCGCAGGCAGCATGAGGCTGAACCATCAGCTAGAAATTCATTTCAATGCTACTGTGGGAAAAGAGCACCTCTACTTTCAAAAAGCATCATGGCTCACACCTCCCAAAAAATGATCAAGTCAGCCTTCAGACTCCCACTTCTTTTGACAACACAGTAATGTCCTAGAACAGGGCATAGGCAAACACATACTTGAAGGCATCTTACCTGTAATTTTGCCATTGGCTTCAGAGGGAGGCTGCCAATTCACAATTATGGTCCTAGGTTTTCCCTCTTTACTTACAACTGTCACATCCTTAGGTGGAGAAGTAGGAACTACAAAATAACAATACTCTGAATAATACCTGTCCACTATAATATAAATTCACCATTTCCCCAAACTTTTCCAATTGTATTTCTTTTTTTCTTTTGGTACCGGGGATTGAACTCGGGTCCTTGAGCCTGTGAGGCAGGCAGTGGAACCACTGAGCTAAATCCCCAGCCCTAACTTTTCCAATTGTAAAGCACAAAAAATGTACAGGACAAAAAATGTAAGCCCCCTTGCTTCAACGAACTCATAGTCATTGTGTAACTATGTGCAAACAGTTCCCACAAAAAGAAGAATATGCAGGGCTGGAGATTTAGCTCAGTGGTGCTGTACTTGACCAGCAAGCACAACCTCCTGAGTTCAATCCCCGGTACTGGAAAAATAAAAAGAAGAAGAATATGCAAAGTACAAAAAGAGAAAAGATACTATGAGGACCCAGAACTGTCATCTCCATTGGGGGATCAGGTAATATATAGGTAGGTAAATCAAGCGTCAGTTGTACCAAATACCTATTATATGCCAGGCATTGTACAAAAAGTATCTCATTTAATACACACACACACACACACACACACACACACACACCCCAGGGACTGAACTTAGGACCTGTGCTTGCAAGGCAGGCAACGGCACCACTAAGCTAAACCCCCAGCCCCTCATTTAATATTTAATATGGAACCTTGAGAGATGGCTACCACTGTCCATGCTCTACAGGTCAGGACACCAAAAATGAGAGAAGTTATGTAATTCACCCAAGATAACTTCCTCTCCCTTGATTTGGATTATTCTGTTAGAATATTTTAAGTGTAAAATATTTTTCTCCCTTAAATATAGTTGGCTCTCCAAACCAAAGGACTTTAAGATCACTATGCCTGCAAGAAACAAATGATTTATAAACTGACATTTTTCATTTTAAGATTACACTGAAAAAACTACTGAGGTTACTGCTCCAGAGAAAAGCTCTAAAATAGCAACAAAATGAAAACAAGTGTGTTTTCTTATATTTCCTTCCATATTATTATAGCTGAAAACATTTAATATTCTAGTACAGAAACATGCATATTAAGTAGCTCCTCAAATTTACTTTTTTGAAATACTGAAATTCTGGTATAAGATAAAAGGAAGCCTGGTTAAACACAAACAAGGATAAATACAAATTTTATTTATTAGCCAATGGTTAGAATTAAAGCAAAAAGATTGTTAACACACTGGCAAAGAAAACAAACTAAATGTGTATTTCAATTTTAGTGCAGGAGTTTCTAACTCTGCAAGTTCAACCCTTCTTTTTGCAGGTACTCTAACCGACTGTGCAGAAGAGTCAAGCTCAGCTTGTGGATAATTTATACTCCTGGTTTTTCATTATCCCTACACAGGAGAGGAAGGTATGGGAGTTAGCACAGGCAGAGATGCCCAATGGTTACACATATCCCCTTGCTAGGAAAGCCCAAGGGGAAATAGAACAGGCCTAAAAGTGAGCAAAAAGCAAACAATCTCAAACCTGAAGAACCCACTCTCTCCTTACTTTATGTAGCTTTTTTCTCTAATGGTTACTTACAAAAATCCAAAGGATATTTCAGTAAAAGATTTTGCAAAGATACTTAGCTTTTTCAAGAAAGTTTCTAAGGTAGGTTTGGGTTTACCTGGTCAAGAGATCAGGCTTTAGCACATATGGATGGCAACTACTTGGTCAAGGACAAATCTCTTCAGTTTTTCAATCTTAATTTATCAGAAAAGTAGGATTAATGACAATAATCACTTATATCTCTACCCAATGCTTTATAATTTGCCATGTGCTCTCCCACTTGTTACTCATTTTACCTTACAATAAACCTGTAGGAAAGGCAAGGGTTACTACCTCTCATTTATAGAACTGAAAAGACTGAGAGAGACTAGATAACTTGCTCATGATCATACCATCAGCAGACCAATGACCTGGGGTTGAACTCAAATCTCTTAATTCCTAAAATCTAGTATGCTTTGTACTATATTATCCTGCTATCTGCCTATATTTTTGTACAGTGGCAAAACACAACTCCAGAAGTAGCTCTTCGCTGTATTCTGTAAATATGTCAATTAATGTATGCAGTACTTTCCCTAGGCTGTAAAAACAGGTGACAAGAAGTCTCATGACTTTGAATGTGGCACACAACATTAGCATGGACTTCCACTGGCTTCATATTTTGCCAAGAGAAGACAGTGTGGACATGGGCGCTGAAAATACATACCCAATTCAAAGGTGGTCCCATGTGCTGTCATACTCCATGTGCTTGATCTTCGGCCTTTGGTCACCATCACAGAGAATTCATAGAGTGTGTTTGGTTTTAAACCAGTCACCAAATAACTTAATGTTGTTGCATTTGCATTCTGAAGAAAATGGGAATCAGAAACTTTAAAATTAGAAAATTTCAACAACTAGGTTTTTTTCACCCAAAGTCAATGTTTTAATACCTTGTACTTGGTGTTTGCCGGGATGTTGGTTTTCCATCGGACTGTGTAGTACCGGGAGTCTGTAATCTTCTGGTGTTTGGGCAGGGAGTTGTCTGCCCATGTGATCCTTATGGTGTCATGACTCAGAATGGAAGCCTGAACTCCCACTGGTGGCATCATGGGAGTGGGATCTGGCACTGGAGTGTATGGAGCATTAATAACAAATAAATCAACTTCAGAAGTGTCTGGGCAGAAAGTAATTAAAAAAGGGAAGGGGCATTTTAATGTAAACAAAAATAAAAGGAAAATGCAGGGTAAATATAACGAAATGAAAAATGAGGAATGGAGAAAAAGAAGGAAAATCCAGAGTTAATAGACAACCATCAATCATTTAAAAGAATATTTCCACTTGTATTCTTTCAGGAAAAATTTGTAGGAAAATGTTAAGAGGAGCAGTAATTAACTATCTTCTGTACTGCATACAAAAGATATATTAAAATGTGTGATTATATTAACATATACATAGTTGAATTTTTATAATTACTTGAAAATTCCACCTCCTGTCCAAAAAGATTATGAAAAGACAAAAAATAACTGCTTTTCTATAATTTATGAACAAGCAGCACAAAGCCCATGATTTGAGATTTCAATAAATCTGGCTAAATTTTGGGAACCTGAGTTATCAGCGCATATCACCAGAAATTCAAGAGTCCTGCTCTTAACCAAGCCTTGAATGTCAGTCCATGGGTTGAGTTCACACCTGCTGATATCTTAGGTGAGAGGCAGTGTGGCAATTTGGCTCACAATCAAATAAAGCAAAGGAACTCAAAGGCATTCTTCTTTAAGGAAAGTAAGCTCATACTACAATGGACTGTCTGCTGTACTTTCTCCAGCAGCCAGAGAACCACCCAGAGATGAGTCTGCATTGACTAAGGGTTACCATGTCTGTGGTTACCACGGGCTGAAGTGCCAGAGCCTTCAAGGACTGTAGAAATAGAGTACTCATTTGATGGAAAGGAAAGTCACAATTTGGTCACTGTGCCGTGCCCCCGGCAACAGACACATCCTAAGTGCCACCACAAACCACAGGTAGGGATGAGCACAAAAATACTAAGGGTCACGAGCTTAGGGCAATACAGCAAGATCCCTTTGAGGCTTTGCCATTCTGGATTAGGTTCTCCAAGTATATACATACTGATTTATTTTAAGTTCAAGTTTTAAAATGGGTTTTCCATAGTTATGGTGACTAACTTCCTGTAATTTAAAATCTGAAATGGCACAGGCCTTATGAATAATTGCCACACTAAAGTAATAGTCTCCCTGAGTGTATTTCCTGCACAATGAGGTTTAAAAATAATAGAGGAGCAGCATACATTATAATCAAGGGCTCTGCAGAAAGACTGTCAGGACACATAGCAATTAGTTACAGAAAATGCATCTTCAGGTGCAGGAATCATTAGAATTCCTTACATGTACCAACTTATATGTACCAACTCTTGGAAGATGTAATTCGGATATATGATTCAAGAATATTTCCTTGTATAATACTAGTCAGTGTATAATATTTTTAAGCCACATAAAATAAAATAATTTTGTTTTTTTCTACTTCAGCCCAATTAAGAAAGTAGAAGACCTCTTATAAAATACTTTTTGTACTTTTTTTTTAAACTCCTTTTCTGGAACACGAAACCTATTTAAAAAAGAACTTAAAAATTGCAAGCACATAGGAGAAGACAGGACAGAACTACTGAATATATAGTAATGTTAGTCTAAAGTAAAAGCTTTATTAAAATAATAAAACAAAAAGTGACAGAGATTAACTTTTAACAAGAATACTGCCAAATGTGTGTTATCATGTAAAGCATCTAAAAGATGTCATATAATATTTATTCAAACTTTTGGAAAACAAATGGAAAAAAAGAATTTTCTGAAAGTCTGGTTTTCAGTGCCTTTGAAAGAAAAAAAAAAACCACAATTCTAATATATTTTCCTCAGTAAGCTCTCATTCAGATCTAAATTAGTATCTATAGAAATTTCACAATATATGCATACTGATTTAGAGATATTTAAAAGATAATTAAAAACAATATTTACTCTCTTATAATCAAGATACAACTGATCAAACGGATAGTGCCTGACTTTATACAAATATGAAGCATATGAAAGATACATAAAAATACATTTTCCCAAGCAACTTAAGAGACGAGAAAGCAAATGGTGACTTTAGCAATCACATATATTTACTGCCACAATCAGTAACCTATAATTCTTCTAGAGACACAGAAGTACTTTCACTTTTTGACTGATTTTAGTTATAGTTTTTTTTCATCTTAGTTATAATTAACAACTAGAAGATGAAAAATCACCTCTAATTCTCTCAAAACTATGCCTTTTAGAGCCTAACACACTAAAAACACATCACCTATGCATAATGGCTTACATAATGGGCTTACTCTTTTCTAAGAAGCAAAACAGGAATTAATAGAACTTTCCATGCTGAAAGCCCATGTTCCCATTTGAAATCTACACCCTAAACCACCATATACTTTTCTTCCATGAACAGAAAGGCAGGATTCATGTCAAAATGCAAGACACTGGGAAAAGTGCCGAGCCCCAGAGACAGACAGGATTCCCTACCTGTGTGTGGCCTGGTCACGGCACTCTCATATAGGGGGATGCCTTCACCCACATTGTTAAATGCTTTCAGGGTTATCACATAGTGAGAACTTGGATCTGAGGGAAAGAAACAGTTGACACAATTAAAAAGAAAATTCTCATAAAAATTTTTAAATTCAAAGGTGCATAATTTTAACTTGAGAAATTCATTTTTTAAAAATCTGGAATTATTTCTGGGTGTGAGGAGAGAGAATGATGGAAAAAAATCTTGTCAGATCAACTTCCTGGCTTCAGTCTCAGCGGTGGATGCTGACTGCACCTGAGTCTCCTACTATCGTTTAGTATTTGTTGCACAAGGCACAGCTTGGATGAGAATGATTTAACAGATTTCCCTATGTTGGAACCTTTCGGTAGAGCTTGATATTAAACTCTTCTTTTTCTGAAGGACAGTGATTGGAACAGGCAAGCTAGAGAAGCAGGAGATGCACTAAGTGAAGAATGCCCCCAACTCTCCAGGGGTCCTCCTGATCCAAACCAGCAAACCTCATGCAGCCATCACGAAAACATCTTGGTTGGACAAGATTTAACTGGCCTGGAGGTGATCCCGGGATCGCGGAATGTGAGACCAAGTGGCCGCATTTCATGTGGACTGTGTTACTTCAAAAACAAAACAGTTGCCTTGTTTTTTTGATTGCCCACTCTTCAGATAATAATGGGCAATATGTGGAGGCACCCGGTGCTCCCAGATCAGACAGAAACGACAACAAATGGAATCAATAAAACTACTTACTTGACTGGCAAAGAAAAAGTGCATTGGGCAACATCCTAGACCGTGATATCTTTTACTAAAACTGAGGACTGAGGCAGATCCATCAGGATATACAATTCCAAGGCTTGTTCTTGTCACTTCCTATGTACTTTGTTTCTTTTGTTTTTTTGGTACCAGGGATCAAACTCAGGTCCTTGCACTTTGTTTCCTTTGTTTTGATTAGCTTGAAACTGCAAATACGTATCTCCAGTGTAGACCTTTCTTCTGGGCCCAGACCTCTATGTTCAACTGTTTGGCATTTCTTGGATATCCCAAATCTTTCTCTCTTCCCTCTCTCCCTCCACTTCAGACCTGCTCCACTGTTCACTAGTCCAGTTAATAGCACTACTACCTATCCTTCTGTTCAAGTCAACAATCTGGGAATCATTAAAAGCCCTCTCTCCCTCATCCTCTCTAGACAAACAAGACACTGTTTCAACTTCTCTCCCCCACCTCTTTCCTTTTTCTCTGTGCTCCATTTTCTCTGGTCACCACCCTGTTCCCTGAGTACTGTGTTCTTTTCCACCACTGATGGTTAGGTTGGGAACATATCTTATCCGCCCTCTACATCTAGATAAACCTGTTCATCTGAAAGGGCTTATCTCACAGCGGTTAGCCTCTACCTACATAGCCTGTAACATCATTTCTCTTCTTCAGCATTGTGAACACTTAATTATTTTAAAACTGTGTTATTTCTAATAACTATGACCATGTTTATCTGATTCACTGCTCTATCTCTAGCAGTATCTGGGATATCAAATATCTCTTGATTGGTAGAAGTGTTTTGGGAAAGAGATACTAACTTTAAATTTGCACCAGATGGAAAATCTAAATATACCCACCCAAGGGCAGAAACCGAACAGGTAAACATTTATACGGGTGTGAAGCTCAGGAGAGAGCACTAATTTATTATTTATTCACTAGTTTTAGGAATAAATTCCAAAATGCACTTTTTCACCTGAGTTGCTTGTTTCATTCAGCATTATATGACCCTATATACATGGAGATTAAACATACAGGTCAAATTTACTTTATGTCAAGTTAATTTTATCTTTACTACTTTTCAGTATACACCCTCTTTTCTAATAGAGTCCACCTGTTTATTGTGTTCTGCACAGGCAGTATTCCTTCTCATCTCTGTTTCAAGCACTATTCTGACAATCTTTCAAGCTGGGCAAGTCTTTCCTGACTGCTCTACTATGCCTTGCTAGCTAGCTCTTCCTTCTCTGAACACACTTCACTTCAACTCACTTCATTGTTTCTTGCATTTTACTTTCCTTCTCCTATTAGATGGAAAGCACTGGAAGGTCAAGGACCACGTCCTGCAAGTGCACTGCAAAGGATTTCCATTTTAGCAGTTACATAAAGGAAACAGCAGGAGGCTGGTCATCACAGGGACATTTCTATCCTGAGCAAAGCTTTGCTTTTGCTCTCCAACAAATGCCTTATAAAACTGCTCATGTGGGGAAGTGCTTAAGAGGTTATCTGTGTATTTTCTTTCAGGAAAGAAAAAGAGAAAGGCCATTTTGTTTCTGAATAGATTTCAATTGCAGCTTATTTTCTACAAGGAAAGATGAAGCTAACTCATTGGTCATCTGAAGTTGTTCTTAGGAAAGATGTTTATGAAGCAATGATTTTTAAAGATTTCATCAGGGCAGATTCTGAATTAAAAGACAAATCTTTCACAGTAAGATTTTAAATGATAATCCAGTTTGGGAAAGCAATCATACCTCTCCAACTCATTATTTTTATTATAAAATATTAATAGCTTTGAAATATTTTGTTTTTAAAATCAACTATGAGGAATAAGCAGTACACAGTATGTACCTACTTCAGTATATATTAATTTTCTTTTTTTCCAGTACCAGGGATTGAACTCAGGACCCTGCACTTGCCAGGCAGGCACAGCACCACTGAGCTAAATCCCTGACCTCACATTAAATTTTGACAAGTTTATATATCTATGTTATCAACACCTATATAAAGGAGCCACCAAGAAATTGTGCTTGGAGTCATTTCCTGCCACTCCTAGTTCCATGCAATCACTGTTCTTGCTGTCACTGCAGGTTAAATTTTGCCTATTTTGTAATTTCATAAAAATGTAAAAGCATGTATTCTCTTATGTTTAACCTTTTGGTCAGCGTAACAGTTGTGAGATTCACTTCTGCTGTATTGGTAGCCTATTGCTTTTAATTACTGAGTAGTATTCAACTGTACAGATACAACACAATTACAATTTACTGGTTGATAACAACTTGTACTATTTCTTCTTTTCAGCTATTATACATAGTTATGATGAACAGTTTTATTCAATCCTTTTTGTAGACAGTGATTTTATTTCTGTTGGTTAAATATCTATGAGTGCAATTCCTGGATTGTATAGTTAACTTTATAAGAAATTTTTAACTCTCCTATAAATTGGCTATACAATCAGATTTTCTCAACAGTAAGTATGGGGGCTCTAGTTTTGCATCCTTGCAGACAACTGGTCTTTTTTTTTTTTTTTTTTTTTTTTTTTTTTTTTTTTTT
>NW_022900937.1:22669819-22782162 GCF_012274545.1 Fukomys damarensis | reverse complement strand
AATACTAGGGATTGAACTCAGGTCCCTGAGCTTGCGAGGTTGGTGGCAGAACCACTGTGCTAAATTCCCGGCCATTTGGTACTGTTAGTCTACTAAATTTAACCAAATTTTCAAATCTATATAACACTATTTCATTGTGGGTTTTTTTTTTCTTTTTCTCTTCCTGGTACCAGGGATTGAACTCAGGACCTCATGCTTGCTAGGCAGTCATGGCAACACTGTGCTACATTCCCAGCCCCCACCATGGTTTTAACGTATTTCTTTGATATTAATGGTTTTGAGCATCTTTTCAAAAGCTTATTGTACACTCATACATCTTCTTTGGTATAGCGTCTGTCCACATTTTCTATTTAGGTTTTTATTGGGTTTTCTTCTTACTGAGTTGTATGAATTTTTATATAATCTAGACTCAAATTCTTTGTCAGATATTTGAATAGAAGACATTTTCCCTTATATCCCTGGCATTGATTTACTGGTAGATTTACTTTCTAATGGTAGAAATTTAAAATTCTGATGAAATCCATTTTATCAAGTAGTTTTAGTAGCTTTTAAGTTCCTTAGTAACAATGAGTGTGTAGTACTCAGCTAATTTGTTTTGAAACATCTTTTTTTTTTGGTACCAGGGATTGAACTTGGGACCTTGTGCTTGTGAGGCATGTGGCAGCACCACTAAGCTAAATCCCTGGCCCTGAAACACATTTTTCATAGAAGAAACCAGAATTCCTTGGAGAAATGGCTGATTTTAAAGCTGAGATTAGTAAAATATCAGATGAACATGGAGGATCTTATTACTGTGTCAAAAAGGAAGAATATGATCAAAGAAAGAAGGGATGTGTCACTTGGACACAGGAACCATTAGCCATTCACTCTCTACTGAGCGAAAGACTTTCCTTATTACAGAATGCTAAACATTCTAAAAGAAATATAGAACTAGAACTATCACCACTGAGGTGCATCCATTTGCCTACAAATGCCTCAAATTTATCTTTATTTATGGCAGATTAGTACTCCATTTCTTATAAATATCACAGTTTCTTTATCCATTCATCAGTTGAGGGACATATATGCTGCTTCCAAGATTTAGCTAATATGAGTTGTGTTGCTATAAATACAGGTATGCATGGATCTCTGTTACAGGATGACTTTAACTCTCCTGGGAATATAACTACAAGGGGAAGAGCTAGGTCAAATGGAATTTCTATTTTCACTCTTTTGAGGAATGCAGAGTAATAACTGTTATTATAAATGCTAAAACTAGCAAGTGAAAGTTTTAAATACTCAAAGTATCTCTACTATAAGTCACTCATCAATTACAAAGGAAAATGATTTTATAGTGGGATCACATGGCAGATACCATATTAACCAAGTGATTCAAGTTAACAACACTAGCAACAGGCTATCGTGTCTGTTGATATGACACACTGACAAGAACCCAACACTTCTATGCCATTTCTTCCAAAAATGTATTACCTGAATGTAATGAGGAAATATTATTAGACAAGTCTTAAGTGAGGGACATTCTATAAAATATAAATGGCCTATACTTTAAAAAATGTTAGGTATAAAAGTCAAGAAAAATCTGAAGAACTGTTCCATATCAAAGAAAACTAAAGAGACGTGGTAACTAAATGCAACACAGGATCCTGGACCCGATGTTTTTCTTTTGTTATTAAGGAGATTGATGAAAAAGTGCCAAATATGAATATAATCTCTAGGTACAGTCTCAATGAAAATTCTGAGTACGGTAACTGTGGGTATATTGGGACACTGTTATTTTTAGGAGTTGTATGATAAAAATATTAATAGGAAAGTTACCCTATCGGCAACACTTTCAAATGGTTCGGGGGAAAAAATATGTACATATGGACAGACAGAGAAGGATAACACAAATGTGGTTAAATGTTAGCCTTTGAGGAAACTGGATGCAAAATATATAGGAATTCTTTGTAGTATTTATTATATAAAAAATAAAATTATGACATAATAAGATAGATAAGATGACATAATAAGAAGACATTTGATACACAATGACTTCCTTTACTTAGCAAACATACCCAGATTTTCGATGGTATAATAGCGTTGTTTATAGTCCACTTTGATAGTCTGAGCATGAGGACTACCAATGCCATAACCAATGGCATAACCTCTCACCACAACGTTTTGATTTTCTGGCGGAGTCCAGCTTACTACAATGCTAGTGACAAGTGGGCGAACATGAAGAGAGCTTGGTACCTCAGGTACACGAGTTTCTAGGAAGGAAAGTAGAAAAGCAAATGAGATGTATTTTCCTTTATAATATTTAACCACCCTTGGGGAATGTTCAGTCTCATGCCAAACTATCTGGGCACAAGAGTTCAAAGAGAACAGTGAAATATGGTCTAAGGGTTTACTGCTTCCTGAGAAGAAAACAAAACCCAAATAGTATTAAATGTATGATACTGCAATATTAATTTGTAAAGACAGATCCAGAGCCTCTGTCCAATGGAAGAAAACAAATTGCCTTAAACAGTTGCTCATCCCTTGCCCCAGATCCCATACCTAAGATCTCACAGGGGTAAGGGACAAGAAATTAGAATTCTGTTGTCAATGGGTGATGAAGCATCACATTATAGCAATGGTACAAATTATTTACTCTCTTAAATAATCTATAAATCAGAAAAATAAAATTTGAGAGCTATAATTAATTATTGATAGATGACTGAAAAGCTTTTTAAAGGAAGAAATTTATTATCTTTCAATATATTACTTGAAGGCATAAATTATTAATTTAAAAATTAGTAGAAGGAGACTCAGAAAAAGAATCCAGATCTTTTTGACTCCCAAGTCTGGCACCTGTCACCAATAAAGGTACTACCATATTTCAACCACACAGAGATGCTCACTGAATAGGTAAGTAAGAAAAAGGGCAAAGCATTTGGGATTAAGGAAAAGGGAAATTGTAATTGAAATAAATGTGTAATTGATGTGGCTCGACGTTAAATTTTAGATCATCCATCTACTTTATAGCTTTGAGAGGGGCTGACTTAAAGCACCTGTTCATTTTCATTTGTTCTGTTCTGCTTAAAGAGACAATTCTCTAAAGGTCACTGCAAAAGAGTCCAGTGCTGTCTTAGAGGAAGAGCAGCAGTATAATACACTAAAGTTCACAGACTGAAGCCAAAGTCTGTGGACTTCAGTGTGACTCACTGATGATGGTTAATACAGTTATCTATGATGTGCTGGTTCTGCCCATTGTTTGTTCTTACCATCTAAGTCACTTTCAAAAGTTTCAGCAGACAGCCAGTCAGTTGCTGGGCCTGTACCATTGACTGTTAGAGCAGCCACTCGGAAATTATATTCAGTCCCCCGATCAAGACCTGAGACCCAAATGAAAGGGGAAAAAAGGTGAAACAGAGCTTTGGAAAATAAAAGATTAATAATGTCTCATCAAAGCAAGTAGTTTACCCTCCAACTCATTTTTAAGTTGATTAAATTAACACAGAACAGGCAAAACATAAATATAGCTCATCTCTACAGCTAAGGGTGAACAAAGCCCACACAACCCAAGAGAAAAATGTAGAAATTACTAAAGCTCCCAGGAGATTACATATTTTGGTTTAAGACCTTGAGGACACCTTGAGCTCATTTAATGCAATCCCTTCATTTTCTTACAAAGGGTGCTAAGGTCAAGAATAATGAAAGAGATTTTACAAAGGAACAAAATCAGCTGGTTTCAGAAGACACCAAAACCCAGAAAAGAATGCAAAGATCTAACTCCTTTCAGGTTACCTATGTTCTTTGAGCACTCACATAACCACAGCAGAAAAATTTTAAACATCAAATATGGCCTAGAAATCTATTTCTCAACAATCAATTGCCCAAATGTATTTATAGCAAGTAAAAGAAAAAAACCCAAGCTTTTCTATTATGCAACTTTTTATTTACTACCAGCTTATCTACTTCAAGTACCAATGTATCAAAGGTAAGACACATGTACATATAAAGTCTATCCTATAAAGCAGCACAATAGTTAATAATAATGTGGTCACTTACTCATACATTCAGGCATATATTTTTAGAGCACTTAAATAGATATTATGGCAGGGCTTGCAAGGATTATGAAAATTATCCTATCTCTTCATATCCAAATATTGGTATGTTTGGAAAGCAGCACAAAAACTAATCACTGAGTTACTGAAAACGTAACTTGGATAGGATGTCTGGATGCAACTAGTTCAGTTAACCAATATATGATGTGGGAAGGACTGGATGGTTCTGTTCTCTATAGGCCGATCATAAATCTATTTGCCCACAAGAAAGCAAAGACAGAAAGAGAAGCAAAATGGATGGCCCCAGGCCAGCCAGTTTACTTCCCTGTCTTGATTCTGCACATACTGAACCAGAAAATGCCAGAGTGGCTGCACTATTAACAGACAACAACCTGGACCTCTAGCAAACATGGCTCAGTTAAGATACCGAAAGAATCCAACCAGTATGATTATCATTCCCTGACCTTCGGGGAGAGTCAGAACTACGACAGTGAGCAAGTGAGAGAGAGGAAAATATAGAGAGGCTAAGAATTCCTCTTCTAAGTAACTGACAGAACTTATAAACAACACACACTGTAAAGGAAGGGCAAAATGTGGTATCATATAATATGGTGCTCAGTATAGTATCTTTATAATCCATACTCTCCCCTAGTACTTATCAAGCTTCATGTTAATGTTTCAAGAGCACAAGGTCTGTTTTTGTTAACCATTACATATCAAGTGCCAATAAAGGAAAGTAAATGCTTTTCTTTTAAGACCATGCATGGGACCATGCTCAAAAAGTTGCTTTCTTTATTCTTTAGGGGGTTTTTGAGATGCTTACTATTGCTACAGACTTGACTATGATCTGAGCAAATCACATTTTGCCCTTTCCTTTATTAGTTTAACAAATGTCTATATTGTTCTCAGTTACATGTGCCTCAGAGTGGACCTCCCAAGATTCTCCTGCAAAGAAACCTTGCCCTTGCAGAGTCAACTCTATCTCTTTATGGGGAACAAAGGAGAGTTCTCTGTGGCCTACAGGATGAGAGTGGCATTTGGGCCCATTTTTACCAGATATGCATTTTATTCTTTCATACCTAGTGGGAAAACTATACAAAGGACACTCTCCCTGAGAGAACTTTCTGGAACCTTATAGTGTTGGTAATAGCAAGTGTGATTATTACACTGCTATAGCTACTCATAAATATTCTCACAGGCCACATGCCTGAGTGGTGTTGGTGTTGTAAAAATCATTTTATAAAACTGTAACCAACTAGATTCAATGGAGTAATGATTTTGCCTACAAATTCTGCTTTACCTTCCTCAGATCTAGACAAACACAATATTTATACTCAAAACAAAATATATGGTAAATATAAGGTTAAGAAATGAAAGTTACAATCTTACCACTCATAAGTGGTAGAATCTGTAAGAGTATTCTTCCATTATTTTGTAATGGGTAAGAAGCAAAATATTACAAATTTTTCAGAACCATGTTTAAGTCAACAGCTCAGAGCAGCCCTTAAGACTGGTAGAATTTAATGTTTGAGAAAGACACCATCACCTAGCTTTTGCCTATGTATAAACTAGCTTACCTTCAATTAGCTGAGAGAGCTGTGTCCCAGTTACCAAGGTCTCAGTAACATCACTTTTTCGGGAGGCCTTTCTGTAGCGAATCTTGTAGCCAGTAATTGGCCCATTTTGTGTGGCTTGAGAAGGTGGCTGCCAGTGAATCATGATACTCTGAGAAAGACAAGATTATAGGGAAAAGTTGAACATGTATAAAAGTTGGCCCTAATTGTGTATATTAACTTGGTTTTATTATGTAAAGGGACATACAACAGATAAAACGGTGCTTATAGTTTTTATTTAACAGCCATCCAAAAATATGTAATCTAAAAAATCTCATGGTCAAGACAAGAGAGGCTTTTTTTTAAGCAGTGCACTCTGAACCCTTGCTCTTCTAAGTATTTTCTCAGAAGACTCTGATCAGAAGTCCCCAAAAAGTTTTCAAAAGGAAAGCACAGGTCATGGGTGCATAGATTAGGAAATATATCATTAGGTATAATTTTACCCCCTGTCTCCAGTGCAAAAATAACTGAAATTAAACAATTTCTATCTAAAACTCTTCAAAAGGGGGACCATTAATTAACAGCTAGATGGAAGTTCTGCTGTACTTTTTGAAAGAACTGATTATTTTCCTTGTCTGTATAGCCCAATAGGGGCTCTGGGCTTCTGAGAGACATAACCTGACCAGCACTGGATGGTGAGAGCACACACAAACAGATCTACAGTGCCTGCCTTCAGGCCACACATCTCACAGGATTACAGCATCATGTCATCACTAACATTTTATTTCCTTTTGCCACATCACCATGGTTTTGAATGGTTTAGATCAAAAACATCACGTTTACATTTAAAAATGTAAATTATTCGCAGGAAGGCAAGGAAGTTTGAAGGCATCAGAGAAAGTAAAGTTAAACAAAATATACAGGTTGGTTTCTAAGTCCAGGTTTACTGGCAGGTATAACATCGATTTGTCTTATTTCTCTGATTGATAATTAGTGTTTTCAGTTATATTCTAATTCAACAGACTAGCATTTTAAAATGCAGATTGATAATTACAATACTGGCATTCACTGTTCTGACGCTTTCCCATGGTATCTCCCGCTCTGTAAGCCCTCTTGAGGCTCAGGTGTACAACAGGAAAGTGAATGGAAGGCAGCATTACAAAGTTTTACCTTTGAATTTCTCACTTCTAATGACAGATTCTGAGGAGCAGCACTGGGAACTAGATAGGCCACGAAATTGAAAGAAAGAAAAAAAAATACAAAGTTACATCACCCATATAACCTTGGCCAGATTTTACACAAATGCACATCGCAAATACTGATTATGCAAACAGAAAGTCTCAACCCATCTGCCAGTACCCTCATACTAACTGCACCAAGTGGATCAGAAGTGGCCATGTTTGATTTACTTTTTCAAATAAGACACTTTCATATGAGCAAGTATTTTTACCAAAGTCAGGCTGTACTTCTGGTCAGATACTTCATTTCAAGGAGGTACGGTGTTGTCTCAATTTTTCTAGACCCCAGTTATATCTGAACCTTAAATATATTCTAAATATTCATTTTGGGGGGGATACACATTTTCTGGAATCAAGTCTAGTGAATATGGCAAGTAACTGAAATGGGTAATGACAATATGGATCAAAATGAGATGTACATAAATCAGTGAGCTTAGCTTTCTGGTGGGGTTCTTACACTGGTTATGAAGGCAATTCCCAAGAAGAGAAAGATACTAAAGCAGTGACAGCATTAGTTAAGTGAACCATATGGCTTCCTGAGACAACTGTGTCAGGAGATTCGCCCTCAGATGTCAGTAGTTTGTGATTCTCAGTTAAACAGCTGCCCAATTTTAGTCCCTCATATACCGAAACACAACACAGGGCTATCTCAAAGTTTATGACCCCATACTTCCTCCAGTACTCCATCATGACGACGGCAAGCAAGGAGAATGTAAGTAGACCTGATTAGTTTTTTCTCCAATAAAAACGCTGACTCTAGCCCTTGTCTCCTAATCTGTTCATTGGAACTTATCTCTTCTTTTCTCTAACATTTGGTGACCAGGTTATTTAATAAATTCCAACTGTGCCAAAGATTCTGAAAGGCTGAGAATATGTCTTGCTCACTGTTCTGACTTGTGCCAACAAAGTACCTCAGCCTTCAATCCACAGATTCAAGTATGGAACAAGGGGCAAGCACCTTTGTTTGAGAACAGTCTATGAGTGATTCCAATCAACATGTTAAGAACTGACTTGGTTGCACAGGCACCCAATGCAGTGGTGACCATTGGTATCCTCATAGTTAACATGTACTGTGCTCACTATGTGACAAGTACTTAATTCTTATAACAGTCTTGCAAGGGGGTTTCTATTACTAGTCCTATATTGAGAAAACTAGAGAAGAGGTTTAAGGCTGTTAACTTGTTTAAGGTATTTGTTTCGGCTCGCAAAAGAACCAAGATTTGCCTTACCAAATTCTGCTAAGACATACCCAGTCCATTCAGTTTCCTATAGCTATCAGTCAACATGCCACCCCACTTAAGGCAGTTAAAATTTGGCTCATGTGTAGATTTAAAGCCTGTAATACATTTTCCCCCTCAACTTTTCCCCAAAATCTTAACTAATTGGCTTATGCGGTCGGCTGGTCAAATTATACTCTGTATTTTTCCCCAGCTTTTTATCCTGAAAAAAATGTCAAGCCCATAGAAAAGGGTGGCAAAAATAGTACAATGAATACTATGTATTTTTTTCCTAGTTTCATCAATTACTAATACACCTAATAACATATTTCATATTGCCTAATACTACTTTAACATTAAGTTACTGTGCTAACAGCATCCTGCATGGATGCTTTTACCACCAACCCAAGATTCAGTCAAGGATAGCACATGCTTTATTTTGTTTCATGTGCCCTTACTTTTCTTTAATCTAGATTCTACAGTGATTCCCCAGTGTTTTGTTTTGTTTTTAAGGCTAATATATTTTAAACACTTAACAGTTTACTCCACGTCATTTGGAAAATACATTTGTTTATGCAGTGACTATCCTGAGTGTTGCTCTAGCAGGTGTCATTTTTAACCAATTCTTGTATTGAATAAATTTGATAAAATAGTTTTTATATTTCCCGTTATCTTTTTTTTTTTGGTACTGGGGATTGAACTTGGGTCCTTGCACTTGCAAGGCAGGCAGCGGAACTGCTGAGTTAAATCCCCGACATATTTCCTGTTATCTTATAAACATTAATAAAAATATGCAATTTTTGTCATCCTGTATTTAAATAATTGGACTAGTAAATTGGTTAAGATTCTAAGCCAGTTTTTAAAATTTAAAAAAAATCTTTTTTTTTTTTCTTTTTTTGCAGAACTTCCATTTGAATATATCTGTTTTGTTTCCCATCATGTTCAGATTCGAGTTAAATGTTTTAGGGACACAACAGAAGTGAGGCTGTGTCCCTCTCTGTGCAGCCTACCAGAGACATGTTGTCAGTCTAGTCCTTTATTGATGATAATAAATTTGATTATCTGCTTAAGGGAGTCAAACTGTATCTTCTGAAGCATGAATATTAACACACATGTATCTCCTATATACATATACACTTTTAAAAAGACATTGTAATAAAACACTGGATCTGGATTTAGCTGAGTTTCATGAAACAAGTTATCCTAAGTGCAATGAACTCTGATATTTTCTGTTCTAGATTTTTTAAAAAAAATACTAGTCTTGATCTACTTAATCTCTTTGGCAGGCTATAGTTCGAAAAATACTGCACTAGGTCATGGATATGTGTAACTTTATTTAGAATTCAGTCACAGATAAGGAATAAACTGTCACAAAATATTGACAAGTTAAAAATACCAATCTAGCAAGTAAATACAATTGCTGCCTAGACTACAGCCTTCAAATAGCCCTAATATGTCTGCATAATGAACAAGCAATAGTATTTACTTACACAGAAGCCTATGCTAAACCTGTAAACGCTTGAAAGCCAATTCAGTTAAGATGCTGTACATTCTGTGCTTTTTCTGTGAATCTTTACATATGAAGCTGGTGCCATCTACATTTTACATGTGAAGAAAAATGCTCAGAGAAGTTACGTTGCTTCAAAGTCATGCCTACTATTTAAGGGGCAGAACCGGGATCTGAGCTAAATTTTCTTGAAATCAAAGCTCATGATCTTAGTACTACACGAGAGGTACCAAGTGTGGTATTTTGTACCAAAGGGAAGAAAGACTTACCATCTGATAATGTGCGAACAGCAACATCCTGTGTGGAGACTCCAGGACCATGTTTATTGTAGGCCACCACTCGGAAACTATACTCTGTGTATTTTTTCAAACCATGCATGGTGTAAGAATGACTTGAAACATCAACATCCTTGAATAAAATAAAACACTGTATATATACACATCTCAAGCCAAAAGAAATACTACAAAACAACTGACTATAGGTATTCTATATATACACAATACAGAGTTTTATTCCTTTTTTTTTTATACTGGGGATTGAACTCATGACCTTGTACTTCCCAGGAAAGTGAGGTGCCACTGAGCTACAGCCCCAGCCAGAGTTTTATTCTTTTTATAGAATGTTAATGATTAAAGAAAAAATAATGATAAATACTGGCAATTTACTTAGAAGTATTACTTGCTATTTAGTTACCCTTGGTAAAAACTACAGAATAAATCTAAGTACAAAGAAAGAGACTCCATCAACTTTTCATTTCTTATGTAAATCACCCCACCCCAATTTCTAGTCAAGCAACTACTGATTTTAGAAATGTTTTTCAACTCTACTATTCTAAGCAATGGTTTCAACATGGCTTAATTTTATACCTGCTCAATGTCAGTCCCTTTTTCCATGTAGTACAATTTGTAATTCTGAATTTCCCCATTGCCAGATACTGGTGTTTCCCATGTGACAGTGATGGAAGTAGGTGACGTTGCATAAGCCCGGATATTAGGTGCAGGGCCAGGGAGCTGAACTAGAAAGACAGTTTGAAGAGAGCAAGATACAAATGAGATTTACCACACTCCTCAATGACTGTTCTCAGCAATACTTTCATACTAGGCCATGTCATAAAAGCCAAGAAAGCAAATGATTTAATTGATGTGGTTTTATGGAAAATATAGACTTTTATTTTCCTTTTTATGACTAAAGTGGAAAGCAGAAATTATCTGTGAAGTATCTTCCATTTATTTAAAATAAAAGAATATGTATAAAGAACTCTTCTGTGGTTTATAACATACTAGTTTTTGGAACCAGCAAAAGAAGAGATCTTTCCTCTGCCAAAAGCCATGTCAGGCTCTGGGGACAATGATGGACAGGGTTCTTGTTCACAAAGGACTCCAAGTTTGGGATGAGAGTTGGATGTAAAAACAGTTACAAACATCATGAGTGTGCACAGATTTTGGTGTGGATGTAATGAAAACTAAAAAAATATACAATTCTGCTGTGAGAGGAAAGCAAGAGACTCAATGAAGGTCTTCACAGTCAAAAAGAATAAATGGTTTTCTCAGAACCAAGGAAAAAATGACTCGAGTAACAAAGTCATTTAGGAGGACACATGGGAAAAGAGTGTTACACTGTTCAGGAGGTTGCAACACAGAATGGATGTGGAAGATAATACTGAAAACAATGATAAGAGCCAGATAGTGAAAAATCTCGAATGTCCCATTCTGGAGTTAGGATTTTTTTTCTAATAGGTAGTAGGCAATTACTGAAATATGAACAAGATTATGACATGAACAGATCTGTATTTAGGACGGACATGTAAACATATATAGAAGCACAATAATAAAGGAACAAAACCAAATAAAAAATAAAATTAAAAAAAATCACTACCATTTATTGAATAATTACAATCAGTCAAGTATTCAGTTCTTTGTTTTTTCCCAATGAATCTCTAACCCAAAACAGTTACTATCCCATTATTTACAAACGAGGTTTTGATGTTAAGAGCATTTCTCAAGTGATGGGAAAATTACAGCGGTAGAGGCAGGAGCTAGGCACATTCTGATTCTAAAAACAAGCTCAAAGAGACCAGGAA
This sequence comes from Fukomys damarensis, assembly GCF_012274545.1. Taxonomy (NCBI): domain Eukaryota; kingdom Metazoa; phylum Chordata; class Mammalia; order Rodentia; family Bathyergidae; genus Fukomys; species Fukomys damarensis. The sequence continues at coordinate 22,770,539 of NW_022900937.1, read as the reverse complement.
GAAGATTACTGCAACAGCTACAGCAAAATGCATGACTAGAAGCATGGATTGCTGGTCCACTCATAGGCTATTCAATGGCCAACTGGTGGAATTTCTATCTTACTTCTGCAATACCTCACATACTGACCTTTCTGCGACATCCTTTCTTTCTGACAGACTCTAGCCTCAATTTGCATGCACATTTTGAGTAGTTGCCCATGCCTACACTTTGGCAGACATCCTATATTTGAAAACAATTTCTCTGGCACTGGTGTCTTTGCAATAGACATCAATCAGGTTGAAGAGCTGGAAAAGGGAAAAAACTAACAAAATGTAAAAAAACTGGCTTTCTTGTAAGAGCACTACGACCTAAGATTTGTTTTGCTACCAAAGTAGAGAAACCTGAACATAGTTACTCTAACAGTTGTTTGCTTTATTTAGCCATGAATTATATTATTCATTTAATGTTAAGAGCGTATTTTGTGCTGCCTGACAGGTGGGGATTTGTCACACTTCTGCTGCTATGGAAAACTGGAAAACTTTTCTCTAACTTATTAAAGGGGAAGGAAAACAAGAGTCCCTAAATTCCCTTGAAATCACTTTTAATATATTCATTGGCAAAGTGCAGGCAAATATCCTAAAAAAGACACTAATGAATTTTTCCATTTCAGCTGTATGGTGCCATAATAAATGGAAGAAATTTAAAGTAGGTTTATGAAGCGAAATATGCAAAATATTTTCCAAGGTCTGACTCCAATACTTATGCCTCCCCCACACAAGCTGCGTATCTCCTGCTGAAATACAAATTTCTCTCCACTCCATTTCTCTTTTGACAAAACATGTTATGGTCGTTTTCCAACCACACAACACACACAGCAGAACTTATTGTCCCTTCCACCTATATTCTTTCTTTCTTTTAACCAAACTTCTTCAACGAGTGACTGTGCTGCCCTCTTTCCTTGTGACGACAGCACCTCACTACTGTGTGCTTACCATCTCTTCTCACCTTGTGAATAGAAATCAAGCTTTACAGAATTCTGCACTAGACCAAATCCAGGGGCATTCATTATTATCGTGACTCACCTGTAGGTACACTGTTTAGTCCTGTTTCTGGGATTTCCAGCATGTAGCCTCTTTCCCTAAGAATGCCTAGGATAAGTCAAATGCTTCAAAGTCAACCTCAGGCCCTATCTTTCCCTATGATCCCGCCTTGACTTACCTATCTTTTATAGTAACTTTTCCTTATTCTGAATCAAATATCTGTCATATATGATGCCTTTACATAAAATATAATAAACTTGAAATCTATTGGAGTATTCCTGTGCTTGTCTAAACAAGGATAACTGAAATTCAATGTCCTTTCTCTGTAAGAGAACACATCCTTCTCTTTAATCAACTCCTGGGCCCTCTGATGTCCCCTTCTTGTCTGGGTGTGATTCCTGATCTTCAATTTCTATCACTGAAATGATCAATGGTCTCCTATCTCTACTTCTCATTCTTTAAGAGGAGAAATATTTCTAAGTTCATCCCTGTAAGTCTAAAACTGCAGCATAGTGAGCATAGAAGTAGCTCAAAAGTTTGATGAGTAATCTGCTAGAGCATTAAAAAGTAAAATCCACTACTTCTTGACTTTACCTGCTCTACCCATCAAGTAAGATCCTTGAATTACTTCCATAGTTTCACTGATAAATTCATTCATACTGTTTAGTTCTTGGGTCAGCAGTTATCACAAATGAACCTCACATGTGCCCTACTTGAAGCAAAATCTTTATTACTTTTAAGGTCTATGAATTTGGAAAAGCTACCACAGTTAGCAGTAAAAGTACAATGGAGAATGCTTTGAGGAAAAACAATGGTTGGTGTTAAAAGAAAGCACAAACACAGAAGAAAGCTTCAAGTAGGAAAAAACATTACTTGTAACTTGATTGTTCCTTATAATTTTGTGCCCACAGTGTACAACCAAAACTTAATGTATACAGGGCATTTACAATATAAAACAACGTGCCTCAGTCGTAAAAAAAACTAATAAATGTAATTAGAAGTAATATTATTTAGCACAAAAGGCCACATGTCCAAAATAAAGGATGCAAGGCTTTCTAACAGGTGAGGTATGGATGAAGACAAGGCAATCCAGTTGATGAGAATTATAAATATCCACTCCATGTGCAAGGCACTCAAAGATCTTGTGGCAAATATCCATAAAAAGATACTCATAATCACAACTGAAGGAGGTAATAACATCTCAGAATTGTATAGATATCAGAGTAGACAGAATCAGAATGATTCAGGAAGGCATCTGAGCTAAGTGTTAAAGAATCAATATAACATGAATACACAGAAAAGCATCAGGAGAATTATACACTGCTTTACACTATTTGCAGCTGTGTGATGGAAATTCACTTTGTCTTTCCTATTTATAAGGACCATGAAGATAAGCACTTTTATGTTCTGCTTCTGGTGGTCTGTAAGGCTAAATACAAGACCTCCATCTGGGAGGGGCTGGCAGACAGGTGAAGACTTACCCTCAGGCTGTGTTTCTACTCGTAATGGAGCAGAATTCTCTCCGGAGCCATGCTTATTTTGAGCCACAACTCTGAAGATGTACACGGTTGCTGGCATTAGGTTTTGAATGGTTACCTGCATCTCTCCTGGGCGACTAGTATTCTCAACACGCTCCCTTTAGACAGAAAAAGGTTTGAAAGGAAAAACTATCATTTAGGAATACTTCCAGAAAGTATAGTTTCAAAAGTCCATTTCACATCAAGGCAATCCAATTAAATCAAAATTTAATAATTTAAGTGAAATTTATTCTTAATAAATAATGTTTTGGGGGTTAACACAGAATATGGAGACTGGCAAAAGATAAAGTCATATCTAACAACTCACTAATGTTCTTGCTTAGATGTTATTGGTATCACTGATCATAATCAATTTCCTTTTAGAGAAGGCAGGGGTCCTTAAGGCCATTTCAAATGGAGCATCTGGCTGTCAACTCTATAGGCTTTAGTAATCAGTAAAGGCTTGTGTGTGTGTGTGTGTGTGTGTGTGTGTGTGTGTGTACCAGGTGGGTGCACGTGGTACTGAGGATTGAACCCAGGGCCTTCACACTGACCTACACTCCCAGCCTTTTTTGGTTTTGAGATAAAGTCTCACTAAGTCAGTAAGTTGCCCAGGCTGTGCTTGAAGTTTTAATCCTGCCTTAGCCTTGTGGAGTTCTGGGCTTACAGGCATGTGCTATCACACCTGGCTTGAAATCACTGATTTCTAAGGAATGACTCCTAGGGAAATGGACAGAAAGTGGTTGTTGGTATCATCTAATTTTCACAGAAAATGTGAGGGAATGCATTTTTTGGGTTTTTTTTGTTTGTCTGTTTTAGGTACTGGGGATTGAACTCAAGAACTTGTGCTTTCAAGGCAGGCACATTGCAAGGAATGCATATTTGAATGAGACTCTTAAATTTAAAAAAGCTAGAGGTTATCACTGTTTAATTTGGGAATAAAAACATTAAAATTACACATGTAACCCAATTTATAAAAGAAGGTGATTTGTGATACTGATTTTTATAATTTGATATATTCCTTCTGAAGGAAGGTTTTCAAACAGATCTAAAATGTTTGAAAAATCTCACAAACACCATGAATGAGTTGGTAGCTGATGTTATGAGATGCAAATGTAAAAGTACTTATCTGAGCGGTGGGGAACGTATGACACGTTATTGTTTTTAAGACAAAAGATGTTAATGTATGAATTGTTTTTTCTAAACTAAAACTTAAATATTTGGGTTTAACTGGAGTGTTAGCTCTATGTGATAAATAAGTTGGTCTTGGGCTGCAGTTTGGGTACTCAGTCTCTAAGAGGTTCACCATCACTGATGTAAGTTCACAGAAAGGTTGCTTTCACGCTCTGTCTTGGGCTTTGCATGTACAAGTTAAGTCCAGAATTATGCACCGGCTACTAGATTTTTGTCATGGGTTTTCAACAAATGTTGTGAAGGAATTTGTTTTAGACAGTTGGCATTTAATAATTGTCATTCAAGGAAAAAAAGAGCTGTATCTGTCTTGAACAAGAAATTTAAAAACTCAAAACTACCCTGGAAGAAATTATTGTGAATTACCTAACCTGTTAAATCAAAATCTTACATTAAAATACTAAGTTGTCCTAAAATTGCTGATTAAAATTTGTTTACGTCTATGTGAACAGTTACAAATCTGTATGATTTGTTTGTTTGTTTGTTTGTTTGATACCAGGGATCAAACTTGGGACCTTGCACTTGCAAGGCAGGCTGCAGCACCACTGAGCTAAATCCCTGGCCCTATATGATTATATGTTAACGATGGCATCTGAGATTTAAATGTATTCAATAGTTCTTTAGGTACCTTATTTTCATTAAACATATATGAAACCTAGGGGTGTAGCTCGGCACTTGTGTCACAAGAAAGTATTTACAGAGATGGTTTCACTACTATTTATTTAGGCCCACTAGAACAGAATATTGTGGTAACAAAAATTGTTTAAAATTTAATACTTCTTCTGAATGATTTTCAAACTAAACTGAATTGTCTGACAAATCTCACAAACCCCATAAATGAGTCTGGTAGTCTATGTTATGAGGTGTTTATAATTAGTATTTTTTCTTCTGACTTCTAAATAACAGGACTTAGAAGGAGAACAGCAACTGATTTCTTATACAGTGAAGTTTCTGATACTTGGTTTGATCACAAATGAGTGCTATTTAAAAGGAAGCATGTTTCATATTAAACTAAAATCTCCATAAGAGAGCTTAGGTCTTTTCTGCTCACCCTTTATATAGATTTTTAAAAACAGGTTCTCTTTCAGAAAGATAACTTGCTGTGGGGTTGGCTGTTTTACTCGTAAGGGAAAGCCTGTCTCATTCATGTCCACACACTACTGAAGCAAGAGGCTAAATGCTTGTATAGGAAGGCAGTCCCACCCACAGATACAGAATGAGTGAATGAAAATGTGCTTTCTGATGTGTAAATCTTATAGAAATGATATCAAGTATATCTTGTTTGTTCCTGTCTAAAATGGGAAAAACAAAGTTACCAAAACCAGAAACAAATTTCCAAAGAAGCATTAATATAAAAAGGAAAACAGTTACAGATATGATTTGTTAAGATGGAAGACACAGAATCTGAGATGGTTCTTCCATTAGTTTCATCCAATGTCCCAGGACTAAATCTCTACCCAGAAAAAACTTTGCCTTTAGGACATGATCCAAGGAGCGTTAGAAAAGGCAATTATCATAATGCATGGAGTTACAAGGGGACTTATGTTAGAATGTGATAGGTAAGAGTCAAAAGAGAAACAAAGAAAAAGATACACAGTATATTAAGGTTGTAGTAGGCCAAACTTTAGATCCAATTCTAGTTGTGGCAGTGCTACCAGATTTCTAGAAGACTGTGTGCAAGTACTGGCTCTTTCTGGGTCCCACTTTCCTTATGTATTACATAAAATAATGAGATGGTTGGATAAACTTTTTTAAAGAGCAGGATATTTATGGGCAAAATGGAAGCCATTACATACTTACATAACCTTTTAAAATGTAATTATTAAAAAATATAAAAACTATTCTTCTTACTTCCTGGGCCATACCAGTTGCAGCAGATTTGGCCTGGTTGGGGGCGGGGGGTGTCATAGTTCGCCAACTCCTGAGCTAGACTAACAGATATCTAAGAATTTATCTATCTACAAAATGCTATCAAGAATAGTTTATTCTCTATTCTCTAAGTAATGGCCAATATCAGAAAAGTACTACTGTTTTTTTTTTGTTGTTGTTGTTACCAGGGATTGAACTCAGGTCTTTGCACTTGCAAGGCAGGCAGCGGAACCACTGAACTAAATCCCCAGTGCAGAAAAGTACTACAGTTTAAATTAAAGGCCTTTAAAAAAAGGTAAAAATTTTAAAACTGAAACTGAAAAAGTAGAAGAAAGGCTCTTAAACTTCTGGCAACTCAAGTGCCCAACAAAAATACAGCTCAAGACTAAGGCACACAGTGCCACCTGGTGGTTCAATTTTCAAATATAGAAGAGGGGGAATTTGCAAATGAAGGTTGTATATAATACAACCTTACTCTGAATTATCTGGATTCTTTTCCCCCTTTTTTTTTTTTGTACCAGGGATTAAACTTGGGTCCTTGCACTTGTGCTTGGGAGAGAGGCAGTGGAACCACTGAGCTAAATCCCAGGCCAACCCTGAATTCTTTTTATAAAAAGTCTGTGAAGTAATTTATTACTCTTGCTTTTTAGATGAGAATATTTAAGCTTAGAAAGGTTAAATTCTGCTCATTACTACTCCTTCACTGCATCTGTTCAGAAAGCATAAACTTAAAGTAATAAAGTAATAAAAAATAGCACAGTCTGATTCTTCCTTTCAGGTATTTCCCAAATCCACTCCACACCACTGCTCTCATCTTCACTAAGGGTATCACCCAGGCAACACATTTAGATTAACATAATTACTATCGAATTTATTTCCCTAGCCCCATTTCCTCCCCTCTATCTTTGTAGTGCTCTCAAAGTACTGCTAAGACAGATGGCTTAATATAATCACAGTGTACACCTGTTATAGAGTCTATTTTAAAATACTATCTGATTATGTCAAGATTCTTACTGGTATTCCAACATCTGGCTCCAAACTTCCACTTTACTTTCTCTCTTAAGAATTCCGATCAATCAATCTCTGGGTCAGGCAGGCTAACTTTCTGGGCTCCCTATCCTCACACCAAGCACCAGATGGAACCAGACCAACTCCAAACTCATATATTAGTTATCTCTACTTACTGCAACCCATGATCCATCTTGCAAAATTAAAATGTAAGAGATAAGTCTTCATTAAAAACACATGAATATAAAATTTAAAATAAATTCAAATTATCCTCAAAAACCTATCCTACACTGAGACCCGACTATGGAAACTATGTACTAATGTGTATCTCATCACATCTCTTCACACCAGGGTTTCTCAACTTTAAACTACTGAGATGTAGGGCAACACAGGATATTTACCAGCAACCCCTGGCCTGTAAGTACTTACTAAATGCCAGTAAGCACTGATCTTACTCCAGCTGTGACAATAAACATATGTTACCAGGTGCTGCCAAATAATCCCTGAGACATGGAGAGAAAATCTGTTCCTGGTTAAAAACCACTGTTCTAGAGGCAGGCGTAGTGATGCACGCCTGTAATCCCAGCACTTGGGAGGCTGAGGCAGGAAGATTGCTGCCAGCTTGAGAACAGCCTGAACTACAACAGTGAGACCCTGTCTCAAAAAACCAAAAATACCCCAAACCCTCACAAAAAGAGAAAACCACTCTTCTAGGCATTTACATACACATTAAAATATACAGATAAGTCATTAAAAAATCTGCTGCATCATACTTCATATAGATATACATAAATGCCCACTGCACTATTAATGGGCAATTACACAGTTTCATTTAAAAATCTTAAAACAATGCTATAAAATTTTGTGACTGCCTTACATATATGTGTCTATGAAGTATAATTAAAATATAATCACTGTTTAAATTTTAAAAATTATTACAGTAAAAGATATACTGCCATTAACATTCACAGTGGAGCCATAATTCACAGGTCTCCCTGCTGGGAGGCTCTGATTTGACCTGACTGTCCCATTGAGCAGGGTTAACCACCAGTGGTACACGAATGACTGTACCACTAGGTGGCTTGTAGTGCTTCTCAGGTGTCTGATTACAATAATGTAAAGAAAGGAGTTGATTTAGCAGACCAGATGTTAATCATACTATAGTTCTTTAAAGAAAACATTAAAATGGTATAAAAATTGTAAAACAGCTAATTTGTGGTACAAGAGTTGAAAATGCATATTACATACACCAGCAATGGGGTACTCATAAGACTTCCATGTTAAATTTAGAGAATTACTTAGATAAACTATTAAAGAAATTCAAAAATATAAATTTATTTTAATTCAGTGAAATGAATTATAATTGTAATTGGTATGAATAGTATTAATTTTTTATATTGGGCAGTAATTATTCAGAGTCAAGTAAATAGATTTGGTCTATTTTAGACTTTTTATTGGTAAAAACAGAAACTGTAAAAGTGATTAGATCCACTGATATAAACTGCCTGATGGGACAGTTATACATGGACTACTGGCAGTTCAAGCTGGCAAGAACATGTTAATCCCCCTCAAAATATTCCTCCCCTCACTTTAAACATACATATCCTATTGCTTTTGCCACTCTCTGAGCTCTAGAAGTCCTCTTTTCTGTGTCTTTATCTATGCTGTAGTTGTTGCCTCAATACCCCAAACTGATCAATTCAAAATGTTTACTTTCTGTGGCCATTCTGACTTTGGGGAAGAGCCAGAGGTCACACAGTGTCAGTTATAATGAATGAGGACACGTTATAATGTTTTTAAGAGCCTGCTTTTCTTTTGGATGACACTTAGCAGCAGCAGTAATCCTATTTTTTATCACAATTCATAAAGGCAGTTAGGAAAGAGAACTTCCAGAATTGCTTCAGAAAGTGGCAAGAACAAAGAGATGTGTGTTCAAAGCCAGGGAGGGTGTCTTGAGGAGGATTAATGGAAATGTGTCTTCTATTGGAATACATTTTTAAAATTTAAACACATACCATATGTTTTGTTCAGCCCTTATACATAACAGATACCTATTAGTGTAACTGTTAGCCTGAAATCCCCAAGTTCTAGGAGGCGGAGGCAGGAGGACTGCAAATTCAAGTCCAGGCTGGGCAACTTAGCAAAGCTCTGCCTCCAAAAAAAAAATAAAAAGAGTTGAGGATGTAGCTCATGAGGCTCAGCGTGAAGGCTCTGGGCTCACCCCCAGTACCACCCAAGACACAACCAAATCATCTTCCCTAAAGACTCTTTTAATGCTGCCACCAATAACAGCTTAGCATTTCTTTCCAGCTTTCCACTTATTTAGTTCTGGATATAGAATTCTGTCTGCCATACACATTAAAAACCAAAGGTAATTTTGGTATTTCCAAGATTGCTAGTGATGGTGAAATAAGTTTTAAAGTTTCATGGCCTATTCAATTAACTTCTCTGAATTGCCTGCTTGTATCATTTGCCTTTTGAAACACCTATCTTTAACTTATGATTTATAGAAGTTCTTAATATAGACTAGGTATCAATGTAATCCTTTATAAATGCTACACATTTTTTTTCTAAATTGTCACTTGATAGTTGATCTTGTTTATGTTTTAGGATGAGACTCTTACACTGCTATCTAATAAACTTTATCTAGGGCCAGGGATTTAGCTGAGTGGTGCTACACCTGCCTAGCAAGCACAAGGTCCTGAGTCTGATTCCTGGTACCGGAAAAAATAAAAAATAAAAAAATAAGCTTGATGTATGTCATAGCTTCTGGGTTTTCTTTCTTTTAAAAGGCCTTTCTCACTCCCCAAATAATAGAAAAGTTTCTATATTTTTTAAAATATAAATTTAAAAAATATTTATCTACTTATCTATATTCACCCTAACCCATGTTTACCTATTTAATTGTTTACCTATGTTGCTCATAATGTAAAATGAGAATAACTAATTTTCCCTAGCAAACAATTACCTCAACATTTCATGAACAATCTATTTTCCCAATGACTAAAATTAATTTGCAATTTAATAAGCATTTATTTAGTGCAACTACACACCAGGCTATACTCCAAGTACAGGGGATACTCTTATTGAATAAAATAAACACAATAAATACCTTAACAATAGAAAAATTGTAAAGAATGATAAGTACTCAGGGAAAAAAAACCCAACATGAAACAAAGCACAATATAGTGGACCTTTGACTTATGAACTCAATTCGTTTGGAGGGCTAGTTGTAACTCAAGGTCAACTGAAGGCTCAGGCTCCTACACAGCCTTCAAAATCTCTCTCCTGTACACAGGTAGATCTCAGTGTCCTTAGAGAGACACTGGCCTAGGATTTCTTAACCCCACACAGGAAAGGATGTTGTAATGTTCCTTCCAGAACTCTGTAAGGGTTAACTCTGTATTTGACACCATCTGGAAGCATAAAGCTGGCATTTGGGTCGTAATTCAAGACTTTGGTCTCAAGTTAAAACTAACATTTTGGTCTTAACCCAAGTTGTTTGTATGTCTGGCCAGTTGTAACTTGACAGGCCACCATAACCCAAACCCAAACCAACAAAATGGGGTAATATAGCAGCAGCACTGGTCTGGTAGAATTTAACAACAGACTTCGTCTTATGGCATTCATCACGAGACACCATTTCCAGTTGCCATTCATATCATCAGGCTTTGCAGTATTTTTTGAATATTTAACAAATGGTATAGGAATGAGAGGATTCCAATACACCATAGTGTAAAGGTGACTGGGGACTATGTGTGGGCAGGTATGCAGAAAATGCTTGCATTGTCACATGAGAATGACAGCCAAGAAGCCAGAACAGTTCTTTGTGAGGGAAATGTATTTGATAGACTGAACAATGGCAAAGGCCCTATCTTGTTATACAGAAGAACTACTTAATGCTTTCTTCATTCTGTGAATTCCTGCGAGATTTGCAATGAGATTTCAAGGTCTTCCGGAGATAATCCCAAACATCCAATAGTTATTATTTAGATCTAAAATGTCCCCTGAAAGTCTCATGTTCAGAGATGGGGCCTCTACAAGGTGACTAGATTATGGGGCATTATACTCTTCAGTGGATTAGACCATTGATGAGTTCATAACTGACTGCTGTTAGGAGATGGAGCCTGGTCAGAAGAGGCAGGTCACTGGGGGCGGGACCTGGAAGGATGTATTCTTTGTCCTGGCTCCTATTTCTGCCTTGGAGCCTGCTGACTTTGGATGGAACTCCTTGGAAAATGTGAGCCAAACAAACCACTCTTCTTTTAATTTGTGAATGTAGGGTATTTTGTTCCAGCAGTGGAAAAGAAACCAACATTATTCAGGTAAACATTAGCCAATATATAGCTCCATCTATCATGTTCAAATTATGTCACTTGTATGTCTCAATGTCATTTAAACTTCTAGAATATTAAGAGGTTCTACTTTTACTGAGCTTGCTAGTCTGGCTAGCTTCCTAGTCAAATACAATGTATGGTATCATTGTAGGCACCTTAGTAGAAATACAAAGTTTCTTTTGCTGTGTTAGGATTTTATGTTTCTTATTTTGGTGTGAAGGGAGAGGGAAGCAACTGAGGGGGCTGGGAAAAAATGCTGTAGTGATAAGAATTAGATTGGTTTCATTAGAAAGTGAGCTCAACTATGGGGGCCACTGACAGTGGACAGACTGAAGCCAGGCTGTGGACTAAAGTGGTCAGGAGATTGTGGGTAGTCTATAAACAACGGAGAATCATGTGAACTCTGGAGAGGAGTGGAGATGGAGAGGGATTTAATGAAAATACTGTTTTTGGAAAATTAGTCATTATACCTACTCTTGCATCATCAAGGAGACGTATGGAGCTCAGCAGTCCACACCATGTAATGGTGGCAGGCCTACATTCACTTAAGATTTCTTTAATAGGGCCAGGGATTTAGCTCAGTGGCACTGCGCCTGCCTTGCAAGTACAAGGTCCTGAGTTCAGTCTGTGATAACCCCCCAAAAAAACGAAAAAAGATTATTTTAATAAATTAAGTCTCCCTTAATCTATAGGATCTGTGCTGAATGAATCTTATGAAAAAAGGATAACTGGTTATATTTGAATACCTGCAACCTAAGTGGCTCTATTTACCCACCCCCCAACTTACCGCAGAAAGACAGGAAGGAATATCAGGATTCTGGTCTGTGTGAGAATTTTATTTCATCATCCAAAATTGGAAAAGATGTAGGACCATGATCATACTTTCTGGACTGAAAATTGATAGAGATACTGTGCAACAAAGAACTGGGAAGAGCACGACTGGGTAGGTGGACCTAACTGTAGGCCACCAGCACTTACCTAGCAGTGCCTTCCTTGGTGTAGAACACAGAGTAGGTGAGGTTGTCCCCATGAGGATCAGATGCAGGTGTCCGCCACGTCAGTTTGATGAAGCGAGTAGAAACGAGGGAGGCCACAACATCTCGAGGTGCTGAAGGCAGTGGTCCCGCTGTGGCTGGTGCTAGATGGTCAGTAGTGGCACTGGTCAGTGAAGTGGGAGGTAATGTTGGGATGGCAACATCTTGTCATGTGCAAACATTGGGGAATATGAAGGGCAAACCACGACGGTTTTTAAAAAGAGAACAGAAAAAACAAAAAACAAAAAAGAAATAAACAAAACCACGATGGGAAATAAAATAAAATGAATGAACATAAAAAAGGCCATTAAACTGAAGGCTAGCATGCAGGGGTAACTACTGAAAACTAATGGGCACTATTCAAGACACATCACTGCTGAGCAAACAGACTTTCTGGTCACTGAAATGGCTGTGGGTAAGGGACATGGAGGGTGACAGCTGAGAATAACATATCTCAAAGGACACAGCAGTGGCCAAGTAATTTTCTTAATTCTAAAAGCAGCATGCAATATCTACCAAACTTTGCATATAAAACTTCATAATATGACTGACAGTATTATTTTCTACTTTACTGAAATATAGACTGCATGTAGTACAAGTGAGCAAAGTTACCCTCAACAGAGGTTATTGTGACCTCAGTGCAGAGCTGTGCAAGAGCCCTGAAAGAGGTCTGAAAGCTGCACCTTCAGCTTTAATCTGGTCTAGTATTAAACTCAGCTCTCTGTGTAGACCCAGGGAAGTTTGCTAAATTACACTTTATTTTTCATCCCGTCAATTCATTAACTATGACAGTATAAAATCCTGAATCAAAAATTCCAGATACAAATATACAATAGCCTAACCATTTGTTATAATCCTTACTGTGATGTGCTTTATGATGGCTTCTGGCCCTCAGGGCCTGGATACAGAAATGAAGTAGTGACATTAGTCAAAAGCCTCTGTCTTTATATCTGCAGCTAAGGGTGACTTGGATACCTCTGAAGGCTACCCATTCTACTATAGGACAGCTGTGGTTTAAGAAGTTTACTCCTAATACTGAACCTGAAATCAATTTCACTTTGGAGTCATAAAGTCCAAGCTGAATCGCACAATTTTTAATTAAAAGAGCTCATTCATCAGAATTGTGTCAAAGGGACAAGAGTGTAGCTGAGAGGCACAGTGCCTGCCTAGAATGTGTGTGGCTCTGGGTTTGATCCCCAGTATTCTCCCACAAAAGGAAGCGCGCCATTATTCCATAAAATTAATGGAAATTCAGAAGAGAGGCAGAGAAGAAAGAACAAAAATTGCAGCCCTAGTTTTGAACGAAATGGCAGGACGACAAACTCAAAGCTTGTGAACTATGAAAGACTATAAAGTGGAGCATTGTAAAAAAAAACTTGCTAAGTGGCACAGCATCTGCCTTGCAAGTACAAGGTCAAGTCTGATCCCTGGAACCAAGAGGAAAAACAAAACAAAGTAAACAAACAAACAAAAAACTTGCCAGGTGAAATGGCGAACCTGAGGTTTCTAGATAGGTGGAACCAAAGGAAAAGTAATTGAACACTTCTACATGGTACTCTTAAACCTTCTGTAGGTCATCTCTGTCTCACAACAACCTTAAGAAATCAGTACTATCACCTAATCTTTACCTTATACAAAAGACTGACATTTAAAAGGGCTAAATCAGTTGCCATAGGTAACAATAAGTGATAAAGTAGTAAAATTAACTTTAGTTTTTGGTCTAAGAGGCCTCTGGATTTAACCAGTAGGAGGCTGGGATCTTGACTGCCAATCTGGATGTATCACTGGTCACTGTGTTACCCTGGGTAAATCACTTATCCTCTTTTATTCCATTCTTTTCAACTACCTCAATGGAAATGTTTTCAGGAGTGCAGACTGCTATAAAATGTAATCAAGTTTTCCTCTAGATGTTGAGTACATATTTATTGAAACAAGTGTCAATGTAAGAAAATCAAGTTTGAATGGCCTTCGAGAGCCTATTCTTGTCCCATATGCTTCAAAAGAAATAAATATCCCTCATTCACAGCTTTCAGAGTTCTTTCTCATATATTATGTCAGTTTATTTACACAACAGGCCTGTGAGGTTGGGTGGAAATGACTGGATTAAATGCTAGGGTCAAGGTTAGGAAGGAGTCAGACTTCTGGGTTCTGATTTGGCTGACTGGGCTGTAGGAGGTGTCACTAATGGAGAAAAGGAATATTAAGAGAACAGAACGAAAAGAACATGATAAATTTGGTTTTGAACATGCTTTGTCTAAAGTAATAATCCAACATAAGAAAAGTATAAAAGCAACCAGAGATATAGATCTAATTACTATAAAATTAAGTCATTAAAAAACTTGATTGGGCAATGGTTCCAACAGTAGCCTGAACACAGTTGCTCTACCGCCTCCATGCTCTGACCTGACTTACCAAGCCTAAGTTCCCTAGCTAGTTACTCCTGGAGAAGAGGGAAGGGAAGACTGTTACTGCAAGGCAGCAGAGCATATTAAAAAGAGACAAAGATACCGCCCCCCACGCACACAAGGGATCAAACTCAGGACCTTGTACTTGCCAGGCAGGCATGGTTTCACTGAGCTAAGTCCCCAGTCCAAAAGACCAAGATTTTGACTGCAAAATCCTATGTTCAAAACCTGACCCTGCCACTGCCTAACAACATAAAGATAAGCAAGTCAGTCTGTCTGCCTGATCAGTCTCATCTGTCAACTAGGAACAGTAATGCTCCCTCTCTGTGTCCCAGGCTGATATGAACCTGAGAAATAGCAAGTAAGGAAGTGCACATGAATGCACTATGTAGATGTTACTTATTGCCCTAATAACTTTTAAAGGGCAAAAGACCTAAGTATGAAAGCAGGTATGGAGTGAGTATAAGCAGAGGGGACAAGGTGAAGGGAGTAAGGGCTTGCAAATGAATCACTCAGGAAAATTCCATTGCCCTACTGAACTTCTACAGCACAGATCTGTAATTCATTCATGGCTTCCAGTATTTCCTATTTACATCATTCATGTTTATACTGAATCACAACAGACCATACACTCCTGAAAGTCAAGATCGGTTCCTGCTTTGTCACTCACTGTACATGTCCACTTTAGATGATCAATAAATGAATATTTATCAAATTAATAAAGAAGAAAATTGAGGGGAATGTTAGTCAACAGAGACCAATGTTTCTACAATGCTGTTAAAAAGGCAATTATTTTAATCAATTTAGCTGTTAAATCATATACAATATAAATATTTATATAATAATACACCATTTACAAAGTAAGTATATTTTATCTGTTAAACAGGGAATGAGTGCAAAAATGCCAGATTATTGCCAATGGCTTAATGAACTTAACTATGGAAAAAAAATCTGTATCTATTATATAGTCTCAGTGTTCTTTCCCGATGTGGGTTCTAATGCTGCTGTTCCATGTCCTTGCTGAGCAAGTAAAGAGATATATATGATCACAGAGAATCAAACAGGCAGTTAAGATGCATCAGAATTCATGGCAAGATGCTGTGTACAGGGACTTCGGACTTTTAGCATGATGCTTTAAGGTTAACAGATTCTCATCCCAAAAGAACCACAGAGCTGAATAAAATTGTTAAAGACTAGAAACTTATCAAAAGCACACAGCAAGTGGAGAAGCATTTATTCATGAAACTATCACACTTCAGGTAAAAACAGCGCCTAAGCACCACCAGCTTGAGGATGTGTTCTTTGTAGGGGTAAGCAATGAGTGATAGACTAGCTGTGAAACAAGATGTACCATGAGGTGAGAAAGTGACCAAAGGTTTGGTAAACTCTCCATATAACCCAGGTTGTCTGGTACCACGCATTATGAGCTTCAGAGAATGAAGCAGGACCAAGTCTCCCACACATCCCTGGCACATGGAACCTATTCACAGATTGAGAAGACATGAGAGCACCTGGTAGAAAGGAGAAAGGGAGGCAGACTAAAAAAAAAAAACAAAAAACAAAAAACCTTAAGAGTTTGAAAAATACTCCCCAAACTATACAAACATCCACCAATTCAGAATGGCAGGCTCATTGAGGTATCTGAGCACAACGTGTGACCAATCCTTGGCTAAATGCTAACCTACAGATACACGGGTTAACCCGTAAAACAATCTGTAGACACAGATCCCTAGAAAACAAAAACAAGATAATAAAGTTCTCAAACTCAGCAAACATCAGTGGTTGCACACTCTGGGGAAGGCAGATTTAGTCCACATAAATGACCTAACAACAAAACAAGAACTGCTAGGGGACTGGGGGTGGTGTGTGTGTGTGTGTGTGTGTGTGTGTGTATCAGTGGTTGCACACTCTGGGGAAGGCAGATTTAGTCCACATAAATGACCTAACAACAAAACAAGAACTGCTAGGGGACTGGGGGTGGGGTGTGTGTGTGTGTGTGTGTGTGTGTGTGTATCAGTGGTTGCACACTCTGGGGAAGGCAGATTTAGTCCACATAAATGACCTAACAACAAAACAAGAACTGCTAGGGGACTGGGGGTGGGGTGTGTGTGTGTGTGTGTGTGTGTGTGTGTGTGTATCAGAGTCAGAATCCATAGTTGCTTCAAAATGTTATTCAAAAAAGGTGCAATGAAAAAGTGTGACTCAAAGTAAGGGGGTAAAAGAGCAGTCAATAAAAAATGTCTCAGAAGGGCCTCAAACATTTTATTTTGAAGCAAGTATTAACAAATATTCTATGAGAGCCAGGGATTTAGCTCAGTGGTTCTGCCACCTGCCTTGCAAGTGCAAGGACCTGATTTCGATCCCCAGTACAAAAAAAAAATTCTGACTCAGAACTCTACTCTTAGGAATTTACTCAAGAAAAATAAAAACAACTGTCTATACAAAGACAGACATTCACTTTAACAATATGCACTGTAATATTATAATTTATACTGGTAACAATCCAAATGACCACCAATTTAATAAGAGAAACAAAATGAGGTTTATCTATGTAATAGAATACTATTTGGCAATAAAAAAGAACGGAATCCTGATATATACTACTAAGTGAACAATCTCAAAAGTACAGTATTATGTTAAATGAAATAAGCCATCAGAAAAAAATAGATTCCACTTATAATGACTACAAAAGGTACTTTCATACAGTCAGAAAGCAAATCACTGATTACCTATGACTATGGGTGGGGTAAGTACTTAGTAGAAATGGGCAAGACAACTTCTAGGGGTGTGGCAAACATTTTAGGTAAATTTTATCCTAAATTATATTCAGTAAACCTGTTAAAAATAAAGAAATGAAAGACTGGATAGTTGACACTATTAAAAATACTTTTTTCCTAATATAAATACTCACATGGCAACACAGGATATTTCTGTTACTCAAAGCACTGGAGCTTACAACTAACCTACCTAAAGTCTTCACAATACTAAAATATCCAGAAATTTAAAAAATTTTTACAAATTGTATTTCACTATCTGTGTGCCCACAGTATAAAAGAAACATATAGATCTCTAGGCTAAATGCAATAAAAGTCTTTGAAAATGAGTCTTGGTAGTTTCTTTCTCTTCTGCTACCAGAGTTCACTGCTGAAAATAAAAGTTCAGATCACATCACTCACTCCTGTGCTCCAAAACGACCCACAGGATAAATCTCAACACCTCAGCACAGAGTTCAGAGTCCTTTACAGACTGGTTCCAAACTTGCTTTCCATTTTCAGACTCACTTCTTGGACATGCTGTGCTCTCAATCTGCACAGCTACTGAACAAGAATAGACTTTCAGCTTCATTATTCACATCACTCTTGTTTGAAGAGCAATAAACACCACGTAAGTCTGGCTCAAATCAAAGGCAACTAAGAAATATGTTTAAGAAAATATATCAGATTTCCAAAACATGAATATTAAAAATACTGTTAGCTGGGATCTGTTGCCTAAATGGTTGGCAGCAGTTGCACACTCACTCTCTGTCACTAGGCTCCTAAGTAGCCCAAGCTGAAGTGAGCTATGTGAGTTCTTAAGAAGCACTAGGCTTCTCCTTATTTTGTTATGTTACTTGAGGAAGTTATGAGAGCTACTCTTGGTTTTTCTGAGAACTAAACTCTAGTTTCCCTGTGTTTGATGGCTTCTATTTTAATTCTCTGGACTGTGACTGATAAAAAGTTTTACTTACAGTAGCTTGTAACTTTAACCAACATACCACAATATGCTGCAACCATTTCTGAAGATGAGAATCCTTAAATTCATGGCTGAGTCTGTTGCACCTGATTAAGTAGATCCAATTATCCTAATATGATACTCACTCACACCAGTGAAGTAAACTGTGATTGGGCACATTTAATTATTTTTGAAACCCAAATTTCTTTAAAAATTTCTGAACTTCTTCCAAAGTTGAGTCTCTTGGGAAAAGCTCTCTCTCCCTAGCCCTTCATTTCCTTATGTAAAAGAATCAAATTATCATTCCCAGAATCCTCATGGTGTCATTAAGGTGTATAGTGTCAGATTCATATGATGTACATTAGTCTAAACACAACTTCAGAGTGAACAGCTGTACAGTTCTAGAGTGTTACTTTTGAGAAACGTTAACAGGTATAGCATCACAAGCACAACAATAATCAAATGAAGGAGATTGGAGATTTGCCATGCATGTTTTTATGTTAATTATCACTAGCAATTTTATAGGAGAAAACAATTTTCCCTTTGTTAGCCTAGTATTTCTCATTTTTGTTTGGTCGTGATTATCTCTTCTTCAAGCAGTAACCCAGCCTGGGAGGTCTTTGTTAGAGATTACCTGAGATATCATACAGCAGAGTGCACTGGAGAGAGTGTCCTCTGCTTACAAATCACCAACAGCTGCTCAACTATTTCATATTATTTAAAATAAAAATGCAGTAAGCTTGTTAAAAAAGTACTGCATACAATACAGAAGTACACATAGTAAAGGGATTAAGGTTTCCCTTTTCATCTCCCACCAAACACTACTGCTAGCATTTTACAGACTGGTAAAATAGCTTTCATTTTGATGGCACTGTTATAGTTTGAAGGTCCCCAAAGGCCCATATGCTAAAGACTTGATCCCTAGCTGACGGCCCTGTTCAGTGACAGCAGAATCCTCAGGAAGTGAGGTCACTGAGGCACACCCTGGAAGAGGACACTGGAACTCTGATCTCTAGATAGATAGATAGATAGATAGATAGAAAGATAGACAGACAGACAGACAGATGGATAGATAGTTGACAGACAGACAGATGGCTCTAAGGTGAGCAGCCTTACTCCATCCACCATGTGTTCCTGTAAGGACGTACTCACTGAGTGACAAGGATAAGCAACTAAAGACTGAAACTTCTGAAACAGTCCACAGAAACCTTTTCTCTTTTAAGTTCTTTATCTCAAGTAGTTTGGTACAGCACTAGAAAGATGACCAACACAGATATACTGAAATAAGCCCATAAATACAGAAATAGGATAACAAGCACGTTGCTTTGCAAACTGCTATATGATGTAATATGTCTAAGAGATTCGCAGGTCAGAACATAAAAACCAACCTCCAAATTCCTAATTACTATAAAAGTGTTCCATAGTATAGCTATAGCACAACTCAATCATTCCCTTATTGTTCCTCACATGTGGGCTGTTGCCATTCTTTTAATTTTTTGGCTACTACTGACAATGTTTCTGCAAACTTTCTTATACATGTATCTGTGTGTACATGTGTAAATATTTCTGTGGGCTGAATTCCTAGAAATGGAAATGCTAAGCCAAAGGTCTGTGTATTTGAAAGCTTGAAGCATGATGCCAGCTAATCTTCTGAAAGGCTATTTTGGCTTCAGTTTTAGGACAGAAGGCCAAGTTTATTTCTGGATTCACTACTTTATAAACACTCGCTAACAACAAACAGGACAATATAAATTCCATTTGAATGAAACAGTGATCTATTTTGCATAAATTAAAATATATGAAAAAGTAAATCAGGCAGGAGAAAAGCAAAGAATTATATGGAAAAGAGTCAATATGAATAGGTCTAGAGGGACAGCTGACCTTCAGGAAGTGGTAGCATTTTAGGAAGAAGGGAAGACACAAGGGACAGAGGAGTCACTTGAAAGCTTGTAAAAAGAGCTATTAATCCTCCAAATCCTTATTCTTGGGGACAGGAGATTTATATTCAGAATACCACAGAAGGATTAATACTAGCAGATACCAGATATCAACTTAGCCGCATGACTATGGTTAACTTTACCAAATAAGGCATGCTGATATTGTGTACCCATGATAGGAATGTATTGAAAAGGGCACATTGCTTTGCAGTATTTCTCAAAAAAATAAAATAAAAATCCTTCACTTCAATGTAATTGTAAGAAAGCATCTGACAAACCCACATGGGTACAATACACAAAATATTTGACCAATACTTTTGAAAAGCATAAAAAGTAATAAGGAAAGACTGAAGAAGAGCTACAAACCAATGGACACTAAATGCAGGTAAACTAAATGTAATATAGGGTCCAAAAGACTCCAGGGAAATCCTATGCAACTTTTATGAGCTTCTTCCCCACACGTTTCTCTTTTCTCCAGTTGTCTACTTCACAAATGCCAACGTTAGTCTTAAACCCTGATTTCTCTCACAGGGACTGCTCCCAGCTTCCTGTTGGTAAGTGAGGTCCTCTGGGGTGCAGGAAGGTGCCTCTAGGCAGAAAGCTGAGGTAATTATGGGCTCACCTCATTTGTTTCTCTAGTTTTAGTGGTCACAATCCTATCATGTTTTCAAATGTCTAAAAATATCTATTTCATACATTCTGCCTACCTGTTTATAGCAGGTATTTATAGCAGGTGGGCAAGTCCAGTATTACTGTCATGGTTAGAAAATTTAAATTTAAATATAAAAATTTTAATACAGTGTAATAATTTTCAGAGGATCTCTTTCAAAGAAATACCACTCTAATAAAAAATCTTTATTAAAAATATTTCTGAGCTCTGGTCATTACAGGAATATGTATTTTTGTTTTAATTGTCACAGTCATTTAGTTCCCTTGAAGAAAGTAGTATCTATTATATGTCATGAATAGATCTATAAATAAGTTAAGAAAACACTTAAGAACAAAGTATTAATTTAGGGTAAAAAGGACTTTAAAACATCAACTTACATATTTCTATAGAGGTTTTACTCGTTTTTATGAAAGTAAAGACAATTGTAAGAAACGAGACAGTTCTAGTTTCTCTGTAACATTCAAATTAAAGTAAAAATAATATTCTTACTGTATTATGACTTTTCTCTCATTGCTGAGACAAAATACTGGACACCAAAGCTTAAATAGAAAAGGGTTTATTTACTTAGCTCACAGTTTGTAGAGATTTCAGTCCATAATTGGCTGGCTCCAAGGCACACCCGCACGTGGAGAGCAGTATCCCAGAGGAGAAGCTGTTCATGGCACCCACACAGTAACAAAAGCAACAAGGGAACTTTAACAGTGTTTTTCTACCCCTTTTATCTTATTCAGGCTATTTAGGGTGGGTAGCACTTACAGCCTTAATTCCAGTGCCCTCAGGTCTAGCCCCAGTAAGAATCAATCACACACTCTAGATTCAGCCACCTCTGAAAAAGCGTAAGGCTTTGGGGGAACATCTAAACACAAGCCACAACACCAACCAAAAAGACCAGAATGATGTTTGTATATAAGCAAATATAAATGCATATATTATGCCACATATTCAAGACTATACACCACGGCTATTAAACCTTCAAATAAATCCTGTATTACTTTGCTCTAATTTGTAAGTTTCACCCAAATTATTTGTTTTTAAATAAAAGTCATGTGCATTCACCACTCATTTCACAGAACAAGCGTTCAAGTCTTTTTATTAATGATCCTAATTTCATATAAACTTCTTCAATTACAACTCAATTATGCTGACTCCTGTTTAAGGGCCAATGAAGTATTTGATGGGTGGTACTGAAGAGGCCCAACTTACTCTGTAGATTTTTGAACAAAGGGAAAAATTATTCTATGGTTATAGGAAACACCTTTAATTCTAGCCAGATACCTGAAAATGAAAGGAGGAATGGCCAGGCTGAAGAATATCATCAACTCAAAGATAAAACAAATAACTGTCCTATTGATAAGCAAGATATCACATTCATGGTTAAATTCAGTCAATAATTTGTCTACTTTTCAATAGTTGTATTTTTTTCTTATCCACTTCTTTTCTCACATCATATTTTATGTCTGATTTGAAAAAACAAAAGACTTAGTAAAAGTACCCTGGCATTTCAGTTTGCATCTACTAGGCATTATCTCCACAATACCAACAGTCCATAGGAAAGCTAATTATATAACTGCCACTAGAAAACCAATCAAAATTGCTATATGTGCTTGTCTCATTCTGAAGTTATAATACAAGTATGCATAAATTTTCACAGATCTCAGTATTCATCCTCAAAATTTGTGTTCTAAACTCTATCCCAATCCCCAGTACTAAAAAATAAAAAAATTTTTTAAAAAACCTCTATTCCACAATTCTGATTAAACAGCCCCCCCAACTCACACACACTTCAAACGGCCCAAAGAAAGTAATGTAACAACAACAAACTCTGAGAAGCACAGAAAAACAAGAGTCCAATAAAACAACTATTCCTTTAGATTGAAGAGATGCAAATGAAGCATTTATACTCAATGGGGAGACAATTAGACTAGGCTGTTACTCATAGCACTTTATTAAAAATAAAAACACTAGCAGAATGTAAGAAGAACTGCATATTGTTTGCTCCTGAGAGTAACCTATCACATAAAAAGCCACTGAAAAATATCTGGCAGATACAAGTTCAAGCTGTACACTGGTGTTCCCAATTTTGCCTCTCCACAGACAAGTCTTATTTCACAGAAAGTCATGAGAAGGATAAGACAGATTTCTTCCTCCCTTCAAAAACTAATAAAATTAATCATGATTTCAAATTTCAAATTATGGTACCAAATTAAAGACAAGTAAAGCAGAGGAATAAAGTTACACAATGGCAATGATTTAGAATTAGCATCCTTTTACACTATGATAATTAATTTATAAACATCTGCTTTCTGATAATTTATACAAAAAACAAAACAAAACAAAACAAGCCAGACATAGCCCCAGTGACTATGTACTATCCCATGCTGCTGGGTGCTTCACAGTGGCTGTTATGGAAGTGAAAAAATCCTAGGACTTTATAGATACTATGGGTTTAAAGTACAAGTGAAAAAGCTTTAGGAAATAGTGGCAGACTTTAGCTTGAATGGAATCTTTTGCAAGAAAGAATGACCTACCACAGAAAAATGTAAGTATTGCCATAAAGATAATAACTATACAGGGAAAAATTATAATTCTGAGATTTTGATTTTCTGAAACAGGAAAATGCAGTCTTGCTAAAAATCTGAAATCTTTGTTGTGTATTGTTTAAAATAACCTTGCTTTGTGAAACTGTGACATGAAGTTTAAGACTTGACAAATATGGTGCTTTTTCCTCAAGTTTTATGTGACAGAAACAATGACTTATTTGATGCCTACTTTTGATTTAGGAACGAACCACTTTCCATACTATAATCAGTATTATTTAACATTTAGAAGGAGAAATCAAAATGTTTAGTTAGCATGCAAATGACTCTCAAATATCCTGAATTTCCCTAAAATGTTCATGCATATTCAGATAGCTTTACTGATACTCATATAATGAAGAGCCCTTTTAACTGTAAAATCACTTACCATTGTTTCAATATTCATAAATATTCAAAATCTGTGTACTAAACTCTATTCTACAAAAGCAAGATTAAAACAAATATGCTCAAGATCCCTTACTTATATTTAAATAAGTCCATACAAATATTTATAATGAGCCAACAACTCTGATACAGAAACAGATTTAAGAGAATACAATTACAAGTTAAAGATATAAATCATATAAATAAATATTTATTTAGGAATGATATTTATTGAACTGATACCTTCTTAGAAATGCTAGCAAATATTAAGATAAATGACAATGATGGCTTAAATTATGTATATAAATCCTTTCCCTAGTGATCTTACAGTTCTGTAGGGAAGAAAATATATGCATCAACGATTGTATTATATACAAAGTAGAAAGTGCTACAAGGGAGGGCAAATAAATGTAAAATGAGATAAAAAATAAGGCTTTTTCTTCTTGTGGAAGACTGCTGAGAATACTGCAGCTGAGGTAGCATTCAAAAGATATACAGGAGGGCCAGGGATTTAGCTCAGTGGCACCACACCTGCCTTGAAAACACAAGGTTTCTGAGTTTGACCCCCAGTACCGAAAGGATATAAAATTAAATTAAATTAAAAAGTCTAAGAGGAGATAATAGAGTAAGTAGCAAGAGCAAGAAAAAATCAAATGTGTAACATTCATGAAAGTTTTCTAGATCAAAACAGATGCAAACTGTTAAATTCACTCAATGCTGGGCAATATCAATTGGAAGTGAAGGAAGAAAAATCCTCCATGAAATTTCAGAATTCAAAAGATAATGAAAAAAATGCCAAAGCTTCAAGAGAATAAGTAGAAATTTAAGTCAACAAAGAAACGATAAATCAACTCCTAAGAGTAGGCCAACAAATGATAATGAAACTTTATGTGAGGGCAAATAATTTTCAGAAAAATTGGAAAGGCTTAAGCTTTATTTCTCTTATACTCTTCCTGAGAAATATACTATAAGATAAAATCAGGAAAAGTAAATGAAAAAGAATCAATCAGAAAAAGTAGAAATCGTTACCCAGAGAACACACTTTGAAGGAAAAAATAATGAACAAGAAGGCAAAAGCCTGATAAAGTTCTTTAGTTGTTTGCTGAAAAGAAGATCAACTGTATATGATGCCAGGAAAAAAAAAAAAAAAAGTTTTAGAGTAGCCACTGACAAAAGAACTAAAATAGCAGAGCTTATAAGAATATTAAACGTGTATCTATAGCTGATAACCCTAAAACAAAAAAGCAACAATTGTTTGAAAATCAAAGAACAGAAAATATATCTGAGGTAATGTTATTAAAAAGCCCTAATGTCAGTATCAGACAAAAAAAGATTTGACCACAACAAGAACTAAACAAGGTAAAACAAGTGTTTCCTGCTGATAAAACAAATGTCATATTCTCTGGATACTGAGACATACTTTTTCAAAATTTTAACATCTTCAAAATCAGGTGGCATCTTATAATCCACGGTGTGTCAGATTAGGTGAAATACAATGACCCACCAGGAAGCCAAGTCATGATTCCTAACACACTATCAATTTCCAAACAGATAAAACAATAATAGTTAGGAATTCAAGAATTAAACAAATCTGTAATCATACTTTAGTGGAAACATATTCTTAGAAATTAACACATTAGGTAGACAAAAATTAGGAGAAGCTCCACAGAATTTAAAAAACAAAAGTTTGATCTAATAAATACTTAGAAATCATAATATCCAGAAAACTTTAAACCCATAGAGCCACCAACAAAAATGGACTAAGCATTAGATCATAAAAAGAATCTCAAATTCCAATGAACTGGGAGATGCAGGGTCATTTGCCCAATTGCAGTAAGGAACTGCAGGTCTGAGGAGCATGAAGGTCTGAGGTTTCATAAAGGGAGAGGGAGTACATCAGAGAAAACCAATGGGACTTTCCAGCAGCCTGAGGCCCAATTTGAATTGACTCTTATGAATACTGTACTCAGTTTCACTGGTTTGAAGAGAGTAATATTTAATTCTAAAATGAAGCAATTCAAAACTACCCAATACCAAACTATTCATCAGCAGTTGCCCAAGCTAGAAGACTGATGAAAGACAAAATTGATTATTTCAAAGCAAGGAAGTAACAATTTAAATGATTCCATAGGTATCACAGCTCCTTCTCTGAGGAGGTGACCCTCAAAGGCAGAAACAACTAAGCTGATCACAAGGAGTATATTCCCTAGGGGAGCTTTTAGTACACATGTATTCTGATAAGCAGCCCTGGCAGTGAATTGCTGTTTTAAACACATGACTTACATAAACAATTGGAGGAAGTTATAAAATAGAATGAACACAAAATACTCCTCCCATTCTGATGTACAGGAGGGATGCTTCAATTTTAAGGAAGTCATCTGACTTTTCCTGACATCAAAAGCACTCATTAAAAAAGGTGTGCCACATGTTAATGACTGTTAATGACGCACCTACCAGAACAGTGAGCCCAGAAAAAATACAGCTTTCTCTCCTGTAATCCTAAACCAAAATGCTGTCTGCCCAACAGATTGCAACATCCCAGAAGAAAGGAAGAAGACAAAATATGTAAAAGTATTTTGCTTCTTGCCCATTTAGACCAATAAAAAGGAAAAAGTGATTTTGTTTCAATGTGCTTAATGATTTACCTTAATCATAATCAACTATCCAAGATATTTTGAAGAAGAAAAAGCATTAGCATTTTTTAAGATTCAGAAATCCAAATTCTAGCAGTTTTTTTTTCTTCAGACTGCAAAAAGCAATAGAATTCAAGTAGTTCCAATCAAGATCGTTAGCAAAACTACTTTAAAGGAAACTACAACTACTCAAATTTGTAAATGAGTATAAACTGAAGAAAAATCCTGAAAATCAGAAGAAAACCAGCACCAAACTGGAATCCATCTAAAAAGTTCAATTTTACCACTTGAGGCCTACAGCACTCAGGTACAAATGTGTAAGAGAAAACTCAAGACAATAAAAGTTTTTCTTTTGCTACCACCTAAGCACTACTACCTGAGAACTTTAAACATCACATCTAATTTTGTAATATTTTAGAAAACTATACTTACTCATCTTCAAATCTGTAGCACATGCTTCATCTTTCAGAAAACACAAAGCTGTAATAACTATGATTTAGAGAAACTGCCAAACACTCTCAACCTATTTTTTCTCCTACAGCTTTTTAAGAAATAAAAACAAAGTTTAAAATTACCTTGAACAAAGTACAAATCATTAGATATAGATTCAAATGTTTAAACTTTAATTTATAAATTATTTTATTTTACTTTCCAAAAATTTACAATATGTTGTTTGTCTTTTACTCCCCAACTTCGGACTTTTCTAATTTTATTCTTCAGCTGTAACCACCATTAGCATATTGATGTGTAGGCTTGTAAACCTTTATAACCCATATAAGCATGTATACATCTATTTCCTTCTTTTTCATCTTTTCCATAAAACAGAGTACACATACTTTTCTGCAACTTTATTAACATAACTGAAAAATTTTTACATGTAGATCTAACTTACTCTTTTTAAGTGCTACCTAGTATTCTATTGTATTAATATATTCAACTAATCCCCCTTTATTGGTTGTACTAATTAGATTATTTGCAGATTTATGATAATCTAGCACACAAAATTTTAAAGACTTGGTGAGTATCTCTGCAATATAGATTATGAATAGAACTGTTTGATGAAAAGGTACAGGAATCTTAAAATTATTCTTAAATTGCATAAAAAATAACCCTACTATTAACAACTTAAAAACATTTCTTAATCTAATCTGGAGGACATAAAGTTAAAAAAAGGTAAACTTGTAGTACTAATATGCCCACAAAATACTGGTTAATGTAGAGTCACAAAAGTATTTCATTTTGGCAGAGAAAAGTTTATACATGAATATGTATGTATATGTGCAAAAAGCACAAAAGCTCCTTCTAATCCTTCAGGTTTCAACATAAATATCACTGTTTCAGGTTCTGTTTAAAATAAATCCTACTCTCCCCATTAATTCTTTAACTAAGAGCTTTCTTTTTATTTCCTTTAAGTAGATATAAAAGCTGCAATTATTTTATTTATTCATTTTACCTGTGTATTATCTCCAATAAAAGAATATAAGAGCACTGAACCATGACTGCTTGTGATTAGCTGTTGTAATCCAACAGTTAGCACAACAAACCCACAATTTTATATAGCATACAGAATTTTGCTCAATCTATATTTCCTGAAGGAATAAACAGTGTTACTTTTTTTAACATCAGATAACTCTAGAAAGTAAGATGCAGAAGAGTTAAAAAGTAAATTTACTTTTGTATCAGTAAATCATACATTCTTATTTTTGACAATGAACAGGTATTATATTTTAAAATATTTTACTGTTAGCTTAGTTTTAACCAGACTCTCCATCTAGTTTTACAAGATTATTTTCTTGTTTTGCAAATGTAATGATCTAAATGAATATTAAGTGGATTTCTTTAAAAAACTGCTTCATGAAGTTAACATTTTATCTTCATTTTCACTTTAATGCTGACTAGTGAATTTCCACAGGTGCTTTTGCCTTTATGTTATTCCAAGTTACTATTACCTTAAAGTTACAATTTATAAATGCTTTATATACTATTGTATTATTTGCTCCTCAGAGGTGTGCTGTACAGAGATGATTGTTTATAATTATAGACAAGAAAAGTGATGTTTAGGTCAATGATCTCACCACAGGGAATGGGAAACAAATCCAGTAACTTCTAGCACAATGTCTTCCACATACATGCTATGGTAGGTAGCATAAAATTATTAACTGAAAGGGCTTTAGTCTGTCTGCAAACCATATATTTTAATACCTTAGGTAGAAAAGGTCTAACACACCATATACTGACTACATTGTTTCTAAAAACACCTGCATGTAACAAAGCATTTGGAGTGGTAAGGAACCCAAAAGATCATTTAATTTCTCGTTTTATTTTTGTTTTTTTGGCACGGGGGATCGAACTTCAGACCTTGTACTTGTGAAGCAGGCAGCAGCATCACTGAGCTAAATCCCTGGCCCAATTCCTCCATTTTATAGAAAGAAAATCACAGAATGTTAGTCCCTAATTCAATCATTCAGTAATCACTCTTGACTGCTTAACAACAGATAAGACCTAGAACCCAAGCATTCACATTACATTCATTTTCAACCTCAGAAAGTTCTTAGACTTCAAGGTTAACAAGTCATATTACAAAGGGGTGAAGAGAGGGCAGGGGCATGAGGAAAAAATGAGAACCAAGATCTGTCATGTAAAGGTACAAGATCCCAATGAAGGGGCTGGGGATAGCTTAGAAGTTCTGCTGCCTGCCTTGCAAGCGCAAGGACTCGAGTTTGATCACTGGTACCAAAACAAAACAAAACAAAAAGATCCCAATGATGAACGTAACTGTACTGTAAACCTAAAAAGTACTGATAAACTCAATGAAAAAAAAATGTCATAACAATTTACCTTGAGTAAAACTTTTTCAAAAGTTGTAATTACTGCCACAAAAAAGGAAAATTACTGATCAGAATTTATCCTTTAACACCAGTGCCAACTATTGAATATTCTAGTGCTTCAAATTCAAAATATTCTACTAGTGACTACAAATTTCCTGCTACCTAGCCAACTTTTAATTATGCCAAGCCATTAGTCACTTATTCCAAAACTTCTATTATTCAACACTAACCTCAGATACTATATGGAATTTTGGGCAAATGTTTCTGTCAAAAAAAAAAAAAAAAAGGTGATGTTCAATATGCATCCTTATCTACCATGGCCACAATATTCTAAAGTCATACAATGGGTTGGTAAAGTGTTAGTTTCCTTTACTAAAAACAAGTTCATGATACTCCCTTTTCATCAACCCTTCTTCCTGTGCTGGAACTAAAAAACTGCCAATTATCAGACTGGGTATGAAAGGACATACAGGAAAAGAACGTATTTCTATGATTTTACATTCCAGTCCTATGATAATTTTGGAATCTATTTTTAAATTTAAACACACAAGAAGAAAGGCCAATAAAAAGTTAGTGGACAACAAAACACAGATATTTCCTTCTAATTTTTACTACTCTTAACATACCTGCAATAATTTAAATGATAATGCTTTTATGAAAATATCATTCAAAAGACATTTTAAAAAACAGTATTAATTTGAAATGGCAGTAAAATTAAGAATGCTTTTGTTCAACTGAATATTTTAAAGGACACAAGATCTAAAATCAGAGTTGCAGTTAATAATAAAATACATAAAAAGTTAAACATTAACAGTGTATTCTAAATGTCTTGATTAAGAAAGCATGTTTTAAATGAAACTCAATTTCTACTTCCCAGCTGGGATACAGATTGTTTCCTGATGATATGGTATAAATGTTTTATATATTTTTAACTGTAACTATGAAATCTCGTTTAGTGTTTCGGCAGAATGATGGCCAGTATACATAGCCACACATTAGATGGAAATCAGAAAACTCTTCCTACAGAACTACAACTTTGCGTCAAACATGCTCAAATACTCTAAACATTTTAAAACAAGGTACATACTGTACATGAAGATAAGCCCCATCACAACAGATTTCTTTACTTTTTCAATGATCTCATGTTCTAGCAGGTGTGTCTTGAAGAGGCGAGGCATAAAGGTGTGCTAACACTGTACCTGTAGGTGCTACTTCTCTGTGGAGTCACAGAGCACATTTCCTTCTACTTATTCACATGCTTTATCTAACTGTCTTCTCTTACCCTTATATTCTTCTCCCTCCTGTCCATCTTTTGTCTTTTTCCTCCCTGCATCCTGCTTTTTTCCATTTAAAAGGCTGTAAGTAAAACAGACTTACACTGACTAAAAATAAGAGAATCACAAACTATCAGGGCTAAAGAACATGTCAAGTAGTCCAGAATTTGGCAAACTTTCTGTAAAGGGCTAGAGAGTATGTATTTTAGGTTTTAGAGACCAGTCTTTCTCTTTGTCTAAATTACTCACCTCTGCTATTACAGTGTAAAAACAACCAGACAAGACATAGACAATCTCTGAACAAATGTGCTGCTTGTGTTCCAATAAAATTTTGTTTACAAAGCAGGAAGTGGGCTGAATCAGGCTGGTGGACCACGGTTTACCAGTCACAACCTAGTCCATTCTCTAGTGAATATCCCTATATTAATGTCCTCCAAACTGACCTTTAAAATACTAACAGGTCAGTCAGAAACAAACCAACCAGGACATACCATGGTCAAAGAGATGTGGGAAATGCTGTTTTTTTCTCTACCTACCTACCTACACACACACACACACACACACAGTCCACTCTTGGAAATTCAGAGCACTGAGATAGCTAACTAATGTTGACATTTTGGTATGCTAATGCCTAAGTGTGTATATGTGTGTAGTTTTTAAAAATTAGATTCAGATTTGATATACATAGCTTCGTATTTTACTTTTCTACTTGAAATTATATGCCAAGATTTTCCTGCTTCATTAAAGTGTTCAAAAACATAGTTTTCAAAGACCAAACAACTTTTCCATTGTAGGTTTCTACTGTAACTATTTCAATTACCTCTTCTACTTTGAGACACTTAAATAATTTCTACTCTTTCCTTACCCTTCTTTCTCTTTTAAAATTACTAATGCTGATATTAATTAGTTTTTGTCCAAATCACTGATTATTTCCATAGGAAAACCTCCTAAAAGAGACAAC
Source organism: Fukomys damarensis (assembly GCF_012274545.1). Lineage (NCBI taxonomy): Eukaryota > Metazoa > Chordata > Mammalia > Rodentia > Bathyergidae > Fukomys > Fukomys damarensis. The sequence continues at coordinate 22,739,184 of NW_022900937.1, read as the reverse complement.
TGATTCAGTCATTTTTAGATATTATTATGAAAATGGTTTTAGTAAATGACATAACAATTTACAATCTCAATAAGAGAAGAGATATGAACCTAATTCCACCTTAGCTGGCCATTAAAGAAGTAACGTTTGAAATCTTTGCCAGGCACGGTGGAGCATGTCTGAAATCTCAGCACCCTGGGAGGCTGAGGCAGGAGGAATAGCCAAGTTCAAACCCAGCCTGGGCAACTTAGCAAGATTCCATTTCAAAGCAAAACGCAAAAAAAGGGCTGGGGATGCAATGTGAAAGCCCTGGGTTCAATCCCTAGTACCACAAAAATAAACAAATTATTTTTAAAAATAATCTTTATTACTAGGCAAATACAATATCTTATTCATGTAATTTACACACCTGTGAGGTTGATTATGTTACATGTATAAATGCACTCTATCTTTGCTGTACTGTGAGTTATATGCTTATGTTAGTTATTTTATCACTGCCACTTGCTTGCTGGTACACTTGTTACATTTAGAATAACTTTTGTGATAGAATACTTCTTGTGATATTTTTCTCTAGCTTATCTCCTCTTTAATTTGGTTATGGTATTTTTAATATACAGATTTTCATCTTTATACTACAAAATAGTAAAATTTTCCTTGGTATTTTCTATTTAGTATAAGCAGATGGTGAGACTTCTATTTTCTTTCAATGAATTCAGTTAAAATTTTAGCTCTCATTTTATTTTTGTTATACAGTAAAAGTATAATTTAATTTTTTCCAGATCAACTAATTATTCATGTATTAGGTAGCATATAATCATTTCAATCTGTATCAATTTGGTAATTCACTTTGTCATATATTAAAAAATTGTGAAAAATAAGCTTCTTTTTCCAGCTACTTTTAAGCCATCATATTTTTTTAAAAGATGCGCAGATACAAAATATAGAGAAGATATACAAATTAGCATGACAGAACAAGGTGTATTAAAATAATTTAAATAATTGCAATTGGTAGGAAGAAAAAACCAGTATGAAACATACACTATCTTTAGATAAAATGTTTGAGATCTTATTCCACAGAATAATAGTGGATTAAAGAAAATCAACAATGTATTTCCTGATCACTAAGGAAAAAAGAGGGTGTTATTAAAAGATTCTACTAATGGAGTCTGGAGATTTTCAAGAATATTTAGTAATGAACTCTGGATAACTGGTATTTTTCTAAAGGCAGAAAAACAGTATAAGATAATATCATTGACCTTTTATAATTCCATTATTTAAGAGAAGGTTCAGGGATTTCAATTTTTAAAGCATAAAAAATGTCACAAGACCAACAAGAGACAAAATATTCTTCACATACATGAAAATAAAATAGTAACTGTCTTAATTTGTAGAAAGAAAACAGTTTGCTTAATAAGCTAATAATCTAACAAAGACCAAACTTAACCCCTTTCTTGAGGTTTTTGTATAGACTACTCTGTGGTTTTTGATATTTTTGTCCAGTTTTCTGCCAAGGCTAGTTTTCAGACCTACTAGCTTCCTTTTCAAATTTTTGGCAGAACGTTGTTCATTCATAGTATTTCTTTACTATGTATAAGATTTGCAGTAATATCTTCCCTTCCATTCCTATAATTTGTATTTTTCTATTTTTTTCCTGGCCAGTCTAAATGTATTTAATTGATATTCTCAAAAAAGGGCTTTTGGTTTAATTTATGGGGTTGTTTTCTGATTTCTGTTTTTTTGCTATATTTCCATTCTTCAGTATTTCCATTCTTCATCATTTCCTTCTTCTGTCTTCTTTAGATTTGCTTTTGTTCCTTTTTTATCTCCGATTATTGGAGATTGAATCCAGGGCCTTTGTACTACACTACATCCTTGGTGCTTTTTAATTTAATTTAATTTTATCTTCGGTGCTTTTTTAAAATTTTGAGACGGTCTTTTAAAAATGTTGCTCCATTATCTTCTAGTTTGTATTATTTAAGACAAAAATTCTACTGGGAGTCTCATCTTTGCTCCTTTGTATGTCAAGTGTCCTGTTGCTTTCAAGACTTTCTCAGGCTTAGTTTCCAGTAGTCTGACTGTGGTGTATATTTTCACTTATTATCATCAATCTCACTACACTGGTATTTAGCTTCTCAGTTGTCTGAGCTGCTTTCTGGACTTATGGTTTGACCTTATTAATTTTTAAGATTCTTAATCATTACTTATTCATATATTTGTTTTACCCTTTTCTTGTTATTTTGATTGTGCGACTCTAATTTAGTTATGCTACACTGCCTGCTTATGTCCCATTTTAGATACTATTTGGTGAAAACATTTTATTTTATAGATGTATCAAAGTTTATCCATTCATATCCTAAAAGATATCTTGGTTGCTTCAAGTTTGGATTAGGAATAAAGCTGATATAAACATGTATGCAGGTTTTGTATAGGTAAAACTTTTCAACTAATTTGGGTACCAAGGAATGTGACTGCTTGATCATATTAAGGTGCTCTTGTTTTTGTTTTTTGTTTTTTTGGTACCAGGGATTAAACTCGGGTCCTTGCACTTGCAAGGCAGGCCACCGAACCGCTGAGCTAAATCCCCAGCCCCAATGTGCTCTTGTTTTTGATCCATCTTGTATTCTTTAGGGATACATTAACAAGTAATTTTTAAAAGAAAGGTATATAAGAAATGGCATGTAGATAGTATACTTTCTAAGAATATTTTTCTATTATCTTTATATACAGAAATCACAAAAGTTGAATTTAGTTCTGTTGACAGCTTTTTCTCTCAACCATGAGTGGACTTTTTTCCTTCGTTTTTTTGAGTCTACTAATTTTGAGTGACCAATGAACAGCAGTATTATTAACATGTGGACACTGTAAGGCCTATTTCTCTGTCAAAATATTACTGAGGAGGAGGTGTTTAGCCCATCTAATCAGGAACTGATATAGTCACACAGATTTCAAATTCCTCTACTAGTGAACTCCTCTGCATAGACACCAGAGGGTTTTTTGTAGGTTTGTTTCTGCTTTCCTGTCAGTGTTCAACCTTTACCACAGGGATTTCCCTGGATGCTCCTGAGCTTCCTAAAGCAGAGAGTATCTGTGAATTGTTTCTAGGACCATGGCTGGGGCAGATACACACTCAACTGTCCATAGTCCAGCCTCAGTCTTAGGTAGGCTTGTAGTTGTTCTTCCTGTGGCAGCTAAAATCTGCTTTGTATTTCTGTTGATCTTGGGTGGGAGTTTCTGGCTCCTCCTTAAGTAGTAAATGACTGCTTTTTGGTACTGGTATAGGATTCTGGAGCCTAAAATGATGTTCTCTACCCCTTTCTTTTCCATATTTTCCCCAGAAGTAGTGAGTTTTTGCTTGTATCCTGTATGCAGAGGCTTTCTCTGACTCACAGGAGCCGAGCAGTTTGGCTTCTAATCTCCCTACAGAAACTTATGAAATAAGGTTTTCTTTCCTTTCCTCACTGGTGTGAGACTTCAAGAAAGATGTGAATAAATCCAAGGAGCTTTGTTCCCATCTCCCAGCTGGACAGAATGCCTCCTTCATTTTTAAACCACAGAGATAGATTTTCTAATCTTCTGCTCTGCCCTCTCTCAATATGGTGTACCCCGAGGAGCCAGAAAGAAAAGCATTTACAAGCAAGTACGAACATCCTTTGAATATGAGATGTCAGATGACAAACTAGGCCATATGTGGCCTTTAATAATTATTTTAAAATTTGGCTTTTTCCCTGCCACTTTTATGGTAGCCATGTCTTTTTCTTGTGTTGTGTCAAAGGTTAAAAAAAAAATCATATGACTCATTCCTTGGGGTTTGGGGTGAGGGGTTGTCCTGTTTTGGAATTTACATTATTTGGCTGCTATGCAAGCTCAATTCTCTGATGGACTCGAGAAGTTATGATTTTCTAGATTATCAAGTTTTCTCTTATGCTGAGAGGGAGATGTTCTCTGCACACTACAACCTAAGTAGAAGTAGAAATCCCCTTCTACTTCAATTCATCTTCCTTTTCTATGTTTGTAAAGGGATCATCCTTCTTCTAGTGACCCAAATAAAACCTTGGAGGTATATCTCACTTCTCTACATTTAATATATAATCAGATGATAAGGCCTGAATCAGATAAGACATTACTAATCTCTTTACTAGTATCCTTTTCCCATTTCTCTGATATATGCACTTATCATATCATAATCTTCCCATAACATCATTCTTTCAAATCAGCCTGGACTCTGCCTTCCTCTAATTAAACTTAGATTTACCATCAGACTGTCTTTCTACAGCACTGCTTTAACCTTTTACAGTCATGCATGTCCATTAGCAATATGATCCTATCCTGCCACCTTCCTTCAGGAGTAAGTTCTTTATTCTACCATACTGATCCAGATTCTCTTTTTGATCAATATCTGGAAATCCTATCTTTTGAGGCCTATTACAGAGGGGGCATCTTACATCAAAAAAATTCCCTGATCATACAGACTGAATCTATCTCTTCTGCAGTGCATGCTGCTTTATTTGCAGTATAAAAATAACCCTCATCTACCCTAGGCACAGTGGCACAGATATGTAATCTCAGAATTCTGGGAGACTGAAGCAGGAAGATCTCAAGTTCAAGCCCAGCATGGGCAACTTAGTGACTTAGCAAGACCTTGTGTTAAAATGAAAAATAAAAAATGGCTGGGAATGGCCATGAGTTCAAGGCCCTGAGTTCAATCCTCAGTACTGCAAAAACAAAACAAAAATGCAAACACCTCATTTGGACTGCATTAAAGAATAAATCTCTTACATCCTTTATGATATTATAAATCCTAGAAAGGCAAAGATAAGATATTATAAATTATGTTCCATCTTTCAGCTTTCCCAAATAAATACTTATCTTGCACATTAAAATAAAATGGCAAAACAGGCATGGTGGTACATGCCTGCAGTTCTAGGACTTGGGAGGCTGAACTGGGGGAACCACATGAACCTGGAGATTCAAGACAACTCTGAACAACATAGTGAGACCGTACGTCACAAACAAATAAGCAAAACAGAAAACAAAATCAGTAACATGCTACCTTCCTTCTTATACTGTATATTTTAAGCATTCTCAATAAAGGTCACTAAAAAATTCAACAGCCTGTGAAATGCTTTTCTGAAAAAGAATCACACACACTATGACTGTAATTTTTATAACATCCAAGCACTTTCAGGGAAACCAATCAGTCTTTAATTTTTTAAATTTAGGCATTATTTTTATACTTTCAGAGTTAGATTTCTTCTTCAGAGTTGGATTTATGATGATAATCCTGAACACAAACATACTGAAATCCCTCTGCTTAGTACCACATAAATACATCCCAACATAGCCACAAAATTTGCAAAGTGCCATTAGTGTTAAAAAAAAAAAAAAAAAGCCCATCTATCCTACAGTCTACAGCTTGCACCATTCCTTATTTGGTAACTGTATTCAACCATTTTGCCAAGATGGGAAACTGACACGTTTCTACTAACCCTAAAATAATTTCCATTGAACAAGAGTAAAATCAAGGACAGGCACAGGCAGAAAAAAGCAGTTCTAATATTTTATATCATATAACAGTAAAGTATATTTTTTAAAATAGCATGTAAAAATCCAAAAATAAAAAAGCCAGAGATGTGGCTCAGTGGTGCTGCGCAAGGTCCTGAGTTCAATCCCCAGTACCAAAAAAAAAAAGCCAGAGTAGCAACTATCTTTGCCAACAAGCACACTTGGTCAAGTGATAGTTGTCGGAGAAATTCTTCTGGGAACCATGATGGTACCTGACCATAACTGACTCATACAAAAGATCACAAGTCTAAAGTGGCATCTTTTTCATGCATTCTTGAAAAATGCTTTGGTTGCTTAAAAAAAAGAGGTAAATAAATAATACAGCTAATGGTTATCTTTATCAATTTAACACAACTATTAACTGTTAATCAACAATCCAATTTTTAGTAGTCATTTAAAAATGTTCAACACAGCACTGTCAGCTTTTTTCAGAGGAAAGTAAAATTATTACTAATTTACGGACCATTTTAATACTTTCAGAATAGACTTTTTGTTTTTCAGAGTTAGATTTATAATGATAATCTTGAACACAAACATACTAGAGGGTCTGGCACTGAGGATGGAACCCAGAGCTTTTTCCCCCAAGCTCTATCCCCAGCCCTTTTTAAATTCTGGTACAGGGTCTTGCTAAGTCACTAAGTTGCCTAGGCTGGGCTTGAATTTGTGATGTTCCTACCTGAGCCTCCCAGATTGTTAACGCAAAAAATGAGACAATTTAAATGTTACTTAATAGGGAATCAGTTATATGGAACAAAGTGTGTGTATGTATATGTGTATATATGTGTATATGTGTATACACATATACATTGTTGAATTTATATATATATATAAATATATATAAATTCAACAATGAACAATGAATCAACAATGTTGATACAAACATTGTGAAAATAAATTGCAAATGCGTATTTGTTCACATGGAAAGTGATCCACAACATATTGTTGGAAGAAAGCACAAGGTTATAAAAGGATATAAAAGCAAAAGGTTATATGTGTGTTTCTATACAGTATCCCTAAATGGAAATATCTGGTGTATGCTCCAGTTACCAATTATTGCCTCTGGGCTTCTAATTCAGATTTCATCGCCTGCTCTACATAAATGAAGCTGGGCCCTTTCCTTTGCCAGCTGGCACACATGTTAATGTTAGCAGTACAAGGCACTGGAGATACACTGAAGGGATTTTTTTTCCCTGGTTCCAGGGCCCTGCCTTAGTGAGGACTTGTACCAACAGCTTTCCTTAAAAGCCAAACCTCAAGTGATTTTTGTCACCTCTGCTGAGATACCTCCCTAGGAAAGTTTTCCTCAGATGCTAGAGAGTGAATTCTAACCAAGTTTCAACAGCAAACACTGTATCGGCTTCTGTGCCACCCCATGTAGCACAGCCACAGCCTTTACAACAATGTCTAGATCTCAGTCCCAAGAAGGACCTCTGCCTGAGCACTGTCTCAGACCTAGGAGTTCCTTGTATCTGTGAATTTTACAATTTTTAGGGTTCTCTTTACTTTTTACTAGCCAACCTCTACTCCAAGCCATTTATTATAATTAATAATTCCGTGCCAGGGATTTAGCTCAGTGGTGCTGCCGCCTGCATCGCAAGCGCAGGGTTCCGAGTTTGATCCCTGGTACCAAAACAAAATAAAAAAAAAAAAATTCCTTTTCCTGTTGAAATAACAATAGTTTCTCTTGATTTGACTTTTACTAATACACAGGGAAATTCTTTTCAAAGTTGTCTGAAGTTTTTATAATATACAGGGGGATGATAAACAGAAAAGGCAAGTTAATTTAATTTAGAAAAACTAAAACAAGTTCAATGCAAAATAAATATTACAATATTTTTCTTTATAGGGTAGAAATATAACTGTGAGATTAAAGTGACTGAATTCTGAAAACTACCCATTTGTGTTAAGATTATAATTATTCAGTGTTTCTTAATGCTAATTTCAACTTTATCTGACATTGTGTTCCAAGGTAATTTTAAGTGATGCAAATAAATTTAGAGTGCAATTCTTTTTTTCTCAGTCATACTGTATCTTGGCCTTTTCAAACAAGCTATCAGTCAGGAACCCTAGCATGATCACAGAGTTAGCCTTCTTTGTCTGACTGCTTAGACCCTCTTACCATGTTCAAGGATTATCAGCTGGGCTCCAGCTTGCACATTTCCAACGTCATTCTCAGCAATACACTGATAGAACCCTTCATCTGACTTCACCAGACCCAAAACTTGAAGATTATGTTCCTTCTAAGGAAGAAAAATACATGTAAAATTTTATGATTTAATTTATAAATATAAACTCAAAATCTCAAGGATTTATTCTTTTTGGGAAAGAAAAACAAGTAAAATTTTATGACCCAATTACTAATTACCTACTTACATACCTGCTAACACAATTTTATATAAAAGCATTGGCAGAATATTGACTTAACTGCCCAGAATTAATATATACCATCACAAACAATAAAGAATTTAACAAGCATGGAAAGTCTTATCTTAACTTCTGCTTGCAAAGTCATTTACACCTTTGCTTGGAAAAATATCTGGCAAGCAATATAATGAAACCATGGTGAAGTCTAAATTAGTTTAAGGCTGGGGACTTAGCTCGGTGGCACCACAATTTGATTCACGGTACCAAATAAATAAATAAGTCAGTTTATAGCACTGTTTTCTTAAGATTATCTGTAATATCAATAACTCTAATAGATTAATTACAATAAAGTGAAGTTGTAAATATATGTTTTCTAAAGAATAAAATACTGCATGAATGTCAACTATTGTTACTGGTATAATAAAAATGGTTTAAATTTTAAAAATAGTGCAGGAGCCGGGAGTGGTGGCACATGCCTGTAATCCCAGCACTCGGGAGGCTGAAGCAGAAGGATCACTGTGAGTTGGAGAGCAAACTAGGCTACATAGTGAGTTCCAGGTCAGTCTCAACTACATAGTGAGACCCTGTCTCAAAAAAACAAAAACAACAACAACAACAACAAAAATTAGTGAGGGAACATGACAAAATAAAAATGATAATTTAATCCTAACAGACTGCTTTATAATATGGATACATATAGGTTACTTTCTGTAACATGAAAATACATATTTCAAAAACAAAGAACACATACCCACTAAAAATGAATTACTTCTGGGCTGGGGATTTGGCTCAATGGTTCTGCTGCCTGCCTTACAAGCGCAAGGGCCTGAGAAGTTCCATCCCCAGTATCCCCCCCACAAAAATGATTTACTTTCTCAACACATTTATAATGAGACAGTAAGTCTTTAGCAACCATAAGTACATCTTTATGAATGTTACGTTTAGATCTTAAGGTATACCATTAATACTTATCACTAAAACTTAAGATACTAATTCTATTATTAGAATTGAGGGGTAGAGACAAGGTGTCACTGGGTAGTTCATATTAGTCTTGAACTTACTACACAGCCAAGGTTGGCCTCAAATTCATAGTGATCCTTCTGTCTCAGCCTCTCAAGTGCTGGGATTATAGGCATCTGCCACCACACCCAGCTCTATTATCAGAATGTTAGATAATATTTATTAAGTGTTTAATCTATATAAAGTGAAAATGTATGGTTGAGAATTCTTTTTTTATTGTTTTTATGAGACAGGGTCTCTATATGTATTCCAGGCTGGCCATGAACTACCTGAGTCATGGTGATCTTCCTGTGTCTGCCTCCTAAGTGCTAGGATTACACAGGAGGCAGGTGTCACTGTGCCCAATTTGAGATTTCTTAAATACATAACATTTTTTCATATACATACTTTAACAAATTTTTTAAACTGACATAAATACATAAAATTTTACATATTGATACAGTACCATATAACAAAACATTTACTTCTTTAAAGAATCTATCTTTTGTCACAATTGTCTCATACTGGGTAATCCTTACTTTGAAGGGTTTGGACATTGGCATACTTTTTTTTATTATGTTTTATAAGGTTTTTTATATAATTAATTGATAGGTTTTTCAAAAGGTTCATCTTTCCACACTTCATGGGACAGATTTCTGCTCTTTGAGTAAAGAGTTGTGAAGACAAGAACACACACCCACACACATATATCAATTATTTCCCAGAAAATGGAGAAAGCTGTGTTTCAGAGTACCAGACTCTTGCTAAACTCTTAAATTTAGTTCAACCACTAATTTGCTATGTGATTTCAACTCAAGCTACAAAAATATTTCTGGGCTCAGATTTCTTATCAGTCAATGACAAAAGTATATTCTCTGTAACCTTTACTGTAAGTTTCCATTTTTTATTCATTTGTAGAACATAAAGTAGCATACATAAGAAAACTGATCTTTTAGTGATAATATTTAAAAACATTCAAAGGTTCAAAATAAAATATCTCTTTGAAAAATACTTACTACAATCTTAAAGTAATCACTTGGAATAACCATATCCCCATTCTTGACCCACTTCACAGTTGGAGTTGGCTTCCCAGTCACTTCACATTCAAATATAATATCCATGGATTCATGAGCATATATATTAGCAGGTTGTTTCAGGAATTCAGGCTGAGCTTTAAACAGAAAGAAAATTAAAACATCAATGAAAAGAAAATAGGTAACTATTCAAATTTCAACCAATTAAGATATTAATGAAAATAAAAAGGTAGCTATTTTAACCATCACATGATTTTTACTGATTATTTAAGCTCTTGCATATTTTTACAAAAGCATGCAACAAATATATGTTAAAACTACATGTTAGGAAACAATTATTGGGGCTGGGGGTATAGCTCGGTGGCACTGTGCCTGTGTGGCAAGTTCAAGGTCCTGAGTTCAATTCCTGGTACTGTAAAAAAAAGGGGAAACAATTATCTTGCAAAATTAATTCCCTGGCATAACTAAGTTTCTCCAGTTACTTACTGAGAAATATTTACTAGATTGACTATATTGAAGAAACTGAAAATATGAATATTACAAGTTGTCCTAAGACATAATACCATTTTGAAAAAGCCATAATTAATCTGGCTGTTAACCTGTATGTATGATAGTTAATTAACTTTATAAGGATTTATAAGATAAATGAATCTGATACTGACAAAAAAGGGGTTGGAGGGGAAGGAGAAAAAGACTGACATGTATTATATAAGTGTACCAATTCCCCCACCATGAATGTAATCATTAGGTACTGCAAACATGTACTAATAAAATAAAATTTTTTAAAAGACAAAAAAGCTATAATTAAATTTTGACATAATCTTCCCTTTCAGTCAGCCTGATGAATAGTAACAAAGTAAGTATTATATTAAAGGCATTAAATACTCACACAACACATTCCTACTAGTAATATCACATGAAAATGTTTTTTAAAGTGAGAGGATCTTTGGGGAAAAGGTAAATGTATTTGAAAAGCTTTGAACACTCAAATTTCCCCCCTTCTTCTTGCCCCAAGTATGTAAATAACTAATTTACAAACAACAGATTCACAAGAATTTTGCTTAGAAGATTGAAATAATCATCTAGACTAATTTCTTTTTTAATGTTAAGAATTTCCTCTATTTCATCCTTGTCAAAGGATCCCTGCTTGAAAATTTCAAATGACAAGGAATCCCTCTATATCACAAATCAGCCAGCTCCCTTGTGGGCTAGTTTCACAGAATAACAATGATGACAGCAGCTGTATTTAAGAGTGAGCTAAAATGTGCCCTACCTGCTGGAATTTTGATGAAGATGGTGCTAAATTTGTAGCAACCTGACATCTTAACAATATGAAGTCTTCCTTTCCATCAACATAGTTTCTCTGTCCAATTGTTTAATCTTTGATTTCTTTCATCAGTGTTTCATAGATTTCAATAAACATCTTATTTATACTTTGTTAGGGATATATCTGTAAGAAATTTGGTGCTATTTTAAGTGGTACTTCATTTTTGTGCTGAAGACTGCATCCAAGGCCTTGCACATGCTAGGCAAGCTTTCTACCACTGAGCTGTATCTCAAGCCCTAAAAAAAAAATTCTAATTTTGGGGGGCCGGGGATTTAGCTTAGTGTTGTCGCCTCCTGCCTTGCAAGCTCAAGGTTCCAAGTTCAATCCCCGGTACCAAAAAAAAAAAAAAAAAAAAAATCTAATTTTTCATTGTTCAATCAGATCATCACCCCAGCAGGTGGCTTTCTACCTCTCCAACAAGGTCTGAGAGAATTTGGATTCTCACCCTCAATACCTATATTCAATTTTCTCTTTGTGTTTAACTTAGCAGCACTTACTGTTGTAACAGTTTCAAATTTTTATCTAGTAAAATATATAGCTCTTTTGCATCTTGGCATCAGCATTTCATTATTCTTATACTCCAAAGGCCTCCCTGTTGCTGTACTATATTCATTCAATATTCATTTACATTTTCTTCCAGTAGTCCTATGAAACAAGTTAGACTTACTGAAGTAACTATCCAGCTTTGTTTTCCTAAATGGCAAGCTCAGTAGTTTGAATAAGAACAACTGAACTGAAAGTTTTAACAATGAAATCCTATGCATGTTTGTGGGTTTGTTTCTTGGTACTGTTTTGTTTTGTTTTGTTTTGTTTTTTTCCATGAATCTGTCTAATCTTAGACTACAGCCACAAAATAATTAAAACTATATACCATGTTTCCTTAATTGGCAGAACAAGCATTCTTTCCTTTATTCCCTCAAAATTTTTCCAACATGTGTACTGAAGGTCTGCATCCCCCAGACAAATGCAGACTCAGCTTAGGTTATGACTTGCTTGACATACAAAGAACTTGGGCAAGTTAGGTTAATGGAAGATTCATCTGCCTCTTGTTATCTATAGCATGTACTCAGGTAAACATCCAGATCTCACCTGTACTGACTTACAACCAACTTGAGTCACAACCAGCCCTTGGGAACCAAGTGAGTTTGTAAGTCAAGAGCTCACTGTAAGAGTCTCAACTTTTTAAAAAATTGCTTTGTTAGCTTTGGATGTACACTAAAAAGATTTCTTTAAAAAAAAATAAACTTTGCTAAAAGCCATTAATGGCCTATGTTTTAAAAACTGATTTACTTTATTTGAATTGGGCAAACAATTCATTAAATTCCTTTTAATCCATGAGTTCCTCTTTTATCTTATCTTTACTTTCAATTTCTTAATAAACCGAGTCATCTGTCCTGTAGAGTCAGCTGCAGTCCATCTTTGGCCAACTGTATTAGCCATGGTAGTATTTAACAAATTCAACCTATTACAGGAGGATACCTCAGTCAACTTGTTTTTTTCAGGTCTACTTCCTAGGCAGTTCCATGTGCTTCCATTAGGAGGTTTATAAATGACTGTCTTTTGGTGATGTTAACAGCCTCTGTCTGACAATCACTGTCCACTAAGAGATACAAATTAGTAATATTCTTATTCTATCATACTTCGTGTAAAGAGACATTCCCCATTAGTTACACTCCCTCAATCCATTACTGAGATGACTCTTAATTATCTGGTTACTTCAAAGCATAGTTTTTATAAAATGGGAGGATAAATGTTGGATTCCCTTTATCTATAAATGCACACATAAAACAAGCACACACAATTTTTCACCATCTCTCTTCTTTAGATTACAAATAGTAGCATACTAATTTTTTTCTACCTTCAAAGCCTGTTCTCTGAACTAAGATAGTACTGTTTCCAAGAAACTGACATGTTCCTTGGGCCTAGGACTGAGGATCCCTCTAAGGCAGATTAAGTAATTTTGGAATACACATAGCAAAATCCTCTTTTTAAAAAACTGAATTAATGTATTTAATTTGGGTATGCACTTTTAGTAAACTGATTTTCAAAGACTACCAGACAAAAATATAAACAGTGATCATATACTTCTCTTTCATTAATTATAAAATAATGTCTTTAAAGTATTCTCTGGATTTTTAACTACTCTGTAGACAGTGTTCAAACCAATTAAACACAATTTAAGAGCAGATGCTTGTGGTTGGGAGGTTAAACTGATAACCAGAGAGTAAATGAGTCAATTACCATAAGAAAATAAGTGTTGTAATGGAAGATCATTCATTTCCTTACCAAAGACATAATTATCCTTCAAATTCTCTGACATATCCGTATCCCTTCTAACACCATCACCATTACAAGAGTAATTTTAATTGCTAAATGTAAAGCAGAACATAATACTAAAACATATTATACTTGCAAAATTCTTTTACTACAAACATTACTTAATTCTATCACCATTATATGATGCAGGAAATTACCACTCAATTAAAAAGGAAAATAATATAGGGCCAACATCAATGGTTCAAGGTTATTATGCTATGATTTGAAAGAGGCTAAGTTCAGTGCCTGTCACATGGTAAATGTTCAGGGCATGGATAATGGTTTTCCCACTACCTTTTTGTTTTCCCCCCTTGGTACCAGGGATCGAACTCAGGACCTTGCACTTGCAAGGCAGGTTGCAGCACCTCTGAGCTAAATAACCAGGGCCCTTACTATGCTATGATTTGGAAGATAGTAATTTTCACTTACATTCATTCTGAAATGTTGGAGATTCTACTGTTTGATTTTAAATTCTTAAGCACTGAAATTCTTATTAAGCTCTTTAAGTAGAAAACAAAGCAACTTTTTCCATTCATGTTAAACTGCACACATGAAGTTCTTAGGCTTCTCTGTAATTCACAATTGTTACCTAGGTATACTCTAGATATCAGTCCTCTACGAGGAGCAGCTGACAAAAATTTTTCCCATTCTGTAGGACGTCTCTTCACTCTACTGATCTTTTGCTGTATACAAGCTCTTTAGTCTAATATAATCCCATTTGTTGATTTTTTGATGTTGTTTCCTACACAACTGAGATTCTGTTCAGAAAGTCCTATCCTATTCTATGTCTTCAAGTGTTTTACCTATTTTGTCTTCCAGAAGGTTTAAAGTTTTTGTTTTAATGTTTAGATCTATGATCCATTTTGATTTTAATTTAATATATGGCGAGAGATATCTAACGTAAGAATACAACCTTTCTATTCATAGTGTAGTTCAGAATAACAGCATGAGAGACTGAGAAATACAGAACCTCTGCCTCACTCCAGATCTGCCCCATCCCAGTATCAGTATTTTAACAGGATCTCTAGTTTGATAAGCACTGCTTGGGGCACTCAGGAAGCTGAAGGAAGATGGTTTGAGATCAAACAAGGCTACACAGCCTGAACTACACAGTGAGACCTCTTTTAGTCAGTTATTCTCAGAATTTAGATAGCATTTAATATATTTAGCTTTCAGATAAATTGAGGGTAAGCATGCTATACTGAGTTGAGATATTCTTATTAAGACCTGATGGGATGAGATCCCATAACTGCATAAAGCAGGCTCAATTGAAAGTACAATCAATCAACACTCAACAGTAGGGAGTGACAGCAGATATGGGAAGACACTTAAAACCAGAAAGAAGCCTGCCCCAGACAGTACTGTTCACTAAAATAAAATCACTCCATTGCCCATTTTGGAGCTTTTGAATTTAATTTTTAGTAAAAAGGTTTGGAGGGGGCAGATTTTCAAGTTCATAAAACTGTTCCACTTCTACTATTCCTAACTCTACACTTCTACAATAAGAAAGAAGATAGCCAGGCATGGTGGCGCACACCTGTAATCCTAGCACTCAGAAGGCTGAGGCAGGAGAACCACTGTGAGTTCGGGACCAGCCTGGGCTACATAGTGAGTTCCAGGTCAGTCTCAACTACATAGTGAGACCCTGTCTCAAAAAAAACAGAAAAGAAAAAAGAAGACAGCTAACATTAAAAAAGAGAATGAGAAGTTTAGGAGACTGAGCATATTTAATATAAGACACTAACAGTGCTCCTTTCTGCAGTACATATATTAACATGAGACACTAACAACATAAGTAAAATCCTTCCTGGTATGGCCTTCTTGATCAAAATTGGTAACAACCTTTTTGAAGTTAAAGAAACAGTTTAATCAAACACAATAAATACTACACTGATTTACAATAAAGCTGGACTATATTAACAGACTGAAGAGAAGACAGCTGAAGTTAATGAGTAAGAGACCCAGAGTGTGCTAATTAAGGAAAGCTTGAAATTCTGAGGTTGAGACAAACAATCTAAGAGGCAAAATAATGCCAAGATGTTAGCCAAGATCTTCTCACTTATTTCTAGGATGGCATAGGCATAACTTTCCCCTCATACTGCAATTTTCATGCTTTTTACATAAAGAATAAAGAAGATTTCATAACACTCTGTCCCATCAGTGTCTTAAGAGGAACACAAGCCCAGCATTCACAGTTCCAGGTAAGAGTCCAAAAAGCTCTGCGAGGCATGAACAATGGGGTATGGCTGCTTTCACTCACAAACCACGAAACATGGAACCTACAGTCATTAATGGCTGGTGCTTGGGATAAAATCAAAGCAGAAAGTCAGCTGAGAGATCAATATGAGCGATCTAAGGAGAAAGTGAAATCTAGGTAAGTAGGCAAAAAAGAAATCAGAGGAGCCGGGTATGTTGGCGCATGCCTATAATCCCAGCACTCAGAAGGCTGAGGCAGGAGGATCACTGTGAGTTCAAGAACAGCCTGGGCTACATAGTGAGTTTCAGGTCAGTATCAACTACATAGTAAGACCCTGTCTCAAAAAAAAAAAAAAAATCAGAGAAAACATCAATGGAAAGAAAAGATGGTTTGAACTGTCAGTGTACTTGCTGAGGCAGAGGCGCACTTACTGAATGTTCACCACGCACCAGGCAAAGTACTAAGCATCTTTACAACACCACCACCAGAAAAAAGGCCTCCTCATCCCATATTTTACAAATAAGAAAAATGAAGTTCATATAAACTAATTTAACTTGTAAAGATCATATGATCACATCATATTACTTCCGTGAGATGCAATGTTGACCTCTTGGCTTTATAAACACATGTCTATTTCTGCATCACTGACACCTGCTTTTCACAAAGTTTCCTCCTCATTAGAGTTATTTTGGAATACAAAATCAAGATAGAGTTTAATTCTTATTTTATTGCATTTTTGCCTAATGTATAAATAGCACAGTCAGAATCACTGGACATATGAACGGCTTTTTTATTCTGAAACATTTTCATGGTCAAAAATCATGCATGTATTTCACATAACTAGGTTTTAACCTTACATCATATTTCATTTTATTTCACATGGATATTCTGGTCTTTGTAGAATACCTGAAATTTCTCTTCTGAAGATAAAGTTAGTTACCATAGAAATGAGCCTACTGTAGTTGAGAATACATTTACATGAACATTAGACAATTATTTCAAGCTTGTAAAATGTGGAATTTATCTGAAAGCTAACCTGACCACTGATGCAGCAAAAATCTAAGAACTGCAAACCAATCCAAAATGATTCAGGTCCCAGTATAGGATTATAAAACAAACCCAAAGAAACATAATTTATAATAATGTCTTAAAAATACAAAGTTTATAAAATAAAATTCTGAAATCCTCTTGATACAGATTATATACTATAAGAGTGGATTACAAGCTACTGTTCAATATCTTATGGAGAGTTGAGGAGAATATGTTCTGAAGTCCTTGGTTGCTGTAAATACATAGCATCAGGTACTACTTGGTACTAAGAATCAAAAGTGGACAAGAGCCAGTCCTGCTGCAAGGAACTCTAGTTTGGCAGGGGAGAAAGATACAAACAATAAACAAACAAACACAGTGATAGGTAAACCAAGAAAGATATATACAAGGCACATGTTAAAAAAAAAGCACCTGGGGAAAGGCAGTTGAAAGAGGACAAATACCAGAGACAGGAGAAAGCAAGGGTCAAGAGTTTCAGAGATTACACAAGTAAGTCAAGCAAGGGGTGAAAGGAAGGACATTAAAGAGAGCACAGGCAAAAGGATTTGCCTGATGTTTACTGCTGCTCTTTTTTTGGTACTGGGGATCAAACTCAGGTCCTGTGCTTGCAAGGCAGGCAGGTACTACTCTTGAAATTATATTACTTTAGAAGCAATGTCAGCCTAGACTCATCAAATTTAAGACACCAGTTCTCTCTACACTCGGAGCCTGGGAGGTGAGGGAGAATGATTTCTTCAAGATAAGTAAGTATCAAGCAGTCTGAAAACTACAGGGAGAAGGTCTCAAAATGAAGAAAAATAAGGCTTCCTGCTAATTGGTTTAAAAGAAAATCAAGGGAAATGATCCAATTTACACTACAACCTTATGACATGATCTTAACTCTTACACACTGCTTTGGAACCTGTTTTTTCTCATTTAATATGCTCAAAGTGCTTTATCTTGCCATTTAATGGTCTTTTAATATATGATTTTTCTTGGATGCATAGTATTTTGATATACAGAAAAATCATAACTTATTTAACCAGTGCCTATTGCTAGTCATTTATGCAAATTATAATTTGTCTCTATTAAATATATACCACTGTAATGTACATTTCAATGGACTGCTAAGTGGTTAATGGCAATGTCTTTTACTGTAATAATTTTTTTAATTTTAACATTCTCCATACTTTTTGATCAATGTATCCTGTAATTATGTACAATTATTAGAGCTCTGTACTACTATTAGATGTTAAATAAAAAGAAAAAAATAGGGTAGGGAATGGAGATACAAGCCTGTAATTTTAACACTCAGGAGCCTGAGACAGGAGGACCCATAAGTTCAAGGCCATCTTAGACTCCCTACATAGTATGACCCTGAAAAGAAAGAAAAACAGACAGAGAAAGTGAAAAGGTGGTGATTATGACATATGCTGTCAAATGAGCTATAATTCTAACTTTATTATTTTCATAATCTCTATCCTCCTCACAGTGTTCACTGACTGATATACCCACTCCTAGACAGTTCAGTCAGTAGCCCTAAGAAGACATAAGCCATGGGTGGGTATGAAGTACTTTAAATGTAGTAGTTCAAATTTAAATGTACTCTGATATAAAATTGAATTTCTAAGACTTAGTATGAAAAAAGAACATAAAATATCTTCATAATTTTAATTGATTATAGAATATCTGGATATACTGAGTAGAATAAAATATTAAAACTTAAAAGAATTAAACTTCTATGTGTCTAGTGCAGGTAAACAGGTAAGCAGTTTCTACTGTGACAGAAAAATCAGAAGAGAAAGATTCTGAAGGAAGCATATGAAGTTCAATTTTAGACATGTGAAGTTTGAGGTACCTGTGGGGCACACAACAGGAAATGTCTGATGAACAGTAAGAGGTCTGGTCTGGGACTTAGGGAATTACTATTATATGAATTATACGTGAAACCATAAGCATGCAGCATGAAGAGTAGTAGGCTGAATATGAACTTCGCAGCCCCTTAATACTTCAATGAGCAAATGGAAGAAAAGATGCCCATGAAGAAAAAGACACAAGAAGTAGACAAAGAAATAAAAGGAAAACAGAATCACACAGCATTATCAAGTCAAAGGGCAGGGGGAGATCCTATGGAGCTGGGATTAAACACGAAGATTCAATGCAAATGCACGCAGGCTTAAATCATAACAGCAAATAAGGGTATAAGAGTTTTTAAACAGCAGAGATGTGGTCATATACAGGAAAGGTCATCTTTAATAGTTTCAGGGGTTTTTGTTGTATGTTTTGTAGGAATTTATTTTTGTGCGGTGCTCTACAACTGTTATATACCTCCAGCCTCTAGTTTCAGCATTAAAAAAAAAAGTCTTATGTTCATTTATGGAAGGCTTTAAAAGTCAAGAATAGGAATTCATAAAAAATGATCAAGCAATTTGTGAACATACATGCATATAAACATGGTAATTATGACCTCAATTATCTAAGAAAGGATAACGGTTCACCCTCCTCCAGAATAGAGCAAACTCTCAGATTTTCTTCTAATCTCAATTTTCTTTTCAACACTAGAAGTCTATGAAAAAATAGTAGTACAAAGGAAAACATGAATGATTAAGTAACCAAATTATTCTAGGTGGCACAATGAACAATTTCAACAGTTTTCTTCATTCGATTACTTGTTAATTGTCTTAGTCACTTTCCCATTGCTGAAACAAAATACCCAACACCCATAACTTAAGGAAGAGAGGTTTATTTTGATTCATGGTTTTTGGAGGATTCAGTCCACACTTGGTTGGCTCCAAGACAAAAAGGGCCTGGGCAGCAGCTCATCCCATGGCCCATAGGAAGCAGAGAGAGAAAGGAGGAGCTGGGAGGGAGATATACTCTTCCAGGTCATTGCCTCTGTGACCTACCTCTTTCAAACACACCCACCTCCTAACAACAAATCAGCTAGCTATAGCTCCCACATAATCCAATCATCTTCCAAAAGCCCCACCACTGCACAAGGCTTTGGGGAGACATTCTAGATCTAAACCATAACACACAGCAAGCTGAAGGATGCATAACTTGTAAAGCTTTCACTTGAGAAGACAGCTCCTGAGACCTTTGCTCAAAAAGGGATGCCTAAGATATTGGTTCCCTTGGATTCAGTTCACAGTTCTCAGCCATCCAGGTATTCAGAAGCTTCCACAGCATGATATAAGGAGGCTCTGCTACTGCTCGAATGGGTGGAAGACCCTCAGATCATCTACATGATACTGGTTTTACAGGCATTCAGAACGCAAGAGTTGTGGGGCCAGAAAGGCTTCCACCTACATTCGTTCAGAAGGGGGGCCATGGGTGAAGCTGTGAGAGTGAAGCCAAAAGTGCAGTGGAGACCCCAGGAAGTTTCAGCTATCAGGAACACAAAGCATCTGCCAAGGAAAGCAGCAGGTAATGAGTGGAGTCACCTCAAGAGAGAGGCCACGAGGGCCACAACAAGCAATGCCACAGAAGCACGGCCCCTCAAGCCCTTCGGAGCTCCCATCTCTCCACAACCTGCCCTGGCTGCTGGATATGGAGCTATAGGACTTATGGTTTGCTCTACTGGATTTCTAGCTTGCCTTGGTCTGATTTCTTTGTATCTTCCTGTTCCTCCCTTCTGGACTAGAAATGTTTACCTTGTGGTATTGTATGTTAGAAGTGTTTAACTTTCTGATTTTTAACAAGGGCTCACAGCTAAGAGTTTGCCTTGAATTTCAGAAGAGACTTTAGATTTGGACTTTCCAGAAGTCCTGTGACCATTAAAACTTTGGTGACTCTTAGAAATGCATTTTGCATGAAAGAGATGGACATGTGTCTTTTGGGAGCCAACATTGAATTTTATGGAAGATTTTAATTGTCCCCCAAATTCTCACTTGTGTGGAAGGTGATGAGATCACGGGGGTACTATAGCTGACTTGCCGTTGGAAGGTGGGGCCTGGCTGGAGGTTGGTCACCAAGGACATGACTCAGAAGTGTAGCTCTCCCTCCCTGGTTCCTCCATTTTCTCTCTGCTTCCTGGCTACCACCATGCCCTTCCTACCTTAGAGGACTGAAATCTCTAAAAACTGTGAACCAAAATGAATCTCTCCTCCTTAAAGTTGTTAGTGTTGGATATTCTGTCTCAGTGACATAAAGTGATTTAAGACAATAATTTCTGATTTAAAAATGATCACGACCAGTTCCTGTTGATAAGGACCCCAGTCTAATAGTAGGGGAACCAGACATATAATCCAATCAGTGAAAAATTCTACTAGTAAAAAGAGTTATTTTAAAAGACTAATTATACTTGAGGCTGAGGGAACTGCTAAAAGCTTCACAGAAAGGTTGGGCAAACCAATCTTGAAGGTGTATCAATAAGTTGTAGTTGAAGGTGCAGCGACAGGGAACACTGGTAACAAACAGTATAGCATGTTCACTCTGGGTACAGATGTTCTCTTGTGAGGTGACTCCCCAGTAAACATCTTTTTCAATACTGACTATGCAGAATCTGGATGTCCTCTGTATACATGCCATAGAGATATGCTTTTTACCTTGAGGCCAAAAGAACTCAGTTCTAATGTTGTGACTGATCATAATGAAGAAGACTGGAAGTAAAGGACAGACTGATGTCTTAATGCAGCTAGAGAGGAGCAGAGTAGAAGAATGGAAAGAGAATGACATTAGGCTGAGGCATCAAGAAAGATGGTAAAGTTAAAAACTTTAGTTGCAGATTACAGTAGTTAACAGGCAATGACAATGTCAAGAGGATGACCAATTTAGATGTTATCACTTTGTTCCACAAAACAGAAATGGAAAAGCTTCTTTGGAGGGAGGGAGATGTGTATCACAGACAAATCACAACTGTTTTAAAAGGAAAAATACCTGCTTTAAAAAAAATAAAACAAAAACCTCATGACCCATTTTAACTGTTATCAACAATCTGAAATGACAGGAAATACATTACAGACGAATTCACGTCACAGCATGTGTACAAATCCCAGAAGTTAATGATAAAACAATAAATTTGAAACATTTAACAGATGAAGAATGATCCTATAACCTTTTGGGCATTAACACTCACTATGGCATTTCCTATAGCTACAACTTCTTTAAAAATAACAGAAGTTAGATAAGTATAACTTTATATATTTATTTATTTCTCATAAGCTACTTTCTCAATCAGAAAATGTCAAATACTTTCAGTTATGGAATCAAAACAAAATTTTCCAAATATGTTTTTGTACATAAAGACTTGTCTGTAAATAAAAAAAGATTTCACATAACGCACATAAACAGTACAGCTTGAACTATAACCTCCCAGGTTTACAAATGGGACATTAATACACCAAAAGCCTGACTGCAACATTCACCTACTAGTCTGCCCTTTTCTAAGAGTCGTCCTATCCTGACTTCTAAAACTTTAGTTTTATCAGTTACCGAATTTTATTAAAATGTAATTATATTGTATTTATTATTGTGTTATACTTCGTTTCAAGGGTGTTAATAAGATTTACCCATGTTGTTGAATATAGCAGTAATGTTAATTTTCAATATGGATAATATCACATTCTATAATTGGAAAACTATTTGTCCATTCCATGTTTCAACTGGGACTGAACATCTAAATTATTCAGTTTTGACTTACTGTGGAAAAGAACGGGTAAGAACATTATTGTGCATGTTTTGGTGCATATATTTACACACTTGTGATAAATAAAGTTCTAGGAATAACACTGTATAAGATAATTTTCTGTACAATGAAAAACAGAGTCTGCCATACAGAATTGTATCAGTGTACATGAATAATGCTATCATCAATTCATTAGTCTCCAGTATTTCTCATTTTAACCAACAGCTGGTATTATCAGTTGTTTCAATTTTAGCCATTTTACTGGAGGGTTGATAGTGGTAGTTGTTATTGTTTTAATCACTCTGGAGTCTGAGTAATTACTTGGAAATCTTCTGTGCGGTAGCTATTTAAGTCTCGTGCCCTTTTTCTCATGGCTTATTTTCTCATGCTTTTGGTTTCTGTTACTGATCTGTAGGAGTTCATGAAGGGCCAGACAGCAGGCATTTTAAGCTTTGTGAGTCAGAGGGTCTCTGCTATCTCGATTCCTATGCTGTAGCATGAAAGCAGCCACAGTCAATACATAAATAAGGTGGCTGAGGGTTAATACATATTTACAAAGAATAAATTTTGAATCTTACAAAATTTTCATGTATCACAAAATACTTGAGATTTTTCACCATTTAAAAGGTATTTATACATAATCTTTTGCTTAGAGGCTTATATAAAAAAGATTCAGGAAGATGTGGTCCATGGGCTGTATTCTGTGACCCCCTGGTGTTGATAAAGTCCTCTAATAAGTTATATATGTCTTATCAGGGATTCATCAATGACATACTTTGCAAAAAAGCACCTTTTGGCTTTGGTGACACTGTCTTGAATCTTGTTTGTTCTTGTCACTTTACCTTTCTCCTATTTTCTTTGGTTTAAATTTGCTATTTTTAGCTTTTTGAGATTAATATTTAAAATTACTGATTCTGACTCTTTTTCTCTTCTAACACATGTACTCAGGGTATACATTTTCCTTTAAATATACCACAAATTTTCACAGGCCATGTATTTCTGAAGTCATATTGTTTTCTAATTTCATTGTTATTTTTTTTCTAATGGATTATTTCAAAGTGATTTAGTTAATTCCCAAATACTAAAAGCTCTTCAAGCTACCCTATCCAAGACATTATTTAGTTATTTATGTATTTATAATTAGTTCCAAATCAATTCCATGGTACTCAAATCCACAGAATTTCAATTCTGAAATTTAATATCTGCTATCATTGGAATAGAATATATTTTGATAACTATATCAAAGGCACTTATAAAAATATAGGTTTTATTCATGGTGCAATACTGTACAAATGTCAATCAGGTCATTTATTAATTGTATTAGTGTAAATTGTTTATGGTTTTATTTTGTTTGTATTTGTTTAGCTACGTACAACCTAGTAATTACTGAACTACAGTATGTTTTTAAAAATCTGTCACTATGTAGTCTTGTCTATTCCTTACTGCACTGTCAATTTTTCTTTTCATATTTTGAGATTGTCATGAGGTACACACATATTTAGAAAGTTTTCATTTCCCAGTAAGTTAACTCATTTAAAAATTTTTTGTATATGTTTATGGTATAAAACATGATGTTCTGACACATATATATTGCAGAATTACTAAACTAATTAATATTTCAATTATTTCACTTATTTAAAATCAACTCTCAGCAACGTTCAAGTACATAATATTGTACACTATTATTAACAACTGTCACCAAATTGTGTAACAGATCCCCTGTATTTATGTTAAGGTCCCTACCCTTTTCTCCACATTCTTTCCGTCATTTGTTATCCTTCTTTTCACAACAGTCATCCTAACAGGTGTGAAATACTATCTCACTGAAGTTTTGATTTGCATTTCTCTGATGATTAGTAATGCTGAACATTTTTCATAGATCTCTAGGTTGTTTCTGTGTTTTTCTGAAAATGTCTTTTGCTCATTTTTGTCAACTGCATTATTTGCTTGCTAACCAACTGAGCTCCTTTTCTGCTCTGGATATTAGCCCCTTACAGATGTATAGTGTGCAAATGTTTTCTCCCATTCCATATGTTGTCTCTCCATTCTGCTGCTTCCTTGGTTGTGTTTTCAGTTCAATGCAATCCTATTTATCTATTTTTGCTTTTCTTGACTATCTTTTTCGAGTCATAGACAAAAAAAGTCTTTCTTTTTTTTTCTCATTGAGTTTATTGGTACATTTTAGGTATAAAGTACAGTTACATTCATCATTGGGATCTTGTACCTCTACATGACAGGTCTTGGTTCTCATTTTTTCCCCTTGTCCCTGCCCTCCCTTCACCCCCTCCTCCCTTCCCTATTTACAAAAACTTTGTTTCCATTTTTTCATTTTTTTTTCCTTTTCCTTTATTACCTTTCCCCTACCCTTCCCATTCCCCCTACACCTTTATCCCTTTTCTTCCTATTTCACATTGTCAATTATATCATTAAGATCTTATGTACCATTATAGTTTTAAGGGCAAAAAAAAGTCTTTTCTGTTTTCTATTAGTACCTTTAAAGTTTCAGGTTTAAGTCTTCAACCCATTCTAAGGTTTTCTGTATATAATAGGTGGTAAGGGTCTAATTTTATTCTTCTGACTATGGCTATTCTGATTTCCTAGCATATTTTATTGAAAAATCTGTCCCTCTTACACTGTGTTTTCTTGGCAACAAGAAAATAAGGATAACCTACAAAGGCTTTAAAATATAAACCTCCAAAGTCCACAGAGCACTTCTGTCATTTTCTACTAACCCAAACAGCTCTATCCCCAAGCAGATTCATCAACAAGGGATACAAAACCCTTCAAAGGTTTGGGAGACAATGTTTTAAATTCCCATTGCTCTTGGCAGCTTCCCAGATGTTTCAATTATTTGAGTATTTATTCCAAAAATGTTTCCAGTTTGTGTGTCTGTGAGCAAATCTTCTAAGGTCTTACATGATGAGAAGTTTTATTATGCCTCACATTTTGGATGCATAGAAATTTTATGTGAAAGCCAGCTGGGGATTTAGCTCAGTGGTACCACTGCCTGCGTCAAAAGGACCTGAGTCCAATCCCCAGTACCAAAAAAAAAAAAGAAAGAAAAAGAAAAAAGAAAGAAATTTTATGTGAATTCACTGTCCTCTTCCTTTAACACTTTCTATAATCTAAGACTTCTGAAGAATTTATATTACAGACTTTTTTCAAAAAGTTCCTTTCCTTTTTCCTCATGGCTAAAATTCCTATTTATCTAAACAGAAGCCCTTCCACACCTACCTTTCAAACTTTGTTTTATCTTTTATTTTGCTCTTTATTTACATTTTGGGTTTCTCAAAAAAAAGAAACCATGTAATATGTATTCTGTGTGCTTGATTTATTTTATTTAACATTATGGTCTGAGGTGTAATCCATTTTCCTACAAATGCCTCAAGTTTATCCTTCATGGCAAAATAGTACTCTGTTGTAAATAAATACCACAATATTTCTACTTGGATCTATGTTACTGTTTGTTTTTTGTTGTTGTTGCTGTTCTTCTTGCATCATACTGTTAATATCATCCATATATTTTTAAAGATATTTATCATGATTACTCTTTTTTTTTTTTTTTTTTTTTTTTTTTTTGAGACAGGGTCTCACTATGTAGTTGAGACTGACCTGGAACTCACTATGTAACAGCCCAAGCTGGTCTCGAACTCACAGTGATCCTCCTGCCTCAGCCTCCCGAGTGCTGGGATTACAGGCATGCGCCACCACGCCTGGCTATCATGATTACTTTTAAATCCCTAGTTAAATTTTTTCAACAGCTCCCCATGACAGAGTATGTAACTAACCTTAGTTCCCTTTCTTTGGTATGGTTATACTACCAGGTAACTAGTCCTACTATAAATTAATGCTCCTTTAGCACATCATCACTCTGTTAATAGGTATGGTGAAAGGGTTAGAGGTCAGGATGTAACTGTATCCAATCTAGTGAAGTCAGGAAAAGGGAGGAAAGAGCCTCAAAACCACTATTATTTATTTTAATTTGCTGATCATTTCATGGGTCACAGTTCACATTTGAACTCGAAGAAGAGCATTGAAAACAGAGTCTTTTAGGTTGAAAACTACCAATCAAGGACTTTGGAGGGAGAGGAAAGAAAAGGTTAAAAAAAATGACCCCCAAAGGGCATCTAGACAAGGCCACACTAGTTTACACCAATGTTCAGAGTACTGCACTGGAAAAAAACAATAAGGCCTGGGCTACTGATGCTCATTTTTGTGGCAAAGACAACACTGTCAGATGTTAGTGGCTTTCCTTCAACCTATTTTCTTCCCACTTTTTCTGGCATCCTTAGTCCCAAGGTTTCTCTCTATATAATTTTTTAGAAATTCTTTACACATAGTTAATTTTGTTTGACGTGCGCTTATGATCCATCATTTTGTTTTGCTTAAGACAGTATATTCTACCACTTTTGGAATAAATACTCAAATAAGAAGGGAAAATACCTCCAAACATCACAGCCCACTCACCCATTAACACCTCAGTTTCCTCTACTTCCCTCACATTCCTCTGGTTTCTTCAGAGTTGATTTAGGGTAAGGGAATCAACAGCTAGGATTAATATGATAGGATATGGAAACAAACCTAGAAACTATGTTCTTTACCTACAGAACTTTTAACTGTAGACTTTTGCTAAACTTGAACCACTCCTAAACTAGCACTGAAGTCTGAGAAAAGCAAATCAATGAAGAGTGTATTATGCTTATAGTATTCATCTCACTCCCAAAAATGATACTCTGAAGTTTGGAAAGTATTAAGTACTTTCCTAATTCTTTCATGGACAGTTGTAATGCTTCTAGCTTCATACATCTGAAAACATTTACAGTGGTACCTTGGCTCACAAACACTTTTGTTTACTATTTGGTTTGTAAACAGAAGCATTTGGTAAAATTTTGTTTTTGTTTGTGAATGCTGCATCAGGTGACAAACATGACTGCAGCTATCTTTTTATACAAACACAAATGTGGCCATTTTCCCCAGAATTCTGGAACAAATTAAGTTCATGAATCAAGGTACCACTGTACCCGCCCCCAACTCTTCATTAACCATGGATCTATAAAGCAATCTATAAAATTCTGGGTAAAATTTTTTTAAAAGTTCTTCTTCTGTAGTTATTTTACTCACCAAGATCACCAACCTGTAAGAATTATTACATGCCCTATTTTCAGTTCTCTAAGACCATGAACAGGTCCTGTCAAACACACAAGTGTAATAATTAGCTTCATGTTGATCTGAAATTATTTTAACAACTGAGAGGTTAGCAAACGGTATCATTTCAGTATTAGACAAAAGGATCTGATGTAGAACTCTAGATTCATTCTCCAAGTAGGGTGAAAAGGAACAGATGGATTTGTGGGGCAGGTGATAGGGTTCACTTAGTAAATGAATTTGGCTGTTCCTTTTAATACGATTCTTAAAAAAGCAAATTCAACCTTAAATTTCATTAAGAAATAAAATATCTAGTACCAAGGAAGAAAGAGTTCAGCTCTGTTCTGTACCATGAGATGCTATCAGAAATTAGGTTTAGTTCTGAGCAACATACCACATGTTCTGGAGGTAAAAAAGATTCTTAATTTTCTACACAATTTTTAGAAACTCTTTATATGGGGCCAATTTTTGTTTGAATTCTGCTTATGACACGTCATTTTCTGTTTTGCTTTACACAGTTATCTTCCACAGAAAATTCCACTTTTTCACTTTTAGACCTATGGTTTGAAATAGGCACCCACTTCATTTTTTTCAGTTGAACGTGCACTGCATCAATGACATTTATTAACCAACACTTTCTCTCTGAACTGATTGCCAGTTTTATCATTTTTAAAGTTACATAATTATATTCAATAGATAATATTCTATAGATAATATTCTATAGAATAGATGATATTCTTTTCTATTGTCTGTTCTTGTGCCCATATCACGTTATTTTGACAGGGAAGGTTGTTGGTAATTTTTGGTATTCAGGACCTTTCCCCTTCTCGTCTCAGTTTCTTATACAGAGGGCACTTCTAGGCACAGATTTCAAGATGTAACTCAATAAAAACTAAAACATGTGTTATGTGTATTTTAAAATGCAGTTAATTCATTTGATATGCAGATCAATTAGATTTCATACAGTGAAAAATAATAGAAGAGTAGAAAAATAATCACATGGAAAAATGTCCTTGTGATGAAACATGGGGCAGGGAGGACTAAAAAGTATGGCAGACAGTGCATCTTGTTTGAGGTAGCTGGAGGGAACTGAGGCATGGGGAGTTAAAATGGAAAAGACTGGTAGGCAAGAATCTGATTAATGGAAAAATACAAAGAAAAGATCCAATAAGAGAAGTACAGGGCCAGGGATTTAGCTCAGTGGTTCCACCACCTGTCTTGCAAGTGCAAGGAATCGAGTTCGATCCCTGATACCAAAGTTGAGAGAGAGAGAGAGAGAGAGAGAGAGAGAGAGAGAGAGACCAAACAAGATGGAATTTGCAAATATTCTACTTGTCCAGTTGCACTATATAGAGATGAAAAACTAATTTGATCATTCTACAATGCTAGGCTGTATAACCAACCCATCAAGCCAAGAACACAGACTGAGCTCAAATGATGTCATGATTTTATGCACTCCATGGCCTACCTTTTGGGTTTTCAGAGATACAAACCCACCCACAAACAGCCAATAGGGATTATAAGCATTCTATGCCTTTACTAGCACTAAAACCCGAACACTATGCTCTCCAATTCCTCTGAAAAATACATTTGAGTCCACTGCTGACTACTGGGAGTAGGAATGCAGCTACCCTTAAGTTTAGCTCTGAAACCCACAAAATGTACTATGAGAAATAAATTTTCATATAAAATAGAGCTAAGAGGCTGCTGATAACTACACATCCAATGTACTATATCAAAAGCAATAAATACAATTTGGAACAAGCTGATAATGAACAACACAAGCTAGCCTATACCACTACAAATCTAGGTACTGCAATATTTCCCTAAAATGAATCTAGAAGAGCCTAAGGATTTTTATTTGAAACAAAGATGAGTAGTACAATAAAATCAGAGGCAAGAGAGCAAATATTTTTTTGAGGGTACATTTCAATGGAAGAATAGCAAGGGAGATGGGGATAAAGAAGCTAAAGAGCCAGGAATTTAGCTCACTGATTCTCTGATTCTGCCACCTGCCTTGCAACGTCCCAAGTTCAATCCCTGGCACCAAAAAAAAAAAAAAAAAAAAAAAAAAAAAAAAGACTATGTACAAGCCATCTTTATTTTCCCTGACTTCTAAATCTGAGAACTGCAAGGGGTATGGGGAAGTATGGAGACAAAAGCACAACAACTATAATGCCAGTAATTGTCAGCATTAACTGAACAGAGAGAAATAAACCTCAATTCATCAAATCAAGTTAAATGGAGAGCCACTGTATACTCCTTCTTGGGTGACCTATTCATCCAAAAGAAGGGAAGATGAATGCTGAGGAGACATAGTTCCAAAAACAGACACATCTTTGTCACAAAACATCCTGAGATAATAAAAGTGAACAGAACCTTCAAGATGCTCCAAATCATAACCTCCTCCCTCACACCAGCAGCACCACCACCTTCACCGCTAAAAATACTAACATTTACCTTTTATACTGTAGTCAGTTCTATAAGGTATCTCTTAATCCTCTAAAGAATCCTAATGAGGTAAGTTACCTTTTTCTCTATTTTATAAATGAAATAAAAAAGATTAGGTGAATGTTCTGTAAATGTTGTATATTTAGGAAATATAAGACCCAGAATCTGAATCCCAAGCAGTCTGATCTAAAAGTTGCTATACTCCTATACTCCTCTCCCAGATTAACAAAAAACAGCAGATCCAGAGAATACACAGGATTGTCTATTTATACAGTATATATTTACATACCTTGTACTGTAAGCTCTGCTTGAGTTTCAATTGTTTCATTTCCATTATCAGCTATACAAAAATAAGTTCCCACATCATCCTCAATGATATCACTGATCTCCAGGCTACCACCTGCCAGCAAGACCAATCTTTCAGAGCTGCACAAAACATATTGAAATATATCAATATGAGCAAAATAATACCTAAGCAACTCTTCACATAAAATAGAGAAACAGTTCAACAGTATTTTTATGGACATGGCTACAAAAGAAGTGACACTAACATAAAAGTATTCAAATTTAATTTAATACCAATTTGCTTTGCTAATAATTTACATGGCTAGCACAAATGCAAGTCAAATATTATAATGAATTTTGACACTTCTAGTTATTCCGAAAAGGATACTACTTTTGTGACCAATTCCATTTTCTTCCACCATCCCTGTTTCCCTACTCTGGCCAGGTTTTTGGAAATTAGGTAAATTTGAAGTCTAGAATCCATGTGAGGCTGATTTCACCAAAGCTGTACCACAATGAGACTACTAACAAAAAGAGAAAATTATGAGAGCAAATGTCAAATAAAAATAGTAAGTCATGGGATGGCTTTCCAATGGTAGCTTGGATAGAAAAGAGAGGAAATGAAGAAGAGAAGGGAAGGAGCAAGACAACTGTCAGAGAGCAGGTCTCTGGGTGTGATACTGGGCAGGAATGAGCTGTCATGTTGATTCTTTTTTTTTGGTACGGAGAATCAAACTCAAGTCCTTGTGCTTGCAAGGCAGGTGGCAGAACCACTGAGCTAAATCCCCGGCCCCAGGAATGAGCCATCAGAATGTTGTTTGTTATCAACACTGCTGTTGATGAATATTGATCCAACTCTAAAGTGTTATGTCTATTTAAAGAAAAATTAATTCTATTAACACTGAGGAAGAAATCAAAAATCAACATTCTAATCAAATTTTTATAAAGTGAACAGATTTAGTTAATTTGGAGAATTACAAACTAAACCAAACATACAGAGGTACCTGAAAGAAAGCAATTCTACAAGTGCATAATTAAAGCTGCCTCTTTAAAAGTCACTTTCAGGGCCAGGGATTTAGCGCATATTAAAAAGCCAAATTATAATCAAAACATTTTTTTGTTGTTGAGTATAGATACAGATAGGTGTGTGACAATATTAAGATTTGGAAGAAAAAGTCAGCTTATGAAAACTCACTTTAGACAGATTTAAAATTAAAATATACACATATACATTTAGCATTGTGTTTGTTACTATATTTAACATTTATGTTGTCTATGAAAGTGATCTTTCTTTTGGTACTGGAGGTTGAACTCAGGACCTTGCTCAGTCATGGTACCATTGAGCTAAATGAGAAATGTATTTGCTTATATTGTTTGAGCAAAGGAAAACACCATTAAAATGCATGTAAAAATTCAAGAAAACTCAGAATGATCAAGACTGGAAATTCTTGCAACAATTTAGGGAAGGAGATCCCAAAACCTTAAGCTAAGTATCCTGAAGCTTCAACAAGAATGAATGGATAATTATCCTGCAATATCTTGAAATCATGTTTTTTCTTTACATACCCTAATCTTCTATAACATAAATATATTTCAAGGATGACAATACAAGCATTATAATGTGTTTAAGTGATCAATTTTTACTGGTCAACAGTTCCAAATAGGTACAGAACAAGTCTTGAGCTAAGACTGAAAAAGACAGTTACCTTTCTATGTTGAGCACCTCCTCATTTTTCATCCATCTAATGGCTGGAGCAGGAAGTCCTGAAGCAACACATGGCAACACTGCACTCTGACCAATGACTCTGACTAAGGAAGAAGGTTGTTTCAAAAATACTAAGTTTGGTGTTTCCTCTGAATCTAAAAGGAATTTAAATAAAAGACAAAGATTAAAAGACAAGCAGTTACTACTTAAATTATGAGGAACTGCTAATTCCTATTTACTTTGTGTCCACAAGTAACATAAGAAAATTCCATTGAAATTAGCAAATATATCTCAAGTAATTTCTTTAAGCAAAGCATTGTGTTAGGGTCTTTATGATAAATTACAGCTCCTGCTTTCTATATGCTTCCTGGTCAAATGAGGGAGATCTGACAAGAACCTGACATGAAGTGAATCTCCTTCACTTTACAAGATAAGAAAATCTAAATGGCACATGAGTGGTATAAATAGTGGAAAGACTAAGCAAGTTCAGGACCCATGGCAACCTCTCCACTCACAGGGATTTAAGAGATCTTCTTTCCTTCCCTGTATCTTTATGTTATTTCTAAAAATCTTTCTGAGTTTCACCTCTTTAATCTCTGTCATCTTTTGATTTCAAAACACAGCAACGATCTTGCTTTCCTCTCTATTTCTGCATCTCCTATTTAGATACTAGAATTAATATGTTTTCACTTTATAGAGTTGTCCTTGTGTGGACATATGAAAAGGCCACACTCTTGTGACTAAAAGATAAAGTTCTCTATTTAACAGGATATTAACTCAGTGTTGACTTTTGAGGGGAAAAAAACAGGCAGAGAACTGTGACTCTTGTCCCAAACTCTTGAAGAAAGATATATAGCCATGGTAACAACCACTAGAACTGGCTTTAAATTTGCCTAGCCAATTACTAATAGTTCTGTAGCCATGGTAATAAGTAAATACCACCTTGACAAATTAATGACAACTCATTTCAGTGAATGTACCTTTGAATGCCAACCAATAAGTGACCAGTTTAGGCTTTAAAGTCAATCAATCAAAAGCAGAGTTGCTCACATTTAAGGCTGACACTAATCTGTTCCCACCTGTGTAACCACCAGAAAAACAGGCCTCTCTGACTGATACCAATCTGCTTTGCCTCTTAACCAACATAACCCAAATCAATGTTCTCTCAGAGACTCTACAGCAGAATATGAATGATAAATATGAAAAAAATCAGGCACCCAGCAGTGGGAATCAAAGATAAAAGGTCATGAAACATCAAAAGTCTAGAGGGACTATGGTATGCTACAAGTGAGCAGAAGCTGTTAAACATGGAGAAAAAAGATACACAAAACCAAGTATGAGAAAAGTCAGTAGATGCACAAAGAGTAAGAAAAAGACTGAAAGAGAAGCTAAGCTTGCATTAAAATGGGAGGACCGTGGAGAGTCAGGCATTCTCACTCGCCAGTTGTCTCCAGAGCTGCAATTAAGAGTTACCACCAGATTCATCCCTTATAAAATTAGCCCAAGTGAGGGGATGCAGTGCAAGACAAAGGTTTGACCCCCCCCTCCAAAAAAAGTGTATAATATTAATTTGATCAAGAATACCATTTATTCGATCTCCGGTACCAAAAACAAAAACAAAAACAAACCACCACTGTTTATGTATACTGAACATACTTCATTAATACATTCACTAAAGAGCAGATCATTCTGGCATACTTCCTTCTTTTTATCCCTGTAAAACACTAAGATTCTTTATGGTGACAGTAATATATCATGCCAAGTATCAAATGCTTATTAAAAAAAACTGTAACAAATGTTACTTATTCATAAACACAAAGCCATCTTCCAAATAAGTTAATACCTGAAAGAACCTTCAATTCAGCTTCATCACTATACTTTGGAGGCCCACCACTTTCAACTATGCAGCGATACAATCCCCCATCTCTTTCAGTCGTATTGCTGATCACCAGTGTCCCACTTGGAAGCTTGATAATTCTATCATCCAGAAGAAGAGGCTGTCTGTTCTGTTCCCACCTGACAAATGGGACCAAGTCTGCATTAACTTCACAATTTAGAACTGCATTATTCCCAGCATACACAGAGGAAGGTTCTGGCTGGCTGGTAAATCTTGGAAGACCTGGACAATAAGGGAAAAGAAGGGGAAAAAATCATTAAATACTACTTTAAAATGTAGTCACGGGGTCTGGGAGCAAGTCAACTCATGTAGCCACAACATATAGTCAATCAGAAGGTCCATGAGTTAGGAAATGTGCTACATACAGGGATACAGAGCAAATAATTAAGTGTGCTAAGGATAACTGGAGTAAGATTCCTCACAGTTGAAAAAGCAAGGTGCAAATATGGAAAAGTACACAGAGTAGAAAAAATTCTATGGTACTTGTCCACAATGAAGGGATTACTAAAGGTATTACAGTTTTACACAACTGTAGATAAACAAATGTAACAGAAAAGTATGAGATATGTATATCTATTACTTATACCTACCCCTTAGATACTACATTTCTTACACATACACACATACACACACTCATACACATTGCCTAGCCCTGGGCCCAGAATCATTCTAGTAGCAATGGGTACATATGGAAACTTTATCTTCATTTCTAAGTATCAATTACCCATTACAACAAGGCAGAGCTTCTTGGAGAAATGACTGATTCTAAGAATGGAATATGCAAAAAATAAGATAAAACTCTTTCTAAAAAAAATGGCTTCTTTATGTGATGAGTTTTATGCCATAAAGCTCATGACACACAGTAAAGAACTATTTCAAGATCAATGGATACACATTAAAAAAAACTGGCTTCAAGAATGAAGAGAGTTTCTTCTGGCTAAATGTGGAATAATAGTATTTCTATTTGTAACCTGCTAAAAAGGATTTAAGCAAGAATCTTCATGGATGGTAAAACTAGTGGGTGAAAATTTATTATTCCCATCTGCTATCCCACCAGTGATACATGTGTGACTGTCCTTTCAGGGAATGGGTTTGTCCCATCCCGTGGTTTGTACCACACTCACACATGTACCACTGGAGCTTCCCGTAGTGAATTGTGAGAGTGTATATTACAAAGTATCAAAATATCTCTTCCCAAAATATTCATTACTAATTAACAACAGTATAAATACGTAACTGTCAGAGGAGAAACAGTTCATAGACTATTTTAATCAAGTAAAATACTGTAAATGTTAACATCACCAGCAACAAAACATCACGGGCTTTCTGATATAATGTACCGAGAACACAACATTACTTCTGTGCTATTCCTCCCAGAAATGCAAAATCTGAATTTATTTATAGGGGAAGATCAAATAAATTAAAAATGAGACAAGGAAAATTTGAAGGCCTAGTGCATATCTAAAGAATTTAAAGAGAAACAACTACTAAGTAATACATGTAACCCTAGACCGACTCAGAAAGGGAAGAGAGGGCAAGTTTTTGCTTTTGTTTTCTGCTATTAAAAAAAGCATTATTGAGACAATGTATGAAATCTAAATTAAATGACTTAATTAGTATTGTACTAAGATTAACTTCCTTCCTGATTTTGGTGGACACCTGTTGTTACTCTGGAGAATGTCCTTGTTTTACGGTCTATATACATCTTTAAGTAAGGATGACAAGGCAACATGCATGCAACTTATTACTGCTCTGAATGGTTCAGAGAAAAGTATTTAGGGGATAAAGCAGATGTGGTAAAATGTAAATAACGGTGATCTGTGTAAAGGTGTAGATTTCTTGATTCTTGGAACTCTAAGTTTAAAATTACTATACTTCAAAATAAAGTGTTAAACAAAAGCTGTGATCATAAGCACTGTATAGACGCCACAGAATGCAGTAGCTGCAAGTGTCAATTCTGGAGTCACATGCCTGAATATGAATTTAACTCCACCTTTCATGGCGCTATGATGCTGGCAAATTCTTTCACCTCTCTCACCTCAGTTCTCCATCATTAAAATGAGAAAATAACAAGTTTCATATATTTGTTAAAAAATTAAATATTTAACATAAGTAATTCATATATAGTACATTGCCTGGTATATAAATACTTAGCTACTATTTTATTTTTATAAGTATATGTTGGCAGTACATGCATCTTACAATCATCTTGGGAAGTTCGTACAGGTATGTAATCAAAATGCTTTTTAAAGACTAAGAAACAAATTATGAGAAACAATTCCAAGTTTTCAAGTTCTATGATGGTGAATTAGTCCAAATATAAATATAAATAATGCACAGGTTTTCTAACCCTACTATAAATTTTTTTCATATTTTTATTTCAAGGTGGTTTTTGAAGGAAAGAAAATAATCCAAATACCTACTTTTAAAAATAGAGAAAACCAAGATTAACATGAAGCATAAAATTGAATAAAGCTGGAGGAAAAGGAATCATAAATAAAACCAAGAACTAGTTCTATTTTTTAAAAGTCAAAAAATATTCACTTCTAAGTTCTCATGAAAATGAATAATTTTTAAAAAGGTAAACCCACAACAACAAATGGGAAATTGTCAAGCAAGAAATTTCAAAAAGTTTCTAAAGAGGAAAAGTAGATGGAGGAACTAGCAACTGTTGTATCAAGGCAAAAAACACAGCAGCTTCTTCTGCTCACAAGAGTGAAGCCAGTTGTCTTGTTGCCTTTGGAGAACTACAAGAAAAAGGCAGTGAGAGTAAAACAAAGAGTCGGCAAGTAGGGATTGACTATGTCTGGATTTAGACCATCGCAGTCCCTCTAAGTCTTTTTTTTTTTTTTTGAGACAGGGTCTCACTTTATAGTTCAGGCTAGCCTTGAACTCACTATGTAGTTCAGGTTGGCCTCAAACTCATGGCAATCCTCCTGCCTCTGCCTCCTGAGTGCTGGGATTACAGACATGAGCCACCATGCCAGACTACCAGTCCCCCGCTACCTTTTGCACAGCCAGACTACTCCTGAAAAGCAGAAATTTCTATTGTGGAGAAATGAGAGACAACCCACAGGGAAAAGCAAAAAAAAAAAGCAGCCTCATATTTAATTCTATAAGCTACATACTGTAAGCTCAAAACTTTCCCTGCTTTCTGAACTTGGAAATTAGTTTCTACTGTTTATAACCCAAAACCTGAAACACGTTTTTAAAAAATTTTTAGAATGGTAATTTGGTAATATCTTTGGAGTGGAGGGCAGTTGAGACAGGGTCATGCTATATAGTTCAGGTTGGCCTCAAACTACTGGCGATCCTCCTGCCTCAGTCTCCCAAGGGATAGGATCACCACACACAGCTCACAATATCTTTTTAAGTTTTATTGAGATATAATTTATATGCCATAAAGTTCAATGCTTAAAACACACAATTTAATGATTTTTTAATATATAAAGTTATATAATCATCCCAATTATCTAATTTCAGAACTTTTTTTATCAGGACACCCTTTCTTTTTATTGAGAGAATATTCCACTGATGAATATACCATATTTTGATTATCCATCACTTGACAGACACTTAGGTTATTTCCACTGGTTGTCAATTATGAATAATGCTATTACAAACCATCATGTGCAGATTGCTGTGTGGCTCTCTCTCTTCATTTTTTTTGACAGATTCCTGGGTAGAACTGCTAGATCATATTTTAACTCTATGGTTAATATTTTAGGAAATGACAAACTAGTATCTTTTTAAATCACACACACACACACACACACACACACACACACACACAAAGGGTATCCTATGAGCTAGCAATCCCAATTCTAGTATTCTATTTTACAGAAATAAAAATTTGCAAAAAGTATTTCAAGATAGTATGCCCCAAAATTTTAACCCATATAAATGTTCAATAAAACGGACTATGAATAAATCACAGTAACTGTATTAAATGCACACACTATTAAAGAGCACTTTGTTCATCACTTAGCTTAGATAAAACTTCCTCTCGGTACCTAAGCCAACAGTGGGTTATATAAAAACTCTCCTATAAAACTCTTGGTAATTACTACAGAATGTATTTCACTGTATTAAAACTGCCTCTTTACTAAGACAGTCAAAAAATGCTTCCTGGAGAACATGAGACTGAGATGAGGAATGAACAAGCCTAGTGAAGAAGAAAAAGAGGAAAAGATAAAGGATAGAAATAATGGGAATAAATGAAAGGAAACTCATACCACATTGTGCTGCCACTGCTAAAACTGGTGAGGGTAGTGATAGTAGGAGTGGGGGTTGAAATGATAAGAAATGAGACTGAAGATGTGGGCATGAGCTCATAAAAGGAATCAAAAGGCTGGTTAAAGTTTATCTATTAAGTTGACAGTGTTACTAAGAAATAGTACTCTGACAGTGTGGAGACTAGATAGAAGAGAAGGATAAAGTGGCAGACAAAAGATACAAGGCTGTCAGGAGAAGTCCAGAAGTCTCAGAGGAGAAAAAGTGGACCAATACAGAAAAATTAGGAGGTAGAATTCATGGATTTAGTGATAGGATGTAGGATAGAGCTTACAGGAAGGAGTCACAAATAAAAGCCTAGATCAGAGATATTTAAGAATATAAATGATAAACAGAAGCCCAACACAAAAGACATTGTAGAGGAAGTCATTATACTAATGTATTTATTACACATATTAAAGAAGTCTTAGCAGATGGACAAGAAGTGAGGGAGGAAAGAAGGGAAGGAGAAAGCAAAGAAAAAAGAAAGGAAAAGAAAAAAATTGCCAAAAGATTTAGGTTTTCTTCCTTTCTTATTTTTCCATCCTTAATCTATGATTATGGCATAATTACAAGGGTTTTATATCATACCCAAATTCAGTATTGAATATATGGCTTCAAAGACAGAAAGTTATCATCTTCTGAATGAATGAACAAACACATTCTGGAGTAAGCTCCAGATCCAAACCCATAATCCTGAAGTGGGAAAGCAGCAGGAGACTGTCTCAGTCAGGTTCCATTCTCTCTTGCCAGCATTTCAGCAAGATGAATAAAAATAGAGGACTTAAAGAAAACTCCCTTTTATACAATATTTCTCTTTATAAAAACTACTTCATCTGGAGCTCAAAGAAATGCTATGAGGAATGCCAGTGTTTATTACAAAACAGAAATGACTTATACAGGAATCACATCATACTGCTCTAAATCCTTAATTTCTCTTGTACTTTCCATCATTATTCAAATAAAGATGTTCCAAAACAGAATGACTCTCTCTCAAAAGCTTTCTGCTTAACATATATACTTTATAGATTTTTAAATAATCTAATTTAATGTCCATTCCTTGACACCAAAAAAAAAAAAAAAAAAAAAAAAAATTAAAAACTTCACTATAAGTTTCACTAAACCCTACTAAATGGTTTTCCTAGGTAGGATAAAAGCCATCAAACTGATTTAAATGTCCTATATAATATCCTCAGCCCTAAGTTAAAAAGAAAAATACAAAAGCTGCTCAATACCTCCGATAGCAACTTTTAAGCCATCAGAGAAGTGGAGAAGTGCTATGCTAGTTTATTCCATACAGTACTGAACAAGTCTTAGTACAGTCTGATACATGTAGTGTATGTTCAATGTCTATCTATCTGTTAAATGATTTGTTGTTACCAATTAAATGAAAACTCAAAAATAATACTGATTTTGTGTGTGTGTGTGTGTGTGTGTGTGTGTGTGTGTGTGTGTGTGTGTCCAGTACTGGAGATTGAAGAAGACAGGACCTCACACATGCTACTCAAGTGCTCTACCACTGAGCTACATTCACACTTCTTTTTCTAAATTGCCTAGGCTGGCCTCAAACTTGCAATACTCTTGCCTCAGTTTCCTGAGTAGCTAGGATTACAGGTATGCACCACTGTGTGTGGCATATTACCTTTTTTTCCTATTTATCCTTGATAAAAATTTGAACAACAAAGTAAATCACTAAACAAAACTTACCCGCTACTGTGAGCTTGGCCGTTCTACTAACAATAGTTCCAAGACTATCAACAGTGGCCACACACTGATAGTAACCTTCATCAGGTTTATTGTGTTTGGAATGCACCACATTGCTAATAAATAAAGATCCATCTGGGAGAAGCTGTCGTCGATCATCTGATATTAAGTTTAAAAAAGTTCCATCCTTTTTCCATTCAATTTTTGGAGAAGGTTCAGAATATGCTGAACAGTTTAATACAACAGAAGAGCCTCTAATCGAGAGTGTATCCACTGGCTCCACCAGAAAATAAAATGGAGTGAATGTCCGAACACTGGCACCTACAAAACCAAAAAGAACAAAATTAAGCAAAACATCCTACTATTTCTGAAAGAAAAGAATTCCAAAAATTATTATCAAATTATTTGTGTTCTTCAGGTTTGGCACATAAATATGTATAATCATCTTACTATGAATGTTTAATAAAACTTCTAAGAAACCAAAACTTGACTCATTTAGAACACACACATACACACATACACACACACACACACACACACAATTTACGTGAGCTCAGCTTGCTAGATTATATCTGATTTTAATTCAAATCCCACAGTTGGATTTAGAAATGCTTAAAATTACTGTATTCAAAGTAAAATTTTATATAGAACAGACACAAAATTGAAATAATTTTTGTTCATATCTTTTTTTTTTTTTTTCTGGTACCAGGGATTGAACTCGGGCCCTTGTGCTTGTGAAGCAGGCAGCAGAACCAGTGAGCTAACTCCTCAACCTTTTGTTCATATATTTTTATGTTTATTGGCTGCCTGTATTCTGCTTATAAATTCACTACTACATGCATTTTCCTAGTAGATTATTCACCCTATTGACTTTGATCTTTGGTCTTAGCTATTATTATGTTTTGCAAATATCCTTTTTTCATTTGATTTTTCATATAACAAAATAAATTTTAAATTATATAAAATTAAATGTGTTACATTTAGAAAGATCTCCCTTCTCCTAGTTATTAAAAAATTAGCCTTGTTTTGTCCTATTAGTTTTATGGTTTAATTTTTTACATTTAACTTTCATCTATAATTTATTTTGAAGTAAACAGCAAAGATGGGATCAGTTTAATCTTTTTGTCTCTCATCAATTCTTTGAACAAAGGAAGAAAAATATTTAAAGAAAACTTTGACTAAAAACTTTCTATCTCAGCCACAGAAAACTTTCCAATATAAGCTTTTTCCAATATAACCTTTTTTCTTGAAAAAGAAATACTGATCAACTTGCCTGTAAACAACTCAAGACACTAATCAGGTATCTCCATCAGGGAAGCCCAGTCCAAAAAAATGACACTAGGACTTCTTTTCAAATACCTAGTTATAATTTATTTAATTATGGATTTAAGGAAAGATGGCACTAATTCTATTATAAAATGTGTGTTCTACATAAATAAATAAATATGAAATATACTAGCAGAGGGAAGAAAGTAATATTCAATTGTTTAAAAGATTCCCAGTACTTATAATAAGCAAATTCCAGTTCTGATCAGACTAACCAATGGGGACTTGGAAAGGAGTTTCAGATCTCCTTTCCCATTTGAGGATTATGAAATGTATTTGTCAAGTCTTAACTCTTGAAAATGATCTTAGGAATCTTTCAAAAGTAACTTGAAGTTACTTTATTTATCATTGCTATTAAAATTTTTACTGTATTAATTTACTGCATACTGAATCAAAATTCAAGCAAAAGGGAAGCACAAATGAGAGATAAACTTTCTATCTTGCCTGTACATGTTTATTATGCCACCTGAGTTTCACACAGGAACTTAAAAGACAAATGTTTTAGACTGGTAGTCAAAATATGAAAATTGTTTTTCATTTTAATAAATATTAACAAAACAAATTTTTTTTAATTAGGACAAAAATTTTCCATTTAAAAAATACCTAAAAAGGGGGCCAGGAATTTAGCTCAGTGGTTCCACTGTCTGCTTTGCAAGCGGCAAGGTCCCGAGTTTGATCCCCGGTACCCCCCCCAAAAAAACCCAAAAGATAATTACACCAATTCAAATGTTTTACAGTTTAACGCTGTCTTCCTTTTATTCCATTTTTCAAATCCATGCTCATTTTCAGCCAATTTGAGCCGAAACATATATATTAGTATGTTCAAAACATTACAATAAAATCATATTCACAGTAAAGCTTATAAATGCCTTTGAAAACCTAGGCATTTCAAAATATTATTAAAAAATGCACTCCTCACTAAGTAGAAGATAGTGTTAAATACTTATGGATGTCATTATTCTCCAGTTGGACAGTGACCTAAGGTAGACTCTTCACTTAAAATCCTTCAAAAGGCTTGTCACTGTCTTTTAAAGTCTAAAGAACTCCTTAAGTGGACCTCCTTGTCTGCCACTGTGTGATTTGCTCTCTCTCCTCATCTCCTCCTTGTCATTCCCCTAACCCCTGTCCTCTTAACACCAGCTGGTCCAGGAACTCCCCAACCCCACAGCTCTCCTAGACCTCCTTCAGGCTCAGCTAAATAGCACTTTCTCACAAGAGTTGGCTTTCCCTGGTGCTCAGACAAGGTTACCTTGCTCAGTTCACCCTGACACAAGCAAGCATGACATACACCCTATCTAAAAACCACGTCAGCTAGGCATGGTGGTGCACACCTGTAATCCCAGCACTCAGGAGGTAGAGGCAAGAGGATCACCATGAATTCAAGGCCAGCCTGGGCTACATAGTGAGTTCAGGGTCAACCTGAATAAGAAGTAAGACCCTGTCCAAAAAAAAAATGTTCTTAATCTTTGAATGTTTGAAATAACTTTTTTTTAAAAAGACAGGGTCTTGCTATGTATTCCATGCTTGCCTTGAGCGCACTAGCCCAGACTGGCTATGAACTTGAAGAGATCCTCCTGCCTCAGCCTTCCAAGTGCTGGGATTTAGGTATACACCACCATGCCCAGTCGGTAACAATTTTTAAGGCAGAGAGATTTCCAAACTTTTTTGGATTCTGGTGTTTATTTTCTCAGTACTTTTTTTTTTAATCACAAAAGAAAAATTCCCTAGGCCAAAACAAATACCTAGCTGTTCCACTTACTTATTTGGTTCAAACAAATATTTATGTCTCAAAAACTCAGTAAGCTTTTGGGGAAAAGAATACATAAACTAAAAAAAAAATTAATTTCATTTAAAAACACTCGCAATTACCTATTATGGGATGTGTGCACCTACTGGGCATTAAAAACTTCTCAAACTTTAAGATTAGACACTGCCATCCATGACTTCTGTTTGCCACTGATTTTTGCATAGTTCTGGCTTTTTATCAAGGCAAACCA
Organism: Fukomys damarensis; assembly: GCF_012274545.1. NCBI lineage: Eukaryota > Metazoa > Chordata > Mammalia > Rodentia > Bathyergidae > Fukomys > Fukomys damarensis. Next base: position 22,695,969 of record NW_022900937.1, on the reverse strand, counting down.
CCAAATGCCCAGTTTCACAAAGCTATCACAACAGGGAAACAAAGGCAGGCAGCCTAAGCAAACATTAAAAATAACCTGGGCTAGAAGTTTGCACAGTGTCCAAAAGATGTCGCTATGTATCCTATAAAGTGACACCCACCACCACCACCAGGGCTCTGAGGCACCTGGAGGGTAACTATTTGTGAACTGTTGGCTAAAGATCTATCTTTCTGCAATGTTTCTATTCAGTATTCATCTAGTACAGTAAGTGGATAGAATCAATTTCTAACTTACATAATTTCTAAACACATCCACTGGTAAAAGTATTAATGAGACTAAATGTTCCATTCTAACACTAGCCAGTTCAGTGTCTTGACAGTAAAACTCAGTAACAAATAAGGGTTTCATAAATTCAGATGAGTTTTTTTTAATGATATGAAAACTCAAAATAATTCTGTTCACAAAAGAGACTCAAAAATGACCAAGATATGCTAAGTATATATGTACCAATTCCCTAAGATGAATGCATTTACACTTTGCAAATATACACTAATAATTTTTAAAGCTTTAGAATCAAGAATTAGAAACTTTTATAATAAGTTGATAATCTCTGTTGAACCAAATAATAAAATATAAAACTTTAAAAAAAAGAAGAGGAACTTCACTCATCAGTTACAAGTATTTCTAAAACTATGGTCACTACAGTTCAGGGGCAACAGATAAAAAAAGCCATAAAACAGGCTTTAAAGCTTAAAAATAAAAAACATTCATACTCGAAGGCTTAATATATAACAGCAATGACATTTTAAATCAACCTCAAAAAAGAATAAACTAGGGAAAAAATTTTACCACAACAACTGCTTGTTCATATGCGAGAAAAATGAGATGCCTACACAAACATGTAATAATGGTAGACAATTTATGTCTCCATGTACCAGATACTAAAGAGTTTCTAAATATCAACTGCTCATTTAACATTCATTAATATCTTATGAGACAGATCTTAGTATTATTCTATTTTAGGGAAAAACCGAAGTACAAAAATAAGTAAGTTAAGTAACTTGTCAAAGGTCACACGGGAAACAAGAACCAGTTCTAATCTTAACAACAATACTATAATGCCACTGAACACACATATAAAAAATGTGTTCCAGATCTATAAAAAGGTAATAAAAATCTTTGTAAGAAATTTTAAAAGAATACATGAATAACCATGGAGTTAAGCAACCTTTTAAATCAAAATATGGCCAGGTATGGTGGTGCACGCCTATAATCCCAGCACTTGGGAGGCTGAGGGAGGTGGATCACTGTGAGTTCAAGGCCAGGCTGGGCTGCATAATGAGACCCTGTCTCGGGGAAAAAAATAAATCAAAATAGGCCACACACACATTTTTTAATGGCAAAATATAATAATGAAGCAGACAAGCAATGGATTTGGGGAGGAAGTCTCTCACACGTAACATAAAAAAAAAATTAAGAATTTAAACCACTCAATAGAAATATAGGTAAGGCTGTATTCCAATAAAACTTTATAAAAATGGCAGAATGGATCTGATCCATCAACTATAGTTTCATGATCCTTGCCTGCCTGAGAATATTATCCATTAAAAGTATGCTTCAGTCTATCTAGAATTCTGTGAAAAAATGAATAATGCCAATGGGTGTACATTATATAATTTCATATGTATATGATTACATGATCATTGAGAAAAGCTCAAAAGTGTAAATCAGGTTATCACTGGTTCCTGGGAGTAGAAGGGGGGAAAGATAAGGAGGTGAAAATTTCCATGTATATATAAAATAGTTTCATAATGAAAATCAGCATGTTGTTGAACAATATTTTGCTTGGCAAAAAAGATATATCAGAATTTTTTTTAATCAGTTTGTCACAGAAGAGTTATCAGACACTCCATTTAAAAAGTGATCCTGTACTAGGTTCCTGACACCCTGTCCACTTAGTTTGCTTAATATTAGTTTACTACAGCAAGAGTCACTGGACATCTTATTTTGAAATAAGCTTAATGATCTTGTCTGATATTATCTACATTCCCAAGTCTCTGCAAATTTCTCACTTCTTAATGGAATAACTTCATTTCTTGATACACTATTCCTCACTTTTTGATAGAATACTTCACACCTCTTGATAGAATTTCATCTTATGAAAGAAAACTATCCACAGGGAACTTCTTTCAACTATAACTCCATCCCCCAAAATATCAACAAATTGTATCACTTAACTGCATATCTTATTTGCACAGCCAAAAATAATTCTAAATTTTATCATATCCAGAGTAAAAAAATCAACACATGGCATTTAAAAATCAGAAGAAACAAAATCTAATTGTCCTACTGCTTAAAGAGGTTCAAAGTTTAACCACAGCTAAAATGCAGAACAGAATAAGCAAACATTTTATACCTATAAAAGAAAGCATTCTGCATAATGTTCGCTATAACAATCTCATAATAATCTAAGATTACTGTAGAAAGACATATTTTTTACTCTTTAATATTGCTTCTAACCATCAGATTCCATCCAGTCTTTAAATCCTGTATTTCATCTATCTTGATCATTTCATGTCCACTATTACAATATAGTTTACTCTCTTGCTTTAAATTCTCAACTTACAATTAAAAATGGAAAAAATTAAAATAATTTAACATTCAAAGAAATACATTCAAACAAATACATTCATATTCTCAATTATAAGCAGGCAACATTTAAGAGCTGACTAATTTTCACTACCTTTTTACTACATGCTCCTGGCTCCAGAGCTCAGCCTCTCTCTCTGCTCTGCACAGCTAATTCCCCCAGTCACATCATTTTTTTTTTCTTCTCAATTGTGAAGAACCCCTTTCCTGAGGAAAACATGTAATTGATCATTGGTATTTAATTCATTTTATCTTATTAACATGTCGCTTTAGAAACAAACTTCATGGTATGCAAAATATACCATCAAAACAATCAACATCAATTTCTAATCCAAACTGGATCTGAAATTCTTCAAGATCATAATATCCTCTCTAGAGAAACTCAAATTCTATGGAAAACTGCAATTTCTATAGAAAAATATTTGAATTCATTTATTCAACATTTATTTTAAGAGTGCTTTTTCAATTTTCAGTCTTCCACCCCCTCCAAAAAAAAATCAGAAAAAAAATATGGAAAAGTGAAATCACATGGTTTTGAATCCTAGCTCTGTTACACTAGAGATTACATTTTCACAAAGAGAGAATATGTGTAAAGTACTTGCCTTACTCTCGGCAGATCCTGAATTGTAACTATTCAGTTTGATGCCTACAGTGTCTCCCCCTAAACTGCTAACAATCTAGATCTTAGTTTTTGTCAATCACATTTTAGATACTGTCATGCATCAAATGATACGGCCTTAATTTTTTTGTTTTAACACATTTTGACAATTATGTACCAAATAAGATTAAGTGATCTTTTAAAACTGATTTAACTGATATATAAAAGCATAAAAATTATACATATTAATTAGATACTATGTTATGTTTTGACACATGTGTACTCTATATAATGTTTAACTAGGTTAAATATTCATCTCAACATTTATCATTTCTTTATGGGACAACTTCCAAATTCATGTAGTTCTTTGAAATGACAGTACATTACTGTTATACAGAGGCATCCTGTGTGCAACAGACCACCAGAACATCTTGCTCCCATCTAATTGTAACTCAGTACCCATTGACCAACGTTGTCCTATCTCTCTGTCTTCTCCAGCCATGGGGGGAACCACCATTCTACTCTCAGTCTATCTGCCCCATACTGGGAATTGAACCCAGAGCCTTCACATTAAACTACATCCCCAGCTGCTTTTCTAACTGATTATTTTGAAACAGAGTTTTACTAAGTTGCTAAATTGCCCAGGCTGGGTCTGAACTTGTGATCCTCCTGTCTCCATTACCAAGAGTGCTGGAATTAACCTGATGAAGTCCTGTTTGGGAAAGTAGAAATAGAAACTGAAAGAAATGGGCAGGCCCAAAGAATTCTGAGGTGGGAGCAATAAACCTGGGAGACTGAGAATGTGAAAAAGGGCAATAGAGAAGTCAGATGGCTGACAAGTTTGTGGCTTGGACAGTAGCTGGGATGGCGATGCCAGGCATTGAGGAAAAGAACACAGTGAGGGAGATCATGTGTCTGATATAACATGGGAACTTCACAGTGCTTGTGACATGCATTGTGGAGAACACACAAGCCTGGAACTCAAGAGATTCTGGATAATGATATGTGCTGAAACTGAAATGCAGACAAAACTGAGACAGACTAGGAAATGTAAGGTCTGAAGAAAGATGGAGACCAAATTCTGAAGAGCATCAGCATTTAAGAGACAGACAGAAGAGAAAGAAAAGCCTGAAGAAATCATAGGGCTCAGAGGGTAGGTGAACATGGTGAACACCAGAGGCCAAGAGAGTATTTCAAAGCAGGTGTACTGCTGAGAGTAAATATAATACAGTGAGGGCCCCATTCCTTAGATACCTGCTGAGAAAGGTGAGCTAAAATTGAGCAAGTATAATATGAGAAACTGGGAAAGACTGAAGACTGCTGTAAGACCGGGATATTATTTTAATATTTTACTGAGCAATGACACGGGGTGGGGTCAGTTATGAAAGCTCGTGTTTGTATTAACATGAAAGAGAAGTCACTGGAGATGAGGAGGGTAAAGAACTGAGAATGATATTGGAAAGGCAGGCCAAGCAGACACTCTTTGCCAGAGCAAAGGGCAAGACTTAGACTGGACAGGGAGATTATAAAACAAGACCCAAAGTTTTTAGTGCAAAGTACACAGATGACAGTGAACAAGAGAGTACAAGATGATAAAATTCAATGGACCACTTCTTCAAAGATCAACAATTTTTAAAAAATAATAATTAGCACTTCTGAAAGCTGCATCTCCAGTATTATGTACTTATATTTCAGTAATCAGCTATCTTCTAGAGAGCTGATATCCTCTGTATCTCTAATAGAGTGCTTTCTTCACGGAAAACAAGCATTACAGGTTTTATTCAAGTACCATCACCATATACAAATTGTTACCAAGTTCAACTAAAAAAATCTCAGTAAAGATTTTCTTGAACAGAAAACAAATAGCACACAAATAATTTACTGAAATATTTTGCTGTCAGAAGCTTTACTATCAGAAGTAATATTTATGAAATTCCATAAAACAATCTAATAAATATATGCAAAAAATACAAATCCTTAATAATAAATCTTATAATATCAAAGTTAATTTTTGCAAAGAATGTCATGAATGCATAGGTCTCAAAGCAAAATAAACAAGATATTTCAGAAAAATCCTGTCAGAGCCTCATAATGTCTGTAGACTGGGAGAATTTTTCTATTCTATTATTTATTTACTAATGGAAATAAATTGAATCAAGACCTTACTAACTCAAGCCTGAGTATGTATCTCTAGGAGTAAAATAAGACCTTCTATACTGTTGCATTACCATTTTCACACAGATGTAGACTTACTAAAATTAAATGCAAACAGCCTTTAATCATCTTTAAAGATACCTAACTTCATAAGAGAAATGTAAATTAAAACTACATTGAGAAATAACTTCTAATTTATCATACTGGCAAAAATCCAAGTGTTTAACAACATAATCTATGTAGGGAAAGTGTAGGGGAATAGTCACACACAAAGCTATTCACTGCAGGACTACTTGTAGTAACAGCCTAGAAACAACCCTGATGTACATGGATAGGGACATGTTGAAGAAACTATGGTATATTAACACAATTGGGTACTATACCGTTGTAAATAGGACTGTACAGTAACTATACACTATTATGGAGTGATCTCTAGAGTAAATGAAGTAAAAAAAAAAGCAATCTCTAGAGTAAATGAAGTAAAAAAAAAAAAAAAAAAAGCAAGTTGGAGAAAGGTGGATTTATTTACCTAGAAAGATAGGCTATTAATACACACATATATACGTAGACATAACTTTTAATACACATAGGAGAAATAAGAGTAAAGGTGACGGGCTGGGGATTTAGCTCAGCGGTTTGGTGGCCTGCCTTGCAAGCACAAGGACCCAAGTTCAATCCCCGGTACCCCCCCCAAAAAAAGGAGACAAGGATTAAAGGTAGATCTTTCTAAATAGACCCTGTTCATATACTTGACTTTCAAACCATACAAATATTTTATATAATTAAAAATAGTCAATTTTTAAAACCTCTAACAATAGAAAGCAGAAATGAGACAAATCTAATTCTGTAATTGTCATTATAACTATATTAGGAGTAACTCAACAAGAGAATTTAAGAACACAATAACCAAAGTATACACAGTAGGATATACCTTAGGGACCAAAAGAACTAAAAAAATTTTAAGCTGCTTTAAAAATTAGTTCATTGCAGTTATTATTACTACTATTATTCTGACACTTGAAGTATATGTATTGTGGGGTAAAGCTAATAAATAATTTCATTACTATCCCAGAAAACAGAATTCACAGTGTGAAAGAAAAGCAATATAGATTTTAAATCAATGAGACTAAGTATAAAATCTACAGCTTCAATTGTAATTACCAATATAAAATTGTATTTTATTTCTTTACAAAATAAGAATTTCCCAGCTCTCTTCAGTGAAACAGGCTAGTATAATGACTAACCCAGTAGCAATAAACATTTTCCTTTCCTAGGTTGTGGTCTCTAAATACCATTTTCCATTCAAAAGAACTTTTTTAAAAATGACTAATTCCAGGCCTGGAATTGGCAAATGAGACAAACTTGGAATATCTTTTCATGCCAGAAAACAAAAATCTTGATAATCACTAGTAGGGCCAGCCCAAAAGTCTCAAAAGAATCTTTTATGGCCAAATATGGGACATGTGAATTTCAATAATGTTGATATTACATCAGAATAATCAAGTATGTTGAATTCTGTTACTTTATAATGGCCCCAAAAAGATAAAATAAAAAGTAATCGCTCACATTTGGTGAATTCTACAAAACCAAGTCATTATTTTAAAAGTAGCAAGTAAGAGCAAAAGAATTAAGGATTTTTCCTTATCAAACTGTTCCCTTTCACAAGTTGCTGCTGGTAGAAATATTCTACCAAATAAATTTAAAAATGATAGAATATTACTATTTTGCAAACAGCTCTGGGCAATAAAAAAGTCAATGGCCAAACAGTTACCAGACTTTTTCTATAAAGGAAGAGGTAATATATTATGCTTTGCAAGCTACATTCAGCTTCTGTTGCATTTTCCTTTATTTGTATTTTTAACTTTTTTAAAATATAAAAAGTAGTATCACCTCACAGGTTGTATATAAACATCGTGATGCCCAAATTTAGCCTATGGGCCATAGTTTGTTGAATCTTTGTAGCTAACAGTATCAGAAAAACAGATTCACTTAGACATAACATGACTCTTGAAAGAATCCCCCACTGCCACCTTTATGTATGGTAGTCTTCCCAAACAAAACAAAAAAAAACCAATATCCTAAAATAGATCATGCTGCTAGATAGCACTATCAATTAAGAAAAAAAAAAAAGGATAGAGGAGTACATAAAACACCATGGTGACGCAATCATCAATATCCCAACTTTGAGGACATTATCTGAGGCAAATGGTCCAATTTTTTTTCAATAAATTACAAGGAAGAAAGTAGGGGAGGAAGTAAGCTTAAAAGAAATTTAAAAATACTTAGCAGCTTCTGTGCAGATTCTGATTCAGACAAAAGATCCATCTTTTTATTTTAAAAAATTACTGTACAGAAGGATTATTCATAGTAGTCAAAAGGTGTAAACCAATCAACTGAATAGATAATACATTCATACTCTATAATAGTGTTCAGCCATAAAAATGAATGAAAATCAAATGAGGAATAGTTTCTTAGATAACTACAGAGATGGTGACCACAATGGAACACATGCTTAGTAACTCTAGACCAGATACAGATTAAAAAAAAAAAAAAACAGAGGCGCTTATTAGGAAAACGATGGAAACCATGAGCACCCAACATTAAGAAAGAAATGGTGGGCTGGAGATTTAGCTCAGTGGTTCTGCTGCCTGCCTCGCAAGTGCAAGAACCTGAGTTTGATCTCTAGTACCAAAAAAAAAGGAAAAAAACGGAATCAATGAAACAGATTCAAACAGATATCCAGGAGATTAAAATTTCCATTAAAAGTATACACAGTAGAATGAGCCAATGTGAGGACAGAATATCAGAGAGAAGTCAGGACTGTGCTTAGCAATTATGAAAAGATTTCTTAAAACAGCAAGGGACCAGGCCGGGGATTTACTCAGTGGCACTGCAACTGCCTCACAAGCTCAAGGTTCTGAGTTCAATTCCCAGTAACAGAAAAATAAATAAATAAATATACAAACAAAACAAAAATGGCAAGGGACCACAAAAACATCAATCCAACAGGTACTAGATGATGTAAAGAAAAATAACCTAAGATTGATCAGAGTCAATGAAAAAGCCAGAGATAGCACAAACAACAACAAAATACCCTGTTCACAGAAGTAATGGCAGAAAACTTCCCAAGCAGGGAAAGATTTTGACATACAGGTAAGTGAAGCATATATAACTCCAATTAGTCATGATAAAAAATTTTTAAAAAACCTACACCAAGCCATATAACAGTAAAGATTCCAGAAATTCAACATAAGAACAGAATATTAAAGGCTGTTAAAGAAATCAATCACTTACAATGGACCTTTGACTCATGAACTCAATTTGTTCCCAAGGGCTGATTGTAACTCAAGTTGGTCAACTGAAAGCTTAGGTTCCTCTACACAGCCTTCAAAGTCTCTCTGGCATACAGGCATATCTCAGTGTCCTCAGCCACTGGCCCAGGATTCTCAATTAACTCCACACAAGAAAGGATGCTGCAATGTTCCTTCCAGAACTCTATAAGGGTTAAATCTGTATGTGAGACCATCTGGAAGCATAAGAGTCAACATTCAGGTCAAAACTCAAGACTTTGGTTGTAAGTTAAAAGTAAAATTCTGGTCATAACCCAATTGTTCGTCAAGCCAATTGTAACTGCAGGGTCTACTGTATAAAGGAAAGCCCATCAGAATCACAGCAGACTTCTCAACAAAAACCCTCAACTCCAGCTTGGAATGAAGTATTTTAAGGCCTAAAGGAAAACAACCTCAAATCCAGACTGATGTACCTCACAAAACTATCTTTCAAAATTGACAGAGAAATAAGATACTTCCATGACAAAGAACACCTGAAGAAATTCATGACCACCAAACCAGAACTCAAAAGTGTTCTGAAGGTCATTCTAGAAAGAGATAACAAGGACTACAATTCGATGAACCCCAACACAATGAATCTACCCAGCAAGGCAAGCAATTAAACGGGGGGGGGGGGGGTTAACCAACAACAGGAAAATAACATGACAATGATAAGTCAAAACATACCAGTTTTAACCACCAATGTAAATATTCTCAATTCACCAATCAAAAGAAAAAGACTGGCAGAATAGATTAAGGAAAATGATCCAATTATATGGGGCATTCAAGAAACACGATTAACTAAAAAGGAAATTCATACACTGAAAGTCAAAGGACAGAAAACAATATTCCATACAACAGGAACCCAGAAAAAAAGCAGGGGTAGCTATTCTATTTGCAAACAAAGTGGATTTCAAGCTAAGATTGATTTAAGAGAGAGAAAGTAGATCACTACATCCTTGTAAAGGGAACAATATAAGATGAAAAAATTACAATCATTAGTATATATACAACAAATACCAGCACATCCAACTATATTAAACAAACATTAATGTACATGAAAAATCAAATAAGTACTAATACAGTTAACTAGACAAAAAATATCAATAAAGAAATATCAGAATTAAACCAAACTTCTAAACAAATGGACTTTGTAGATATTTACAGAATGTTCTACCCCATGACATCAAAATACAGTTTTCTCAGCTGCATTATGTGACATTCTCCAAACAGACCACATAATAGCTCATAGAACATGCTTAAGTAAATGAAAAGGAACTGAAATTTTCCCATGTATATAGTCAGACCATAGTGCAATGAAATTGGAAGTCAATGGCAAAATAAACAACAATAACTTCATAAACACACGAAAATTAAGTTAACACCCTCCTGAACAACCAATGGGTCACAGATAAAATTAAAGAAGATATTAGACCATTTCTACAATTAAATGATAATACCAGTACAACAAACCCAAACTTATGCAACACAATGAAAGCAGTCCAAGGGACATTTACAGTAGTGAATTCCCATATCAGAAAAACAGCAAGGTCAAATAAACAACCCAATGTTGAACCTCGAGCTTCTAAAAAAGGAACAATAAGTTAAGCCCAAAACTCCTAAGAGGGTGCAAACTGTAATAATCACAGCAGAAATTAACATAATGAAGACTAAGCAAACAATATAGAGAATCAATGAATCGAAGAATTTAGTTCTTTGAAAGATTAAATAAGACTGACAAACCCTTAGCCAACATTATCAAAAAAAGGGGGGAAGGAGATTCAACTCCATGCAATTAATAATGAAAAGGGTGAAATCACAATGAATCCTGCAGAAATCCAGAAAACCATTAATTCCTACTTCAAAAACCTGCTTTCTAATAAGATGGAAAACACAAAAGAAAAGGACATATTATTGGATACATATGAATTACCAAAGCTGAATCAAGAAGACACAAAAATTCTAAATAAACCATTCTCAACCAATGAAATTAAAGATGTAATTAAAAACCCACAAAGAAAAGCCCAAGCCCTGATGGATTCCTGCTGAATTCTACAAGAAATTCAGGGAAGACCTAATGCTGCTACTTTTCAAACTCTTTAATGAAAGTGAAAGGGAAGCAATACTCCCAAATTCATTTCTAGAAGCAAGCATTACCCTGATACCAAAACCAGAGCAGGATCCAACCAAAAAAAAAGAGAACTACAGGCCAATCTCCCTAATGAACACAGACACAAAAATCCTCCACAGGATACTGGCAAACAATGCAGCAAATCATCAAGAAGGTTATACACCATAACCAAGTAGGATTCATCCCAGGGATGCACAAATGATTCGACATACACAACTCAATAAATAAATACATCATATTAACAGAGTCAAGCACAAAAACCATTATGATCATCTCAATAGGTAGGTATACAAAAAGCATTTCACAAAGTCCAACATCCACTCAGGATCTAAACCCTAAAGAAAACTGGAATAGATGGTCTTTATCTCAATCATCAAAAGTCATCTATGACAAAATGCAATGCAATAGGGATAGCAAAGAAATGGGCTTAGGGGTAGAGGAAGAGTCTGACTACAAAGAGCTAGCATGGGGAAATTTTGGGAAGTAATAAAAGTTGTTCTGTACTCATTATTGTGGCAGTTAAAAGAATCCACCATGAACTGAATCAAAGTTATAGAACTATAAACACAGCTAATTTTATAATATGCTAATTTAAAATCTTTAACTGATCTTTACTCCATTTTCAAACTTCATTATCAGCCATGATTTCCTAAATCAGTACCAGCTACAGTAATGCATTATATTTGTGAACATCTCTAAAGAAGTATTGCTCTCACCAAAAAAAAAAAAAAAGAAAAAAAAAAAAAGTAAGGGCCAGGGATTTAGCCCAGTGGTTCTGGCACCTGCCCAGCAAGCGCAAGGACCCAAGGTCAACACTCAGTACCAAAAAAAAAGTGAAGTAATGCATATGTTAATGAGCTCAATTTAACCACTCTACCATATATAAATATTTCAAAATATGTTGTACACAAGCAATGTAAATATTTGTATCAATTGTGTAAAATAAAAAACTAATGCATCTACACAAAAAAATTAAAGCTTCCTGTTGAAAGGACACAATAGACAAAGTAAACAAATGACTAAGACAAATGAACTGCCATGTCTAAAACCAACAAGAATGCTATCAGAAATGCACAAAGAACCACAAATCATAAGACACACTACAAACCTGACCCAAAAATAAATACAGGCAGTAAATGGAAAAGTTACAGAAGCAGACAAATAAACAACTGAGATCACAAGATTAGTAATCAGAAAATGCAAATTCAGCCAACAGTGAAATACCCTTAACCACCATCAAGTGGCAAAATTAAGTCCTATCAATTATTGGCAAGGATATGAAAAGACAGTAACTTAAACATATCACTGGTGGGAGTATAAACTAGCACATTCTAGAAATTAATCAGATCAGATTTGATAAAATGAAGTTATATGTATGCCCTATAAATCTCACAATGCCATTTCTGTGTTTCTATCACAGAGGAATTTATACAAAGATCAGTATATTAGTCATTTTTCCTTCACTGAGACAAAATACCTGACACCTGCAACTTAAAAGGGGACAGGTTTACCTAGCTCACATTTCAGAGAGTTCAACCCAAGGCTGACTGACTGAAGGTAGAAACAAAATGGCAGAGGAAAGCTGCTCAACTCGAGGCAGCCAGGAAAGAAAGAGAAGGTAAGAGCCAGGCAGGGAGACATCTTCCAATGGCATTATCACCAGTGATACACCACTTTTAACCAGGGACCCCTTATAACAGCACATTTACCAATAAATTTATTTATGGATCATTCCACTAGTGACTATAGTACCCCCATGATCCAATCACCTTCTAAAAGCCCCACCTCTGAACACATGAAATGTTAGGGGACATTTTAGATTAAACCATAATTGGGTCCCAAAACATTCCTGTCCATTTTATTATGCAAAATGTATTGAACCCATCTCTAAGAGTCACCAAAGTTACCAGTTCTACACTGCTGGAAAGTCCAAGTCCAAGGTCTCCCCTGAGACTCAAGAAAAATTCTTAGCAGTGAACCCCTATAAAAAATCAAAAAGAGGGCTGGGTCCCTGGGTACCGGAAAAAAAAATTTTTTTAAAAGTTAAACAGTTCCAACATAAATGGCAACAGTTAACATTCCCATCCCAAAAGGGAGGAATATTGGAATAGAAAGGAATGAGACAAAAGCAAGGCCAAAACCAGCAGGGCAAACATTAAATACTGTAGTTCTATATCCAACACCTGGGGCAGGTTATAATGAGATGGGAGCTCCAACAGGACTGGACAGCTCCACCTCTATGGCCTTGCTGATTGCAACCTACATGGCCTCTCTCAGGCTCTGTTCTGCGCTTACACATTCCTAATATCTCCAACTTTCTGAGTCTCCATTACACCTTCAGCTTCAGTCTCACAGCTTTGAACATTATACTCTTTTGGACTCCTGTCAGGGACTGTGACCCTGTTACTTTTTTTTTTTTTTTTTTTTGGCCTGGCCTCCCAGGCCTTCTTCAGAAATCTGGGTGGAAGCCTCCATGACCCCATAAGTCTTACATTTTATGTGCCTTTTAAAAAGCACCATGTAGATGGCACTAAGGTCTGTTCAAGCCTGTCTCTCTTGGACCATGGCTGCAGTGCCTCTAAGTGCCTAGATAGCTGAACTCAGGGGAACACTTCCCTAGGTGTCCCTGAATAAGCAAGGTGCCCTGAGGCTCTCTTCTTAAAGTCTTTCAAAGGAGTTTATCCTTTAAACTCCTGAGCCTGTGAAGGGGGGGTAGCCATTTCCTGAGATACTCTCAAAGCCATCTTTTCTATTATTCTGATTTAAAGTACTTGGTCTTTTTCTTTTGTACTGGCTTGTTTTCCAGGCAAGTGGTGGAACCACTGAGCTAAATCCCCAGCCCCTCGGCCTATTTTTAATGCTAATCTTTCTCAGCAATCATACTCCTCTCATAGCTTCAACCTCATAGGTGATTCTGTTCTAATGAACTACAAACTTTTCAAATAATTCAGCACTGCTTTTTGCTACCTATTCACAGTGTAGATCTAACTAACTGCAGCCAGCAGTACCCAAGTCACAGCCTAAACATTAGGTTACCTTGAAATTTCACCAGAACAATTAGTTTGCCACTTCAAATTGAGCTTTACACAAAGATTTAGAACATGAGCAAAATACAGACAAATTCTTTGCCAGAATGAAACATGCATAGCCTTTAGTCCAGTTTCTAATAGTCTTGAAACCTCATTAAGTTTGGCCTTTACTATCGTCATTACTATCAGCATTCTGGGCTTCTGAGTTCCAACCAGAATCAACCACCAAGCTCAGCTTACAGCATTCTAGGGCTTTTCTGGCCTGCATCTCCAAACCTTTCCAATTTCCTCCCACAAGCCAGTTCCAAGGACTTCTAAACCATATAGTCTGTTTCAATCACAGCAATAATAGCCCACTGTTGGTACTAAAACTGTATTAGTCACTTTCCCATTGCTAGGTCAAGATACCTGACACTTGCAATTTAAAGAAGAGGTTTGTTTCGGTTCATATGATCAGGCCTCATTCCAAATACATGAGATTTCTGGAGGACATTTTTTTTATCTGAACCACAACAGTCAGGAGAATTGATGGCAAAGAACTTCCATCAAGAATATATTTATAGTAATGGGTACTAGAACAAAACTACATACACACAACTTGGGAAATGAAAAATGCAGTAGATATATACTATGAAATACCAAGTAGCAATCACAGGCAACTAACTAGGGGTGTGGGGTGGGGGGGGTGTGTATCAATATGGATAGGCCCTTAAAGCGCTACACTGGACAGAAGAAAAACATACATATTACAGAAGTTAACTCTCTTAAACCTCCCAACAACCTTATAATTTAAATACCATTATTTTTCTCATTTTACAGATAAAGAAATAGACAAAATTTGTTATGTAACTTGTCTATGGTCGTACAGTTAATAATTGACAGAATAAGAAATAAAGTAAAATGTACAGCTCAGTATCACAAATCTAAAACAGAAAATATATCATATCCTATAAATCAAGATGCATATTCAAGAAATATATAGTGTTTTTAGAGTAGGAGCCTAAGGAAAATGGGAGTGAGGACAGCAGACAAAGGCAGAGGAGAAAAAAAATACAAAATATGAGACAATTTGCAACATCCAATGATGATGTACTATGAAATGCAGTCTGTTATTCAACTTTCTATTCTTAAGAACCCCAAACTATAGGGTCGGGGATTTAGCTCAGTGGTGCCACTGCCTGCCTTGCAAGCATAAGGTTCCGAGTTCGATCCCAGGTACCAAAAAACAAAACAAAACTATATTTAGTGAATGAATGCCAAATATTTGCACTCATCCTTGCTGTAACTTCTCTCCCCGTTCCATTTCCAATCAGCCACCAGGTCTTAGACCATTCCCACTTATGCTTTCTAGTACCTAAGCCGCAACTACCAAATTGTTTTCTAACCAACTGCCAGTCTGGCCCTGTTCCAATTCACTCATCATTAATTTGACTTTGACACTCACTGACTATACACTTCAACCGTTTCCTGTTAAGTCCAAAGTCCTAGATACATCCTACAAGGCCCTAACCTGTTTATTCCTACCTTATTTTTTCCTGTTTTAATTCACACCACAATCCCCTTCTCAGTACAACTCCAGCCACCCTGATCTTTTAACTCCTCACACTTACCTCCTTCCTACTTCAGAAGGCCCCACACTAGGCTGAACACGTATCTGTCAGACCTCAGCTGAAATGTTACTTCCTTAAGGAAGTTTTCTGTGATATACTAGAAGGTTTTGTAACTCTGCTTGTTATGTACTTGCCTTTACTGCACTTAACATGGTAATCAATTATTTTTATCTATAAGAAGTTATTATCTGTTTCTTTAGTTACATTACAAACTCTAGAGGCCAAGAATCATTTATGTTATTTTCTATTTTATCCTCTATTCTTAAAATGTGATATTTACCTGAATTGATCTGAGGGCCATAAAATACTGTCAATCTTTCTATTTGCTAACTATCCCTATGTTAATATGCCTACTGCTTTTTGTTACTTCCTTCTAGTGCTGGGGATAAGACTCAATGTTTCACATGTGGTAGATAAGCATTCTACTACTGAGTTATATCCCTAGCCCCAGCTGTGATTTTTTTTTAAGGTAAATAAATGGTTTAGGGCCGGGGATTTAGCTCAGTGGTTTGGTGGCCTACCTTGCAAGCGCAAGGACCCGAGTTCAATCCCTGGTACCTAAATAAATAAATAAATAAATGGTTTATATCTCTTAAAAACAACAACAAGAAACCCTTTGTTCTGTCAACTTTCTTTCTCCTTTTAGTCAATGACAGTCCATGTTAAAAGTATTAACAATCTTCTCTTATCAAAAGTTCTTATCTCTTCAAATTTAAGGGATGTTCTCACAATACTTAGGGTATATTTCAATTCATTAACATACAAATTTCATAACCCAAAAGGAGTCCCATATAATGCAGTAGAAATTTATTACGTAAAATGTCCCTATTTTATCACATTTAAGTAACAACTTCGAAATTTAAAAAGCATTCAGTAGAGGAAAATGCTATATATATAAAAACCCCAAGTAGAGTCTAAATCTAAATATGATGCCTACAAAGGCAAGAATCCATTATTAAATTCTTAACAAGTATTTAGCACTTGCAGTTGTATTTCACCACCAGGTGGCAGATCCATACAACTTTCTAGAAATACTCTTATCTGCCCTGAGAAGTCAGTCCAATTAGAAGAAATTTTAGGAAAAGTTAAAAAATTTGTAGCATTTTTGAACCTGAGTCATTAACCACAGGCTAGATAGAATTCACTCTCAGAACATTACACTTTTATTTAGCTGTAAATTTCTGTCTCCAGGCCATCCTGAGTACACAATTATCTTTAAAGAGAACAGAACATTAAAATACAGTTTTTAAATGCGGTTATCCACAGTCCAGTCATTCAAAATCCTCAGAAGAGTAAGAGAGCTTTAAATCACAAAGTAAAGAGAACAAAAAATGAAAAGAATGGAAAAAGGAGCAAGATGATGAAAAAACATCAAAGAAAGAATAATCACCCACCAAACCAAGAAGAGATTAAAACTTAATTCACAGGAACTGTTAAGAATAACTGGCTTTCTGCTATTATTTTATGTCCAGCAAAATATTCTAATTGATAAGACTTTAATCTCAAGTCATTCTGTTAATTAAAACATTGACTTGTCAAATTTTTCAATAAAAGGATTCTAAGATTCCAAATTTTTATTACTAAATTTCCAGGTGAAATACATTACCTTGGAATGACTGCATTTTAAAATACTACTGGAAACTCTAAATCCTTTAAATCCTAGGAGAGCAGCTTAATGTGCCTAACCACCTGGGCTGCAGCTCACCTGCTCCTCTGTCATGCTTCCTCCAGCTCTTCTCATATCTGCCTCTCTCTGGCCCACACTCCCAGGAGAAGCAGGCATTACCTCTGACACTCAGAAAAGGACCCCAGCCTCTACATATACCAGACATGGCTGAGCTCAGCTTCCTGGTAGCTCTCAATCCACTCACCAAACCTACCCCAACCACGGGTAGAAGTCAACAGCCAATCTGCACCATGAACCAAGGCTACATACAAAATGGTGTGTGGGGGGGGATGTTAATGAAAAATAATCACACACTGAGGAAAACACAAGCCTCTCTGTTAAATAAAACAAAGCAACTAGCTCATCAATCTCATTCAATAAAAGAAAAAAACACTGGGTAGAGAGTTAAGTGTTCACAGTTACTTGAGAACTAAGAGGCTAATATTAAGGACAAAGCCAAACTGTCTAATGATAACCAGAAAGCAGAGCATAAAGAAGAAAAATCGGTGGAACCCAAAAGAAAATGCATACTATTCTGCCACTGCCATAAACTACTATCCCCCAGGAGCAGGTTTCCCCATTGGGAGCTTTTGACTACAGAAAGCTCTCAATTTTCATCCCTGGAACAAATACTTTAATATTTTTTAAAATATCCCTACCCACAGAGGGAGGAGTATCAATTTTTAAACAACTTCACTTTGGAAAATTTTTTTCATTTATGCATCATACATTCAATCATTCTACAATCCAAGGTCCCTAACACTTTTAGAAGATGCCAAATCTCTTATTCTTTCCTCTAAAACCGACTGTTTTGATATATGCAAAGGTCTCAGCAGCTTATCTGACTAAACAGGAACACAAGTTCTCATTTCCTAATGACTTCCTGAATATTTTATTATCGTTTCCTCCCAGGAAATTTATTCACTCTATAGGGCTCCAACACTAACAGTCCACTTTTGAAAGGAAACTGTTCAACTATTGCAGAAGTTCACATGAAAGATTATCTCCAATAATAGGTTGTTTAACTATGTATATGAGTTTTAAAATGAGTGCAAAAATACATATGACTTCATAAATATACAGAAAACAAAGCAAAGGAAAATAAAGTATTATTGGTATTCTTTAAAAATATGTAATTAGCATTCCTAGGGTGACAATACTGAGCCTACCGTACTTCATAACAGACTGCAATACATGCCAAATTTTCACAGCAAATAACCAGTAACAATATGAATCCAAAGCAAAATCTGCTTGGATACTCTTTGCCATAATACTTCTGAACAATTAAAAATGACCTCTCTTCTCTTTATGAAAAAGGAACAGTATCTTTGACTAAACAAAGGGGCCAGGAGCTGGCACACTTTAGAGAAGGAAGGAATTCCAAGAGGGAAAACCATACTACTTAGTACTTTGTAATCCTGGCCTGAGTTCAAAACCCAGCCTTTCAAGTTGGTTTACAGGTGTGTGCTACCATGCTGAGCCTCAAAAAGTTCTTTTTCCATTTCATAGTATTAACTCCCAGAGGAGAACAGTGGTCCATGAAACACCAACTAGGTAAAAAGCCTAAACTCAACCCATTTCTTCAATTCGTAGTGTATTTGCTTGTCACCTACTGGGCAAATACCCATTGATTAAATAATTTATTATATGAACACATGTTGTTTCTGGCAAACAGTGCTTTTACACAGTTACACACACTTAAGGCACAAAGAAGTAAACGATCTGGTCAAAGATCCCCAAAACCTTGGAAACACCCAGCACTACTAGTGAGTGGGCAAGAGAAAATGATGTGAAGACACAAGGAAAATACAACCAACTCTATCTCAATGCAAGAGAAACATAGGGCAAGTACTGTTCCACATAACAGCTGCCATGCCACAACCTGCCCCACAGTACTCTCCTGAAAGACTTTTAAGAACCCTTTACTGTGTTCCAGATAGTTAATTCAGCAGGAAGGGAGAAAGTACTGCTATTATGTAAGACAGAGAGAGCCCCAGCTCAATCAAACACACTGGTGGGTCCTCAATTATCATGCAGACATCAGCATAAAACTGCAACAAATTTCAATAAAGCCTACAAACGCTTACACATCTATTGTGCCTAATACAAGAACAAAACTATGAATCATAGGAATAATTTTAAAGTTCATTCTCCCTCCTTCTTCTTGGATTCTCTAGTGTATTTAGGCAGAAAGGTTTATTTTGTTGTTGTTGTTGTTGTCTTTTTTATTTCAGTTTTTTGAGACAAGGTTTCACTATGTTGCCTAGACTGGATTCAAATTCATAACCCTTCTACCTCAGCCTTCTGAGTTGGGTTACAGGTGTGTGCTACTGTGCTAAGCCTCAAAAAGTTCTTACTCCATACCATAATACTAACTCCAGGGGAGGAGAACAGGAGTCCATGAAGCACCACCTAGGGAAATGGCCTAAACTCAACCCATTCCTTCATTTCATAGTGTACCTCATCTGTCAGATCAAGCCACCCTTCCTTTCCACCTCTATCCCATGACACTTCACATCACACGCTCAGACTCAAACAAAACTACTTTCTGATGCCCATATCAACAAGGTTTTCCTACTTCTAGTCACTTCTCATTACACTTCCTCTTCCCCTTCCCATCTCCACAGGTCCACATCCTCTGCTTAGCAAAAGCCAACAAAGAACCCGTGCTGCTGGTGCAGGGGGCATGTCCTCAACCTCCAGGGCCAGTCTGAACTGGTATATTATTCCCAGAAAGCTTACCCTGAGTAGCCCTGTCAGAAGAAACAACTCCATTTTTAAAACTCCCCAAGCACTCTTTTATATCACATCAATTTCTATACAGCATTATGATTATCTTTATATATGATATGCCTTTTAGTAGGTTAACTTTTTTTCCCTAACTCCTATTTCCTCCCAGAGTGCCTTGCATACAGTAGCTCCTCAATTAATGATTGCTGAATGAATAAATGAGTCCAAGACTCTATTTCCCATCAGAGAATCATAATTAGTTTTGACTGAACACTGTTAAATAGACTGAACTTCTCCCTCAGAGAACACAAACTATTTTAAGCTGCCAAGAGCTACATCTTAAATCAGAAAAAGTCACTGGGCTGTACAGCACAACTTCATTCACATAAGCATCCTTGTACTAACTTGTTTATGTTCTCTGTGAAACAGACCTTTATACAGCCAAAATTAAGGAGGGTGGAAAACATAACTGGTAGTTTAATGTTTTTTTTTAATTCAGCCAATTAAGATATAGTTATAACAACTTTAAAATGTGGCTCAAGAATTGCTGTGTTGTTATAAGATTATTACCTATCCTACAGAGCTTTCCTTTTAATAGTTGTAAGATGTTTCTGAACTTCTGATAATCAAGTTCATTGCCAGATAGTGCCTCAAAATCTAAAACATTCCCTGAAGAGGGAACAAAGACCTAAGAAAACACAGCTGTCTTATTAAACAAAATAAGATCCCTCTAAATACTAGGAAATGAACAGCAAAGTTGTGGGAAGATAGGACAGGAAGAAATCAGGAGGTGGCCAAAGCAGTGGCAACACATATGCAGCAAGATCAGGCTTTTTGAAAGGAAAATTCACTTATAAAAAGGACTTCTTTGGGAGGTTGAAGAGGTAGAGGGGGAATACTGAGGTCAGAGGGATTTGGAAATACAAGCCCAACAGAATGAAATTACTGACCCTTTGCACTGCACAAGATCCCAGGCTTTCTCCAAATACCACACCTCCCAGAGGCCCTCCCATGCTTACTGTCAGTACCATCTATTTACCCATCCAACCAATACTTACTGAAATCTACTATGTGCCCATCACTATTGCAGACATTAGGACAACAAAAAAAGGAGCCTTCATTTATACAAAGATATACAGTACTGCTATTTAACTTCTTTTGGTCCTTTAACCCCCAGAATGTAAACATTTTATAGATAGTATCTCTCAACTAAATTACAAACACCTCCAGAGCAGAGTAAAAACATGTAAATTATCTTAAGAGCTTTGTCTATCTAAATATATCAAAGGATCAGTTCATACCCCCATATTGCTATTAATAAAAGTAAAAACATTCATCATGGCTACAAACCAAAAGCACTCAAGGATTTGTACCTAAATTCTTTGTTCTTTTGTGCTTTTTCTAAACCCACTTAAGTACCATTTCACCTTTTCCTTCTCCCAGTTTCTACCCTCTCCTTTTACACTTAGGTATTGCCCAAATTAGTGTAAATACAACATTCATTTTCTATCTAGAGAAATTTGTGCTAGAACTTAGCAAAAAGAAAGGAAATTCAACAGAGAAAAATAATCTACAATTTAGAAGAGAACATTCCATAGTGCCAGTAACAGCTCAAGTGAAGTACAGCCTCTCAGGACAAGAAAGGAAGGAGTTCAAGCACAATGTTATGGTTTGGATTTAAAAAAAAATGTTCCCCAAAAGGCTCATGTGTTCAGAGGACAGGCTTCTGGAAAATGATTAGATCATGGGGCACTAACAAGTTCATCCACTGTGGAGTTCATGGCTGAATGGGCTGTTAGGAAATGGGTCCTAGTTGGGGGAAACAAATCACTAGGGAGCTTACCTTTGAAGGGTTTACCTTTCCTCAGCCTCTTCCTATCTCACCTTCCCCAACGCAATTAGTTGGGCTACTTTGCTCCACCACATACTCTGCCATGTATGTGTCTAGGAACCAAATGACCACAGACTAAAACCTCTGAAACTATGAGTCAAAATAAATCTCTTCTCCTTTAAATTGCAGGTATTAAGCATTTTGTTCCAGCAAAAGGAAAGCTAAGTAATTCAAGCCATATGAGACTGGAAGATAATCTTGGAGGTTCCCCACCAGTTTAAAAACAAAGACAAAAACAACACAATTAGGACTCAAATTCCATCATATGCAGAAATTATTAATAAATAATTTTAGGGCCAAGGATTTAGCTCAGTGGTTCCAGCGCCTGCCTCACAAGCATAAGGACCTGAGTTCGATCCCCAGTACCCCCCCAAAAAATAATAATTTTAAAATACACCCAAGCACTATGCAACATAACTGATGGAATTAATTCCTTAGCTGATGACATGGCATCATATGATACAAAAGAAATCATCATAAGGCTCAATTTCCACATACCTTACACTGAGAAATCCTCTCCATTGTCTCTACCAAATGGACAGAAGTCATTAATATGTACTTTCAGACAGAGTTCCCCCAACTCCTTTCTGTTCCTACTTTTTTAGATCAACTGAAAATGTATGCCTTCTTCATGCTGGTCCATTAAATTTTTTTTCCATTTTATAGAACTGGCATATGTAAAGGTGTACAACTCATTTATATATAAAATTTATTACATACTGCCTTTTTATTACATATTGATTCTTACATGTTGTCTTATGTTACAGTACATTACCCAAGTTCCTCAAGGGCAAAAGGCCATGTCTTATGTGACTCTGTACCTCCTATAGCACAGTATTCAGCAAACACAGGTGCCAAAAACAAAATGAAATGTATACAGCACTACCACCATTGCCCCCACCACCACTAAATTTCTCTGCTAGACAAAAGGCTGCTTGCCTCTCTTTTTAACTTGGGATTCCTAGACAGGTGGGATTGTATATTTACTTGCATCCTTGAATAGTCTAAACTAAAGCATAATTAGCCAAGTCATAGAACAAATACTGGTGCAACTAAATCTAAGCCTCACTTTCTCACCTATAAAAGCAAAAAGAAAATGTTGAAATAGTCTTTCGTTCAAAAATAAAATGTTTCTGGAGACATGTCAGACACTGGGTTAGGCCCTGATTATACAGAGATAAGTCATGGCCACTAACTAGACTAACACAGTCTAGTGATCATAATTTGAATTTCTCCACCTAGCTTCTGCACCCAGCTGGACACTGGCTGTAATCGATCTACCTTGGTTACTAGGTACCAGTATTCCATGTGCTTGCTTTAACACGGGAGGAAAGGAAGCAGGGGATCCCTCGGACTATGGATAAGACTGTCAGAAAGGAGAAAGGTAAGGATGGACAGGAGAGGAGGGATGCTGCTGCCTGTAAAGGGCCATGGGCCTACATTACTTCCAACTTGAGAATACTAACTGCAGATTTCTAACTACTACTACCTCAAACTGTTGTTTCCATAAGCAAAATAAAATATCCTCACACATCAAGAGCCCAATTTATCACACTGAGTATTAGATTGTAGTCACTTGACAACTCAGAATCAGCCTAATTTGCAAAAGAACACTTTAGTTGTTAATTTGTCCACATTGTCTATTTTTCCTCTCATCTTACTAATGAGTTTAGAGTAACAAAATGGACAGAGGGATAGGTTAGAAGTAAGAATCGAGGGTACTTCATAATCCTGACATAAATAAACTAGATATTTAGCCTCCGCATAGATAGGAATTGGTTATAAAAGTCCACACTTTTAGAGAACAGGATTTTAAAGAAGGATGTCTAAAAGTAAATTACCCTGAGGTAAAATTCTGATTGCATTTACCATGTATCTTAACCATGCCTGACCTGTTACCATTATCTGTTTAGACAAGGACTGAATTCTCAAATGAGTAAAATCCGCTGTGTAAATCAGATACTTAATTAAGAAAAAGCTTAGTAGGCTGCAGGGAAAGATTTGCTGAAATGGTGAATTAAACACTATTATAGGAAAAGCCTTCACTTATTAACTCTAACATGTGTACAAAATTCAAATCAATCAGCATTAACCATTGTTTATACATACAGAGAAGTTTTTTAAATTTCCATTTAAGATTGTACATTAGGTAGATATTTACTTGGAACCCACACTCTTCAACGTCCTTACTAACTTGGAATCTACAATCTCCAATATGCTAACTCAATGAAAATCATCTGAGATTTCTTATTCATAGTTATTCTTATTCAGGTGAGAAAAGCACACACACACACCCCCAAAAATACTAATTACAATCTTTTTCATCTCCTATGGTATATCTCAAATTAGCACTGGTATAGTACTAGTAGTCCTCTCTCTCTCTGGTCAACTACAACTCTCTTGAAAACTGTTTCTTGCCTGCACACAGCAGGAGGCCTCACAGCTTTGTTAAGAATTTTTATCTGTTTTAACGTTCCTTTCCTCTTGTTAAAGGTTAGTTATCTCTCCTCACATCTAATACAAAGCTTTTAATTTGTGCTCAGAACTCCATGTTCTCCCAAATTTTTCAAAAACTTTACACTATTACATTTTTGTTGTATAGTCAAACTACCTCAAATAGTCTCCATTTTTAAATATGTCAAGACTGTCGCCCATTAAATGCATACCCACACAGACCCTACTCAAAAGACCCACCACCACCACTACATTCAATCACTCTCATTCACAGCTAAATTTCTGGAAATTTTCAATCTTTACTTCCTCCCTTCCCACTAAGCCTTCAACCTGTTTCCAATTTCCATCTAAGACTGTCCATAAGATCACTAGTGACCCAGAAGTGGCTAAATGCAAAGGATAGTCACCTTTTGCCATACTTAATGCACCAACTGAATATAATGCTCCCTTCTTGGCTTCTACGGTGCAGCCCTCTCCGGTTTTCCCCTTACTTCTCTACTTGTTTCTGTCTTGTAAAAGTCTACTCTTCTCAGCTCAACCATAATCTAAGCAGACGAGTCTCAAATCTACAGCCCACATCTGCTACCATCTGCAAGACTGTTGTAACCAAATGCCTTTTAAAAAACTCAAAGGCCCATCAAATTCATTATGCCTAACATTAAACTCATGCTCTTCTTGCCCCGAAAACTTCTTTACCAGTAAAAGATACCACCATCCATTCTGCTATAAAAATCCTAAAGAATTTAAGGAATCATCTTTGACATGTCCCTCACCACCACATCCAATCCATCACCAAATTCTACTTTATCAACAAAATAACTTCTCAGTCCATTAACTTCTTTTCACCTCCATAATCCTAATCCAAGTGATCACTGCAGATTGCTTCTGTAACCGCAACAGCTTACTTGTGAGACATCACCATCAATCACCTCACCTCCATATATATGTGCACAAACTTCTTTCTTGCATGTATTATACAATGCATAGGTTTGTTACCTTTTCCCCTCTAATACTGAAGGTTAAGCCTTAGAGCCTTCACACTAAGCTACACCTTCAGTCCATTTTATTTATTTTATTATTTTAAGACAGACTCACTAAGTGATTTAGTTGCCCTGACTGGGCTCCAACTTGGAACATTTTTTTTTTTTAAGATAGTTTCACTAAGTCATTCAGTTGCCCTGACTGACCTGCGACTTGGAACTCTCCTTCCCTAAACCTTCCACAGTGCCTCGATTGTAGGCATACACCACCATCAGCAAGTAACTTACCAGTACTGGAGTTTCAAATTCTTTAAATTGAGCAAGGCATAAATAACTTGATTACTTACACTCTTTCCCTATCTCATTCTTACAAGAGTGTGAACTTTACCAAGCTATGGTATAGGTGTTCTTCATCCTTATGGCCCCAACACAGAGACTAGCATATAGCATGTACTCCATAAAAAGGTTTACTTAACTGATCAGTCTGAAATTCATTTTATTTTGGAAAAACTCAAAGACCTCATACCTAACTTTTCATTTATATTCTTATTTTCAAAAGTTGAAGCAGTTAATAAACTAAAATTTTTTTTTAAATGTGTAATTTTGGGCTGGGGATTTAGCTCAGTAGTGCCACTGCCGGCCTCACAAGCGCAAGGTCCCAAGTTCAATCCCCCGTTCAAAAAAAAATGTGTAATTTTGATTCTTCCAGATATCACATTAATAAAAATGGAATCCAAATCCTAATGACATTTCACAGCTGGAAAACCATTAAAAGCCATCAGATAGCCAGGTATGATGGCGCACTCCTGTAATCCCAGCACTTGCGAGGCTAAGGCAGGAAGAGAGCCATGAGTTTGAGGCCAGCCTGAACTCCACAGTGAGCTCAAAGCCAGCCTGAACTACATAGCAGTAAGACCCTGTTTTTTTAAAAAAAAAAAAAAAAAAAAAAA